>NW_027362764.1:492207064-492807064 GCF_046119375.1 Phyllobates terribilis | reverse complement strand
AGTATATAGAGGATCTGTCAGCTCTCCTGTGTGGTGTAGTATATAGAGGATCTGTCACCTCTCCTGTGTGGTGTAGTATATAGAGGATCTGTCACCTCTCCTGTGTGGTGTAGTATATAGAGGATCTGTCAGCTCTCCTGTGTGGTGTAGTATATAGAGGATCTGTCAGCTCTCCTGTGTGGTGTAGTATATAGAGTATCTGTCAGCTCTCCTGTGTAGTGTAGTATATAGAGGATCTGTCGGCTCTGCTGTGTGGTGTAGTATATAGAGGATCTGTCAGCTCTCCTGTGTGGTGTAGTATATAGAGGATCTGTCAGCTCTCCTGTGTGGTGTAGTATATAGAGGATCTGTCACCTCTCCTGTGTGGTGTAGTATATAGAGGATCTGTCACCTCTCCTGTGTGGTGTAGTATATAGAGGATATGTCAGCTCTCCTGTGTGGTGTAGTATATAGAGGATCTGTCACCTCTCCTGTGTGGTGTAGTATATAGAGGATCTGTCAGCTCTCCTGTGTGGTGTAGTATATAGAGGATCTGTCAGCTCTCCTGTGTGGTGTAGTATATACAGGATCTGTCAGTTCTCCTGTGTGGTGTAGTATATAGAGGATCTGTCAGCTCTCCTGTGTGGTGTAGTATATAGAGGATCTGTCGGCTCTCCTGTGTGGTGTAGTATATAGAGGATCTGTCGGCTCTCTTGTGTGGTGTAGTATATAGAGGATCTGTCAGCTCTCCTGTGTGGTGTAGTATATAGAGGATTTGTCAGCTCTCCTGTGTGGTGTAGTATATAGAGGATCTGTCAGCTCTCTTGTGTGGTGTAGTATATAGAGGATCTGTCGGCTCTCCTGTGTGGTGTAGTATATAGAGGATCTGTCACCTCTCCTGTGTGGTGTAGTATATAGAGGATCTCTTCAGCTCTCCTGTGTGGTGTAGTATATAGAGGATCTGTCAGCTCTCCTGTGTGGTGTAGTATATAGAGGATCTGTCAGCTCTCCTGTGTGGTGTAGTATATAGAGGCTCTGTCAGCTCTCCTGTGTGGTGTAGTATATAGAGGATCTGTCAGCTCTCCTGTGTGGTGTAGTATATAGAGGATCTGTCAGCTCTCCTGTGTGGTGTAGTATATAGAGGATCTGTCACCTCTCCTGTGTGGTGTAGTATATAGAGGATCTGTCGGCTCTCCTGTGTGGTGTAGTATATAGAGGATCTGTCAGCTCTCCTGTGTGGTGCAATATACAGAGAATCTGTCGGCTCTCCTGTGTGGTGTAGTATATACAGTGGTATATATATATCCACTGTTTTGTTTTATATATATATATATATATATATATATATATATATATATATATTGTTATTTATTTGATCTATGTATTTTAATATAACTTAATGCAAATCTAACTTTTTGCCATGATACTCATATCTTCTCCTTTTTCTCATACATTATATACATGTACACATCACACACATATTGTACAATAAATGTTCATTACATAGACATACATTCAGAGGTGACGTGAGTATTGATTTACAATCAATCACTGTGACCAGAGCCGCCATCAGGAATTTCAGGGCCCCATATTGCCAAATCATCTGGAGCCCCCAACACCCCCTGCACATTTTAATTCCTATTCTGTAACAAAAGGCTGCATTTAGACAGCCCGATCATGAATGTTATATGACCGCTGATTGGCTACATTTAAGTCATTCAGGGGTCATTTAGTAGCCTGTTTAGACTAGCAGACCGCACTTCTATTCGCACAGAGTGATTGCTAATACAATTTTTCTGTTTCCATACAACATCATGTTATTGGTATCACGTCATATTTACACAGGATCATTTTTTGCCAAAAATCATGATTTTTAAGCAAGCTTAAAGGGAATGAGTCAGTAAGATCCACCGGCCAAACCTCATATATAGTCATGAAGTTGTGTAAAAGCAAAATCCATCGACACCTTTATATCTTGTGTCTATTTCTGCATTCGTGAGAAATCGTTTTTTAATTCATATGCAAATGAAGCATTGAGTGCTCTGGGTGTGGCAGAGCACTTGCCAAATCTCCGCCTCTTGAGGTTGCTTCCCCATGACCAGTTTCTTCAGCGTGAGTGTGTCTGACGTCAGGAGCCATTCGCACTCACTTGAGCAGATAGACATGAGCTACTGGTTGTGTACACTTTAAAAGAACAGGATACATTTATGTATGTATTTTTATTTTTTTTTTTACATTTTTTAGAGTAACTAAACTTTTATTAATTTTTTTTTTGTTATAATTTTGTCCTGCATACAAAGTTATGAACCTTTGCATATCCTTTTTCAGGGTATTGTTTTAATTCCTGTAAAAAAAATGTACACATGAGCAGCTTCCAAACCTCTGCTTTTCCCACTCTGTTTGCCTGCCTTTAAATGCATTGATATCAGAACATACTCATTTGGAGTACAGATGCTGTAAGTGAAATTGTCAGCTTAGCAGTGCACTGTGTCTCGCTAACTCTATGGATAAACCTACTGCAGGATATCATGCTGATAAGCACAACATTCAGAGAAGGAGGCAGGTGCTGAGCCTTTCATCATTTGTACTGATGTCAATGCAACCAAAGGCAGCCAAATAGACTGGGGAAAAGTAGAGGTTTGGAAGCCACGTATATTTAGTTTTATAGGAATGAAGACAAATCTCCTGCTAAAGGGATTTGCAAAGTTTCATAACTTTCCATGCTGGACAAAAGTATATAAAAAAGAAAGTTTAGTTACTCTTTAAGAGTAATTGAAAAGAAAAATCAGTGGTGATGTTAATAGCAGTAGCCTAATAAAGTGCATTTCTGAACCTGGATGTCACAGTGATGTTTCAATTTGTGGTTTATTTGTAGCAATAGAAAAATACAAGTCTTGTAATGTTTGGGTCCCAATGGGACCTTCGTCAGACAATCAGGTTGCCCACAGAATATGATATATAGAAGTAAGCAGCTCGGAGTAAAAGCACAGTATAGCGCTAGGGTTAATGCACTGTGGCTACAATTGTATTTTGGGGATTTCTATCATTAAACCATAAGATGAATGCATGGAATAGTTCTTTTGTCTGTATGACAGGTAACTGTGGCCATAATTTCAGTCTAATAAAATTTGACATGATTCACTTTTAAATGGGATTGAAAGTGCTGCAGTACTAGAAACAGCCACACATACAAGAGCTGCATTTAGTTATTAAAAAGTAATCTATCATCAGACCCATTGTTTTCCACATTTTTTTTTATTTTCAGCAATGTTATTTTTCCATATCACAATCTGTATTAAAATTTTAAAACAGAAATCTTATAGGAGCTGCTGAGAATAGGCCATCAATATTTGATTCTTTGAGATCCAACCTCTTGGTCCTCTGCTCATCAACCAAATCTTAACCAAATGTGAACACAGACACACTGGCTCATTTACAATGTCCTGCAGCTCAGTCCCACTCATTTGTTAAATAGATAACTGTCTAATATTTTTTTTTTACATAAAATCATGTGAATTTCTACAAGGAAATTCAAATAGATACAATTTTATAAACATTTCTGTAAAAGTTCATCATTTTTTTTCTAGGTTCTGCAGACTTTATTCTATGCTGTGACCTTTCTGACGGATCTGCTCTTTCCAGTAAGAGGGATTAAGTTAGTGAAGTGTATTACCTATTGCCGAGACCTTCTCTTCTCGGTCCTGGCTTTTCCGGCAGCAACTGTAAGTTTCAATCATATAAAATGTATAGTGATCCTCTCTTGGGATTAGCATCAGTGTCAATCATAATGTAGCCAGCAGTACTTCTTTATTGATACATTGATGTGCCGTTGAGAGTCTCTTGTTCAAGGCCTCAAACTTATAGGGTAACTGTCGTTTTATAAAAGTTTTTATATATTAAAGAAGCTGCATAGTTTCTCCAAGTACTAAGACCCCCACTGATCGGTCAAAACATCACTGTGAAGTCCGCAGCATTTGTATGAGCTGTGTGCACAGAGTGTTCTATTGGCTCAATAGTAAGTCTATGGGTCCGCACACTCACTCTCACAGAGCTGTATATGCATCCATTGACTTACTAATTACCCTGTACACTTCTCTGTGCACACAGTTCATGAAGGAGCTACGGACTTCAGAATGGTGTTTTTACCGATCAGTGAGGGCCTTAGGTCCCTGGATCCCCACCGCTCAGTAACACTACGCAGTGCTTATAGTATATATAAACTTTTATCAAATTATAGTTAACATTTAAAGGGAATCTATCAGTAAGATCAGTCCTCCTAATCCATCTATATGAGCACGCAGGTCATAGAAAGTTGAATAAAATTATACGTGATATCTGTGATCCGATATTTTATTCCAGAGAAATCCACATTTTTTCAAATATGCAAATAAGCTGTTAAGATCTATGGGCCAGACATAAATCTCCCTGATAACTTGCCGGCAAAGCTTATTTTAAATGAAAGGTGGCATTACCAGTAACACCTAGATCAGGAGAGCAGACTGTCAGTCATTACATGTCTCACACTGGTATCCCCCCCTTTCAATGAACATAATCTCTGGAGGGAGACTGTCTCGGATCTTAACAGCTCATTTTCACATAAAGAAAAACGTGGATTTCTCTGTAATAAGATATCGGATCGCAGATATCAAAGTGTCATTATATTAAACTTCCTGAGACCTACATACCTATATAGACGGCTTAGGAGGGTTTATCCTACTAATAGATTCCCTAATAAAGATAAGAATTACTGCACTATTACAAACATGCATACATCAGTGCACATATTCTACTGCAACTATATAACTAGCAGCTAGCTTATGATTTGTGATGTTGTTTCACTGTTTTTTTTAGAAACATGACTGGGAGGCTTGTGATATTCTGTGTAGAGAAGTCAATTGCCAAAAAGTGAGTGGGCCTTAAAAAGCAATACAGTTGTTTTGCCAAGTAAGGCCTGGTTAGTGTACTACATGGTGACCTAGCAAGTGACCTGGGCTTGATAGAGCATTGTTGTGTAGGAGGTGGGCCTGTGAGTGTTCTGTGTGCTGCTCCTTGACTGATGAGGTCTGAAATGCGTCATCAGCTGACATAGGGCTGTGGGAATTGCTCAGCTTGTAAGGCAACCGGAAGGGGGTAAGAGGGCTGTACTCAAATCAGAATTAAGGTTTTATTCTTTTTATTTATTTTACTCACTTATATAACACCATTACACAGCACTATAAAAGCTCCATCATCACTGTCCCATTGTGGCTCATAATTTAAATTCCCTATCAGTATGGCTTTGGAGTGTGGGAGGAAACAGGAGGACTCCGAGGAGACACAGGTAAATATGAGGAGAACATAAAAAACTCCTTGCAGATGTTGTCCTTGCTGGGATAGGAACCAGAAAGCCCAGTGGTGCAAAGCAACAGTACTAACCACTGAGCCACCGTAGTCTCATCATGTAGGGGAGTTAAGAAATTCCCTTTGGGTTGATAAAGACTACAGTAAGGTCTGATTGCCATGTACGCTTGAGATGTAGCCTAGTAGTACAGAGTGTATGTGGCTACAAATGAAGGAAAATTGTCTGAGCATCTTGTGGAGTGATTGTCTATTGGATGTAACTGTGTTGGAATGTGTGGTAGACCGAGATCTTGGAGATTAAATCCTTGAGAAAGAGAATGATGACAAAGAGATGAAACATAACACAGAGAACTGTGAAGTTGAAACAAAACTCTTGGAAATGTAGATACAGTGACACATGGAGAGGTTAGGGTTGAAGAGACAGAGCACTAAGCAAAGGGTTTGTGTGAATGACTGACTCCTGAAATTGGCAGGAACTGGAAGCATGGAGTGAGACTATATGAAACAGCACAATGTTGGTGTGGCCTCCATGAAAGAAATAGAGATCAAAGCCAGAGAAGCACATTTATTGTTCTGCGTATACTCAGTTTTGTTTGTTTTGGAACATTCAAGGATAATCCCTCGTTTGAGCACTGAAACCATTACACATATTGTGCCTACTAGAGTGGCAGTAATCGATACGCATGGTGCTCTACTGTGTTTGCTGTTTTGTTTAGTAAAGTTAAATTATCTGAATTTATTTGGCCCACAACTGACTTCTTTATTTGAAGGCAACCTCTAGAAAACCCAACTTTAAAGGGTCTCCAGTTAATTATTATTGACTGAAAGGAAATCAAATAATTTAGTTTAATTCTGGAATATGATTAATGTGACAAGCCAGTGGCCAGCATGCTTGTGTAAAGAGGACGCATGCTGCATGGAGGTATATAGCATATCACACCCCAAACCTTCTGATAACACTTCATACTAGATAAAGATGGCCATGACAATCTTTATTAAAGTTTTTTTTATCAAAACCACAATTTTAATGATTAAATACCTTCATAAGATATTTCACCAAAATGTAGTTTCCAAAGTTCAAAAGGTTGAGCCAAAGGCCCAAACCATCAGATTAACTAATAATTATAAAGTACGGAGGGATGGGAGACATAGATCCGTTCTTCAGGACAGGTAAGCTAATAAACTCCTATCCCTAATACTCCTCTTTTAATACGGTATCAGTACATTACATGTGATTTACTTAACTCAGTGACCTACTGTTATCAAGGCAGATGCAGCCCGCTGCAAAATAAGCTTTAAATGTCCAAACAGAGACTCAATCACCTGCTGTCACTACCTTAAAACAAACTACCCAACAACCAAGTGGAAAACCCGGACACTTTTGGTAGGAAAATCTCCGTGCAAAACTGAAGATATAACAGGGATTCACCTGTGTGTCCAATATTCCAATGTTGATCTCACATTATCTGGTTATCTGGGATCCTCCCATGAAATATAGATAGAGAAAACTGTAAAACAAACATGTCCTAGCACCAACAAACATAGTGCATTGAAACAAATAGCTGTTTAGGACCTTATATATGTCGACATTTCTGTTGCAGGTTTTTAAAGGGATACATGATTAAAGATATCACACATTTCACATTGCAAAACTGATTAAACACGACTAAACAAAGTATTTTCATCTGCACATGCACAGGCATGTGTGTGATTGCTTATTTTGTACACTATAAATTGGATACCTTTAACATATAACTTTTTTTCGGAGGGTGGGGTGATAAGGGGGATAGTAACTGTTTTGGGGCTTTTCTTTTGGGGATCATATTCCTTGCCAACCGCTACACCGATGCCTCCACCCTGTGCCAGTCATTGCACCGGTTACCCATCCGCTACAGAGTTCAATATAAACTCATCACCCTCAAAGTGCTCCATGCTTCAGCACCACCCTACATCTCCTCTTTCATCTCATTCCACCAACCTATCCATTCAGCTAATGACCTAAGATTAACATCCTCAATCGTCTGAACCTCCCACTCCCGTATCCAAGACTTCTCGCGTGCTACGCCAATTCTTTGGAATGCACTATCCAGGTCGCTTCATTTAATGCCCAATACTCCCAGTTTTAAGCGTGCCCTAAAAACGCATTTCTTTAGATTGCCCTATCGCCTCACCACACTTGTCTAACTAAACCTGTTTTTTCCATACAAAATGTCCATCCAAATCAGGACCCTCGTATCATCTGTTCATACACTCCCATGTACTTAATAGACCTTTATGAGTGTACTTGTTCACATACTGGTTGGTTCATTCAGCATTATGTGATTACCCTATTTATTACATTGATGGTTGACCATACTATACAAGCAATTTTTACCATCCACCTTTCGTGTCTCCCCTATTTCCTCATAGATTGTAAGCTTGTGAGCAGGGCCCTCACTCCTTCTGGTATCTGTCAATTTATGTGACTTTTGTTATTCTGTAATGTCTTTTATTGTCTGTACAATTCCCCTTTAAAATGTAAAGTGTTGCTGAATATGTTGGTGCTATAAAAATAAAAAATATTATTATTTTTATTTTGTGGCATTCACTACATTGTATAAATGTTGACGTGAGCTAGCTCTGATACTGACCTTTGCAGCAAGGTGTCTGCTGAGAATCATAGAATCATAGAATGGTAGAGTTGGAAGGGACCTCCTGGGTCATCTGGTCCAACCCCCTGCTCCAAGCAGGATTCACTTTATCATCTCAGACAGATGTCTGTCCAGCCTCTGTTTGAAGACGTCCATTGAAGGGGAACTCACCACCTCTCGTGGCAGCCTGTTCCACTCATTAATCACCCTAACTGTCAAAAAGTTTTTTCTAATATCTAATCTGTGTCTCCTCCCATTTAGTTTCATCCCATTGCTTCTAGTCTTTCCTTGTGCAAATGAGAATAAAGATGATCCTTCTACAATGTGACAGCCCTTGACATATTTGTAGACAGCTATTAAGTCTCCTCTCAGTCTTCTTTTTTGCAAGCTAAACATTCCCAAATCCTGCAACCGTTCCTCATAGAACATGGTTTGCAGACCAGTCACCATTCTGGTCGCTCTTCTCTGAACTTGCTCAAGTTTGTCTATGTCTTTTTTAAAATGTGGTGCCCAAAACTGTACACAGTATTCCAGATGTGGTCTGACCAAAGAGGAGTAAAGACCGATAATGACTTCACGTGATCTAGACTGTATGCTTCTGTTAATACATCCCAGAATTGTATTTGCCTTTTTTGCTGCTGCATCACACTGTTGACTCATATTCAGTCTATGATCTATTAGTATACCTAAGTCTTTTTCACATGTACTGTTGCTTAGCTCTATTCCTCCCATTCTGTATATGCTTTTTTCATTTTTATTGCCCAGATGTAGTACTTTGCATTTTTCCCTGTTAAAAACCATTCTGTTGGTTGCTGCCCACTGCTCCAGTTTATTTAGGTCTTTTTGAATCCTCTCTCTCTCTTCTCTAGTATTAGCTATCCCTCCTAGCTTTGTGTCATCAGCAAATTTAATCAGTTTACCCTCAATTCCTTCATCTAAATCATTGATAAAGAAGTTGAACAATACAGGTCCCAGGACGGAGCCCTGTGGTACCCCACTTGAGACATTCATCCAGCTGGATGTGAAGCCATTTACAACCACCCTTTGAGTCCGATCACTAAGCCAGTTATGAATCCACCTAACATTGCCTGGTCCATTGCATACTTGGTCATTTTTTCAATAAGGATGGTGTGAGATACTTTGTCAAATGCTTTGCTGAAGTCAAGATATACTATATCTACAGCATTTCCCTGATCCACCCAGTCAGTGATTCTGTCATAGAAGGAAATTAAGTTAGTCTGACATGACTTGTTAGTTACAAACCCATGCTGACTCTGGTTAATCACTTCATTCTTATCCATGTACTTACATACATGTTGTTTAATAATTTGTTCAAAGATCTTTCCTGGTATAGAAGTCAGACTCACCGGCCTATAGTTCCCTGGGTCCACCTTCTTCCCCTTTTTGAAGATAGGAACAACATTTGCTCTTCTCCAGTCTTCTGGGACTTCTCCTGTTCTCCAAGAATTTTTAAAGATTATGGAGAGTGGTTCTAAAATTTCTTCTACGATCTCCTTCAGTACTCTGGGGTGTAATTCATCTGGACCTGGAGACTTGAACTCATTTATGTTAGCTAAATATTCCCTCACAATCTTTCTGTTTACAGATAACTTGGATTCCTCTATTCCTTTAAAAGGACAGTGAAGATCAGTTGATGTTACATTTTCTTTCTGAGAGAAAACTGATGCAAAATAGGAATTAAAAAGTTCAGCCTTCTCAACATCCTCTCTTACCATTTCTCCATTTTCATCCTATAAAAATCCTATAGCATCTTTGACTTTTCTTTTACTTTTGACATACCCCCAAAATCCTTTTTTATTGCTTTTGACATCTCTTGCAAGCCTTAATTCATTGTCAGCTTTAGCTAACCTGATACGTGCCCTACAGGATCTGCAGACTGCATTATAATCTTCTTTAGATATGCCTCCCTCTTTCCATTTAATAAACATTTCTTTCTTTCTTTTTAGCATGTGTTTAAGTTCTGTGTTCATCCATCCTGGTTTCCTTAAATGCTTCCCATTCTTCCTACTTTTCGGGATTGTTAACGATTGTGCTTTGAGAATCTCATTTTTAAAAATTTCCCATCCTTCCTGGACATTTTTGTCCTTAAGGACATCCAGCCATTGGATCCCTCCAATTCTCTTTCTGAGTCTCTTAAAATCTGCCTTTCTAAAATCTAACCTTGAAGTTTGAGTCTTCACATGTCTTTCTCCTCTAGTTATCCAAAATTCTATAATAGCATGATCGCTGCCTCCTAGGGTCCCAGCTACCTTTACCTCCTCAACCATTTCCTCCCTGTTTATAAGGATTAGATCCAAAGTAGCAGATCCCCTTGTTTTCTCCCCTACCTTTTGGAAGATAAAGTTGTCAGCAAGAGAGGATAAGAATTTGCTTGACCTGTTAGTTTTACTTGAGAGAGATTCCCAACAAATGTCTGGATAGTTGAAATCTCCCATGACCACTACGTCATATTTTTTGGAGAACTTGGTCATTTGATACATAAAGAGTTCATCCATATCTTCAGCTTGCCCAGGTGGCCTGTAGTAAATGCCTACAATGGTGTCCTTTCCGTTGTTCTCTCCTTGTATTCTTACCCAAACAGTTTCCACAGAACTCCCAGTCTCTGAAGCTTCAATCTCTGTGCAGATATACGCTTTTCTAACATACAATGCAACACCTCCTCCTCGTTTATCAAGTCTGTTTCTTGCAAATAAGTTGTATCCTTTTAGCCTTTTATTCCAATCATGTGTATCGTCCCACCAAGTTTCAGTGATTCCAATGACATCATATTCCTTTTCCTGCATTAGTAGTTCCAATTCTCCTTGTTTGTTGCCCATGCTTTGTGCATTTGTATAAAAACATTTTAGTTTGTGATTGGTTTCTCTTCCTCCCATATTTTTATTATTTAAATTGTTTTGTCTTTGTTCTTCTTTTCCACTTCCAGTAGCAGAGATCTCAATAGTATTTGTCAGCTGTATGGCTTTTTCTGGCCTTTTGCTTCCCTTCCCACATTGTTCTAGTTTAAAGCTCTTCTGATGAGTGTAGCAAGGCGACTTCCAAATACATGTTTTCCAGTCTTCGTAAGGTGCACCCCATCTCTAGCAAGTAGTCCATCGTATAGGTAATTCATTCCGTGATCCAGAAATCCAAATCCTTGTTGACGGCACCATCGACGTAGCCAGTTGTTCACCTGTAGAATCTTATTCCACCTCATTGTTCCATGGCCATCCACTGGGAGGATGGATGAGAAGACCACCTGCGCTCCCAATTCTTTCACTTTCTTGCCTAAGTCTTCAAAGTCACTGCAGATGGTTTCCAGGTCCTTTCTTGCGGTGTCATTTGTCCCCACATGTATTAGCAGGAATGGGTAGTGATCTGTAGGTCTGAAGAGTCTTGATATCCTGTCAGACACATCTTTAATTTTTGCTCCTGGAAGACAGCACATTTCTCTTGAGGTTATGTCTGGTCTGCAGATAGCGGCCTCTGTTCCTCTTAACAGGGAATCCCCCATGACCACCACTCTCCGTTTTTTCTTCACAACATTCTTCTTTCTCCATCCAGGAGGATTCTGAGGGCTTACAAGGTTATTCATTGCTGGCAAAGTCTTATTTTGCTGTATTTCTTCATGGTTCTCCTGCGTGAGAGCCTGGTACTGGTTCCTGAGCAGTATGGGTGCTGACTGCCTCTCGATCCTCCTGCTTCTCTGGGTCACATGCTTCCATTCCTCTGTTTCGTCAGGTGCAGTTCGAATTTCTTCTCTTTCTGAATCATGAAGAGATAATTCTGCTCTGTCTAAGAACTCTTCACCTTCCTTAATGATTTTCAAGGTAGTTAACCTCTCTTCTAGATTTCGCAACTTTTCCTCCAACAGGGACACAAGCTTGCATTTCTGGCATGTGAAGTTTGGCTTTTCCACTGGCAAGTCTGTGAACATGTAGCAGGATATGCAGCTCACCAAATGGCTCCTGGACTCTTCCATGTTCTTATTGTTAATGTTCTGAAAACAGTGAAAAAAGCTTAAAAAAAAAGCTTCAACCGGCGCGCGGTTTACCGATGTCCTCTTTTCAGCTCCAACAGCCAAAATCCAGTGTTCTTTGAGCTCGCGGAGACTCTTCACTTACCCCAAAATGCAGTGGGAATATGCAAATTATCTCCTCAGGACTCCTCCCCTGGTTTACCGATGTCCTCTTTTCAGCTCCAACAGCCAAAATCCAGTGTTCTTTGAGCTCGCGGAGACTCTTCACTTACCCCAAAATGCAGTGGGAATATGCAAATTATCTCCTCAGGACTCCTCCCCTGGTTTACCGATGTCCTCTTTTCAGCTCCAACAGCCAAAATCCAGTGTTCTTTGAGCTCGCGGAGACTCTTCACTTACCCCAAAATGCAGTGGGAATATGCAAATTATCTCCTCAGGACTCCTCCCCTGGTTTACCGATGTCCTCTTTTCAGCTCCAACAGCCAAAATCCAGTGTTCTTTGAGCTCGCGGAGACTCTTCACTTACCCCAAAATGCAGTGGGAATATGCAAATTATCTCCTCAGGACTCCTCCCCTGGTTTTGACTGCACTTCCTCGCTCCCAAATGTATGGCTCTTTGCTTTAAGTCCAATCCATTGGTACATTTATGGTGCAGGGTACAAGGGGTTAGAGAGCACTTATAATCTGAAAATTACCGTATTTTGCGGATTATAAGATGCACTTTTTTCCCCCAAAATTTGGGAAGAAAAAGGGCGTGTGTCTTATAATGCGAACTTACGGTTTTACCTGGGGGGTGCGGCAACGGTTCGGGGTCCCAGAAGTTGGTGGCGGCTGTGACGGTAGCGGGGCTTTGCTGCGGGCCCCGATGGTGGTGGGGTGATGCTGCAGCCCCGTCCTCAGAAGCCGGCCGTGAGCAGAGAAAAGGTTCCCTATCCCATACATAGCGCTGTGCCTCGGAAACATGGCCGTCGGAGCATGCGCAGATCGAGATCTCGGGAGACTACCTCCGCTCACCGCCAGCTTCTGAGGACGGGGCCGCAGCATCGCCCGACCACTATCGGGGCCTGCAGCATCTCCCCGCCACCGCCGCAGCCAACACCAACCTCGGCTCATCGCCGACGTCTGAGGACGGGACCCGCAGCATCGCCTGGCTCCTGCCTCCGCCGCCAATCTCTGGTATGTGTGACCTCCGCTCCACCACCGCTGCCCCCCAAGTGAAAAGGATTATAAGGCGCACCATTTTATTTAAAAAAAAAAACGAAACATTTTTTCCTATTTTGCACCCCAAAATTTGGGGTGCGTTTTATAATCCGGTGTGTCTTATAATCCGCAAAATACGGTACATATTAATTACACATTTTAAAAAAAATTATTCTCCAGCTGTCAGTAGATCTCTTTCTAGAGACTATTTGTTTTTTTGCCACTATTTTGACAGCTAACTCCCATTATTTAAACTACTTTGGGACCATTCCTATACTTTAAATTTCTTGGTGTTTTCCTCTGCAGTGAAGTTCTTACACGTCACTACAAAGTAAAGAAGCTGCATGCAATTTTCAGACACAGCTGAATTCCCAATAGAGAAGACAGGGATAGTTTATTACTGCCTCATCCTTTTAGATAACTGTTGCATTGAACAAGCATTATGTATGTGTAGCACCCCGAGGGCTCGGCTGCTACAGGGGTATTGCACCTCAAACCAGAGGTGTGATATTCCACTCCCGGGTAAGGATGGAGTGTGGACCAGGACTCAGTAAGCTGCATGCACCACACACACCCCATTTCCGAGGAACAGACCAACGGTGCTCCCACTAGACAGAGTGCAGGCACGACAGCTTCTGTTCCTGGCTGGAGTGGGGAGGGGGGTGGAAAACCCAGTGGTGTAGGAGCAGATAGGGGTGGGTCTCTGGGCATAGGTAGGAGCCCATTGGTTGCTAGTCACCTGGGCTCGGGTGTCAGAAGAAGGTATAAAAGGTGGGCACCATCTTAGATCAGTGTTCAGTTCAGGCAGGAGGAGAAGAGGAGAGGAGCTCAGCCAGAGAGGGCTGACAGGGAGCTGTGGCTCAGTCTGGGCCCAGCTCCAGAGGCAGGCCTGGAGTGGAGGCCAGAAGCAGCAGAGAGAGAGAGGAGGAGGAACAGAAAGGAAGATAAGAAAGGAACTGGAACAGAGGAGAAAGGAAGCAAAGAACACAGAGAAAGGCCCAGAGACACGAAGGCAGAAGGAACCCCATATGCCCAGAGGAGATACTGGGTGAAGGGTTGGCAGAATAGGGTACCGGAACCCAAATTGGTGGAGGCGACTAATCCTCAGCCAAAACCGGAAGTTGTGACCACATCTTGGTGCGACCCCTCACTACATCCACCAGAAAGGCATACCGCATAGGGTCAGGGAAACCGGGAGAGGTTTCGCCAACAGAAGGCCCGAGGAAGCTGGACAAAGGTGGGTCACTGGTGGGGACGGCCAGTAGAAAGGAAGAGAGGGGAGCTCTGAACCACGCTCTGGAATTGCCTGGGAGTTGACCGAGTCCCTCACCTGGTGGACGCAGCACGGCTTGGGCAGTCATCGCCTGCAGCATTGACCTGAATAACAACCGTGAGTAAAGCTTTGGAAACTGCAATTACAAGTCTCTGTGTTTCATCGCCGCACCAGCACCATCAGTACTGGGACACTCACACCATCACTACCACCATCATCCACATCAGCTGCCCTGAGGCCATACTCCTCCCGTGGGGAGTTATCCCATACTCGGCTGCGCAAACAACATCAGCCTCAGCGGTCTGCAGCGCAGCGGCGGTCCCCACTGACCGCAATCCACGGGTGGCGGAGTCGGACACTTATTCCAATACAAATAGACTGCCACTGGTTTGACCACCCTGGGCACGGACCGGGTCACCGCCACGGAGAACTACAACCCCCAGCATCTCAGCGATCCGGTTCCGGGTTCCCCTGCACAACACAGGCCCAGGGGGCGCGTCAACTTTGGCGTAGTCGGCAGGATCATTACCAACCCGCCACAAGCGGGTATTGCGTGCCTGAAGAAAACTGCACATGTACCTTAAAAAGAAGTCTCCCGCCATTTCCAGAAGTTTCCCGCTGTCCGGAGTCGTTTCCCGACAATGACATACAAATGAAAGTTCATGTATCTCGATAAAAAGATACAAACATTACATTACATTATGAGTGTCACTTTATGTGGTAATAACTTTGGATTACTTCAACATATCTGAGTGACTCTGAATATGTATTTTTCATGACATATTGGGCTGCATGTTAGTAATGATTTCATCTATCTGATTTGCATTTTTTTGTAAAAATATTGAAAATTTGTGAAGAAATTAGATTTTGCAATTTTAAAATTTAAAATTTTTATGCCCTTAACCGCTTCCCGACCGCCCACTGTACGTAAACGTCGGCGCTGCCTGGGCTCTGTGCAGCGCCGACGTTTATGAACGGTCGGTGGTCCCGCAGCCCTCAGGACCCCCAGGGTCCTGCAAGTGCTGCGGTTGCAGTTCAGAGCGACAGCTCTGACAGGGGACATCATCGGGACCTGATTGGATCAGGTCCCAATGATGTTAACCCTTTGCTATCTTCTATATGCCGCGATCTATAGTGATCGCGGCATATAGAAGATAGTGAGAGGAGAGGGGGTCGTCCACTTACCTCTCCGACGGCCCCCTGATGTCTTCCAGGACCTGCCGTTGTTATGGCAGCTGGAGGTCACATGACCGCCTCCAGATCTGCCATATATGGTGTCCTGCTGAGCTCAGCCTGCAGCTGAGTCCAGCAGGAGACAGACAGTGTGAAACTGTTAGCAAAGTTCTCATGCAATGTCTATTACATTGCATGAGAACAGTGACTAGAAAAATAAAAATTAATGTCCCATATTGTTAAAAAAAATCACAAAATAAATAAATAAAATATTAAACCAAGAAATCCGTATATTTATTCAAAAACAAAAAAAGTACACATATTTGGTATCGCCGCGTCCAAAACAACCCGATCTATAAAACTGTCACACTAATTAACTCCTTCTGTGCACACCGTAATAAAAATAAATAAAAAACGGAGCAAAAAACTATGCTTTTTCATCATATCGCCAAACAAAAAGTGGAAGAAAATGCGATCAAAAAGCAAAATGGAAATAAAAATGGTACAGCTGAAAACGTCATCTTGTTCTGCAAAAAAAAAGCCGCCATACAGCTCCATCAGCCGAAAAATAAAAAAGTTATAGCTCTCAGAATAAAGCGATGCAAAAAAAATATTTTTTCTATAAAATTGTTTTATTGTGTAAAAGCACCAAAACATAAAAAAATATACAGTAAGTGTAGTATCGCTGTAAACGTACTGACCCGAAGAATAACGCTGCCTTATCACTTTTACCACACGCAAAACGGCATAAAAAAACCCTCAAAAAACAATTCCTGAATTGTTTGGTTTTTGTTAATTTTACCTCCCAAAAAACGGATTAGAAAGCGATCAAAAAATGTCAAGTACCCAAAAATGGTACCAATAAAAATGTCAACTCGTCCCGCAAAAAACAAGCTGTCACATGACTCTGTCGGCCGAAATATGGAAAAATTATAGCTCTCAAAATATGGCGATGCAAAAACTAGATTTTGCAAAAAAAAGCGTCTTTTAGTGTGTGACAGCTGTCAGTCATAAAAACCCGATATAAATCTGGTATCTCTGTAATCGCACCGACTCGAAGAATAAAGTAATCTCATCACTTATACCGCACGAGGAACGGCGTAAAAAATAAATAAAACCAATTCTTCACCTGCTACTGATTTGTTTATTATGTCGTCCAAAGATCGCAGTAAGGCTCTGCTCACATTTATCCTGCGCTCTGCGCTGAGCACTTACACCAGAGTTTCCATGTAAATCTCTGAAATACGTGATTCAGACGGAATGCATGACGGAAGATTCCCTGTAATGAGGCAGATATAGGCCACTGTAGATGCCATCTGGCCTGTGATCCCACGTTGTCAGTTTTTTTAGATGTGCATAAAAGTGCGGTTGGCCACAGTTTTGTGCACTTCTGAAAAAAAGGACACCGCTAAACAGAGGCCAGACGGAGTCCAGAGTAACTCTGCTGCCTCATTATAGTGAATGGATCCTGCAGGGGTTTCATCTGAATTACATCACTTGGAAATTTAGATGGAAACCCCCAATGTAAGTGCTCAACCTAGAGCGCCGGATAAATGTTACGTAAAATGTTCCCAATAAAAGCTTCAACTCAGTCCTCAAAAAAAGCTAGTCCCCATTCAGGTCCGTTATCTGTTAAAAATATAAGGGACTTCCAAGTTACTGGTAGCAGAAAGGCTCTGGAAAGCGAAATGGCCCTTCCCTCCAAAAGAAATTCTGAAATGTTGTGCTCCCAAATCCAAATGCCTATTCTACAATAATTTGTTCTCCAATTGTCAAATAGCGCTCCGTCCCTCCCAGATCTCGCCGTATGGCTAAGCGGTACGATACTGCCACATATGGGGTATTGCCACTTTTAGAAGAAATTGTGTGACACATTTCGGCACCATTTTTACCCATTGCCCTGTGTGAAAATGTAAAATCTGAGGGTAAAACATTTTTTTGTGGTAAAAATACAATTATGTTTCCTTCACTGCCCAATGGTATAAATTTAAAAATGAAAAAATACTCACTACTTCCCTAGATGAATTCCTTGAGAGGTGTAGTTTAAAATATGGGGTCACTTGTGGGTGTTTCTGCTATTTCGGCATGTCAGCGACTCTTCAAATGTGACATGGTGTCTGCAACCTATCCCAGCCAACATAGCGCTCCTTTTTCTTCCGAACCCTGCTGTACACCAAAGCAGTGGTTTTCCCCCACATATGGGGTATCGGCGTACTCAGGAGAAATTGCACAACAAATTTCATGGTGCAATTTATCCTGTTACCCTTATGATAATGCAAAATTAGGGGATGAAAAACATTTTTTGTGGGAAAAATGTGAAAATTTTATTTTTATGGCTTAATATTATAAACTTCTGTGAAGCACCTGGGGGTGCAAGGTGCTCACCACACATCTATATAAGTTCCCTAAGGGGTCTAAATTCCAAAATGGTGTCACTTGTGGGGGGTTTCCACTTTTTGTGCACATTAGGGGCTCCCCACATGCGACATGGCGTCCGCTAATTATTCAAACAAATTTTACATTCAAAAAGTCAAATGGCGCTCCTTCCCTTCCTAACCCTGCCGTGCGCCCAAACAGTAGTTTTCCTCTACATATGGGGTATCGGCATGTTCAGGAGAAATTGAACAACAAAGTTCATGGTGCAATTTATCCTATTACCCTTATGATAATGCAAAATTAAGGGATGAAAAACTTTTGTTGTGGGAAAAATGTGAAAATTTTATTTTTACAGCTCAATATTATAAAGGGGTCTAAATTCCAAAATGGTGTCACTTGTGGGGGGTTTCCACTGTTTAGGCACATCAGGAGCTCTCCAAACGCAACATGGCGTCTGCTAATTATTCAAACAAATTTTACATTCAAAAAGTCTAATGGCGCTCCTTCCCTTCCGAACCCTGCAGTGTGCCCAAACAGTGGTTTTCCCTCATATATGGGGTATCAACGCGCTAATGAGAAATTGCACTACAAATTGTGTATTCCATTTTTTCCTGTTACCCTTGTGAAAATGAAAAAATTGGGTCTAAAGTAACATTTTTGTGAAAAAAAGTTAAATGTTCATTGTTTTCTTCCACATTCCAAAAATTCCCGTGAAACACCTGAAGGGTTAATAAACTTCTTGAATGTGGTTTTGAGCACCTTGAGGGGTGCAGTTTTTAGAATGGTGTCACTTTTGGGTATTTTCTGTCATAACGGCCCTTCAAAGTCACTTCAAATAAGATGTGGTCCCTAAAAAAATGTTTTTGTAAATTTTGTTGGAAAAATTAGAAATCGCTGGTCAACTTTTAACCCTTATAGCTTCCTAACAAAAAAAAATGTTGGTTCCAAAATTGTGCTGATGTAAAGTAGACATGTGGGAAATGTTATTTATTAACTATTTTGTGTGACACATCTCTCTGATTTAAGGGCATGAAGATTCAAAGTTTGAAAATTGCAAAATTTTCTAAATTTTCGCCAAATTTCTGATTTTTTCACAAATAAACGCAAGTGATATCGAATAAATTTTACCACTATCATGAAGTACAATATGTCACGAAAAAACAGTCTCAGAATCAGGGGAATCCGTTGAAGCGTTCCAGAGTAATTACTTCATAAAGTGACAGTGGTCAGAATTGAAAAAATTGGCCTGGTCACGAAGACAAAAACAGGCTCTGGCGCAAAGTGGTTAAACCAAATAGTTATGCCACACAAAATTGTTAATAAATAACACTTGACACATGTCTACTTTACATAAGCATCATTTTTTAAACATATTTTTTTGTTAGGAAGTTAGAATTGTTAAAATTTTATGAGAAATTTTTCATTTTTTCCAACAAAATTTACAAAACCAATTTTTTTTAGGGACCAGATCACATTTGAAGTGACTTTGACGGGCCTATGTGACAGAAAATACCCAAAAGTGACACCATTTAAAAAAAAATGTACCCCTCAAAGTACTCAAAACCACATTCAAGAAGTTTATTAACCCCTATGTGCATCACAGTAATTAAAACAATGTGGAAGAAAAAAATTAAAATTTTAATTTTCCCACAAAAGTGTTACTTTAGCCCTAAATTTTTCATTTTTACAAAGGTAATAGGAGAAGTTGGACCCCAAAATCTGTTGCACCATTTCTCCTAAGTACGCCAATACCCAATATGTGGTGAAAAACTACTGTTTGTGAGCATGATGGGGTTCGGAAGGGAAGGAGAGCCATTTGACTTTTGGGGTGCAGATTTGGCAGGAATAGACTGCGGATGCCATGTTGCATTTGAAGAGCCGTTGATGTGCCTAAACAGTGGAAAGCCCCACAAGTGACTCTATTTATAAGGAATTTATCTAGAGCATTTTGAATCTGTGAAAATTAAACATTACATTTTTTCCCCAAAAATGTTGCTTCAGCCCCAAATTTTTCATTTTCACAATGGTAACAGGAAAAATGGATAACTTAATTTGTTGTGCAATTTCTTTTGAGTATGTTGGGGAAAACTACAGTTTGGGCACACAGGTGAACTCCAAAAAAAAGGAGTGCCGTTTTGAGAAACAGATTTTGCTCGTATGGTTCCGGGCACCATGCTTCATTTGTAGAGCCCTTGTACTGCCAGAAAAGCAGTATCCCCCACACAAATTACCCAATTTTGAAAACGACACCCCTACATGAATTCATCTAGGGGTGTGGTGAGTATATTGAACCCACAGGTGCTTCACAGAATTTTGGAACATTGGGATGTGAAAATGAAAAATTACTTTGTTTACACAAAAATGTTGTTTTAGCCCCAAATTTTTAATTTTCACAAAGAATAATAGGCGGACATAGACTCCAATATTTATGAAGCAATTTATTCTAAATGCAGTAATACCTTATATCTGGTCATATTATTTTTGTTGGGGTTATGGCAGGGCTCAGAAGAGAAGGAGCACCATTTTATTTTTTTTTAGCAAACTCTGGATTTTTTTTCACCACTTAAATAAAAAAGAACCTATACATGTTTGGTATCTGCGAACTCGGAATGACCTGGAGAATAAGGCAGGTCAGTTTTAGCATTCAGTGAACATGGTAAAAACAAAACCTAAAAAACAACTGTGGAATTGCACTTTTTTGCAATTTCACAGCACTTGGAATTTTTTCCCTTTTTCCAGTACACAAAATAGTAAAACCAGTGATGTCTTTCAAAAGTACAACTTGTCCCACAAAAAACAAGACCTCACATGGCCATATTGACTGAAAAATAAAAATGTTATGGCTCTGAGGAAGAAGAGGAACAAAAAATGAAAACGCAAAAGCGGAAAATGGCCTGGTCATTAAGGAGTTAAGTGAGTGCTGTTGTATTATGCACTATTGTTTGGAGGGACGTCGTTTATTATAGAGAACCACTGTCTTCTAGCTATGAGTGCTGACCAGAAATTTGATTGATCGCACATAACACTCTGACATTAGGCGTCAGTGGGTCTATATTGGTGTGAGTTGACAATGAACAGTTGTTATTTTTGACATCTACAACCGACCAAGACATGATGTAAAATAATAATACAAAGCAGTGGTCTCCACATTGTACCTCTCCAGTTGTTGAAAAACGACAACCTTTAGATTCTGTGGGGACTTCTGTGGGAAAGCAGCTAGAAAGCCATAGGCTGGAGACCACTGCTTTATGGTAAGTGAAGTATATACTGACTTAGAAATACATTTTTCTGTAAAAAAGACCTCATTCACTATTTCTCTTACATTACAGTTTGTGTTTCTGTCCTTTTGGGCTTTATATTCCTATGACAGACAGTTGGTTTACCCTGAGGGTCTGGATAAAGTCATTCCACAATGGCTTAATCATGCTGTGGTAAGTAAACAATTCTACATTTTTTTTACCATTCCCATCAAGTAAAATCGAAAATGTAATTCATATGGAGTCATATGTAGACTAACATGACTGGGGTCGGTTGGTTTTGGTGCTCACCTAACCCTACTAACGTACATTAAAATTTTGCAAGAAATCTATCCTAACTTCTAAAACTGTATAGTGATCTTCTGTACCTGGAAGAATTAGAAAGTAGCAGAAGATATGATCACCTGTAACCATAACAGACTAATACAAGTGGTCTTACCCTAGACGGGAGACTGCCGTAAAGCTGACCAATGAAGTGACTGCCAAGGATTATAAACAAAATCCTTCTTTTTCTTGTAACAGCAACATTCTTGTCCATGGATTGTGCCTGGTATTACAGCTAGTCCCCAACCAAGTGAGTGTGGTTGAGCTGCAATTCCACACAAAGAATGTGTCTAGGTGTTGTTGGTTCTGGAACAAATTCTGGATAGCCCCTTTATATTTAACTAGCTATTGAACCCGTTCTACGCCCGGGTGGCAAGCATTTTTATTGTTATATGGTCTCCCATGCTGGTATGTGCTGCCCCCCTCCTGTCCTCACCATCCTATCCTGGTATGCATGGCACCCCTCATCCCCATCCTGGTATGCATGGGACCCTTCAACCCTATCCTGGTATGCATGGCACCCCTCACCCCCAATCCTGGTATGCATGGCACCCCTCACCCCCAATCCTGGAAGGCATGGCACCCCTCATCCCCAATTCTTGAAGGCATGACACCCCTCATCCCCAATCCTGGTATGCATGGCACTCCTCACCCCCAATCCTGGTATGCATGGTATCACTCATCCTGGTATGCATGGGCCCCTCACCCACATCCTGGTATGCATGGCACCCCTCACCCCCATCCTAGTATGCATGGCACTCCTCATCCCTATCCTGTATGCATGATCCCCCTCACCCCGCAATCCTGGTATGTGTAGTCCCCTCACCCCCCAATCCTGGTATGCGTGGTCCCCTCACCCCACAATCCTGTTATGCATGGTCCCCTCACCCCAAAATCCTGGTATGTATGGTACCCCTCATCCCTTTCACGCTGTACACACATACAAAAAAAGAAACAGTTATACTCACCTTTCTTCTCTGTACTCCAGCGCTTCTGTGTCCTGTTCTTCCGTAGGCCGGGGGAGGAGTGCGGCGCTGGAGCACTGCGCTGTCCGGTGTCATTTTGCTGAAGACACACTGCAAATGTGTCTTCAGTAAAATGGCGCTGGATAGCACTATGCGCATGCGCCAATCCGACGCCTCACTCCTGACCCGGTCTCCGGCGAAGAGAGAGGCTCCACGGCAATGCTCCTCCCGGTCAGGTAAGTATGTAAGTATGGCACCGGAGATCGCGGTATGCATTCAGTGTCTTCGCATACCGCGATCTCCGGCGCCATACACTCCTCTTACCATGCGTTCTTCTGTCTGGAGCCAGACTGCGCGTCACGCATGCGCAATCTATAAAGGCTTCAGACAGAGACCGCTTAGCCGATTATATTATAGATAATGATTTAATAATGTTTTAGGCAGGTATGAAAAAAATGTTGCAAAGTAAGAATGCATTTTTAAATAGAAGTGATGAAAGTTTATTTTTATCAAATAACAAAGGGCAAAGTGAATGAACAAAATATATTAGCATTTAAAATTATGGAGACATGGGTTATTAATGATTTAAATGAATTAGGACAGATCTCATCTACATTTTTCTTAAGTTTATGGCTTTATCTTGTTTTCACCCCCTCATATAAGCTTTTACTCTTCACACTTGTCTTGTTTATCCATCAACCTGCTGAATGAGATTCAGAAATCGTTTGTGGGCTTATTTCCAAAAACCATGAAAAGGGTGTGCAGCCTGAAGTGCCTTCGGAAGACAGAAGCATTGAGAGTGTACAGATTTTGTGACTCATAATTTGACAAAAGTGCAGATTTTGTCAGGTGCGTTGTGAAAAATGTCAGTTCTTTATAACAGGGTTCCCCAACTCCAGTCCTCAAGGCCCACCAACAGGTCATGTTTTCAGGATTTCCTTAGTATTGCACAGGTGATGGAATTATTGCCTGTGCAGGTGATGGAATTACTGCCTGTGCAATACTAAGGAAATCCTGAAAACATGACCTGTTGGTGGGCCTTGAGGACTGGAGTTGGGGAACCCTGCTTTATAAGGATGGAAAAAGCAGTGAACTAAAACTGTTACATCTGAAAGCACGTGCAATTTTAGCTTCAATCTTTTTAATTTCTCCGCACTAGATAAACGCTATCACAAATCCAGGATTTTCAGATTTAATGGAGATTGCTTGTGTCTATCTTTTCAATAGATATCTTTTACCAAGACAAATGAGTGCGTATTGTCTGCAGCTATATCTCCATATTGTGACATTTGGAGAAAATCTTTTTACTACTACGCAAATGGCAGATGAAGGACTGCTTTCGAAGGCTGTGAATATTCAGCTAGTGATATAAACAAGATCATTGGGATTTTGTATATGAAAATTCATCTATATAAGAGAAATAACTGAAAGAGATGATAATGTGCAATATATAAATCTCCATCACAGCCCTACCTGCCGCCAAAATAACCAATTTGATATGAATACTTTTAGTGAGGTTGTTAGAGGTCTACCCAATTACTACTCTTACAAGAAAGAATGAATGAACATGACTGATTTACTAATCGTTACAACCTCCTAGTTTTACAGAGCCATAATATGGCGGAGATAGACCTTCTGTACCTTCTTGTGCCTGGGGAGGCAAACTGATTTTCTATCAGATCGTGTATTATAGAGATATTCTCCAATAAAAGAATTACTTCTAAAGTAGCAAATTCATACCTCAGAACATACAGTGCACACAGAACTGTATATAGTGATACCCTTGCCACCTTACAGGTTCCATGAGTGAGACCTAGAGGTTTTCTTTGTGTTTGTTTTGCGCTTGAATCATAACCTGTAGTATATTTTAGAGTTTAATTCACAAACCTGCTTTCCTAATGCACTGCAGTTACATTAAGTACTGTGCAGCAATAGTGTTGGGCCAACCTGAACAGTAAAATTCGGCATCCATACCAAACATCTACTGTTCGGTCCTGGACCCCGAACACGGACTTCCTATGGAAGTCTGTGTTACTGTTCGGGCTCTGGTGATTCGGGTGAATATTTGCCCCCTCCGAGACTAGAAACAGGAGCCCTAAGCCGCACCAGAAATGGCGCATCCAAAGGATGCGCCAATTCTGGCAATTAGCCTTGCTCTACCCACTGCCCTGTAGCGGTGGCAGTGGGGTAATAGGGCTGGGGTTGATGTCAGCTTATAATGCCAGCTGACATCATGCCCGGGTTAGTAATGGAGAGGCGTCTATAAGACGCCCCCATTACTATCCCCATAGTGTAAGTAAAATGTAAAATAAAAACACCCACACCCAGAATAAAATATTTTATTTGAAATAAAGACAGGATTCCTTTAATATTCTAAATTAAGTCATACTTACTGTCACGCCCATTCCGGCTGAAGCCAACGATCTAACTGAGTCAGTGTATTGCCGGCAAGTGAACAAAGCGGTCACATACAATGTTGCCGCTCTGTTCATGGAACCTTCCTGGGACACTCATTATTTGGACTGCGTCGAAAAGGTATGGATGAGGTTGGTTTATTATTTTGCTTTTATTACAGATGATTGTGGGCTTTGGGGATTAGGTATAAGGTGAGTATATGGTGTTTTTTTATTTGTTATTTTTTGCAGGGGCAGCAAACATCGGGGACAAGTTGTAGGTGAGTATAATGTGTTTTATTTAATTTTTTTTTATTAATTTTAACTTTTTTTTTAACATTAAGCACAGCACAGGCGCCAGCGGACGGGAGACTACTGCTCCCATCCAGCGGTGCCTGTGCTCGCTGTTTCCAATGGCAGGAGACGCCGGCTAATTATGGTAGTAGTACTATCAGCCGGCGCCTATGACCCGTGGTAAGCTTTTTACCGCGGGTCAGTGTCACAGCTGTGGCATCGTGCTGACACCTGTCAGCATGATTCCACAGCGCTCTGATCACGGTAATGCAATTACCGCCGATCAGAGCCTGTGTTTCCTGCGCTGTCACGCAAAGGTGAATTTGGGTGAATTTGGGTCCCCCCATTCGGTCCATGTTTGGGTACTGTTCTGGTACCAGAGCTTTTAAAAAACTGTTGGGTGTTCGGCTATATTAGCTGAACCCGAACAGTGACTGGTTCGCCCATCACTATACAGCAATCTAGAAAAAGCAAACTCAGATAAGCTAATAATTGTTAAATTTGTCGACAGTGACCAAAGGCCAGCAAAATTGAGAATGCAAGTTTGGACTACAGTGGCATGTAAAAGTTTGGGCAACCCTGATCAAAATTACTGTTATTGTGAACAGTTAAGCAACTTGAAGATGAAACCATCTCTAAAAGGGCTAAAGTTAAAGATTACACACTTCCTTTGTATTTTAGGCAAAAAAAAGAAAATATTGTAATTTTTTACTTTTTAAGAATTACAAAAAGGAAAATGGGCCGATGTCCTCAGGTGCCAAAACTTTTACATTTGTGTGCTCAGGTAACTTTGACCAAGGTTTCAGACCTTAATGAGTCTGAAAGGGTTATGGCTTGTTCACTATCCTGATTAAGAAACGCCAGGTGATGCAAATTTCCCAGCTTTATAAAAACCCAGCCTTCTTTAACCTTGTGCCAAAAAACTGCAGCAATGGGCCTAGCACTCTGAAAATGAAAATGGTGGAAGCCTACAAAGCAGGAGAAGGTTACAAGAAGATAGCAAAGCGTCTTTAAGTTGCCCTTTCCTCAGTTCGAAATGTAATTAAGAAATGGCAGTTAACAGGAACAGTGGAGGTCAAGATAAAGTCTGGAAGACCAAGCAAAACTTCAGTGAGAACTACCCATAGGATTTCTAGAGGCGCAAATCAGAATCCCCAGTTGACTGCAAAAGACCTTCAGAAAAATGTAGCAGACTCTGGAGTTGTGGTACATTGTTCTACTGTTCAGAGACACCTGCACAAATATGGCCTTCATGGAAGAGTCATCAGAAAAAGACCTCTCCTGCGTCCTCACCATAAAATTCAGCTTGAGAGGCATGCAAACGAACATCTAAACAAGTCTGATGCATTTTGGAAACAAGTCCATGTGGACTGATGAGGTTAAAATAGAACTCTTTGGCCACAATAACCAAAGGTATGTGTGGATAAAAAGGGCACAGAATTTCAGGAAAAGAACATTTCTCCAACCATTAAGCAAGGGGGGGGGATCAATCGTGCTTTAAGGTTGTATTGCTGTCAATGGCATGGGAACTATTTCACGGGCAGAGGGAAGAATGGATTCAATGAAATTTACAAAAACTCTTGATGCAAACAAAACACCATCTGTAAAAAAGCTGAAGTTGAAAAGAGGATGGCTTCTACAAATGTCAAATGATCCTAAACACACGTCAAAGTCCACAACAGACTACCTCAAAAGGCGCAAGCTGAAAGTTTTACAATGACCCTCACGGTCCCCTGATCTGAACATCATTGAAAATCTGTGGCTCAAAATAGCAGTGCAGGCAAGACGACCCAGGAATCTCACAGAACTGGAAGAATTTTCCAAGGAAGAATGGATGAAAACCCCTCAAACAAGAATTGAAAGACTCTTGATTGGCTACAAAAAGCGTTTACAAGCTGTGATACTTGCAAAAGGGAGTAGTACTAGATACTAACCATGCAGGGTGCCCAAACTTTTGCATCAGCCTATTTTCCTTTTTGTAATTTTTAAAATGTAAAAGATGAAAAAAAAAATATATATAAATATATACTTATTTGTTTGCCTCAAATACAAAGGAAGTGTGTCAAATTTCATCTTCAACTTGCTTAACAGTTCACAATAACAGTAAGTTTGACCAGGGGTTCACAAACTTTTGCATGTCACTATATAGTCCAGACTGTAAATCAGTATCAGATCAGATACACTATTTGGATAAAAGAATTGGGAAGCATGTTTTAATAAATGAAATCATGTTTTTCATTCAGTCCCTTAGACACAAAAAAGCTCTTAACTATGAATTCTGCCTTTAGAAATGTTTGTAAAGAGCTCATTGAATTCGATTGTGGTCCTGTGATAGGATCCCACCATTGTAACAAGTCAGTTCATGAAATTTCTTTCCTCCTAAATTTTACACTATCATCTTTGGAAACATATAGGAACCTCAGCAACTCAGCCATGAAGAGGCAGACCATATAAAGTTACTGAGTGGGGTTTCTGAGTCCTGAGGTACCACGCAACCAGTCAAATTTGAACTGTGCCTGATCCGCTCATCTGTAATGCAGACACATTCTTTAAAACACAAAGTATCTTAGAATATTCTTTAACTTGATTCACCTTATTTTTAACTCCTTAGTGACTGAACCAATTATGTCCTTAATGACCAAGCCAAATTTTACAATTCTGACCAGTGTCTCTTTATGTGGTAATAACTCTGGAACGCTTCAACGGATCCCACTAATTCTGAGATTGTTTTTTTGTGACATATTGTACTTCATGATAGTGGTAAAATTTCTTCGATATCACTTGCATTTTTATTTGTGAAAAAAATGGAAATTTGGCGAAAATTTAGCAGTTTTCAAGCTTTGAAATCTTATGCCCTTCAATCAGAGAGATATGTCACACAAAATAGTTCATAAATAACGTTTCCCACGTGTCTAACTTACATCAGCACAATTTTTGAAACAATTTTTTTTTGTTATGAAGTTGTAAGGGTTAAAAGTTGACCTGCGATTTCTCATTTTTACAACAAAATTTACAAAACCATTTTTTTAGGGACCACATCTCATTTGAAGTGACTTTGGGGGACCTATATGACAGAAAATACCCAAAAGTGACAACATTCTAAAAACTTCACCCCTAAAAGTCTTCAAAATCACATTCAAGAAGTTTATTAACCCTTCAGGTGCATCACAGGCACTAAAGCAATGTGGAAGGAAAAAATGCACATTTTACTTTTTTTCACTAAAAAAAATTACTTTCACAAGGGTAACAGGAGAAAATGGACCCCAAAATCTGTTGTGCAATTTCTCCTGAGTACGCCGATACCCCATATGTGGGATAAAACTACTGTTTGTGCTCGGAAGGGAAGGAGCATCGTTTGACTTTTTGAATGCAGTGCTGGCTGGAATCAAGAGCGGACGCCATGTCGTGTTTTGAGACCCCATGATGTGCCTAAACAGTGGAAACCTCCCACAAGTGACCCCATTTTGGAAACTAGACCCCTCAAGGAATGTATCTAGATGTGTGGTGAGCACCTTGAACCCCCAGGTGCTTCATAGAATTTTATAACGTAGAGCCGTGAGAATAAAAAATGTACTTTTATCCACAAAATTTTTATTTTCACAAGGGTAACAGGAGAAAATAGACCCCAAAATATGTTGTGCAATTTCTACTGTTTGTGCACACAGCAGGGGTTGGATGGGAAGGAGTGCTACTTGGCTTTTAGAACTCAGATTTTGTTTTAATAGATTGTGGGCTCCATTAACTGAGTCCCTGAGTTTCAGAACAGCAGAACCCCATCCCCCAAGGGACACCATATTGAAAACTTCACTGCTTAAGGAATTCATCTAAGGGTGTATTAAGTATTTTGAACCCATAGGTGCCTCACAGAATTTTATAACATTGAGACTTGGAAATATGACATTTTTGTGGTAAAAAATGTAATTTTTGTATTTGCTGCAAATTTGTCATGTACATAAGAGTTAATAGGTGAAACTGGACACCATAATTTAGTTTGGAATTTCTCCCGAACACGATAATGCCCCTTATGTCGTCAGAAATTACTGTTAGGCCACACATCAGGGCTGTGAAGAAGCGCTATTTGGCTTTTGGAGCACAGATTTTGGTAGAATAGTTTGCAAGCGATATTTGCGGAGCCCCAAAGGTGCCAGAACAGCAGAAAAACCCTAAAGGTGACCTCATTGTAGAAATTACACCTCTCATTGAATTCATCTACGGCTGCAGTGACTATTTTGTAACACCCACGCCAGGCTTTTTTCTGGAGAATTGCAAATATGCCAGTTTACATTGTGCCCCAATATATTGTAGCACCTCCATACATTGTAGAAATGCTTTAAAGGCTGGCACCACCTAATAAATGGGAATCAACTCTTTGCATAAAAACAAGCTAATGACTTGACAAGTGAGTCACTTGCCCCCTTTTTGGTATGTGCTGCACCTAGGTTCATATATGCACAACCAGAGGTGCTGGAATTGGGTTATCGGCGTGTATGCATCGGGTTACTAGGATGCTTTACAATTAGAGGTTGCCTTAATTTATTAACTGTGCTCTATTGTGTGGATTGGGGTGTTATAGCTTTATTATAAGCTATATAATGAGTGTATATCACCTTTCGGTTTTTAAATGTTTTTAAAATTGTTGTTCTGGTCTTTCATGTATCAATAAAGTTACCTATTTAATCTTTCATAGGAATCCCCTTTGTGTTGCATATTCTTTTCTTTTTTCACCCTCATACATTGTGCCCAGTTTGTGCTTCTGGCGATACGCACCCCTTAAATTGTCAAGTGCTCTCTCCACACTACAATAATGCCAAACACATGGCAACTTACTGTCGTTTAGGCACAGTGGGTCTCAGAAGGATTTGTATTTGGGAGCACAGAATTCACTGAATTTTATTTGAGGAAGTAGGAGCCGTGACACTTTTCCAGAGTCTTTGGTCTACCAGTGACGTGGAACCCCCTATATTTCCAGAGACAGATGACAGACCTGAATGGGGGCTGGTTTTGTGTGGGATAAATTAGGGATTTATTGGTAACATTTTGGGGTACATAACATTTTTCGATCGCTTCCAGAATAAGGCTGGGATCACATTCTTGTATTCTATGCTGAGCACTTACGTCAGGATTTCCGTTTAAATCCCACAAAAATGCGATTCAGACAAAACCCCTACGGAACCATCCACCATAATGAGGCAGATGGAGACACTTTGGGCTCCGTTTGATGTCTGCTCCGGTGGTCTCCATCTTTTTAGGCATGCACAGATCTGTGGTCGCCCACACTTGTGCGCTAAAAAAACTCCTAAAATGATGGGACACTGCCGGAACACAGACTAGTCCAAAATGACTCCAGCTGCATCATAAGTGAGTGGCTCTGTCTGGGGTTTTGTCTGAATCGCAATTTTGGGGAATTTACATGGAAATCCCGATGTGAGCAATCATCAGAGAGCGCAGGATAAATGTGAGCCGAGCCTTATTTTGATTTTTGGGAGGTAGAATGAACAAATAAACAGCAGTACAAGAATAGTTCTTATTTTTATTTTTGCGTGGTTCACTGTGCAGTATAAGTGATAAGGCGGATTTATTCTTTGGGTTGGTGCGATTACAGCGATATCAGATTTACATAGTTTTTTTTTAAGCTTTGCTGCTATCACACAGTAAAAATGCGTTTTTGCTCATTGGCTCAAAAAAGTTTTTTTGTTGCCATATTCTGAGCACTGTTACTTTTTTATTTTTTGGCAAACAGAGCTGTATGACGGCTTATTGTTTGCCGTACGAGTTGCTGATTTTTTTATACCATTTTGGGGCACCTAGTAATTTTTGATCGCTTTTTATTCAGAGTTTTCAGACACAGAATGAACAAAAACCAGGAATTCAGTTATTGTTTTTAATTTTTATTTTTTGCGCCATTCACCATATGGTAAAAGTAATGAGACCAATTTGTTCATCGGGTCAGTACAATTACAGCAATTTATATTGTTTTTTTATGTTTTGCTATTTTTACAGACTAAAAACAATATTTAGCAAAAAATTAATTTGTTTTTGCATCGTCATATTCTAAGAGCTATAACTTTTTTTATTTTGTTGCCAAATGAGCCATATTAGGGCTTGTTTTTTGCGAGACTGTTTGGAGTCTTCATTTATGCAATTTTTTTTTACATATGACTTTTTAATCACTTTTTATTAACTTTTTTGTGAGTCAGTATGATGAAAAAGCGTTATTTTTGGCGTGTTATTATTTTTTTTTACGGTGTTCTGATCACTGATCTCATACTCTGCAGTTTTCATATACTGCAGTGCATGAGAGTAGTCAGTGAGTCACTAACCCAGCTTGTGAGACACATCTTACAGCTGGATCTCACAGGCCACCGTACTCTGATGTCATCACATGACCTCAGGGTACCATGGTAACTATCGGGATTCTCATCACTGGGGTTAGATGGTTACTAAGGGGGTATTGCGACCCCCTTGAAACAACTTAAATACCACTGTCACGATTGACATTGGTATTTAAGGAGTTAATCGGCCCCAATCGGCTTCAAAACCGGCAGGGGCTTATAATGCAGGGTGTCAGCTGTCACATACAGCTGACACCCACAGGAACTGGCTCTGACTGGCGGTGCTATTCACTTATTCCTCAGTGCCGTGAAAGAGTCGTGCTGAAGAATAAGTACCCTTATGGACCGCCGTGAAAAGGCATATCGACGGTCGTTAAGGGGTTAATATGGTCTAAAGTACTATTATTTATGAGAACTAATCCCACAATGTCTCGCAAAATAATTAGTTAAGCACTTATGGCCTGATGGCACTTTATATTTAACAGAGGTACCTAATGTATGTATTAAAATCTGTCAGCTGATACATGCGGCCCAAACCGTGAGCCGTTAGCCATTGGTTGTATGATCCCAGCCATGTATGTTTGTCTCTGCTGCAGCATTTCAGAGAAACACAAACTTTTAATAGCCGCCGGATACCAAGCCGCACGAATGACTAGTTGTACAGGAGGGTCCCACTGTCAGTGGGTGGAGACCCATCTATATCACTAGTCACCCTCGCAGCTTGGTCTCTGTCGGCCATTAAAAGTAGGTTTTTCTCTGAAACGTTGCAGCGTTTCAGAGAAAAGCATACGTGTTTGGGATACTACAGTCAGTGGCTGGCCCATGGTTTGGGCAGCATGTATCAGCTGACAGGTTCCCTTTAACTATTGTTTGTAAAAATTATCTATTTTCAGTATATATTTCCCATTTTTTACTTATCTTGCACTATACAATTTATATTATTAAAATGGGGATTTAACTGAATCAATGAACTTATGAAACTACTTATATTGTGTGATTGATTTGTGCATACCGATACATAAAATTGTATATATGAACCACTTACCCTTTAAGATTATCTTGTTTAGAGTGTTCCCTTTCCATTTTTTTAATAGTTTTTATTAAATATGCAAAATAAAATGCATTTTGATGTTTCATAGTAGTGGATGTGGCTATTTTTTCTAGGATGTAAAAAATAGAGATACACAGAGATCCAAACTCCTGATTTCTAGTCAGTGTTTATCTCAACCCAGTGCTGAATTCACAGCAACACTGCTCAGTACTGCTGTATAATGTCTTCCACGATGCTGCTGCTTCTGAACATGTACTACAGAGAAACAGGAGACTAGGAATCCTTTATATCTTTGTGTGCATTGCATGGAAGATGTCATAGCCGCTTGTCTCCACCCACTAGCTCAGAGACAACTGAAAATTAGATTTAGAGCATGCTGATAAAAAACTGGTGAAAAATACAAGATAGAAGTCATATTCTGGCCATAAATAGTTATTTCTCATGTACATACTGTACATAACAGCTTATTATGAAAAATCATCTGGCCTTTAACAGAGCAAAAAACAAAAAAAACAACAACAATACAATAACATGAAGGTAACAAAGTATCAATTCTTCTGATGGAAAATAAATATGAGCTTGTTTGTTTTTCAGCACTCAGCTGTGTTTCCTATTGCAGTCTTAGAAATTGTAACATCTCCACATCACTATCCTCCAAGGAGAAAGGGACTCCTCCTCTTGGGGATTTGTTCAATATCCTATATAAGCTGGTAAGTAAACAGGAACGGCTTGTGGGAATAACAATAAATGGCTATAACAATAAAAATATATGATGTTGTGTGTATATAGGTTTTACACCAAAATCTTCACTTTGCAGTAAGCTATGACATAGGAATGAATTTGTTCTAGTGTGTAAGTTTTCCATATCATCCATCTATTGTAGAATCAAACCACACATTTGCCACATAATAGCCTCCATAACTCATAATGTAAATTTAACTTTGTATATTTTAACTGATATCATTGAGCTAATTTCCAACTAAGTGACTGTAAGAGTAATGCCAGCGCCCCTGCATGGTCCCCGATTATCCTCCATGCAGGGACCCCGACATACTCACTGCTTCATCCACGTGGCGTAGTCCCCATCATGACTCCCTTCTCCCTGGTCTGTACATGTCGCATAGGCTTCCCGGCCTAGTGCGCGAGCACATGCGCTCCCCTGTTCTTGAAGAGGCAGCATGCACTTTGAAAATGCCCCCAGCCAATAGCTGTAGTTCCCTACATTGAGTGTGAGTGCAACTGTATGTTGCCAGGTCTCCCGTCCTAGTATCCTGTGTAGTTTGTTCGTGTTACTGTAAACCTGTTTAGTCTAACCGTGACCCTGTATCCTGAGTTATCTGAACTATAATCTTAAACTGCACCCGTGGTGCCTAAACCCTGAAGCCGCACCCATGGTACCCGAACCTGAAACCGTTCCGACGGTACTTGAACCAGCACCAGTGTCTCCTCTGGTTAGCCTTCCAGAGTCCATACTGTCAGAGCATGTTACAATATCCAAATCCAGCTCTGCATGAAATAATATATATAACATAAGTAGTGTTACAATTAATGAAAAATTTTATGTTATATTTTATATTGGTAGAAAAAGATGTAAAAGTTGCTGCATTTTTAACATGGCTGCAGCAAGTGCAAATGGAGTGACCACATTTATAAAAACCAGTTGTGTGTAACCAGGTACTAGAATTGGAAGGATCTTGTTTGAGAAAAAGACTAGGGGATAAAAGATCACCCAAAGTGGGTGCCTTATGAGCTGTGAACCTGACTGGTGTTAGTAGTACTTCTCTCAATTTGGGATCTGTAGAAAGCATAGGAAGATATTTGTTGATAATATTTTTGATCATGGAAAATTGGGGGCTATACTGAGAGACAAAGGTGACCTGGTTGGATCCATTCACACCATCTGAAGGGTAATTGCTGAATTTGGGTCCGATCATATCACTCCTGTTTTTAGAGCTAACTATACTGTATGCTCTTTTTTAAAGTCCATTTGGGGTAATGTCTAGCTGAAAGGTCATCTGAGGTGGTGGCTTCTGAATTATCCCAGGATGAATCTGATTCCAAAAAACTGACTTTTTTGCCAAAAAAAAAAAAAGCACGGAGCCAGGAGTGCTACCAGACGAACAATGAGGAACCAGGAAGATCCAGCTGAACAAATCTTCTAAAATCCATATTTTATTGGGTATTATTTTCCCCCACCTTTCCGCCCAATAGTGGCAGGTATTGGTAGCTTAAATGAAAAACTCAGCATGTGGATCGATATATTTTTACAACCTCTAGTCAAACAATTACCTGGTTACATTAAAGATACTAAACATCTTATAGCATCTCTTGATAATACTAAATGGGGGAATTCATCCCTTTGGCTGTCATGTGATGTTGTAGGTCTTTATCCGTGTATACCACACACATTAATGATCTCCATATTATCATACCATCTCCATACTTATAGCACTTATAGTGAAGATTTACAACGTTTTTGGTGCTTTCAGTTGAATATTTACTCGGCCACAACAATTTTTCCTTCAACAAACAATTTTTTCTACAGACATGCGGAGCTTCAATGGGGGCGAGTTTCTCTCCCTCTATAGCCAACATTTTTATGGCCTTTTGGGAAAAACAGTACATTTTTTCTGACTCTGGTCCTTTCTCCTCCCATATCAGGTGGTATGGTCGCTACATAGACGACCTGCTCTTGATATGGGACAGGACAAGGTCAGAGGCAAATTAAATTTTTAAATTCATTTCTGACAATTCTATGAATCTTAAATTCACCCATAATATACAATCTAATTCGATTGATTTTTTAGATATTACTTTGACTCTGACTGATCACACTGTAACTATCACACCCTATAGAAAAAGTTTATCTAGAAATTCTACCTTACTGGCTTCTTCTTGTCATAATAAAAAGACTATAATTAATATACCAGTAGGAGAATTAATATGAACAAAAAGGAACACTAGTAACCCACGACAATATGAGATTGAAGCAAAAAAAGTCGTAGATAGACTATCAGCTAGACATTACCCCAAATGGACTTTAAAAAGAGCATACAACATAGTTAGCTCTAAAAACAGGAGTGATATGATCGGGCCCAAATTCAGCAATTACCCTTCAGATGGTGTGAATGGATCCAACCAGGTCACCTTTGTCTCTCAGTATAGCCCCCAATTTTCCATGATCAAAAATATTATCAACAAATATCTTCCTATGCTTTCTACAGATCCCAAATTGAGAGAAATACTAACACCAGTTAGGTTAACAGCTCATAAGGCACCCACTTTGGGTGATCTTTTATCCCCTAGTCTTTTTCTCAAACAAGATCCTTCTAATTCTAGTACCTGGCTACACACAACCGGTTTTTATAAATGTGGTCACTCCATTTGCACTTGCTGCAGCCATGTTAAAAATGCAGCAACTTTTACATCTTTTTCTACCAATATAAAATATAACATACATTTTTTTATTAATTGTAACACTACTTATGCCATATATATTATTTCATGTAGTGCGTGCTGTCTCCAATACGTGGGATGTACGTGTACTCCCTTGAAAAGACGCATCAGACGGCATTTATCAGATGCACATAATAAATTTAAGTATCAGGTGTTCTGCAGCATCAAGACATTTTTCGTTATGCCATAATGGAGATACTTCAACATTTCTAGTAACGGGCATAGAAAAAGTGTTGAAACCTCATAGAGGGGGTGATCATAGGAGAAAACTCCTTAATAGAGAAAGTTGGTGGATTTATACTTTAAATACACGTGTACCAGCAGGTTTAAATATCAGACATGATTTGATGTATCATTATGAGTGATTATTTATGGATTATTATTATGTTTATGTTCCCCTATTTTTTTTTTCTTTTGGATTATTCACATTTATATGCATTGTTTCTATGCTATACGATTTTAATATGGTATGTGTGTTTACATTTTTGATTAACCTAGCTCTGAACAGGTGCATAGCAGGACGTGACATATAAATACCACTTCCTTGCTGTTTTTTTGCTATGCAATGATTAAGAACTTCTAGTTCGAAACGCACTTGCTGTTCTTCTCCAAGGTGGACTTTTAAAATATTTTTTGCATGACCCAATAAAATATGGATTTTAGAAGATTGTTCAGCTGGATCTTGCTGGTTCCTTATTGTTCTTCTGGTAGCACTCCTGGCTTCGTGCTGTTGATCTTCTAGGTGGGTGAGCTGATTTTTTCCTTTCTTTTTTCAGCTCAATTCTAACTCCACCATCAGACGCTCTAGCAAAAAACAGGTAGTCGCTTAGCTACACCCCTCCTAGGTAAGCCCGGATCATGGCACAGTGAGTCCACGATCCATGTGTGTCACAGTGACCTATACACTGTGTGCAGAATTATTAGGCCAGTTGTATTTTAGAGGATTATTTTTATTATTGATCAACATCTATGTTCTCAATCAACTCAAAAGACTCATAAATATCCAAGTTTAATATTTTTGGAAGTTGGAGTGGCCTTATTTTCGATTTGGCTATCTTAGGAGGATATCTGTTTGTGCAGGTAACTATTACTGTGCAGAATTATTAGGCAACTTAATAAAAACCAAATATAATCCCATCTCACATGTTTATTTTCACCAGGTAAACCAATATCAGTGCACAACATTTAGAAATAAACATTTCTGACATACAAAAACAAAAAAAATTAGTGATCAATATAGCCACCTTTCTTTATGATGACACTCAACAGCCTTCCATCCATAGATTCTGTCAGTTGCTTGATCTGTTTTCGATCAGCATTGCGTGCAGCAGCCACCACAGCATCCCAGACACTGTTCCGAGAGGTGTACTGTTTTCCTTCCCTGTAGATCTCACATTTTATGATGGACCACAGGTTCTCTATGGGGTTCAGTTCAAGTGACCAAGGGGGCCATGTCATTATTTTTTCTTCTTTTAGACCTTTACTGGCCAGCCACGCAGTGGAGTAGTTGGATGAATGTGATGGAGCATTGTCCTGCATGAAAATCATGTTTTTCTTGAACGATGCCGATTTCTTCCTGTACCATTGAAGAAGTTGTCTTTCAGAAACTGGCGGTAGGTCTGGGAGTTGAGCTTCACTCCATCCTCAACCCGAAAAGGTCCCACAAGTTCATCTTTGATGATACCAGCCCATACCAGTACCCCACCTCCACCTTGCTGGCGTCTGAGTCGGAGTGGAGCTCCCTGCCCTTTACTGATCCAGCCTCTGGCCCATCCATCTGGCCCATCAAGAGTCACTCTCATTTCATCAGTCCATAAAACCTTCGAAAAATCAGTCTTAAGATATTTCTTGTCCCATTCTTGACGTTTTATCTTATGTTTCTTGTTCAAAGGTGGTCGTTTTTCAGCCTTCCTTACCTTGGCCATGTCCCTGAGTATCGCACACCTTGTGCTTTTTGATACTCCAGTAACGTTGCAGCTCTGAAATATGGCAAAACTGGTGGCGAATGGCATCTTGGCAGCTTCACGATTGATTTTCCTCAATTCATGGGCAGTTATTTTGCGCCTCTTTTGGCCAACACGCTTCTTGCGACCCTGTTGGCTATTTGCCATGAAATGCTTGATTGTTCGGTGATCACGCTTCAAAAGTTTGGAAATTTCAAGAGTGCTGCATCCCTCTGCAAGACATTTCACAATTTTGGACTTTTCAGAGCCCGTCAAATCTCTCTTCTGACTCATTTTGCCAAAGGAAAGGAAGTTGCCTAATAATTAAGCACACCTTATATAGGGTGTTGATGTCATTAGTCAACACCCCTCCTCATTACAGAGATGCACATCACCAGATTTACTTAATTGGTAGTTGGCTCTCAAGCCTATGCAGCTTGGAGTAGGACCACCTTTCAACAAGAAACATAAGATAAAACGTCAAGAATGGGACAAGAAATATCTTAAGACTGATTTTTCGAAGGTTTTATGGACTGATGAAATGAGATTGACTCTTGATGGGCCAGATGGATGGGCCACAGGCTGGATCAGTAAAGGGCAGAGAGCTCCACTCTGACTCAGACGCCAGCTAGGTGGAGGTGGGGTACTGGTATGTGCTGGTATCATCAAAGATGAACTTGTGGGACCTTTTCGGGTTGAGGATGGAGTGAAGCTCAACTCCCAGACTTACTGCCAGTTTCTGGAAAACAATTTCTTCAAGCAATGGTACAGGAAGAAGTCAGTATCGTTCAAGAAAAACATGATTTTCATGCAGGGCAATGCTCCATCACATGCATCCAACTACTCCACAGCGTGGCTGGCCAGTAAATGTCTAAAAGAAGAAAAAATAATGAACGAAAAACATGATTTTCATGCAGGGCAATGCTCCATCACATGCATCCAACTACTCCACAGCGTGGCTGGCCAGTAAATGTCTAAAAGAAGAAAAAATAATGACATGGCCCCCTTGTTCACCTGAACTGAACCCCATAGAGAACCTGTGGTCCATCATAAAATGTGTGATCTACAGGGAGAGAAAACAGTACACCTCTCGGAACAGTGTCTGGGAGGCTGTGGTGGCTGCTGCACGCAATGTTGATTGAAAACAGATCAAGCAACTGACAGAATCTATGGATGGAAGGCCGTTGAGTGTCATCATAAAGAAAGGTGGCTATATTGATCACTAATTTTTTTTGTTTTTGTTTTTGCATGTCAGAAATGTTTATTTCTAAATGTTGTGCACTGATATTGGTTTACCTGGTGAAAATAAACACGTGAGATGGGATTATATTTGGTTTTTATTAAGTTGCCTAATAATTCTGCACAGTAATAGTTACCTGCACAAACAGATATCCTCCTAAGACAGCCAAATCGAAAAAAAGTCCACTCCAACTTCCAAAAATATTAAGCTTGGATATTTATGAGTCTTTTGGGTTGATTGAGAACATAGATGTTGATCAATAATAAAAATAATCCTCTAAAATACAACTTGCCTAATAATTCTGCACACAGTGTATATCACTTGATAAAATCCTTGAGGGGTGTAGTTTCCAAAATGGAGTCACTGGTGGGGGGTTTCCACTATTTAAGCACATCAGGGGCTCTCCAAACGTGACATGGCGTCCGCTCTCAATACCAGCCAATTTTGCGTTCAAAAAGTCACACAGTGCTCCTTCCCTTCTGAACTCTGCCGTGCGTCCAAACACTGTATTTTCCCCACATATGAACTATTGGCGTACTCAGGAGAAATTTCACAAAAGTTTTTGGAGTCCATTTTCTCCTCTTACCTTGTGAAAATAAAAAAATGGGGCTAAAACATCATTTGTGTGGAAAAAGTTAGATTTTTTATTTTCACAGCTCCATGTTATAAACTTCTTTAAAGCACTTGGGGGTTCAGGGTGCTCACCACACATCTAGATAAGTTCCCTGAGGGGCCTAGTTTCCAAAATGGTGTAACTTTTGGGGGATTTCCACTGTTTAGGCACATCAGGTGCTCCTCAAACACAGCATGGCGTCCGCTAATTATTCAAGCAAATTTTACATTTAAAAAGTCAAATGGTGCTCCTTCCCTTCCGAACCCTGCTGTGTGCCCAAACAGTGGTTTTCCCCCACATATGGGGTATCTGCTTACTCAGGAGAAATTGCACAACAAACTGCATGGTGCAATTTCTCCTGTTACCCTTATGAAAATGCAAAATTGGGGGCTGAAAAAAATGCTTTTGTGGGAAAAATGTGAAAATTGTATTTTTACGGCTCAATATTATAAACTTCTGTGAAGCACCTGGGGGTTCAAGGTGCTCATCACAAATCTAGATAAGTTCCCTGAGGGGTCTATTTTCAAAAATGGTGTCGCTTGTGGGGGGTTTACACTGTTTAGGCACCGTAGGGGCTCCCCAAACGTAACATGGCGTCCGCTAATTATTCAAGCAAATTTTACATTTAAAAAGTCAAATGGCGCTCCTTCCCTTTTGAACCCTGCCGTGCGCCCAAACAGTGTTTTTTCCCAACATATGGGGTATCTGCGTGCTCAGGGGAAATCGCACAACAAATTTTGGGGTCCATTTTTTCCTGTTACCCCTGCAAAAATAAAAAAAATTGGGTCTAAATTAACATTTTTGTGAAAAAAGTTAAATGTTAATTTTTTCTTCCACATTCAAAAAATTCCTGTGAAGCACCTGAAGGGTTAATAAACTTCTTGAATGTGGTTTTGAGCACCTTGAGGGGTGCAGTTTTTAGAATGGTGTCACTTTTGGGTATTTTCTGTCATAAAGACCCCTCAAAGTGACTTCAAATGTGATGTGGTCCCTAAAAAAATGGTTTTGTAAATTTTGTTGCAAAAATGAGAAATCGCTGGTCAACTTTTAACCCTTATAGCTCCCTAATAAAAAAAAATAATAATTTGGTTCCAAAATTGTGCTGATGTAAAGTAGACATGTGGGAAACGTTATTTATTAACTATTTTGTGTGACATACAGTACAGACCAAAAGTTTGGACACACCTTCTCATTTAAAGATTTTTCTGTATTTTCATGACTATGAAAATTGTACATTCACACTGAAGGCATAAAAACTATGAATTAACACATGTGGAATTATATACTTAACAAAAAATTATGAAACAACTAAAAATATGTCTTATATTCTAGGTTCTTCAAAGTAGCCACCTTTTGCTTTGATGACTGCTTTGCACACTCTTGGCATTCTCTTGATGAGCTTCAAGAGGTAGTCATTGGAAATGGTCTTCCAACAATCTTGAAGGAGTTCCCAGAGATGCTTAGCACTTGTTGGCCCTTTTGCCTTCACTCTGCGGTCCAGCTCACCCCAAACCATCTTGATTGGGTTCAGGTCTGGTGACTGTGGAGGCCAGGTCATCTGGCGTAGCACCCCATCACTCTCCTTCTTGGTCAAATAGCCCTTACACAGCCTGGAGGTGTGTTTGTGGTCATTGTCCTGTTGAAAAATAATGATGGTCCAACTAAATGCAAACCGGATGGAATAGCATGCCGCTGCAAGATGCTGTGGTAGCCATGCTGGTTCAGTATGCCTTCAGTTTTGAATAAATCCCCAACAGTGTCACCAGCAAAGCACCCCCACACCATCACACCTCCTCCTCCATGCTTCACGGTGGGAACCAGGCATGTAGAGCCTATCCGTTGACCTTTTCTGTGTCGGACAAAGACACGGTGGTTGGAACCAAAGATCTCAAATTTGGACTCATCAGACCAAAGCACAGATTTCCACTGGTCTAATGTCTATTCCTTGTGTTCTTTAGCCCAAACAAGTCTCTTCTGCTTGTTGCCTGTCCTTAGCAGTGGTTTCCTAGCAGCTATTTTACCATGAAGGCCTGCTGCACAAAGTCTCCTCTTAACAGTTGTTGTAGAGATGTGTCTGCTGCTAGAACTCTGTGTGGCATTGACCTGGTCTCTAATCTGAGCTGCTGTTAACCTGCGATTTCTGAGGCTGGTGACTCGGATAAACTTATCCCCAGAAGTAGGGGTGACTGTCACGCTGTCTCGGCGTTCAGGAGGTCAGGAGCCTATGCTGACCCTACACTGGGGCCCTGCCTAATCCCTCTACCTGGAGGTACTGTTGATGGTACAGAGGTCCAGGCCACCAGCGTAAACCTACCTCCTGAGAATCCCTGAACCTCAGTAATCTATTCCTGAGAAGGACCCCGATCACAACAATTGGGGACAGGACTGTATATGCCAAACACAGTACAAGACGAACGAGACAGAACAAGGGGCGAACCAAAAACCACCTCGCATACAAAAAACTTACACCACTACAATGGAGGGAACACCAACGGGTAAGGGGATAAAGAATAAAGCGAGGAAGGGAAAAAACCACACCGAGTACACTTCGCTCCTAACTCCACAATACCACGTATCACTCTGATAGTCTGCATGAGAAGCTTTCACTGACAACTACCCTATCAGAACGGCAGGTATTTGAAGGAGTCTCAATACTGCAGAATTAACTGCAGCTGGGCGAGGCTGGGCCTTGTCTAGCACAGAGAGAGAGAATTAACTCCCTCCCTGCCGAAAAACACCAAGCACCAAAAACTCAGCTGCGAGAAGTCAGGCTGTGTAATCGCGACAATCTTCGTGGCGACACACCCATGACAGTACCCCCCCTTCTACGAGGGGCCTCCGGACCCTCAGGGCCAGGTTTATCCGGGTGAGTCGTGTGGAAGGCCCGAATTAATCGGTCTGCGTTAATATCCGACGCAGGAACCCACATCCTCTCCTCAGGACCATACCCCTTCCAATGAACCAGGTACTGAAGGGACCAGCGATTAAAACGTGAATCGATGACTTTCGATACCTGAAACTCCAAGTTACCATTGACCACCACAGGAGGAGGAGGTAAAGGTGACGGTATCACCGGCGCCACATACCTTTTAAGCAAAGATCTGTGGAACACGTTGTGAATTTTAAAATTAGAGGGGAGGTCAAGACGAAATGCCACCGGATTAATTATAAAGCAGATCCTATACGGCCCGATGAACCTGGGACCCAGTTTCCAGGAGGGAACCTTAAGTTTTATATTCTTGGTAGACAACCATACCCGATCGTTCACACTTAGGTCCGGACCAGACACTCTCTTCCTATCAGCCATACGTTTGTATCGGTTCCCCATAGAACTTAGCTTATACAGCAACCCTTTCCATATCAAAGCGAGTGATGACGAAAATCGTTCCTCCTCAGGAACCCCCGAAGAGCCCCCCCTACTGAAAGTACAAAACTGGGGGTGAAAACCATATGCCCCAAAAAACGGGGACTTACCAGTGGACTCACTCCGCCTATTATTAAGAGCAAACTCCGCCAGAGGTAAGAAAGAAGCCCAGTCCTCCTGGTTCTCTGACACAAAACACCGGAGATATGTTTCCAAACTCTGGTTCAGATGTTCCGTCTGACCATTGGTCTGAGGATGAAAAGCCGAAGAAAACGATAAATGCATCCCCCGCCGAGTACAAAATGCCCTCCAGAATTTGGACACAAACTGAGACCCCCGATCAGACACCACATCAGAGGGTACACCGTGAAGCCTTACAATCTCCCCAATGAACACCTGCGCAAGAGTTTTAGCATTAGGAAGAGCAGGAAGAGCAATAAAATGTGCCATCTTGCTGAACCTGTCCACTACAACGAGTATGACCGTTTTACCCGAAGATGGCGGGAAATCCGTAATAAAGTCCATAGACAGATGAGTCCAAGGACGCTCCGGGATCTTCAAAGGTAAGAGAGCCCCAGACGGATGGGTACATGGGGTCTTAGAGCGCGCACAAACCCCACAGGACGCAACAAAAGTTCCCACCTCCCTATGTAAATTAGGCCACCAAAACCGACGCGAAAGAAGATCCACAGTTGCTTTACTCCCTTGGTGTCCTGCCAAAGCTGAGTTATGGTGTGCCTCGATCACCTTTTGTCGCAACTGATCTGGAACAAACAGTCTCCCAGGAGGTCCAACAGGGGCATCCACCTGAGCCTCCAATACTTCCTCCTCAAGCTCAGAGAATACTGCCGACACCACCACCCCCTCCTGAAGGATAGGAACCGGGTCATCCGTATTCCCAGCCCCAGGGAAACTACGAGATAAGGCATCCGCCTTTACATTTTTTGATCCAGGACGATATGTGACGACAAAATTAAACCTGGTAAAAAACAATGACCACCTAGCTTGTCTGGAATTCAGACGTTTTGCGGACTCCAGATATAGCAGGTTCTTGTGATCGGTGATGACGGTGGCCGGATGGATAGCCCCCTCCAAAAGATGGCGCCACTCCTCAAAAGCTAACTTAATGGCCAAGAGTTCCCTATTGCCGACATCGTAATTCCACTCAGCGGACGACAATTTTTTAGAGAAAAAAGGGCATGGACGCCATTTACCAGGAGACGAACCTTGTGATAATACTGCCCCTACCCCTACCTCAGAAGCGTCTACCTCTACAATGAATGGCTGTGACGCATCAGGTTGAATGAGTATGGGTGCCGAGGCGAAACATTTTTTCAAGGAGGAGAAAGCTTGACAAGCCTTGTCAGACCACCTAGAAAAATCCGTCCCTTTTTTTGTCATGTCTGTGAGAGGTTTAACCATGGACGAGAAATTACGAATTAATTTCCGGCAATAATTAGCAAACCCCAGAAAACGTTGTAGTGCCTTAAGATTCTCTGGCAGATCCCACTCAAGAACTGCCCGCACTTTCCCAGGGTCCATACGAAAACCAGATGCTGACACCAGGAAGCCTAGAAACTGGAGTTCCTGAACGGCGAACACACACTTTTCCCACTTGGCGTACAGTTTATTATCCCGCAAGATCTGTAACACCTGCCTAACATGCTCCTGATGAGACACAAGATCAGGCGAGTAAATTAAGATGTCATCCAGATAAATAACAACAAACTGACCCACCAGGCAGCGAAAAATGTCATTAACAAAGTGTTGCAACACCGCCGGGGCATTAGTCAGACCAAATGGCATGACAAGGTTCTCATAATGTCCCTCCGGAGTGTTAAAAGCCATCTTCCACTAATCCCCCTCCTTCATCCTAATCAGATTGTACGCCCCCCTGAGATCCAATTTAGAGAACCATTTGGCGCCCACGATCTGATTGAAGAGATCGGGGATAAGTGGGAGCGGATACGGATCTCGGACCGTAATCCGATTAAGTTCACGGAAATCCAGGCAAGGGCGTAGGCCACCATCTTTCTTCTTCACAAAGAAGAACCCCGCGGCCACCGGGGAAGATGAAGGTCTAATATGCCCCTTAGCCAAACTCTCTGAAATTTAATCCTTCATGGCCTGCCTCTCCGGACCAGACAAATTATACAACCTAGATTTAGGTAACTTGACCCCAGGAAGCAGTTTTACCGAACAGTCATACACGCGATGAGGAGGTAGCCCCTGACACCCTCTTTCCAAGAACACATCCTCAAAGTCAGCCAGAAATGGGGGTAAGACCCTAGGAGCGACCGTACCGATGACCGTATTCATGCAGTTTTTTTTACAGAATTCACTCCATTGGCTTATCTCTCTAGATTGCCAATTAATAACCGGGTTATGCTTAGTTAACCAAGGAAGGCCCAACGCAATAGGAGTGGGAAGACCCTCCAACACGTAACAAGACAACAGTTCTTTATGTATCGCCCCCACCTGAAGATTTATGTTATGCACCGCTTGCGAAAAACTTCCCTGACCGAGAGGCCTGGCGTTGATCGAGAATATGGGGATGGGTTTAGCCAACACACTCAATCGCATACCTTGAACCCGAGCAAACCGAGCGTCCACCAGATTAGCCCCGGCCCCACTATCCAGAAGAACAGATAACCTCTCAGTTCTTGTACCCACCACCACCTCCGCCGGTACAAGAAACTGAGTCGAACCTAGGGACGAAATACCTACTCCCAGATTGCCGTCCACCACACAACCTGGGATCAATAGTTTTCCGACGACTCTTTGCTCTGCGAAGGACGGGAAGGACACCCCCCAATAAAATGTCCCTTTCTCCCGCAGAAGAAACACCTTCCTGTCTTGTGGCGCACCGCCGGTCCCCTCCCCCGAAAGGATGTCCCTCCCAACTGCATAGGCTCCTCTGGACTGACCAGGGGAACCTCCATATAAGGGACCCTTGTAGAAGGTGGAGTCATCACAGGGGGTGGAGTTATCCCGCACCTCTCCCGAAGCCGTCTGTCAATGCGAATAGCAAGGGCCATAGCGGCTTCCAGCGACGCGGGAGAGTCATACTGTGCCAACATATCCTTTAATTTGTCAGATAAACCTTGACAAAACTGGCTCCGAAGAGCCGGGTCATTCCACTGGGTGTCCGTGGCCCACCTACGGAACTCTGAACAGAATTCCTCCGCAGGACAATCTCCCTGCTGGATACTACGTAACTTAGATTCAGCAAGGGAGATCTGATCCGGGTCATCATATACAAGACCCAGAGCAGAGAAAAACCCATCCACTGTCCGGAGAGCCGGAGAGCCCGGGGGAAGAGAGAACGCCCAAGATTGGGGGTCCCCTTGAAGGAGCGAGATGACTATTCCCACCCTTTGTTCTTCACTCCCCGATGACCGAGGCCGCAGCCAAAAGTACAACTTACTTGCCTCCCGGAAAACAAAAAACTTGTCCCGCCCCCCCGTGAACCTGTCAGGGAGAGCTACTTTGGGTTCTGATCCGGCTTGCTCCAGGGGATACAAAACCTTGGACTTAACGTCCGCCAGCTCCAAGGACAAACTCTGCAACTGCCGAGCTATATTGGCTACTGGATCCATGGTGGCTGGAGAGAATCTTTTAGTGGGTCAGTGAAAATGTCACGCTGTCTCGGCGTTCAGGAGGTCAGGAGCCTATGCTGACCCTACACTGGGGCCCTGCCTAATCCCTCTACCTGGAGGTACTGTTGATGGTACAGAGGTCCAGGCCGCCAGCGTAAACCTACCTCCTGAGAATCCCTGAACCTCAGTAATCTAGTCCTGAGAAGGACCCCGATCACAACAATTGGGGACAGGACCGTATAAGCCAAACACAGTACAAGACGAACGAGACAGAACAAGGGGCGAACCAAAAACCACCTCGCATACAAAAAACTTACACCACTACAACGGAGGGAACACCAATGGGTAAGGGGATAAAGAATAAAGCGAGGAAGGGAAAAAAACACACCGAGTACACTTCGCTCCTAACTCCACAATACCACGTATCACTCTGATAGTCTGCATGAAAAGCTTTCACCGACAACTACCCTATCAGAACGGCAGGTATTTGAAGGAGTCCCAATACTGCAGAATTAACTGCAGCTGGGCGAGGCTGGGCCTCGTCTAGCACAGAGAGAGAGAATTAACTCCCTCCCTGCCGAAAAACACCAAGCACCAAAAACTCAGCTGCGAGAAGTCAGGCTGTGTAATCGCGACGATCTTCGTGGCGACACACCCGTGACAGTGACTCTTCGTCTTCTATTTCTGGGGCGGTCCTCATGTAAGCCAGTTTCTTTGTAGCGCTTGATGGCTTTTGCAACTGCACTTGGGGACACATTCAAAGTTTGGCCAATTTTTCAGACTGACTGACCTTCATTTCTTAAAGTAATGATGGCCACTTGTTTTTCTTTACTTTGCTGCTTTTTTCTTGCCATAATACAAATTCTAACAGTCATTTCAGTAGGACTATCAGCTGTTATCCACCAGAATTCTGCACAACACAATTGATGGTCCCAACTCCATTTATAAGGCAAGAAATCCCACTTATTAAACCTGACAGGGCACACCTGTGAAGTGAAAACCATTTCCGGTGACTACCTCTTGAAGCTCATCAAGAGAATGCCAAGAGTGTGCAAAGCAGTCATCACAGCAAAAGGTGGCTACTTTGAAGAACCTAGAACATAAGACATATTTTCAGTTGTTTCACACTTTTTTTGTTAAGTATATAATTCCACATGTGTTAATTCATAGTTTTGATGCCTTCAGTGTGAATGTACAATTTTTAAAGTCATGAAAATACAGAAAAATCTTTAAATGAGAAGGTGTGTCCAAACTTTTTGTACTGTATCTCTCTGATTTAAGGGCATAAAAATAAAAATTTTGAAAATTTCAAAATTTTCAAAATTTTTGCCAAATTTCCCTTTTTTTCACAAATAAACGCAAGTGGTATCAAAGAAATTTTACCACAATCATGAAGAACAATATGTCACGAAAACACAATCTCAGAACCAGTGGGATCCGTTGAAGCGTTCCAGAGTAATTACCTCATAAAGTGACAGTGGTCAGAATTGTAAAAATTGGCCTGGTCATTAACGTGCAAACCACGTTGGGCAGTAAAGGGGTTAATAAAATTGTCAGATGCCGTGTGTATTATATTAATACAGAGGAATGCAAAGGGGCGCAATCAGCAGTAAATTGGCAACATTTCAACAACATCCATATTGGTGTACTGAGCTTTTTTTCCGTTGCGTGTGGGAGCCCTGGTAGTGGTTTCCCCATCCATTAGGGAATAATCACAAATATGCTACTTTCTAAAGTGGGAAAACTTGTTATGCTTTTTTTGTTATTTAGTTTAATAGTACATGCAGTACTGGGCAAAAGTCTTAGGCAGGTGTGGAAAAATGCTGTATAGTAAGAACGCTTTCAAAACTAGAAATGTTACTAGTTTATTTTTATCAATTAACAAACTGAAAACTGAATGAACAAAAGAGAAATCTAAATCAAATCAGTATTTGGTGTGACCACATGTTGGCCTCAAAATAGCATAATTTTTTTTGATAAACTTGCACAGTTTTTGAAGGAACTCAGCAGAGGAGTACTTTCAAACATCTTGGGAGAACTAACCTCAGATCTTCTATATATAGACTTATACAGATCCATCTGGTACTTCATGTCATCTCAGACAGAAGCAATAAAGTTAAGATCAGGGCTGTGGTGTGGCCAAAAATTCCCTACTGTTCCACAAGTACACTATCAGCTATTGCATTTTTTTCTAGATAGTGAAGTTAGGGAACAGTAGGGAATTTTTAATGCAAGTACATTAGAAATTAACTTACATTACAGCACTCAATAGATAGTGATTTAGATTTAAATTTATTTAACATTTGAACAAGCCCTATAATGACATTAGCTGTATGTTTGGGATCATTGTCCTGCTGCAAAAAAAATAAACTATTAACATTTCTATCTTTGAAAACATTTATTTTTTGGAGAATTTTTTCCACAAGTCCGCCTAAACCTTTAGATCAGTATATTTAGAATATATATATATATATATATATATATATATATATATATATATATATACTGATCAAAAAAATAAAGGGAACACTTAAACAACAGAATATAACTCCAAGTATATCAAACTTCTGTGAAATCAAACTGTCCACTTAGGAAGCAACACTGATTGACAATCAATTTCACATGCTGTTGTGCAAATGGAATAGACAATAGATGGAAATTATTGGCAATTATCAAGACACCCTCAATAAAGGAGTGGTTCTGCAGGTGGGGACCACAGACCACATCTCAGTACCAATGCTTTCTGGCTGATGTTTTGGTCACTTTTGAATGTTGGTTGTGCTTTCACACTCGTGGTAGCATGAGACGGACTCTACAACCCACAGAAGTTGCTCATTAAGTGCAGCTCATTTAGGATGGCACATCAATGCGAGCTGTGGCAAGAAGGTTTGCTGTGTCTGTCAGCGTAGTGTCCAGAGGCTGGAGGCCCTACCAGGAGACAGGCCAGTACACCAGGAGACGTGGAGGGGGCCGTAGGAGGGCAACAACCCAGCAGCAGGACCTCTACCTCCGCCTTTTTTCAAGGAGGAACAGGAGGAGCAGTGCCAGAGCCCTGCAAAATGACCTCCAGCCGGACACAAATGTGCATGTGTCTGCACAAATGGCTAGAAACCGACTCCATGAGGGTGGTATGAGGGCCCGATGTCCACAGATGGGGCTTGTGCTCACAGCCCAACACCGTGCAGGACGCTTGCCATTTGCCACAGAACACCAGGATTGGCAAAGTCGCCACTGGCGCCCTGTGCTCTTCACAGATGAAAGCAGGTTCACATTGAGCACAAGTGACAGACGTGACAGAGTCTGGAGACGCCATGGAGAGCGATCTGCTGCCTGCAACATCCTTCAGCATGACCGGTTTGGCAGTGGGTCAGTAGTGGTGTGGCATTTCTTTGGAGGGCCGCACAGCCCTCCATGTGCTCGCCAGAGGTAGCCTGACTGCCATTAGGCACACAGATGAGATCCTCAAACCCCTTGTGAGACCATATGCTGGTGCGGTTGGCCCTGGGTTCCTCCTAATGCCAGACCTCATGTGGCTGGAGTGTGTCAGCAGTTCCTGCAAGATGAAGGCATTGAAGCTATGGACTGGCCCGCCCGTTTCCCAGACCTGAATCCGATTGAGCACATCTGGGACTTCATGTCTCGCTCCATCCACCAACGTTACGTTGCACCACAGACTGTCCAGGAGTTGGCAGATGCTTTATTCCAGGTCTGGGAGGAGATCCCACAGGAGACCATCCGCAACCTCATCAGGAGCATGCCCAGGCATTGTAGGGAGGTCATACAGCCACATGGAGGCCACACACAATACTGAGCCTCATTTTGACTTGTTTTAAGGACATTACATCATTGCCACTCGTTTTTCTTTACTTAGCTGCTTTTTTCTTGCCATAATACAAATTCTAAGTAAAGAAAAACAAGTGGCCATCATTACTTTAAGAAATGAAGGTCAGTCAGTCCGAAAAATTGGGAAAACTTTGAAAGTGTCCCCAAGTGCAGTTGCAAAAACCATCAAGCTGTACAAAGAAACTGGCTCACATGAGGACCGCCCCAGGAAAGGAAGACCAAGAGTCACCTCTGCTTCTGAGGATAAGTTTATCCGAGTCACCAGCCTCAGAAATCGCAGGTTAACAGCAGCTCAGATTAGAGACCAGGTCAATGCCACACAGAGTTCTAGCAGCAGACACATCTCTATAACAACTGTTAAGAGGAGACTTTGTGCAGCAGGCCTTCATGGTAAAATAGCTGCTAGGAAACCACTGCTAATGACAGGCAACAAGCAGAAGAGACTTGTTTGGGCTAAAGAACACAAGGAATGGACATTAGACCAGTGGAAATCTGTGCTTTGGTCTGATGAGTTCAAATTTGAGATCTTTGGTTCCAACCTCCGTGTCTTTGTGCGACGCAGAAAAGGTGAACGGATGGACTCTACATGCCTGGTTCCCACCGTGAAGCATGGAGGAGGAGGTGTGATGGTGTGGGGGTGCTTTGCTGGTGACACTGTTGCGGATTTATTCAAAATTGAAGGCATACTGAACCAGCATGGCTACCACAGCATCTTGCAGCGGCATGCTATTCCATCCGGTTTGCGTTTAGTTGGACCATCATTTATTTTTCAACAGGACAGTGACCCCAAACACACCTTCAGGCTGTGTAAGGGCTATTTGACCAAGAAGGAGAGTGATGGGGTGCTACGCCAGATGACCTGGCCTCCACAGTCACCAGACCTGAACCCTATCGAGATGGTTTGGGGTGAGCTGGACCGCAGAGTGAAGGCAAAAGGCCAACAAGTGCTAAGCATCTCTGGGAACTCCTTCAAGATTGTTGGAAGACCATTTCCGGTGACTACCTCTTGAAGCTCATCAAGAGAATGCCAAGAGTGTGCAAAGCAGTCATCAAAGCAAACTTTGAAGAACCTAGAATATAAGACATATTTTCAGTTGGTTCACACTTTTTTGTTAAGTATATAATTCCACATGTGTTAATTCATAGTTTTGATGCCTTCAGTGTGAATGTACAATTTTCATAGTCATGAAAATACAGAAAAATCTTTAAATGAGAAGGTGTGTCCAAACTTTTGGTTTGTACTGTATATCTCGTATCTTGATGGTATGGTGTGGTATATAGGGTACAAAGATAGTGGGGCCATTCTTCATCAATGGAAACCTCAATGCAACTGGATATCTGAAATTGCTACATGATGATGTGTTGCCCTCTTTATTCACTGAAGATGGCACGTTCCCTGAGTTTTTCTAACAAGATGGTGCACCACCACATTATGGGTGTCGGGTCCAAGCATTCCTACACGAACAGTTTCCTGGAAAGTGGATTGGTCGTCGTGGGCCAGTTGAATGGCCACCAAGGTCTCCCGATCTGACCCCCTTAGACTTTTATCTTTGGAGTCATCTGAAGGCAATTGTTTATGCTGTGAAGATATGAGATGTGCAGCATCTGAAACAACGGATACTGGAAGCCTGTGCTAGCATTTCTTCTGCGGTGTTGCTATCAGTGTGTCAAGAGTGGGAGAAGAGGGTTGCATTGACAATCCAACACAATGGGCAGCACTTTGAGCACATTTTATAAGTGATCATAAACTTGTAAAAAACTAGTGAAAGAATAAAGTTACATTAAAACTAAGCACACCATTGTTTTTCTTATGAAATTCTCAATAAGCTTGATGTGTCACATGACCCTCTTCCCATTGAAAAAAATAAAGTTGGATCCAAAATGGCTGACTTTAAAATGGCCGCCATGGTCACCACCCATAGGGAAAAGTTTTCCCTCTCCCATATACTAATGTGCCACAAACAGGAAGTTGATATCACCAACCATTCCCATTTAATTTAGATGTATCCATACAAATGGCCCACCCAGTATATAGTGACAAAGTCACTGGCAGAATACTTGAGGGTCGATATGTTTCACTGAGGCTATTAGCTTCAGTGATGTGAAACCACATGGATGTTTTCTCCTGCATGATATGTGCAGAGACGGTTAATCAGCCATGTTTAAAAGGGCGTGTTTTATGAGAACAACCATAGAACGGGTGGGAGGTTGTTCTAGATATCTCCGCGTCAGGGTGTGGTCTGGACTATAAATAGCCAGCCTTTTGACTCAGGTGTTGGGCAGTATCTGGAGAGACTTGCTCCAGAGAAGAGCTTGCATGTATTGTTCAGAACCATGTGTGGTTAACCCAGAGTGGCAGGACCCCGGCCGATACATGCACTGTGCTGCATCTTTGTATTTTGTTTTTGCTGTTATACCGAATGGGCTGTATTTACTTTATGAACTCTAGGTTGGTTTATGACGTTTTAATAAACCAACCCGAAAACTTAAAGAAACAGTGTTCCGTGTCTACCTCCATGCACAGCCGAGCAAGCCGCTTTACCACTATATATATATATATATATATATATATATACATATATATATATATATATATATTTATATACAGTACAGACCAAAAGTTTGGACTCACCTTCTCATTTATAGATTTTTCTGTATTTTCATGACTATGAATATTGTACATTCACACTGAAGGCATCAAAACTATGAATTAACACATGTGGAATTATATACTTAACAAAAAAGTGTGAAACAACTGAAAATATGTCTTATATTCTAGGTTCTTCAAAGTAGCCACCTTTTGCTTTGATGACTGCTTTGCACACTCTTGGCATTCTCTTGATGAGCTTCAAGAGGTAGTCACCGAAAATGGTCTTCCAACAATCTTGAAGGAGTTCCCAGAGATGCTTAGCACTTGTTGGCCCTTTTGCCTTCAGTCTGCGGTCCAGCTCACCCCAAACCATCTCAATTGGGTTCAGGTCTGGTGACTGTGGAGGCCAGGTCATCTGGCGTAGCACCCCATCACTCTCCTTCTTGGTCAAATAGCCCTTACACAGCCTGGAGGTGGGTTTGGGGTCATTGTCCTGTTGAAAAATAAATGATGGTCCAATTAAACGCAAACCGGATGGAGTAGCATGCCGCTGCAAGATGCTGTGGTAGCCATGCTGGTTCAGTATGCCTTCAATTTTGAATAAATCCCCAACAGTGTCACCAGCAAAGCACCCCCACACCATCACACCTCCTCCTCCATGCTTCACGGTGGGAACCAGGCATGTATAGTCCATCCGTTCACCTTTTCTGCGTCGCACAAAGACACGGTGGTTGGAACCAGAGATCTCAAATTTGGACTCATCAGACCAAAGCACAGATTTCCACTGGTCTAATGTCCATTCCTCGTGTTCTTTAGCCCAAACAGGTCTCTTCTGCTTGTTGCTTGTCCTTAGCAGTGGTTTCCTAGCAGCTATTTTACCATGAAGGCCTGCTGCACAAAGTCTCCTCTTAACAGTTGTTGTAGAGATGTGTCTGCTGCTAGAACTCTGTGTGGCATTGACCTGGTCTCTAATCTGAGCTGCTGTTACCCTGCGATTTCTGAGGCTGGTGACTCGGATAAACTTATCCTCAGAAGCAGAGGTGACTCTTAGTCTTCCTTTCCTGGGGCGGTCCTCATGTGAGCCAGTTTTGTTTGTAGCGCTTGATGGGTTTTGCAACTGCACTTGGGGACACCTTTCAAAGTTTTCCCAATTTTTCGGAATGACTGTGTAGCACCCTGAGGACTCGGCTGCTACAGGGGTATTACACCTCAAGCCAGAGGTGTGGTATTCCACTCCCGGGTAAGGATGGAGTGTGGGACTGAGCTCAGAAAGCTGCATACACTACATACATCCCATTTCCGGGGGACAGACCGACGGTACTCCCACCAGTATATGTGCAGGTACGACAGTGTCTGTCCCTGGCTGGAGTGGGAGGGGGGTGGAACATCCCAGTAGTGTAGGGGCAGATAGGGGGAGCAGTCTGGGTAAGGCTAGGAGCTCATTGGGTGCTGGTCACCTGAGCTCACACATAGAGGGAGTATATAAGGTGGGCACCATCTTAGATCAGGGTCAGTCTTCTGTAGAGGGTCAGTCAGTCCTGAGAGAGGTCCAGGAGCGCCTGCAGAGAGAAGACAGAGAGGAGAAGAGAAGGACCCAGAGGGGGAGAAGAAGGAACCCCAAGAACCCAGTATACAACCAGAAGGGTGAAGGGTTGGCACACAAGGGAACCGGATCCCAAATTAGTGGAGGAGAGAAACTACCCTCAACTAAGAACCGGAGGCTGCGACATTACATGTGGAGCAGCCCCTCACCAAGTCCACTAAGAAGGCACACCGAGCATAGGGTCAGGGAAGCCAAAGAAGGTTCACCCAACAGGAGACCCGAGGGAGCCGGACATAAGTGGACCCCTGGTGGGAACGGCCAGTAGAGAGGACAGTCAGAAAGGGAGCTCAGGACCACGCTCCAGAATTGCTTGGGGGTTGGCCGAGTCCAGGACCTGGTGGACGCAGCACGGCTCGGGCGGTCACTCAAGGCCAGAGTGACCACCAGAACAGCAGTAAGTAAAAACCCTGAACTGCACAGCCTGACTCTGAGTCTTCTTACCATCCACACTGCACCACCACTACCACCATCCTCTACACCTGACCCCCTGAGGCTATACCCCTCCCGTTGGGGGTTATACTACCACAGCTGCACATATACCACCAGCCTCAGCGGACCCTGCTGCAGCGGCGGCCTTTTGACCGCAAATCAACGGGTGGCGTAGTCGACACTAAGAACAACTAATAACATCTGCAAGGACTGCCGCACACTGAGTTTGACACCCTGGGCACGGACCGGGTCACAGCCACTCGGAGACTACAACCCCCATCTGATCCGGCTCCGGGTATCCCTAACAACATGGCCCAGGGGGCGCGTCAACTGACCTTCATTTCTTAAAGTAATGATGGCCACTCGTTTTTCTTTACTTAGCTGCTTTTTTCTTGCCATAATACAAATTCTAACAGTCTATTCAGTAGGACTATCAGCTGTGTATCCACCTGACTTCTGCACAACACAACTGATGGTCCCAACCCCATTTATAAGGCAAGAAATCCCACTTATTAAACCTGACAGGGCACACCTGTGAAGTGAAGACCATTTCCGGTGACTACCTCTTGAAGCTCATCAAGAGAATGCCAAGAGTGTGCAAAGCAGTCATCAAAGCAAAAGGTGGCTACTTTGAAGAACCTAGAGTATAAGAAATATTTTCAGTTGTTTCACACTTTTTTGTTAAGTATATAATTCCACATGTGTTAATTCATAGTTTTGATGCCTTCAGTGTGAATGTACAATTTTCAAAGTCATGAAAATACAGAAATTTCTTTAAATGAGAAGGTGTGTCCAAACTTTTGGTCTGTACTGTATGTGTGTATATATATATATATATATATACATATTATAATATGTGTGTATATATATATATATATATATATATATATATATATATTATAATATGTGTGTATATATATATATATATATATATTATAATATGTGTGTATATATATATATATATATATATATATATATGTTAATATACAGTATATATGTAGATATATAGTTCTAAAAACGAAATGCCTTAAAGGGTATCTTGCAATATGAAGTACAGCAGGTGCTATTTGGTACTTATGGTACCTTAACCGATAATACAAAGCCATTATTTTGCTATCAGTTCTCTGTGTCAGATCAATTTCCTAGTACACATGATAACAGTAATTTTGTGTTCTAAAGTGACTGAAGTTTCCTATTTTGATATTAGTATTGAGGCTATTCCTCAGCTTTTTATATGTAGTTCTAAAAACTTACTGAAATCTTCTAAATACTTGACAACAGCAATGCAGAGTCAAAACTGTTCACCATATATCCATGATCAAATAAACATGTGGTTTTATAAGGACACAATAAACGCTGAAATTTCTTGTAATCCAATTTACAATAATCTATCGTCTAATCATCCAACATTTGCTTTCAAAAAGAACTACAAGAAAATCAATTTAATTACATTTTTAATTAAAAAAGGTTAAATGAACATATTCAGAACTAACATTTCATGCTTTTTCTTCTTTTTATTATATATTTCAGAAATACAAAAGCAAAGTGACAGATTTAGCAAGTATCTTCAAAGATGCTGAAATATGTCTCAAGGGGTGTATACCTTTATTTTTAGTTGTATTGCAAAGCATAAGTGACAACTCATTTTATTATAGAGGTATCCCGCATAAAGAAACACAGATTTCTTTAACATGAGAACCTGTCGGCAATAAATAAAGTTAGATCCATTGGCCCCGCTTCATCAAGAGGGGATGTACTGTAGTCAGATGTTTCTAATTCGTTAAGAGGCACAACGGAAAAAGTGATTTGCGCCTTACCACAAATCTTACTCCAGTCAGGGACTGGAGTAAGATTTGTGTCTTAAGCAACTCCACCATTCGTCATGAATTGAACAAGCAGAGGTTGCCACACAAGCTTTGCCCACTTTGGGCGTGAAAATGCAAAAAAAGTTGCAAAATTTTAGCGCAGTCTCCAGAACCAGGACCATTGTTTTGCAGATGTTTGGAGATGTCCTTTGTGTAAAGGAAATGTACCCCAGAAAGCTTCGGGGAAGAAAGTCTAATTTTTACCGGAGGCAGACCTTCTATGGCACTTTTACATTTGTACTGTAATGCAGTGATCCTAAAACTGCACCAGGGATTTTCAAAAAAATGTTGTCATTAATTTAGATTCCCCTCCTTTTTTTAAATTTTATTTTACAACAGTTACCAGCTTCACTGCGCACGCGCTATGACGCTCTATTTTCCGCGCATGCACAGTGAGGCTGTGTGATTACCAACTTCACTGCGCACGCGCTACATTCCCCGTGTGTGCGCAGTGAAGCTGCAAACTACACACCCTCACTGCGCACGCACGGGAACATAGTGCATGCGCAGTGAAGCTGGTAATCACACAGCCTCACTGTACAGGTGCGGGACCAGCGGCCTGACATGGAGAAATGCCGGAAGCAATATTCAAATACATGTGCGGCGCCAGCAGTGACTGAATGCGGTGCTGCCCATGACTGAATAGCAGAATCACACTCCTATGACTGAACGAGCAGGTAGGATCTAAGTATAGTAAAGGTTATAAAATCATTATAGCTGCACCAATTTTAATGAAAAAAGCTTGTTAATGATGCACATTGCATCACTATCAACGCTATGGGGGCAATGTAGAGGGTAACTAGGATGTGACAGGTTCCCTTTAAACAGATGAGCAAAATTATAACGATGTTTTGAACTTTTGACTTTCAGGCTTCATATCTCACCATCCACTACTACTTAGAACATGAGACATTTTATAGACAATCATCTTGGGTATCTCATACATAAATTTGACTTGCAACTATTTTGCATATTATTAGTTATGCAGACATTCAAAGCAGTAGTGGATGGTGAGATATGGAGCCTGAAAGTCAAAAGTTAAAAAATTGTTACCCTTTTGCTCGTCAGTGTATATTTACCAAGCCAGAAGTTTGAAATATACACTGCATTCCACTGCAAATGCTATTTTTTTCAGATTTCGATGCAAATGAGTCAATATAATGTTAAAATCATCAACCTTGAGGCTATGTGCCCACGATGCAGAAATGCTGCTGAATTTTCTGCACCTCCCTGGCAGGAAAATCTCATGCGGATTTTACATGCGTTTTTCCCGCCATGTAGAAGCATTGGTCAAGCGTTTTTGCATGCGGGTTATCAAGCGCTTTTCCAAGCGATTTAGCATCACTTGGAAAAGTGCTTGACAGCTTGGTCACACTATATAAATCCATGAAACCAGCATGGATTTATATAGTGTGACCAAGTTCATAGTTAAAAAAAGAATAAAAGTGCTAAAAAATAAAAAAAAAACACATTATACTCACCTTCTGATGGCCACCGGTCTCCTCAGCGATGCGTCCTGGCTCCCCGGTGGCTCGCAGTGGTGTAAAAGGACCTTCCATGACGTCATTTAGTCATGTGACAGGTCACGCGGCCGCCGACGTCAGCGGTCGCGTGACCTGTCACATGACTAAATAATGTCATGAAAGGTCCTTTTACACCATCGCGAGCCACCGGAGAGCCAGGACGCACCGGAGAGGTCCATCAGAAGACCGCGGGCCATCAGAAGGTGAGTATAATATTTATTTTTTATTTTAAATTCTTTTTTTTTAACAGGTACTATGGTACCCGGGTCTGGATGAGAGTCTCCTCTTCTCCAGACCTGGGTACCATCCGCACATTGAATCTCTTAATATCCGCATGTGCACATGTAGTCATGCGGATATTAAGCAATTCAATGCAAGTCAATGGCGGCAATTACGCCACGTTTACGCAAAAATAATGGACATGCTGCGGATTTTTCCGCAATGATAATCCGCAGTGGAAATTTCCGCAGCATGTGCACAGCACATGTAGATTATCATTGGGGACCATGGGGCGTGTATTACCAAGCGTTTTTTAAGCGTTTTCGCTGCGGAAATTCCGTGGTAAAAACGTTTGAAAAATGCATAGTGGGCACGCAGCCTGAGAGTATAAATGAAATGTTATTGCAAAGTAAAAAAACTCAAAATTATTAAGCAAAACAGAGTTTCCAAACATTTTATCGGTTATAAAGAACTGAAAATGGTAATTTGTTGAATTTGCAGCATTAAGAGTTCACATCTACGGAAATCAAAAGTTTTTTCAATCAAACACATCCTAACAGGCCAATTTACATGTTAACATAGGACCCCTTCTTTCAGATCACCTTCACAATTCTTGCATCCATTGAACTTGTGAGTTTTGGGATAGTTTCTGCTTGAATTTCTTTGCAGGATGTCAGAATAGCCTCTCAGAGCTGCTGTTTTGATGTGAACTGCCTCCCACCCTCATAAATATTTTTTGCCAATAGCAGCCAATGACTCAGAGTATTCTTTGTTGCATGAAATAGTGCATTGTGAGATGATTTTGGTATGGTTGGCATGGTTTTTCATTTTGTAACATGGAAGAAAGTGGTCAGTCAGAAACTCTATATACTTTGCCAAGGACATTTTCATACCTTCAGGGACCCTAAAGGGGCCCACCCGCTTTATTCCCAGGATTCGGGCCCAAAACATGATTCTGCCATCTCCATGCTAACATTGTGTAAGGGGTGCAGAGCGGTAGTCATGGGCAAGAGGCTGCTCTATTCCCACACTCTGGCACCCCACAGATAAACAGTGTCCCGTTTCCCATGGGCTGTGCTGTGGTGCAGAACACTCACGTTTTGGCTGCAAGTCTGCGTTGTATCCAGGCTCCCGAATCCAGGAATATCAGCACATAAATCAGGGGACACTCGCTTCTTAACCAACAGTTCAACTTTTTCTTAGCATCTTGAGTTCAATTGCAGTTACAGCACACTATGTTTCCACATTCTCCTTTGTCCAGTCTGAGCTATTCCTTCGCTTGATGGCTCCCGTGACTAGAGATGAGCGTTGTTCTACTCGAACTGTTCGCCAATCTCAAATTCGAGCTGTTTTGGGCGGTGTTCGAGCCGTTCGGCGAACACGAACAATTTGAGAAAAATTTGGCTGTTCGAGGTTATGTTCGATAACTGTTCATGCACCAAAATCATAACTGGATTTTTTCTCAGTAATGATGAAAATTAATGTTAATACGCAGTTTGAGTGTACAGCGGGGTGGGGGGAGGGGCAGGGGATGGATCTCTGCAGGAACAATGAAGATCTCCATTTTTTTTTCTCTTTCCCGCATTTACAGTGGGGAGGTGCAATCTGTCAGCCTATCAGCAGCGCACACACGGAGCGAAGTGCTTTTTTTCACACAAGCAAGGGCATGTGTCATTGGCAGTGTATGTCACATGTCCTTGCCCTATAAGACCAAGCCATTTTCCCCGTCGCCACCATTTTCTCACTGCTGCAGCTGCGTGTTAGACGGCACCGCTGTTGCTGTGTGCGCTATACCTTGTTAATTTCAAGCCAATTTTCGCACAAATATACAGATAGCTTGGGAGTAGGGAATAGTTGTGATTGCAGTCCTTTTAAGGACTAGGTTACAGCATTTCCTACGACTTTTATCAGGGAGGTCTGTGCTCTTAAATAGATCGGTCGTGGGAGTAAAGACTAATTGTAATTGCAGTCCTTTTCAGGACTAGGTTACATGAGTTCCTATCAGTTTTTGCCAGGCAGGTCTGTGCCAGTGCTGTGCAAGTTTTTTTCACAGCATTTGGCTGAATCTAGCAAAGCTAATCCTTTTTGGCCTATTGCAGAGTGTGTTAGTCAGTGGAGTAGCCTATCTGTGTTGCAAGATATACCACCTGTGTATAGAATACCAATTTTTTTACTGCACCTAGTGAAGTAAAATCTTTTGGGCATAGCATCATTCTATTAGTCCATCTATACTGACCTCCATCAGGTTGCAAATTAAAACTAATTTTTATCTGCATCTACAGTACCTCTGAAAAAATATTTGGGCTTCTAGCAGTGTGTGGGACTTGTTCTATTAGTCCATCTATACTGACCTCCATCAGGTTGCAAACTGAATATATTTTTTTCTGCATCTACCTCTGAAAAAATATTGGGCTTCTAGCTGTGTGTGGGTCTTGTTCTATTAATCCATCTATACTGACCTCCATCAGGTTGCAAACTAAATATATTTTTTTCTGCATCTACCTCTGAAAAAATATTTGGCCTTCTAGTAGTGTGTCGGACTTTCTCTATTAGTCCATCTATACTGACCTCCATCAGGTTGCAAATTAAAACTAATTTTTATCTGCATCTACAGTACCTCTGAAAAAATATTTGGGCTTCTAGCAGTGTGTGGGACTTGTTCTATTAGTCCATCTATACTGACCTCCATCAGGTTGCAAACTGAATATAGTTTTTTCTGCATCTACCTCTGAAAAAATATTGGGCTTCTAGCTGTGTGTGGGTCTTGTTCTATTAATCCATCTATACTGACCTCCATCAGGTTGCAAACTGAATATATTTTTTTCTGCATCTACCTCTGAAAAAATATTTGGCCTTCTAGTAGTGTGTCGGACTTTCTCTATTAGTCCATCTATACTGACCTCCATCAGGTTGCAAACTGAATATAATTTTTTTCTGCATCTAGCTCTGAAAAAATATTTGGCCTTCTAGTAGTGTGTCGGACTTTCTCTATTAGTCCATCTATACTGACCTCCATCAGGTTGCAAATTAAAACTAATTTTTATCTGCATCTACAGTACCTCTGAAAAAATATTTGGGCTTCTAGCAGTGTGTGGGACTTGTTCTATTAGTCCATCTATACTGACCTCCATCAGGTTGCAAACTGAATATATTTTTTTCTGCATCTACCTCTGAAAAAATATTGGGCTTCTAGCTGTGTGTGGGTCTTGTTCTATTAGTCCATCTATACTGACCTCCATCAGGTTGCAAACTGAATATAATTTTTTTCTGCATCTAGCTCTGAAAAAATATTTGGCCTTCTAGTAGTGTGTCGGACTTTCTCTATTAGTCCATCTATACTGACCTCCATCAGGTTGCAAATTCAAAATAATTTTTTTCTACATCTAACCCAGCCAATAGTTTTGGCCTAATACCACAGTTTGGCCACTCAGCTCTGCTCGGTTACCATCCATTGTTTTTTTGTGCAAACAACTCCAGAGTTGTGAATTAGTTAACCACCAAAATGAGTGGAAAAAGGCCTGCTGCTGGTGGAAAGGGGAATAGGCGTGTTGGGAAGGGGAAAAAAGGTTGTGTCCGTGGGGTAGGTGTTAAAGCAACAGTAACATCTGCAGAAGAAAGACCATCTTCCAGCCAAACTAAAATGTCTACTTCTTTTAGCGGACAATGTGATAAGATCCCTTTCTTACGGCCACGCCAATCGCTACAAATTCCAGATGAGGCACAAAAACAGCAGGTGCTTCAACGGATATCAAGTGCTCCTTTAAGTGGGCTCTCCTCCACATCAACTTCAACATCACAAATACTCCAGCCCTCAAAGGTGTCACCCAAATCGCAGTTGCTTCCTCACAGCTCCCAAATCTCGAGCTGCCCGTCTGAGTATGAGGTAGAACAGATGGTTGAGTCTGCAGAGCTGTTTACTCATACTATAGCCTGGGAATCAGAGGTCGACTCCAGCGCTTCTGTGAATCCAGACGAGGAAATGATCTGCACTGATGCCCAGAATCTTTATGAGTCGGATCCAGGACCAGACGCAGAAGGTTCTGACCATAATGTAGACCCTCATTCCCAAACTGTAACTCCTGTTGGTGGAGACAATGAGGAAGACGATGATAAGACTCAAATACCTGATTGGAGCGACAACTTTAGTTTTTTGTCAGGGCAGGAACAGGTTGGCTCTGAGGACGACGGGTGTGATAACGCACAGGGTGATGATGATGAGGTCGGAGATCCCACTTACTGTCAACCCACAGTCAGCCAAGAGATGAGGTCAGCAGAGGAGGTGGAGGAAGATGCTAGTGACGACGAGGTCAGGTTGCGCCTTCCTGGACAGAGACGTAGTACTGGAAGCACGTCAACAACTGCATCCTCAAACACAACTCTGCCTCTCACCACAAGTCGTGGTGGCTCTTCAGGTCGCATGGGTGCTAAGCCTTGCATAGCCTGGGCATTTTTTCAGATCGATAAAGATGACCCAACTCGTGTTATCTGTAACATTTGTCAGCAAAAGCTAAGTAGAGGCCAAAAAATACATAGTTTGAGTACTTCATGCATGAACCGGCACATGGACATGAAGCATAAGTTGCAGTGGGAAGCTCAGTGTGCTACAATGCGGCCTAGCCGGCCGGGCCAACCACCGTCTGCCATATCTTGTGCATCCGCGGCCTCTTCATCCTCTGTGACTGGGGGGACAGCAGTCACACCTGTTTTGGGGCGCAGACCTGCCACCTCTTTACCCGCAACAGCCAGCGTGATTGGCAGGTCATCATTTTCTTTGGAGGTGGTAACACCAGCTGGTGTTGAGCGCTGTCCGACATCGATAGCACCACCTTTGGATGAAGGCAACCTAACATGTCTGCCTGCATCTTCCTCACAGACCGGCAGTTTGCCGGGGACACCCTTATCAACCCCGTCTAAGCACAATAGCCAGCCCTCGGTCCCTCAGATGTGGACAAGTAAAAGACCATTTCCTCCTAGCCATGAGAAAGCTAAGAGGTTGAATTTCACCATCTGCAAGCTCTTGGCTACAGAAATGCTGCCTTTCCGCCTGGTGGACACAGAGGATTTTCGAGACCTTATGTCCGTCGCAGTGCCCCAGTACCAGGTGCCCAGTCGGCACTACTTCTCAAAGAAAGGTGTGCCTGCGCTCCACCAGCATGTCGCACACAACATCACCGCTTCTTTGAGAAACTCTGTGTGTGACAGGGTGCATTTCACCACAGACACTTGGACGAGTAGGCATGGACAGGGGCGTTACATGTCGCTGACTGGGCACTAGGTAACTATGGTGACAGCAGGACAAGGGGCTGCTGTCCAAGTCTTGCCGTCCCCACGAGTTGTGCGTCAATCCTCTTTATGTCAAAGTTCCTCCACTGCTTCTGCCTCCTCAACCTCCTCTCGGTCTTCCACCTGCACCCAAAGCCTGTCTGGTCATGCCACAAGCTTTCTAACTGCGCAGAAGGGATCCTGCACACCTCCTTACTATGCTAGCAGTAGGGCTCAACGTCATCAGGCGGTTTTTACATTGAAATGTTTGGGAAATGTGAGTCACACAGCTGAGGAGTTGTGGTCAGCTCTGGAGAACCAATTTCATGAATGGTTGTCTCCACTGGACCTGAAACCAGGGAAGGCCGTGTGCGACAATGCTGCAAACCTGGGTGCGGCCCTTCGCCGGGGCAATGTCACACACGTGCCTTGTATGGCTCACGTGTTGAACCTGGTTGTCCAGCAATTTTTAGCCCACTATCCCAGACTAGATGGCCTTCTGCAGAGGGCACGGTCGCTGTGTGCTCACTTCCGCCGTTCGCATCCCGCAGCTCAGCGACTTACATTTCTACAGAAGTCGTTGGGCCTGCCACTTCACCGGCTAAAATGCGATGTGCCTACCCGGTGGAATTCAACTCTGCACATGTTGCAGCGACTGTGGCAGCACCGACAAGCCCTGGTGCAATACGTTCTGACGTATAGCCTGGGCCAACGAGATTCAGAGGTGGGGCAAATCACGCTGGAGGAGTGGTCTCAGATCAGGGACCTATGCACCCTTCTGCACAGTTTTGAAATGGCGACGAAGATGTTTAGTGCTGACGATGCCATTATCAGCATGACTATTCCGGTGATTTACATGCTGGAGCACATGTTAAACAGAATTCGGAGTCAGGTGGTGGCACAAGAGGAGGTGGAGGAAGTAGAGGAGGAGGAGTTGTATGCGGAAGGGCTAACATCTGCAAGGTCCAGAAGGTCGGCAGCACCAAGGCGGCAGGCATGTGAGGGTGGGGGAGATGGTTTTACCAGGGCGCATGGTAGCAGCCAAACTAGTGAGGAAGGTGCAGGAGCCCAGGAAGAAGTGGAGGACGAACTGATGGAAGACTCATCAGATGAGGGAGACCTTGATCACATTTCTGTTGTGCGAGGTTGGGGGGAGAGGACAGAGGAAGGAAGCATGATTGTTACCTCGCCACCAACACAACAGGGACTTGGTGCTCCTGGATGCGCAACACACATGAGTGCCTTCTTGCTGTACTACCTGCAACATGACCCTCGAATTGTGAGAATTAGAAATAATCCTGACTACTGGGTTGCCACACTGTTAGATCCCCGGTACAAAAGTAAATTTGCAGAAATTATTCCTGCCATAGAAAGGGATGCACGCATGCAGGAGTATCAGCAGAGACTGTTGCAGAATCTTACATGTGCTTTTCCACAAAATACCAGTGGTGCACGTAGTGAATCTCACAGTTCCAACTTGCCAACCGTGGGACCGTCAAGTGTTCAGCACTCAAACCGTAACAGAACCACAGTATCTGCTGGTAACATCAATTTTGCGGAATCATTTCACCACTTTTTTAGCCCATCCTTTGCAAGGCCACAGGAGACAAGAAGTCTGACACATAGTCAACGCCTAGAGACGATGGTACAGGAGTATCTCCAAGTAAACATTGAAGCCACGACTGTGTCACTGGACCCTTGCTCTTTTTGGGCTTCCAATCTGGATAAATGGCCGGAGCTAGCCACTTACGCCTTGGAGATCTTGTCATGCCCCGCAGCCAGCGTTCTGTCTGAACGTGTGTTCAGCGCTGCTGGTGGTGTGCTGACAGATAAGCGCACGCGGCTCTCCACTGATAATGTAGACAGACTCACGTTCATAAAGATGAACAAATCATGGATCCGAAACGACTTTTCTACCCCTGTGTCATCCTGGGGAGAGTAAAAGCTTGATGATTGGTTAAAATCACCCTACCAAACGTTTTAAGCTTTCAAATTACTAATCATGTTTATCTGTATCTTGACTGGAAAATAATTTGGGCTTTGTAGCAGTGTGCAGCACTGATCCTATTAGGCCATCTATAATAAGCTCCACCAGATTTAAAATTAAAAATAATTGTTAGCTGCATCTAGCCCGGAAAATAATTTTGGGGCTCCGAGATGCGCAAGACGCATAAGTGCCTTCTTGCTGCACTACCTGCAGCATGACCCTCATATTGTCAGAATTCGAAGTAATCATGACTACTGGGTTGCCACACTCTTAGATCCCCCAAACTTTTCGATCAACCTTTTAATTTTAATGAAGACCAAAAAAATGGTCATTTTTGAAATTATAAGCATTAGCAGGTTGTTAGAAACTGAAATCAAACAGTTTTCAACTCAAAACTTTATTCTAGGTGATGTTACATTTTCACATAGGACCCCTTGTTCGAAAGGAGCTTCTGAACTCTCTCGTCCATTGAATTTGTCAGGTTTTGGATGGTTTCTGCTTCAATTGTTTTGCATGAGGACAGAATACCCTCCCAGAGCTGTTGCTTAGATGTGAACTGCCTCCCGCCATCTTAGACACTCCTTTTAATGATGCTCCAAAGGTTCTGAATGGGGTAGAGGTCAGGGGAGCATGGGGGTCACACCATAAGTTTGTCCCCTTTTATGCCCATATCAGCCAGAGATGCAGATGTTTTATGTGCAGCATGAGATGGTGCATTATCATGCAGAAAAATGATCTTGCTGTGAAATACACGGTTCTTCTTCTTGAACCATGGCAGGAAGTGCTGTTTGAGAAAATCCACATACATTATGGAGTTCATCTTTAGCGCCTTCAGGGATCCTAAAGGGGCCGACAATCTCTCTCCCCATGATTCCAGCCCAAAACATTACTCCACCTCCTCCTTGTTGGCGCTGTAGCCGTGTTTGCGTGGGGTGTCCATCAACCAGCCATCCTCCACTCCATCCATCTGGACCATCGAGCGCTGCACGGCACTCATCCGTGAACAAAACAGTTTTGAAATCAGTCTTCATGTAATGTTTGGCCCACTGGAGCCGTTTCTGCTTGTGTGAAGTGGATAGAGGAGGTCGACAGGATGGCGTATGCACAGCTGCAAACCTCTGAAGGACCCTGCATCTTGTTGTTCGGGGGACGTTGGAGGCACAAGCAGCTTCAAAAACTTGTCTGCTGCTATGACAAGGCTTTTTTGCCGCTGCTCTTTCAACCTGACGTAATTGCCTGTAGGAAAGAGTCCTCAATTTGCCCTTATCAGCACGCACACGTGTGTACTGTGAATCAGCTACATACTTCTTGATTGCCAAGACACTTCATCCTGATCATCGCACAATGTTGATTGTAGTCATGCCTTGACCTAAACACTCCACAATTTGTTGCTTCTCAGCAGCCGACACATCCTTTTTCTTTCCCATTTTGGCAGAAAATGTAGGCTGCTTAATAATGTGAGAGAGCCTTCTTAAGTAGTCTTGCCTTTCATTGGACACACCTGCCAAACTAATTAGCACAGGTGTCTGCAATTGCTTACAGTGATATAAAGAGCCCTGACACACATCACCATCAATGAGTTTAACTGACAAACAAACAAATTCTTCCCTTATCACTCCTAAACACTTTTTGCATAATAATTTGGAACGCGGTGTACATGTGCTTTTCCACAAAACACCAGCGGTTCACGTAGTGAATCTTACAGTTCTAACTTGCCAACCGTGGTCTGTATGGAATTGTTCAATAAAGGGCCCAAAATTAAGATAACATAGATGGGAGAGGTCTCTATGAATAGGAATTCCTAAGTATTTGATACCCTGTGAGGGCCAGGCAAAGGGAAAGTTGGACTGGATGGAATCCTATATGGATTTGGGGAGGGAGACATCGAGGGCCTCAGACTTCGCTGCATTGATTTTAAAATTTTACCATGTAACAAAGTGATCTATTTCAGCCATAACAGCATGGATGGATATATGTGATTGAGTGATATATACTAGGACATCATCAGCAAATAGAGAGCACTTGTACTCGGTGCCTCCCACCTCAATCCACCTAATATTGGGGTTATGGCGAATTGATGAGAGCAGGTGCTCCGTCACTAGGATGTATAAGAGAGGGGACAGAGGACATCCCTGCCTTGTCCCATTGGTGATTGTGAAAGGTGATGAAAATGTTCTGACGCACCCCCTGGGCCTTGGGACACCCGGAGCCGGACCCTTTTTGGTGGATGCTGGTGGTTGTAGTCTTCGTGGCGGCGACCCGGTTCCGTGGCTCAGGGCGGTCAAACCAGTGGCGGAACTATTTATGTGGTTTTGATGTTTAAATGTCCGACTACGCCACCCGTGGATTGCGGTCAGAGTGAACCGCCGCTACAGGGCAGACCGCTGAGGCTGGTGTTGTGGGTGCAGCAGAGCGTAGCATAACTCCCCACGGGAGGAGTATAGCCTCAGGGCAGTGTATGCGGAGGATGGGGGTGATGGTGCAGGGCAGCAGCAGTAACGACACGGAGTCAGTGATGCAGTCCAGGGCCTTTACTCACAGTTCTTATTATCCAGACCACGTCTGCAGGTAACGGCTGCCCACGTCGTACTGTGCTCACCAGGTGAGGGGCTCAGACAACTCCCAGATAACTTTGGAGCACTTCACAGGACCCCCTTTGTGTGTTCTTTGTCTGGCCTTTCTTACCAACACTTCTGTCCGGCTGCCTCGGGCCTCCTCTTGGTAAACTTGGCGCCAGTTTCCCTGACCCTATGTGGTGCCTTCCTAGCGGGTGTAGCGAGGGGCTGCGCCACATAAAATGTCAGAGCCTCCGGTTTCTAGCTGAGGGTCGTTTCCTGCCTCCACTAGTTCGGGGACCGGTCTCCCCCTTTGGCCTGACCCCTCCACGCAGGTGGATTCGGGCGTGCGGTGGCGACTCGCCCGTCCGCACCCCTGGGATCCCTTCATTCCTCGTTCCTGGAGCCTTCTCCGCTCCTCTTCCTTCCTTCTCCCTCTTCCAGGCCTGGGCCTCTGTTACTAGGCCCGCCTCCGGAGCAGAGCTCATGCAGAGCCCCTGCTCCCTGCCACTTCTGCTCAGACTTCTCTGCACTGAACTAAGATGGTGCCCACCTTTTATACTCCCTTCTCAATGCACCCAGGAACTGCTTCCTCCCTGCTCCTGCACTACAGGGTTCCCCTTCCTCAGTGTTCCCTCCCCCCACTCCAGCCAGGGACAGGGACTGTCGTGCCCATCTCAGGGGCATATTGGTCGCCCTGCCCCACGGCAATGTGGTGTAATGCATGCAGGTGTCGGGTCCTGATCCACACTCCATCCTTACCTGAGAGTGAGATATCACACCTCTGGGTGAGGTGCATTACGTCTGTAGCAACCGAGCCCTCAGGGTGCTACAGTTCCATTTATCTTCAGCCTAGGTGACGTATTGCGATACAGGGCCGTGATTTTGGCTATAAAAGGGTCCCCTAGACCCCTACCCCAAGCTTTTTAAGAGAATCATATATGGCGTGCCAGGAGACTCTATGGAATGCTTTCTCAGCATCCAACGAGAGTATCTAATTACAAATTTTTAACTGCATCTAGCCCAGGAAATACTTTGTGCCTAGTAGCAGTGTCTGCTAGTCAGCGGATTATCCCGGCTGTTAAGCAAGCTACACCACCTGTAGTTTAGACACTTAATTTTTTCAAAGGAAATGCTTCGGGACCATGGGATACTCAGTGAAGAGCATCAGGAGGCACCCCAAGGCATAGGGGCTGGGACTGGCAGTAGGATGCCTTGCGGTGGACAGCCGAGCTCGATCCTTATAAAAGCTTTTTAACTGCAGCAGCTTTAGTGGACGCTACTGGAGCTGGAATTACGCGGCTGCTGGCATGAGACTTGCCCTCCAATAGATCCTTGGAAATGGATTTAAAGTGTATTCATTCAAATTAGAGAGACAATTTAAATTAAAAAGCTTAGAGCTGCCTCCACCACAGGGGGGCTCGCTCGACCCACCAGCGGACAGGCACCAGTATTGGGAGAGGGGGGCTGGCCATCAGGGTTCACCGCGGCTCTGGCACAAACCCGGCGACACGGAGGTGGCACGGGCAGGAGCGGACTGGCCGTGTCGGCTTCTCACTTTTTGGATTCTAGAAGGGCATGACATGCCTATATCTGTGTCTCCCCCTCCTTTTACTCCTCCACCTCTTTTATTTTCGCATGACTATATGTACTTGTCACTTTTCCATGTGTTAGTTGTGTCTTCTGAGCAGTTTGTCAGCTTTTGGACACCTTTGAAGGTGTTTTCTATGTGTTTCTATGTGTTTTTGTTTGCCTGCCATTGGTTTTAACGGTGTTCGAAGGTGTTCGACGAACAGTTCGGCGAACACACGGGTGTTCGACGAACCGAACCGAACTCGAACACTACGGGGGTGGCTCAACACTACCCGTGACCCATGGGATACTCTATCTGGACCCGCAGCTCCTACATCTCTCTGTCCAGCTTCCCCTTATGGGAATTGAATAAGACACACTTCCCCATGTCTAGTTCTGACTGTAGGCCCCGAACATTGCAGGGATGTCCCCAGAAAACAGTGGCCGATGTTCTCATGCTGCCCGAACAGTTTGTACTTGTTGTGCCCTCCAGCCCTCTGGCCTTGAACTCTTGCTAAAGCTATTCCTCCATATAATCTCCAATTCTATCTCTCTATCTGACTAAAACCAGGAAGTGCTCCCCTTTTTAACTAACTCTGCCTCCTCCCATGATGGGGCCGATCCCAAACATATAACTGTGTCCTAGCCTGTGCAATTTACTTCATACAACTAGTATGCCCCCAAGTGAATCTTTCCCTTTCTAACTTAATCTCTAAGTCCTATGCTTGTCAGGACTCAAACCCAGCAGCTCTTGTGCACCAGGTGGCAGCTCTTCCCTTTTAGCTATTCAGTTCGCTAGACAGTTCCTTGCTAAACCAGATATTAGTACATGTGTTGTTCCTGATTGCCTCCACCCTATAATCTCCTTATTGAACACCCTACTTAAACCTGGCATTGCACGTCCTTCTTTGCGAGATTATTGAGCTCCCAGCCTTTAGTCAACCTCTCCTTTCACCTGCTGTTTCGTCTAGAACTCTGCTCCCCTGTACTGACCTGTGACTGATTCCTCAATACACTACACAACCTGCTTTTATCCTTCAAACTATACTGCTGCTCCCGTGTACCGACCTCTGGCTGATTCCCGACTACGCTCCCTGACAGTGTTGCCCCTAGTGGTTGCAATACCACTACTCCAACCCAGGTCAGTTCATAACAATGCTATACCTATGTCCTATATTTAACTCTAGACTTTCCCTATATGTCACACATAAAAACATTACACATTAATCACAATACGTTACATTAACTGTGCACATTGGTGCCTATAAGATTTAATGGAGTTTCACATTTTACATTACAATCACAAAAATGGAATAAAATCACACACTTTATACAAACACTGTCTCAAGAGGGAGAGGCATATGACAGCCCCTGTCACACCCCTACAGCTGCCTCGTTGGAACATGGTAGCCATTCACGATTGCATGGCACTCATCAGTGAACAAGACTGCTTTAATATTAGTCTTCATGTATGTCTGGGCTCACTGTAACAGTTTCTGTTTAGGGATGGCCAAATAGTAATATTATGAACAACTGCAAGTCTCTGCAGGATCCTGCACCTTGAGGTTTGCAGGACTCCAGAGGCATCAGCAGCTTCAAATAACTGTTTGCTGCTTTGTAATGGTATTTTATCAACTGTTCTATTAATCTGATGAATTTGTCTGGCAGAAACCTTCCTCATTATGCCTTTATCTGCACAAACTCGTCTGTCAGCCAGAAATCTCTTTACAGTACAATAATCATGCTTAAATTTCGTGAAATATCTAATGTTTTCATACCTAAAGCTTTGCACTATTTGACGCTTTTTGGCGGCTGAGAGGTCTTTTTTCTTTCCCATATCCCATTCTACAGACAACCATTACTAACCTCATTGATAGCAGCCGAGGCGTATAAGTGAGTGTATTTCTTCATGTGGCGCTCACACTCGATACTAAAGAAATCGAGATGTTTTAAAAATTGTTTCCATTTTTTCATCATTTGGATATCATTAACATCATTCCATCCTGGGATTTCCATTATTTCATCACTTTTCCTTCTTAGTATTGTAGTTTCAATGTTGAGGAGAATATGTACTTACTTTGAATGTATTGCTCCTGTGTGAAGCTTTTAATTATTTTGAACAACCCCTTCAAGCAGCATTGGATCCGAGGTGGGTATATACATACAGTGGCATGTAAACGTTTGGGCACCCCTGGTGAAAATTACTGATATTGTGAATAGTTAAGCAAGTTGAAGATGAAGTGATCTACGTATAAAAGGCCTATAGTTAAAGATGATACATTTACATTATATTTTAAGCAAAAAAAAAATGTTTTCACCTTTTACATTTTTAAAATTACAAAAAGGAAAATGGACCAATGCAAAAGGTTGGGCATCCTGCATGGTTAGCACCAATAGCACCCCCTTTTGAAAGTTTCACAGCTTGTAAACGCTTTTTGTAGCCAGATCCCTTCTTCCTTGGAAAAATATTCCAGTTCTGTGAGATTCCCGGGTTGCCTTGCATGCACTAATATTTTGAGGTCTTGCCACAGATTTTCAATGATGTTCCGATCAGTTGACTTTGAGGGCCAATGTTAAACCTTTAGCTTGTGCCTTTTGAGGAGTCTATTGTGGATTTTGACGTGGGTTTAGGATCATTAACCATTTGAAGAAGCCATTCTCTTTTCAACTTCAGCTTTTTTACAGATGGTATGTTTGCACCAAAATCAAGAATTTGTTGAAATTTCATTGAATCCATTCCTCCCTCTACCCGTGAAAATGTTCCCCGTGCCATTGGCTGCAACACAACCCCAAAGCATGATTGATCCACCCTCATTCTTAATGGTCTACGAGATGTTCTTTTCCTGAAATTCTGTGCACTTTTTCTCCAACATACCTTTGATCATTGTGACCAAAGAGTTCTATTTTAACCTCATCGGTCCACAGGACTTGTTTCCAAAATACATCAGGCTCGTTTAGATGTTCTTTTGAATACTTCTCACACTGAATTTTATGGTGAGGATGCAGGAGAGGTTTTCTTCTGATGACTCTTCCATAAAGGCCATATTTGTGCAGGTGTCTCTGAACATTAAAATAATGTAAGACAACTGAAGAGTCTGCTAAATCTTTCTGAAGGTATTTTGCAGTCATGCGGAGGTTCTGATTTGCCTCTCTAGCAATCCTACGAGCAGCTCTCACTGAATTTTGCTTGGTCTTCCAGACCTTATCTTGACCTCCACTGTTCCTGTTAACTGCCATTTCTTAATTACATTTCAAACTGAGGAAAGGGCAACTTGAAAACTCTTTGCTATCTTCTTATAGTCTTCTCTTGTTTTGTGAGTCTTCACCATTTTCATTTTCAGAGTGCTAGGCAGCTGCTTAAAAGAACCCATGGCTGCTGTTTTTTGGCACAAGGTTAGAGGATGCTGGGTTTTTATAAAGCTGGTAAATTTGTATCACCTGGCCTTTCCTAACGATGATAGTGAGCAAGCCATAACCCTAAGAGACTAATTAAGGCCTGAAACCTTGGTCAAAGTTATCTGAGCACACAAATCTCCAAGGGTGCCCAAACTTTTGCATATACCCATTTTCCTTTTTGTAATTTTTATTATGTAAAAAATCACAATATATTTTTTTGCCTAAAATACAAAGGAAATATGTCATCTTTAAATGTAGGTCTTTTAGAGATCATTTCATCTTCAACTCGCTTAACTGTAATAACAGTAATTTTGTTCAGGGGTGCCCAAACTTTTACATGCCACTGCAGATGTCTTATTTTAGTGTTACATTTGAACAGCTTTTACATTTTAATTTCTTCATATAGTTAATTTTATTTTTATTTTATATCTTTTAGGATAATATGGATTTTCTTCGTAGATGGAAACTGGGTTTATCCTTTTCTTGGATTACTTTCCCCCTTTGGATTTCTGATATTTTTATTAAGCAGTCACATATTGGCTGCTTTTGTCTATATTCTTGGGGAAGCACTGAATTATGTAGTGTGGGGTAAGTTTTTTTTTCTTTATTTTGAAAAGAGTCATAATCAATATTAATATCATTTCAATAAACATGTTGACCAAGTGTGCCAAATTATTCACCATTGCTTTATATCAAACTGTAAACTTGCAAAAATCAACTGCAACAAGCATTCTTATGGTTTGCCCAAAGGAGTTGTTAGGTCGAGCATGACTTTTATTCATGGCAACTTTGATTTCTTTTTGGAAGTCTAGCTATTTGAAGTCTAGAAAAGTGTATTCATTAACAATTCTTATGAACTGCTTTACTCCAAAAAGAAAAAAAGCATGTGTGGTCTGAGATAAACTATCACAGTTGGGGTATCACACACATTACCTTTTAACAAACTTAAAGAAGTTGTCCACTACTTTGTGTAGCATCGGCGTCTCTACCTCCTGCTGGGCAGAGACGCCGATCCCCTCACCGCCGGGGTCCCGGTCCGGCGTCCTCTGGCTTCCCCCCTGCGTCCGCCCGGGGTGCGCGCACCGCGCGCAGTTCCCCGGACACTGTGCTTAGGGCGCTTGCGCGCGCCGTCCTAAAGAGTCCCCGGCCAATGGTCGGAGGACTTCCCTTATATAAGGAACCTCCTCCAAAATGGAGGTGCCTGTGCAAGATTGTTGTTTGTGTGCTAATACTTTCCTCAGTTCTCAGGTTCCAGTGCCCACCAGCTTGTCTATCAGCCGTGCCCGCCTGCTTGCCTATCGGCCGTGCCTGTCTACCCGCATCACCTGCCTGTCTACCAGCCATGCTCATCTGCTGTGCCTCGGCCATCAGTCCCGTGGGAGTCACCTGCTCTCACACAAGGTCGGTCCCAGAGTGGCACCTGGTTCACCTTCCCGGTCCCTCCTTGGTTCACGGAGTCGACTAAGCCGCCATGTAGCCAGGGTCGGTCCGGGTAGGCACTTAGTTATGCCCCTCTGGTCCCTGCTTGTATCACAGCACAGAGGTTTCACCACCCGGATCCGTAACACTTTGACATTGATGCCCTGTCCGTAGGATAGGGCATCAATGTATGATCAGCCTGGGTCCCGCACGCGGCACCCCCGCCGATCAGCTGTTATCGGTGCTGGAGGTAGCAGCTGCCGGCCGGAAGTCCTTATCTGTGGTGCTTGGCCATCAAGTTGAAGTGGCTGCTGCTTGTAACTGCACATCTGCCTCCCATTCAGTTCAGTGTGTGGGACCCTGGCCGATCATACAGGGCATCAATGTCAAAGTAGTGGACAACCCCTTTAACTAGTAGGTTATTTGTAATTGGTGAAGTCAGTCTTGTTTTATTCAAAATAGCTAAATAGTATAATCATATTTAACTCCATATGACAATATGGAGTGTGGTTTATGTCTTCTTACTAAAAGTTAATGCCTGTGTTTAAGCACTATATGCCATATTACTCTTATTATATTAATGCTCCCTTAACTGCATGGTGCTGTAGAAAAAATTCCAAATTGTCTATATTACAAAACATACATAGAATATGATTTCTATCATACTGTAGTATATAACATAATATAGAAAACAAGTACAATAAATATGACTGGTTCATAGTGAGAGGGGACCCTGCCCAAGAGGGCCTTACAGTCTACAGGGAAAGCAGGAAAAGACAATAAGTGAAGGATTGTAGGATTTTATGAAGAGGTGGGTTTTAAGTTGGTTTTGGAGGTGGGAAAAAGTGTGTTCAGTAAGTTTAGTGAGTTCAAGAGCATGGGGATGCAGGGTGGCACCAACTATGTGAGGAGCAGAAAAGAGGAGAGCAAAGATCTGAGCACCTGCAAATAGACGTGGGGAGATAATGGAAGATTAGATCAGGGATATATGCTAGGGTAGAATTTTGTGCTGAATTCTCTGGGCAATGAGCAGCAAGATAAGGGATTGGCAGATACAAAGGGGAAAAAAGTATTTAGTCAGCCACCAATTGTGCAAGTTCTCCCACTTAAAAAGATGATAGCAGCCTGTAATTGACATCATAGGTAGACCTCAACTATGAGAGACAAAATGAGAAAACAAATCCTGAAAATCACATTGTCTGATTTGCAAAGAAATTTTTTTCAAATACCAAATACTTTTTTCCCCACTGTAAGTTGAGGCTGATTAATCAGGCAGCAGAGTTGATTTGAGGGCTGCAAGACTGTTAAATAGTAGGACACAGAGAAGGAAGTTGCAATAGTCTAGTCAGGAAATTACTTCTTGGTTCAAAACTGAGGTAAGAGCAAATTCAAGAAATATTTTTTAAATCAAGGTGACAGGAAATAGTAAATATCTGAAAATGTGGTTTGAAAGATAATGTCATCTGCATATACATGCTATGAGTAAGAGCACAAGATGCTCAAAAGGTGTTAGAAGATTGTATACAAGCTAATGTGACTTTTTAGAGTACTGTATGCCAATGAAGAACTGAAAACAGAATCTCAATCCTGGAATGCCCATCTTGTGTAATATTATACATGAATCAGCACTCACCTGCAGCACTCACCTAAACAAGTGCAATGACGCTGGAGGATTGCAAGTGGTTAACATGTTTAATCTACACTTTGAAACATGGGGTAGAGTCAAAAGTTATGAGGGGTAATAGACTTATGAGACTGGAAAAAATAGGAAATGGTTGACAGAACTTGTGGAGGGGTTTGGTGAGTGAGATGGTAAAAAAATAAATATTTTTAATTGTTTAGCTTTAGAAAGGAGAAGAGGGAGAAAAGAAGTATATACAGTATCTGATAAACATTGTGGAATTTTGGATAGTTGGTACTTTTTCTCCTGTATGAAGTTGACCAATCATAAGCAGGCAGCATCATGTGAGGAGAAAAGAACATGCACTTCTCACCTCACTAATCTCTCCTGTTACTGTGTATAAATACAGCAGAGCTGAGTTATGTGTCATTGGAAACACTTCCAGACCTCATCTCATGGCAGTCAGTGTGGGTGGGGGGGAGGGTGAAAGCTGACAGCACTATGAAATGAGGTCTGGAAGTGTTTGTAATGACTCATAACTGATTAGCTACTGTGTAAAGATACAGGAGTGCTGTATCATTACAAACCCTTGATGTCAGCTCTCACCCTCCCCCCACACTGACTGCCTTGAGATGAGATCTCTAAGTATGTGTAATGGTACATCATTTAGCTCTGCTGTATCACTACACAGTGGCTGCAGAGTTTAGTGAAGAGAGGATGGCTTATTTTTTTCTCCCCTGCATGATGCTGCCTTATGATTAGTCAACCTCATGCAAAAGAAGTGCACGCCTTCAAAGACAAATCTCTGGTAACACCCAGTTCAACTTTACATAAATTAGAGCCTAAAATGTATAAACTAATATCTCCTCAACAGAGAGAAGGAATTAAAAGATAGAAAGTACATTTTCTCATCTTTGCAGCCACTACTCCATAAGATAGCCAGTTTTAAATGCTCAAACTTGTGAAGTTTGCAGAAATCTACATGTATTGCATTGCAATGAGGATAGGTGCAGTCTTCTCTTGGACACACCTAATTTGTACACGTATAGCCCATTGTTTTTTTTGTTTTTTTTATATTTTTGGGTGTCTTTTATTTCTCCTTTATGTGATTTGTAATAAAGATTTTTTTATATGGTGATCCGAATGCATTTGCATACTTCTTTTTCTTCATAATGTTTGCAATAAGAACAGAGAAAAAAAAAGAAATCATACTTACCAATACGTGCTTCTTTTCCTCTAAGGCCACGGCCCCACTATCAGTATTTGGTCAGTATTCGGTCAGTATTTTTTCTCAGGAGTGGGAGCCAAAACCAGGAGTGGGTGATAAATGTAGAATTGGTGACTTGTTTCTATTATACCGTTTCTATGATTGTTCCTCACCTGGTTTTGACTCCCACTCCTGAGAAAAAATACTGACCGAATACTGACCAAATACTGATAGTGGGGTCGTGGCCTTATTCTGATCATCACTGCAGCCAGTGATTGACTGCAGCAGTTATATGCTCATTCCTGCGCAGAGACTTGCAGGGGACCCGGGCCCTTTTGGAAGAGGAATAGTGGCTTTGGGAAGGTGAGTATGATTTTATATTTTAGAGTCGGTTGCATGGTGATTTAAAGAAGTTGAAGGTTGAAAATCCCTTTAATTCATTTCCCATTTAAGGTCGGTCATCCAAAGAAAACTGCCTAACAAGGATATTTGAGAACAGAAAAAAATGAGTGATTTCCGTACCTCTAATATTTTATAGAGTACTGTGTTCCTTGAAGACCTCTAATATCAGTATATATCACAGTATGAGACATAATATTTCTGCCATGCATCAACCATATTACATCTGTGCCCATTTCTTACAAATAATAGTAGTAACGGGTTATGCTTACCCTGACACTCCATCATTTAATTAGAATGGAGTGGGAGGGGCAGTAAATTTATACTACAGATTTATATTAACAAAACTTTTTTTTTTTCTCTTTTCATCTAAGCAGGTGAAGTACAAAACAAGAAAATGAAAATCTGACCCTTCCATACAAGTCAAAGCCTCCAAGGGAGAGAAGAAACAGGACGTGTTAACATATCCCTTTTCTGTAATGCTCAGTTCAGTAGCAATCAGTCATAACTGACAGCATGTGAAATTGGCCCGTTAAAGAAAAAAGAAACAGTCAAAGCATAAGCCCAGTCCTTCAAATCCATGAAAAAAGCTATAATTTGTGCTTCGTGAACTCATTATTCTCATTTTCAAATGTTCTTAACTGCGAAGACAATGTTATGTGACTCTAGTCACTTGTCCAAGCATCTATTACCTTAAGATAAAGAGTCATATGTAGTGTTGAGCATTCCGATACTGTAATATCGGGTATCGGCCGATATTCGCGGTATCGGAATTCCGATACTTAATTCCGATACTTTTACAATATCGGATACCGGAATCGGAAGTTCCCATAATGCCTGCGCTCTGTAGTGTCTGTGAAGGATGACAAGTTGGATGGCAGCGCGATCCAGCCTGTCATCAGAATGCCATCCCAGCGGGGGAGAATTCTCCTGATTGTTTAAAAGCCGGCGGGCGGTATAAAGCCGCCGGCTTTTAAACAGTCACACAGCCCCATACTGCTTCCCCGCAGCCTCCCACCCCGATCCTCCGCTCCCCTCGCCACCTCCCATCCCGATCGTTAATTAGGACCGGGCGGGGAGCGCAGCTCCAAGGAGCGGGGAGCGAAGGACCCGGGCGGGGAAGCCGGCAGTGAAAAGACTTCACCGCCGGCTTTCCCGTTCTGTGCTGCGCTTTCCCGCCGGTTATTTCAAATGAACAGCTGAGGTATCAGGTGATGCCGATCAGCTGTTCATTTGAAGTCGCCGCGTTGCCCTCAGAGGGTTCATGTGAGTTCATGCTTGACTGCATGAACTCACATGAACTTTCCCACGGCCGCACAGGTCAGCCTCACCTCCCAGACCCGTCATGATTAGTGTGTGTGCGGGGTGTGTGTGCGGGGTGTGTGCGCGATGTTTGTGCGGGTGTGCGCGGTGTCTGTGCGATGTGTGCGGGGTGTGTGTGCGGGGTGTGTGTGCGATGTGTGCGGGTGTGTGCGGTGTGTGTGCGTGCAGGCAGACATAGGCCGATGTGACACTACTACTCCCATCGGCCTATGTCTGTCCCCCGTCCACTCCTGCCAGCAGGATCAGCTCGATGGGAGCAGTAGTTCCCATCAGACTGATCCTGCTATTTAAATTGCCCTACTGTGTCCCCAATAAATGTTAAATACATGTCATTGGTGGCCAGTGGTTACCTAAAAGAAATTAGTTCATACATTACCTGTCCCCGCCGATCGCCACCTAAAATAAAGTAAAAAATAAAAAACTACACCTATACTCACCAAGACACCTAATTCCCCGAAGCCATCGATCTCCTGTAATAAAATATAAAATAATAAACCACAACCTTATCCTTACCCCTCCGTAGTAGTCCACGAGTGTCCCACGAAGATCTCCAGTTCAGAGCAGCCACATAGAATGTGACCGCTCTGAACCGCTGCCGCCGCTAGAATGACAGCATAAGCGGGTTCACCGGAGTTCAGGCAGCGCTGCTCCGGTTAGCTGCTTTACGGCCCTGCTGTATAGTGAGAAATTCCCACGGTACAGCAGTGCCGTAAAGGAGGTCTCCGGAGCTGCGCTGACTGAATGCACTCCGGTGACCTCAGTCAGTGGCTCCCGCTGCCGGGAGCGGACGTGTTCCCGGCAGCGTGAGCTTACAGCAGCCATGCACAGCTGTCACCATCTCCAGATGTGACAGCTGTGCATGGGAGATCAGCGCAGGAACGTGGACAGGTAACTATTATTTTTAGTAAACTAAGAATTAAATAAAATTGTGTGTTTTATTTCAAATAAATTATTTTTTTCTGGGTGTAGTGTGTGTTTTTTCTTTTTAACACTTTGTAGGTTAGTAATGGGGGTGTCTTATAGACGCCCATCATTACTAACCTGGGCTTCATGGCAGCTGGCGCTGACATGAACCCCACCACTATTACCCCCTGCCACCGCACCAGGGCAGCGTGGAAGAGCGAGGCTAAGTGCCAGAGTTGGCGCATCCTATGGATGCGCCAATTCTGGGGCGGCTGACGACTGGTGTTTCTAGCCTGGGAGGGGGCCAATATTCATGGCACCCTTCCTGGGCTATTAATATCAGCCCCCAGCTGTCTGCCTAGCCTTTGCTAGCTATTAAAATAGGGGGGACCCCACATCATTTTTTTTGGGGGGGTCCCCCATTTTAATAGCTAGTAAAGGCTAGGTATTCAGCTGGGGGCTGATATTAGTAGCCTGGGAAGCTCCGTGGGTTTTACCCCCTTCCCAGGCTTCAAACATCTGCCCCAGCCGTCTGCTTAACCTCCGCTAGAGACTAAAATTATGGGGGATCCCACGCCATTTTTTTTTTAAATAAATCCATTATTTTAACACTAAATGACATTTGAGGAGTTAATAAAGATGCAGTCCCTAAATTATTATTTATTTTTTAATTAATTTTTCCCAAAACTTTTGACGTGGGCTTCGCCATATTTTTGTATGCTAGCCAGGTACAGCATCCAGCTTCTATGAACGCGCCATTTTCCGGGGCGGCTGCGGACTGCAATTTTCAGCGGGGGGCAGAAAGCTTGGGCCTCCCTGCGCTGCAGATTCCATCCCCCAGCTGCCTAGTTGTACCTGGCTGGACACAAAAATAGGGAGAAGCTCCACGTTTTTTTTTTTTAAATTATTTCATGAAATTCATGGAATAATTAAGAAAAAAAGGGCTTCCCTATATTGTTGTGTCCAACCAGGTACAAATAGGCAGCTGGTGGTTGGGGGCAGCCCGTTCCTGCCTGCTGTAACTGGCTGGACCCAAATATAGTGCAAAGCCCCACGTCAATTTTTTTTTAATTATTTCAGGAAATTCATGAAATAATTCAAAAAAAATTATGTGGGGCTTCGCCCTATATTTGTGTCCAGTCAGGTACAGCAGGCAGGAACGGGCTGCCCCCAACCACCAGCTGCCTATTTGTACCTAGCCGGACACAACAATATAGGGAAGCCCTTTTTTTCTTAATTATTCCATGAATTTCATGAAATAATTATAAAAAAAAAATACGTGGGGCTTCGCCCTATTTTTGTGTCCAGCCAGGTACAACAAGGCAGCTGGGGGCTGGAATCCGCAGCGCAGGGAGGCCCAAGCTTTCTGGGCCCCACCCGCTGCAAATTGCAGTCCGCAGCCGCCCCGGAAAATGGCGCGTTCATAGAAGCGCCATCTTCTGGCGCTGTACCCAACTCATCCAGGGCCCTGGTGCGGTGGCTCACTGGGTAATAAAGGGGTTAAGGCCAGCTTGGCATTATCAGCTGGCCCTAAGCCCAAAATTCATGGGGTCACGCCAATATTAGACATGACCACCATGAATTTCTAGTAAAGTATTTAAAAAAAACACAAACACCCAGAAAAAAGTCCTTTAATTGAAATAAAGACACAATTCTTTATTGTTCTAAATTAAACCATACTTACAGTCACGCCCATTCCAGCTGAAGCCAACGATCTCCTGCAATAAAAGTAAAATAATAAAGCAACCTCATCCTTACCTTTCCATGGTTCCCAGGACAGCTTCAGCTCTGCTACATCGAGATGATAGGCTGGACCGCAGCAGAACGCTGCCATCCAGCCTGTCATCCCGCAGACACTGAGAAGCGCAGGCATGCTTGCGCTCCTCAGTGTCTCGCTGTGACGGCATCCAGATGAGCGGAGGTCATGTCCAATGAACTCAGCTCACCTCATGCACGTCACTGACAGCGTGGGAAAATTCTCCTGCACTCAGCGCTTCAGCGTGAGAATTTTCCCACGCTGTCAGTGACGTGCATGAGGTGCGCCGAGTTCATTGGACATGACCTCACCTCATGCACGTCACTGACAGCGTGGGAAAATTCTCACGCTGAAGCGCTGAGTGCAGGAGAATTCTCCCACGCTGTCAGTGACGTACATGAGGTGAGCCGAGTTCATTGTCGGCTCATCTGGATGCCGTCACAGCCAGACACTGAGGAGTGGAAGTATGCCTGCGCTTCTCAGTGTCTGCGGGATGACAGGCTGGATGGCAGCGTTCTGCTGCGGTCCAGCCTGTCATCTCGATGTAGCAGAGCTGGAGCCGTCGTGGGAGCCATGGAAAGGTAAGGATGAGGTTGGTTTATTATTTTTCTTTTATTGCAGGAGATCGTTGGCTTCAGCTGGAATGGGCGTGATGGTAAGTATGGTTTAATTTAGAACAATAAAGAATTGTGTGTTTATTTCAATTAAAGGACTTTTTTCTGGGTGTTTGTGTTTTTTTTAAATACTTTACTAGAAATTCATGGTGGTCATGTCTAATATTGGCGTGACCCCATGAATTTCGGGCTTAGGGCCAGCTGATAATGCCAAGCTGGCCTTAACCCCTTTATTACCCAGTGAGCCACCGCACCAGGGCCCTGGATGAGTTGGGTACAGCGCCAGAAGATGGCGCTTCTATGAACGCGCCATTTTCCGGGGCGGCAGCGGACTGCAATTTGCAGCGGGTGGGGCCCAGAAAGCTTGGGCCTCCCTGCGCTGCAGATTCCAGCCCCCAGCTGCCTAGTTGTACCTGGCTGGACACAAAAATAGGGCGAAGCTCCACGTTTTTTTTTTTAAATTCATGAAATTCATGGAATAATTAAGAAAAAAAGGGCTTCCCTATATTGTTGTGTCCGGCTAGGTACAAATAGGCAGCTGGTGGTTGGGGGCAGCCCGTTCCTGCCTGCTGTACCTGACTGGACACAAATATAGGGCGAAGCCCCACATCAATTTTTTTTAATTATTTCATGAATTTCCTGAAATGATTTAAAAAAAATTGACGTGGGGCTTCGCACTATATTTGTGTCCAGCCAGGTACAGCAGGCAGGAACGGGCTGCCCCCAACCACCAGCTGCCTATTTGTACCTGGTTGGACACAACAATATAGGGAAGCCCTTTTTTTCTTAATTATTTCATGAATTTCATGAAATAATTAAAAAAAAAAAATACTTGAAGCTTCTCCCTATTTTTGTGTCCAGCCAGGTACAACTAGGCAGCTGGGGGATGGAATCTGCAGCGCAGGGAGGCCCAAGCTTTCTGCCCCCCCCCCCCCCCTGCTGAAAATTGCAGTCCGCAGCCACCCCGGAAAATGGCGCGTTCATAGAAGCTGGATGCTGTACCTGGCTGGCATACAAAAATATGGCGAAGCCCACGTCAAAAGTTTTGGGAAAAATTAATTAAAAAATAAATAATAATTTAGGGACTGCATCTTTATTAACTCCTCAAATGTCATTTAGTGTTAAAATAAAGGATTTATTTTAAAAAAAATTGACGTGGGGATTCGCCCTATATTTGTGTCCAGCCAGGTACAGCAGGCAGGAACAGGCTGCCCCCAACCACCAGCTGCCTATTTGTACCTGGCCGGACACAACAATATAGGGAAGCCCTTTTTTAAAAAAATTATTTCATGAAATAATTAAAAAAAAATTGACGTGGGGCTTCGCACTATATTTGTGTCCAGCCAGGTACAGCAGGCAGGAATGGGCTGCCCCCAACCACCAGCTGCCTATTTGTACCTGGTTGGACACAACAATATAGGGAAGCCCTTTTTTTCTTAATTATTCCATGAATTTCATGAAATAATTTAAAAAAAAAATGCGTGGGGCTTTGCCCTATTTTTGTGCCCAGCCAGATACAACTAGGCAGCTGGGGGCTGGAATCCGCAGCGCAGGGAGGCCCAAGCTTTCTGGGCCACCCCCGCTGCAAATTGCAGTCCGCAGCCGCCCCAGAAAATGGCGCGTTCATAGAAGCGCCATCTTCTGGCGCTGTACCCAACTCATCCAGGGCCCTGGTGCGGTGGCTCACTGGGTAATAAAGGGGTTAAGGCCAGCTTGGCATTATCAGCTGGCCCTAAGCCCGAAATTCATGGGGTCACGCCAATATTAGACATGACCACCATGAATTTCTAGTAAAGTATTTAAAAAAACACAACACCCAGAAAAAAGTCCTTTAATTGAAATAAACACACAATTCTTTATTGTTCTAAATTAAACCATACTTACCATCACGCCCATTCCAGCTGAAGCCAACGATCTCCTGCAATAAAAGTAAAATAATAAAGCAACATCATCCTTACCTTTCCATGGCTCCCACGACAGCTTCAGCTCTGCTACATCGAGATGACAGGCTGGACCGCAGCAGAACGCTGCCATCCATCCTGTCATCCCGCAGACACTGAGAAGCGCAGGCATACTTCCACTCCTCAGTGTCTGGCTGTGACGGCATCCAGATGAGCCGAGGTCATGTCCAATGAACTCAGCTCACCTCATGTACGTCACTGACAGCGTGGGAAAATTCTCCTGCACTCAGCACTTCAGCGTGAGAATTTTCCCACGCTGTCAGTGACGTGCATGAGGTGAGCTGAGTTCATTGGACATGAACTCGGCTCATCTGGATGACGTCACAGAGAGACACTGAGGAGAGCAAGCATGCCTGCGCTTCTCAGTGTCTGTGGGATGACAGGCTGGATGGCAGCGTTCTGCTGCGGTCCAGCCTGTCATCTCGATGTAGCAGAGCTGAAGCTGTCGTGGGAACCATGGAAAGGTAAGGATGAGGTTGCTTTATTATTTTACTTTTATTGCAGGAGATCGTTGGCTTCAGCTGGAATGGGCGTGATGGTAAGTATGGTTTAATTTAGAACAATAAAGGATTGTGTCTTTATTTCAATTAAAGGACTTTATTCTGGGTGTTTGTGTTTTTCTTTAACTTTGACTATGGGGTTAGTAATGGGGGTGTCTTATAGACGCCTCTCCATTACTAACCTGGGCTTGATGTCAGCTGGCATTATAAGCTGACATCAACCCCAACCCTATTACCCCCTGCCACCGCACCAGGGCAGCGTGGAAGAGCGAGGCTAAGTGCCAGAATTGGCGCATCCTATGGATGCGCCATTTCTGGGGCGGCTGACGGCTGGTGTTTCTAGCCTGGGAGGGGGCCAATATTCATGGCACCCTTCCTGGGCTATTAATATCAGCCCCCAGCTGTCTGCCTAGCCTGTGCTAGCTATTAAATTAGGGGGGACCCCACGTTATTTTTTTTGGGGGGTTCCCCCATTTTAATAGCTAGTAAAGGCTAGGTATTCAGCTGGGGGCTGATATTAGTAGCCTGGGAAGCTCCGTGGGTATTACCCCCTTCCCAGGCTTCAAACATTTGCCCCAGCTGTCTGCTTAACCTCCGCTAGAGCCTAAAATTAAGGGGAACCCCACGCCAATTTTTTTTTAAATAAATCCTTTATTTTAACACTAAATGACAAGTACAGTAATCAACACTATCACTGTACTTCATATATATGTGACTGACATGTTTCTATCTATCTAATCTATGTGTGATTCTCTATTCTTTCTATTCTAAATTGTCGGGTACAGATGCTGAATTGCCGGCCGGCTTTCTTAAAGAGACGGTGCATGAAAACACTATTATTTTTTTAAATAAATCCTTTACACTAAATGACAAGTACAGTAAGCAACACTGTCACTGTACTTCTTATATATGTGGCTGACATGTTTCTATCTATCTAATCTATGTGTGAAGCTCTATTCTGTCTGTTATAAATTGTCGGGTACCGCTGCTGAATTGCCGGCCGGCTTTTTTAAAGAGACGGTGCACGAAAACACTAATATTTTTTTTAATAAATCCTTTACACTAAATGACAAGTACAGTAAGCAGCACTGTCACTGTACTTCATATATATGTGACTGACATGTTTCTATCTATCTAATCTATGTGTGATGCTCTATTCTTTCTGTTGTAAATTGTCGGGTACCGGTGAATGCCGCTGCTGAATTGCCGGCTTTTCATGTCATTCTACATTATTCTTAGTTGTTTTCCTTCATGTAGAATTAACCTACAAGGAAAGAAAGGGTTTATTTTCATTCCGATATTTGTGTCCCATTGACTTGCATTGGTTTCCGGTATCGGAATCGGCGATATCCGATACTTTTTGGGTATCGGCCCGATCCAATCCGATACGATATTTCCTGATATCGGAAGGTATCGCTCAACACTACTCAACACTAGTCATATGTAAATCACTAACCATGTATACACTATATATAAAACCTATGAGGTGCTTTAGCCATCATTTTTTATAAAATGACACCAAATTGATCAGTTGAAGCAAGAGCTAACTGACTTGACTCTTAGCACTGAAATTAAAAAGCACTCTCATTAATTTAGAGAATAGTAGAAAATAGTAGAGAATAGTTAATTTCATGTCACAAGCATATGAGCACATTTGTAAAGTATACCATATAAGTTAGACATTGACCACTGAATTTAGAGCACAGGATAATCAGAGGCCATTATGCAGCTCATATATACATAGTTACAACCTGTTTTCATACATCTCTTGACTTTCTTTGAAAACAGTCAACCAGCTTGTTATCCGACACACAACTACATAGTTGCCAACATTTCTGGGGATGCGTAAGTCACACCCAAACCTCACTCAGGGGAATGTCCCTCTACAACAATAACACTTTTGGGCAGGGTTTACATGAATCTTGTCCATGTTTGACCAAGGAGTTTCGGGAAATCTTTTACAGTTGGCAACTATGACTACTAACTGCTTGGTTGAGAGCTTGGACAATACTGCAAGAGAGTTAGTTTTATTTACGTTTCGTGTTTGATGCAAAAACTACAATTCCCAGTGCACAAATCAACACCCCGAGATTAGTACAAAATTCAAATACTGAGAGATTTTATTCAATGAAAAGAGGTACATAGCAGATATGCGTTTTATTATTGTTATTTTGAACCCTGCCCAATCCAAGCATAAAACCTGCCCCTCTGACTTTTACACTCCAGTGGTGCCAAGCAGTCCTTACTGAATGACTGTCCATCAGGAATGGTTCAGATGTATGAAGTTATAGGTGTGTCCAGGTATTTGTGCATTAGCCAGCTCCCAAATCATAGCCTGCTAAGGTTTTCCCAAGAAAATGTCTGCATTACTTGTTATAGTTAGAGAAGAAGAAGCCTGGAATCAGATAGGCTGGAAACACATCCTCAAGATGTTTCATGTTGCTTACCACCAACGGTAGATGTTTGATATAGCTTCCTGCCACCATGGACACACAAATGTAGGGCCGGTGCAGGCAGGATGTATTACTGGAGCAGCCAAGAATAATGCTAGTCATGGGATATACTCATGCACAATGAGGGAGGCATAGTGTAACGGGTCTGGGAGGCGGAACCTCTGAGCAATTATACAAGGGGGCAGTCCTTGTAAGGCAGCGGGTGGCTCCCAGGGAAGACTGGCAGGTAGTCACGGCAAGTGACAGGGACAGTCTCTGGGTAGAAGGGCAGGTAGTCGCGGCAAGTGACAGGGACAGTCTCTGGGTAGAAGGGCAGGTAGTCACGGCAAGCGACAGGGACAGTCTCTGGGTAGAAGGACGGGTACTCACGGCAAGTGACAGGGACAGTCTCTGGGTAGAAGGACAGCAGGCAGGTGGCTGGTGAGCGCTCCCAGGTGAGCGGGCGAGAGTCTTTGGACGGGCAGGTGGTCACGGCAAGTGACGGCAGAGCCTCCAGGTAGACTAGCAGGCAGGTAGCAGGTGAGTGCTCCCAGGTGAGCAGGCAAGAGTCTCTGGACAGGCAGGTGGTCACGGCAAGTGACGGCGGAGCCTCCAGGTAGGCTAGCAGGCAGGTAGCAGGTGAGAGCTCCCAGGTGAGCAGGCAAGAGTCTCTGGACAGGCAGGTGGTCACGGCAAGTGACGGCGGAGCCTCCAGGTAGGCTAGCAGGCAGGTAGCAGATGAGCGCTCCCTGGTGAGCAGGCAAGAGTCTCTGGACAGGCAGGTGGTCACGGCAAGTGACGGCGGAGCCTCCAGGTAGGCTAGCAGGCAGGTAGCAGGTGAGCGCTCCCAGGTGAGCAGGCAAGAGTCTCTGGACAGGCAGGTGGTCACGGCAAGTGACGGCGGAGCCTCCAGGTAGGCTAGCAGGCAGGTAGCAGATGAGCGCTCCCAGGTGAGCGGGCAGGCTGGTCCATAGACAGACTGACAGGTGTCGAAAGGCAGACCATCGGACCGCAGGCTTGCAAGCAGGTAAACGGATATCAGGCAGGTATCAAGCAGGAATCTGACAGGTGACTGGCAGGTAACTGGTAACGGGACCTGAGGGCTGAAGCAGAGTGAAGGCTTTGCAACAACATTGCTCGTGCACCTCCATTTTGGAGGAGGTGCCTTATATATGGTGAGGTCCTCCGGCCATTGGCCGGGGACTCCTTAGGACGGCGCGTGCGGCCCCTTTAAGAGAGGGGGAGCGTGCGCGCGCGCGCCCTAAGCACAGTGGCCGGGAAGCAGCGCGCGCTGCCAGCAGAGCGGGAGGAGGACGTCGGGCACGGAGTGGAGAGGTGAGGGGAACAGCGTCCCTGCCTAGCAGGAGGCAGGGACGCCGACGCTACACATAGCAGTGGTAGTGGAACATAATGTAGACCTCTTGGAGCAGCAGAAACAACACCTAAGATCTGAAACTATTCGGTTGAGTCTAGAGTGGCTGGGAGCTATGCAGTAGTTAACACAAAGGAAAAGGAGAAGTTTTCCATACTGCCCTCTTTCCAAGACCTGTGGGGCAACAAACATACTCTTGGAAAATTAATGTCACGCCAGGTGTGGGAAACACTTAGTGCAACACAGAGGGAAAAGGGAAAGGGAGCCAAGACACTAGGGAAAGGGGGGAAGTGGAGACCTCCTAGTCTGGTCTAGTGTCACCTTGTCTCAACTACCATCCCTATATTGGTTCTTCACCAATCGCCGCACGTGTGCCTCGCCCTGACTTTCCCTGGCGTATGGCTAAGGTTAGGGAAGGAAGGAGATGAACAATAGTCAATCTCCATTAAACTCTATAAACAAGAAGGGTAGACAAACAGGGAGGAATTGCTTAGCTTTAGACAACTCCAGACAAATGCGCATACCGCCTCAAGCTCCAGAGAGGACAAAGTACTGCTCTTGCTAAAGCCTCACAAGTAGTAATTAATATCACTGACACCACCCTCTAAGACACACCAGGTATTTATACAACCAGGCCAGAGAGCTAATTAGCCAGAGGGAGGTAGCCGCTGGGTCCTAGAGACAGCCAGCCTCTAAGAAGATGTCTGTAATGCCAAACGTAGAGATCTCCTGCAATCAATTGCAAGGCGTCTGTCACCTCTGACACACCCGTGACAATTAAATGCTGCATGTTCCTGGACTATACAAAAGAAGTTGCCAAAACAATTACCTAATCACTGATATACTTTCTTGCTCTGCTTTATTGGCTAAACGGCAACTCACAGATATCCTGCTCTACCTGTCCCGGAATTCACTCTATACCTCATACTAAATAATACTATAATTTTATATAGAATAAATTGGAGGGCAGAGATTAGTGCCTTAAAAAGGCAGAATTCTCAGTGTGAGGCTCAGTATTGGGCTACTGCAGGAGCAGACATACAATTGGTGCAAAGATCCCCTCTTCTACTTCTGAAGCAGGTAGAATTGTGCATTATGATGACTCTTGGACTGCAAAGGATCCATATATTGTTCTTAACCAGGGGTCCTTTTCTGTCTGTGTCCACAAGTGGACTACTGGTTTTCCCACTATTCCAGCTATCACTAGGATGCCACCGAGATAACAGTAAGATACACCATTATTTGTTAATTGGTAAGAATCCAGTTGGCAAGATCCCCAAATCCTCAGAATGAAGGGCCTACAAAATTAGTTTAGTTTTTCCCTGCAAAGTAGCAGAGATCCAATCTATCTATCCACTGAGCAGAGAACTGCTGCACAGTCCAATCTAAGCTATGCAAATAGGAGAAGAGCTGAGTAGAAAGGCATAAGAAACTTTATTACATAAATAATTCATTAAAAGTAAGTACATCACATCAACAATTTACCACATAAATACAGATTGAGACATGCGGACTTGTTGTCCCTCGTATTTAGTTAGTAAGGGCCTCTACAAAGAGTTTCTCCCAGGGATCATAGGAAGGGCTCATGCTGGAAACAGAGGAATGGACACATGGTCAGACCAATAAAAAATCACTAGTGTTTAGGAGATAAGGTCCATTCAATCACTAAACCACATTGCACCTCACTTACCCAATAATAGGAGGGCCTAGAACTACGGGAGACCGCACAGGGACAGGACACAGGTTAAGGAAAGCCTCGACGCGCGTTTTTCCGGTGGTAACACTTGGCTTTTTCAAGAGGCGTGTAGAGTGGTACTAACAGGACCTTTAAATACGCTCCAACGGATCACATGACTTGTCATGTGATACTCCGATGTGGCCGATATTTTCTTCGTATTTCACATTTTTAATCTTTTTATTGCTTTGTATTCACCTTTTCCACACAGTGACTGCACCTCAGGATTCGTCCTCTTGACACCATCTGTTAAGATGACCTCCCTTGTGACATCTATATTAGAGTAATGAAGAATATGACATACTTGTCTTTGTTGAAATGATGACGCTGTAAGATCTCTCTACTCTAAATTACTCATCGTGACGTATCTCATCTGTGATTTTTTTCTATCTTGAGAATTGGAATAGATTGGACATATGCCGAGTAAAATATATACATATAAAGACTCTGGTATAATGTATTACCTTTCTCTGCTTTTTGATGTTTGTGTATACTTCAATGATCGGTAGTAGATACCACCACCTATATTGTTGTAGCGTCGGCGTCTCTGCCTCCTGCTAGGCAGGGACGCTGTTCCCCTCACCTCTCCGCTCTGAGCCCGGCGTCTTCCTCCCGCTCTGCTGGCAGCGCGCGCTGCTTCCCGGCCACGGTGCTCAGGGCGCGCGCGCGCTCCCCCTCTCTTAAAGGGGCCGCGCGCGCCATCCTAAGGAGTCCCCGGCCAATGGCCGGAGGACTTCACCATATATAAGGCACTTCCTCCAAAATGGAGGTGCCCGAGCAATGTTGATGCAAAGCCTTCACTCTGCTTCAGCCCTCAGGTCCCGTTACCAGTTACCTGCCAGTCACCTGTCAGATTCCTGCTTGATTCCTGCCTGATATCCGTTTACCTGCTTGCAAGCCTGCGGTCCGACGGTCTGCCTTCCGACACCTGTCAGTCTGTCTATGGACCAGCCTGCCCGCTCACCTGGGAGCGCTCACCTGCTACCTGCCTGCTAGCCTACCTGGAGGCTCCGCCGTCACTTGCCGTGACCACCTGCCTGTCCAGAGACTCTTGCCTGCTCACCTGGGAGCGCTCACCTGCTACCTGCCTGCTAGCCTACCTGGAGGCTCCGCCGTCACTTGCCGTGACCACCTGCCTGTCCAGAGACTTTTGCGTGCTCACCTGGGAGCACTCACCTGCTACCTGCCTGCTAGCCTACCTGGAGGCTCCGCCATCACTTGCCGTGACCACCTGCCTGTCCAGAGACTTTTGCCTGCTCACCTGGGAGCACTCACCTGCTACCTGCCTGCTAGCCAACCTGAAGGCTCCGCCGTCACTTGCCGTGACCACCTGCCTGTCCAGAGACTCTTGCCTGCTCACCTGGGAGCACTCACCTGCTACCTGCCTGCTAGCCTACCTGGAGGCTCTGCCGTCACTTGCCGTGACCACCTGCCTGTCCAAAGACTCTCGCCCGCTCACCTGGGAGCGCTCACCAGCCACCTGCCTGCTGTCCTTCTACCCAGAGACTGTCCCTGTCACTTGCCGTGAGTACCCGTCCTTCTACCCAGAGACTGTCCCTGTCACTTGCCGTGACTACCTGCCCTTCTACCCAGAGACTGTCCCTGTCACTTGCCGCGACTACCTGCCCTTCTACCCAGAGACTGTCCCTGTCACTTGCCGTGACTACCTGCCCGTCTTCCCTGGGAGCCACCCGCTTCCTTACAAGGACCGCCCCCTTGTATAGTTGCTCAGAGGTTCCACCTCCCAGACCCGTTACAGTTTGCTTGGGCCATGGAACCCGGTGGCACCCAAGCTCCCTCGCTCTCGGACCTATGTCATGAACTGTCCCGTCAGAGGTCCCAACAGGAGTCCATCCTGAGTCATCTACGGAATGTCAACTCTCGCCTGGACACTCTGACTGCTCCACCAGCAACCACCGCTAGTGTCATGACTCGCAGCCTGGCAGCGCCGCTGCCCACCAATGCCATGGCATCCTGCCCCGGACCCCGGCTTTCTGCACCTCCTCGCTTCGGAGGCGACCCCGCTCAAGCTCGGGGCTTCATAAACCAGTGCACCCTGCACTTTGAACTCCTGTCCCACCAGTTTATCTCCGACCGGGCCAAAGTAGCCTTCATCATGTCCCATCTCACGGGGGAGGCACTGGCTTGGCTAAATCCTCTATGGGAGAGAGGAGATCCCCTGGTGTCCGACCTGCCAGCCTTTCTCACGGCTTTCCGGAAAGTCTTCGACGAACCCGGACGGAAGACCTCATCCGCATCGTCTCTGCTACGCCTGCGTCAAGGAGATCTCACCGTGGGCCAATATGCCATACGGTTCCGTACCCTTGCTTCGGAGCTGGCCTGGGATAACGACGCTCTGGTGTCTGTCTTCTGGGAGGGTCTGTCCGGCCGTATTAAAGATGAACTCGCCGGTCGGGACATTCCTACCACTCTCGACGACTTAATAACACTTGCCACCCGGATTGACATCCGATTCCAGGAGCGCGCCAAAGAGGTCACCCGTGAGAGGAGGTTACCACGTCTAGCCCCCACCTTCCAGAAATCCGTCACTCCCTCCGTTACTCCCCAGGCACACTCACCTGAGCCTATGCAGGTCGACCAGACCAAGATGGTCAAAACCCTTCAAGACTTACGCCGTGCCGAGGGGAGCTGCTTCTACTGTGGCAGTAAGGAGCACCGGATCCGTTCCTGCCCAGAGAGGTCGGGAAACGCCTGTGTCTAGGATCGCTCAGAGAGGTCGCCCTAGACAAAAGTAAACCCTCTCCATCTCTGATGCTGTCAGTCTCTATCACCTGCGGAGAGAACCGCTATTTCGAACTGGCTCAACTTGACTCAGGAGCTGCTGGAAATCTCATTTCTCAGTCTCTGGTAGAGAAATACCGCATTCCCACCAAACCTCTGGCCGTACCTTTATCTGTCGCCGCCGTGGATGGGGGCCTCTTACCACATCCCATCCAACTCATCACAGAATCCATAACTCTGCAGGTGGGAATGCTGCATTCTGAGAGCATCTCCTTTCATGTTCTGCCTGGACTCTCTCACGCACTCTTGTTAGGCCTACCTTGGCTCCAGAAACATGCACCCGTGCTTGACTGGCAGACCGGAGAAGTCCTTCGCTGGGGACAGGACTGCCATAGGACTTGTCTAGTTCCCGTTCATCCTGCTCGTCCTTCTCCTACCCCAGTCAGTCTACCCGGTCTACCGGTTCCCTATTGGTCTTATGCGGATGTCTTCAATAAAAAAGAAGCAGAGACATTACCCCCTCATAGACCATACGATTGTCCAATCGACCTGATACCCGGCTCTACTCCTCCCCGTGGGCGTATCTACCCTTTGTCCGCAGCGGAGACCCGGTCCATGTCAGAATATATTGAGGAGAATCTGGCCCGGGGATTTATCTGGAAATCTACCTCCCCGGCGGGAGCAGGCTTCTTCTTCGTCAAAAAGAAGGACGGCTCACTCCGTCCATGTATAGATTATAGAGGCCTTAACCAGATTACAGTGAAGAATAAATATCCCCTCCCGCTCATTCCTGAATTATTTGACCGCCTGAGGGGGGCTAGAATCTTCACCAAACTGGATCTCCGTGGGGCGTATAACCTGGTCCGTATCCGTCAGGGGGATGAGTGGAAGACGGCATTCAACACCCGGGACGGCCACTATGAGTACCTTGTAATGCCCTTCGGTCTCTGTAACGCTCCTGCCGTCTTTCAAGAGTTGGTCAATGACATCTTCCGTGACCTTCTCTACTCCTGCGTGGTGGTGTACCTGGACGACATCTTGGTCTTCTCTCCGGACCTTCCTACTCACCGGAGGGATGTTCGTCAGGTCCTGCTCAGGCTCAGGCAGAACCACCTCTACGCTAAATATGAGAAGTGCATCTTTGAGCAGACCTCTCTTCCATTTCTGGGCTACATAATCTCTCAGACCGGCCTACAAATGGATCGTGAGAAACTGTCTGCCATCCAGAAGTGGCCCCGACCAGAGGGGTTGAAGGCTATTCAGCGGTTCCTGGGCTTTGCCAACTATTACCGCCTCTTCATACCGCACTTCTCTTCCCGGACTGCCCCTATCTCTACGCTCACCCGTAAGGGTACTAATCCCAGAAGATGGCCGCCCGAAGCTGAGGAGGCCTTTCTTTCCTTAAAACAGGCCTTCTCCTCCGCCCCGGTGCTGCATCGTCCGGACGGCAACAAACAATTCTTCCTAGAAGTTGACGCTTCCTCCTCCGGAGCCGGGGCGGTACTTACCCAAAAGTCATCTTCCGGAAGAATGGTAACCTGCGTTTTTTTCTCCAAACTCTTCTCCTCTTCTGAGCGCAACTATTCTATTGGAGACCGTGAATTGTTAGCCATTAAGCTGGAACTGGAGGAGTGGCGTTACCTGCTCGAGGGGGCTCTTCACCCGGTAATAATTTACACGGACCACAAGAACTTGGCTTACCTTCAGAGCGCCCAGAGACTTAACCCGCGCCAAGCCCGGTGGTCCTTGTTTTTTGCCCGCTTTGATTTTGTTCTTCATTTTCGCCCGGCAGACAAAAACATCAAAGCTGACGCCTTGTCCCGATCCTTCCTGGTATCTGATCTAGAGGAGGAACCTAAGCACATCATTGATCCCGCCAGAGTAATGCAAGTGGCTCCTGTGAATCTAAATCGTCTCCCTCCCGGTAAGACGTTTGTAACTGTACCTGATCGGAAGAAGGTCCTACACTGGGGTCATTCGTCTAAGCTAGCTGGCCACGCCGGTCAGAAAAAGACCCTCCAGCTCATTACCCGGCATTACTGGTGGCCTACCCTGCACAAGGATGTAATAGACTTTGTTTCTGCCTGTGTGTCCTGCGCCCGCCACAAAGTTCCGAGACACCTGCCAGCCGGTCGCCTTCTTCCTCTTCCAGTACCTGCTGCCCCGTGGCAGCATATTGCTATGGACTTTATAACGGATCTTCCTGTCTCTGCCGGTTGTACTGTCATTTGGGTGGTCGTTGATCGCTTCTCCAAGATGGCGCACTTCATTCCACTGCCGGGTCTCCCGTCTGCACCCGAACTGGCTAAAGACTTTATCTGCCACATCTTCCGTCTCCATGGCCTGCCCCTCCACATCGTGTCAGATCATGGGGTTCAGTTCACCTCACGCTTCTGGAGAGCCACATGTAAGTTGCTTGACGTCACTCTGGACTTCTCCTCCGCTTACCATCCACAGTCCAATGGTCAAGTGGAGCGGATCAATCAGAACCTGACCAGTTACCTCCGGCACTTCGTTAATGCCCACCATTCGGACTGGGTGGATCTCCTACCATGGGCCGAGTTCTCTTACAATAATCACGAGAGCGAATCTTCCTCCAAATCCCCGTTTTTTGTAGTCTTCGGTCAGCATCCTCGGATCCCATTTCCCGTCTCCACCTCGGTGGACAATCCGGCTGCGGAATCTCTCGTTCGCGAATTCTCCTCCATTTGGGAGAGTACCCGATCCGCACTCCTTCAGTCATCCGAACGGATGAAAAAACACGCTGACAAGAAACGCCTGGATCCTCCACAATTCCGTCCTGGAGATAAAGTCTGGCTCTCGTCCAAATATGTCCGGCTCAAGATTCCCTCCTACAAGTTAGGGCCTCGGTTCATCGGCCCACTGGAAGTTATCAAACAGATCAACCCGGTGGCCTATAAATTAAAACTCCCGGCCAACTTGCGGATCCCTAACTCCTTCCATGTATCTCTCCTCAAACCCGTGGTACTTAACTCTTTTTCCAAGTCTACAGGTACGCCTCCTGCTCCGGTTTCCACTGAGAACGAGTTTGAGGTAGAGAACATTCTGGCCACCAAAAGGGTAAGAGGAAAAAACTTTTTTCTGGTAGATTGGAAGGGGTTTGGTCCTGAGGAGAGAACGTGGGAGCCCCGGGAGAACATCCATGCCCCTCTCATCCTTGATAAATTTCTCTCTGGCCTAAAAAAGGGGGGGCCTAAAGGGGAGGTACTGTAGCGTCGGCGTCCCTGCCTCCTGCTAGGCGGGGACGCTGTTCCTCTCACCTCTCCGCTCTGAGCCCGGCGTCTTCCTCCCGCTCTGCTGGCAGCGCGCGCTGCTTCCCGGCCACGGTGCTTAGGGCGCGCGCGCGCGCGCTCCCCCTCTCTTAAAGGGGCCGCGCACGCCGTCCTAAGGAGTCCCTGGCCAATGGCCGGAGGACTTCACCATATATAAGGCACCTCCTCCAAAATGGAGGTGCCCGAGCAATGTTGTTGCAAAGCCTTCACTCTGCTTCAGCCCTCAGGTCCCGTTACCAGTTACCTGCCAGTCACCTGTCAGATTCCTGCTTGATTCCTGCCTGATATCCGTTTACCTGCTTGCAAGCCTGCGGTCCGACGGCCTGCCTTCCGACACCTGTTAGTCTGTCTATGGACCAGCCTGCCCGCTCACCTGGGAGCGCTTACCTGCTACCTGCCTGCTAGCCTACCTGGAGGCTCCGCCGTCACTTGCCGTGACCACCTGCCTGTCCAGAGACTTTTGCCTGCTCACCTGGGAGCACTCACCTGCTACCTGCCTGCTAGCCTACCTGGAGGCTCCGCCGTCACTTGCCGTGACCACCTGCCTGTCCAGAGACTCTTGCCTGCTCACCTGGGAGCACTCACCTGCTACCTGCCTGCTAGCCTACCTGGAGGCTCTGCCGTCACTTGCCGTTACCACCTGCCTGTCCAAAGACTCTCGCCCGCTCACCTGGGAGCGCTCACCAGCCACCTGCCTGCTGTCCTTCTACCCAGAGACTGTCCCTGTCACTTGCCGTGACTACCTGCCCTTCTACCCAGAGACTGTCCCTGTCACTTTCCGCGACTACCTGCCCTTCTACCCAGAGACTGTCCCTGTCACTTGCCGCGACTACCTGCCCTTCTACCCAGAGACTGTCCCTGTCACTTGCCGCGACTACCTGCCCTTCTACCCAGAGACTGTCCCTGTCACTTGCCGTGACTACCTGCCAGTCTTCCCTGGGAGCCACCCGCTTCCTTACAAGGACCGCCCCCTTGTATAGTTGCTCAGAGGTTCCGCCTCCCAGACCCGTTACAATTGTATTTATGATATTATGTCCAGATGTATGAATATTAGTATAAGGTGCTGGTCTCGCTGATTGGATATCATCATTTTTGATTTGTGGAGAAGTGGCTCACGTTGATAGGCTCTGTCCACTATATCAGAGGTCCCCAACCGCCGGTCCACGGACCAGGACCGGGCCGTTGGGGTTTTTCAGCCGGTCCGCGGCGCCGCTGACAGTTGTAGAGGATCAGCAGGGAGAAAGCCAGCATGTGATCAGTAGCCTATAAGAAAAGAGGAGGAGGGACTGGCAGTGAATAGATAATTAGCCATGCGGCCCTACTCGCAGAATGTGCTCAGGCAGGAGCAGGGACAAGCAGGTCATGTGTGTCCAGCGCTCCTTCCCCTCCTGCTAGCTGCGAGTTGGAGGGGGAGGGGCTCTGGATGCTAATGGGAAGCTAGATATGACGTCAGGTGTCCCACCCTTATGACTCCTGTAGCTGTGTTCTGGTGTCGTGCGGCCCAGCAGCAGATTTTCTGGTTAAAGTGAAAAAAGCAAATAACAGTGAAAATTCATAGCAGTAGTGGCTGTGTCCAGTAGCAGCAGTAGTGGTCATCATCATCAGATGGGACCTAGATGGGACCGTCTTGTTGCAGGAAAACAAGCCCAGTGCTCCCACTGATGCAGGGAAACAAGCCTGGTGCTCCCACTCATTCTGAACCTATGGTAAGTTGAATCACATTCTCATTATAAATGTCATAATTATATGATAAGTATGCACTAAGCTCCACCCCTCCATAACCCCACCCACATATGACCAAAGCCCCGCCCCCACCCCCACCGGGCCATTGAAAACTGGTCTTGCTTAAAGCCGGTCCCTGGTGCAAAAAAGTTTGCCGACCACGACACTATATTATCACCTGCTTTTGACTTGTTTGCGCACAGATGCAGTGCGCATGCACCCAGTGTGTCCTACGCTGGTTCGCGCTCGGCTGTCACTGTGTCCTCGGCCGCGAATTGCATTCATCTGCCTCTCGGGTCGCGCGCCGACGTCACAACGGCTTGGGCCCGTGCACAGGGTTTGTGACAGCCGTGGCGCATGCTCCGCCCGCCATCTACCGCTCGGCGGCCACATTGGAGTATCACATGACAAGTCAAGTGATCCGTTGGGGAGTATTTAAAGGTCTTGTTAGTACCACTCTACACGCCTCTTGAAAAAGCCAAGTGTTACTGTGTCACCCCAGGCCTGGATGCCACAAATATTAAAGGCTGTGTCTGAGAGCAGGAGGGAGGTTCCCTGGTTAGGGACCATTAGCATGCAGCACCTCCTGTCCCAGGCCAGTAGGGGGAGCTGGCTGCCCTATAAAAGCTGGAACTGGGGCAGGGTTAGGGAGACCAGAACCCACTTCTGAAGTGACCAGAAGGGTTCTCAGAGAAGGGGGACAGGTCAGCAGCAGCTGAGGAGTCCGTGAGGCAGAGGAGAAACTGCAAGCCAGGGACAGAGGCGACGAGAGCCGGTCCTGGCAGAGAACCAATCTAACCGGACATTGGGGTCCGAGGCTGTCAGGGTTATAAGCCCAGCAGCAGAGAACCAACCCGCGAGGGATTTCAGGTCCCTTGGCCTAAGAAGCCAGGAGGCTCCGCCCCACAGAGGGATCAGTACAGTGAGGAGAAAGCAAAAGGTACCCAAGGCCCGAGTCGCAAGCCATACGGGCGAGAAGTACACGGCCAGCTCAGGGACGTGAGCTATTACACCACGAAGAGGGGGATAGTCAGAAAGAGCATCAAGTGAACGGTAGGCCTACACACTCACCCTGAACAGTGGGGCTTGCCCGAATGCTCTCAGACACCCAGGCCCATTCATAACCGGTACCACTGTTGGGTCATTAATAATACCTACAATAAAGACCCTGGACAGTTTGAAGCGGACTCTGAACTCTTACTATTGCGGCCTGCACTATCACCCCCAGCGTCCACCTACACTGCCCTGAGGCTACACTCTTCCCGTGGGGAGTTAGCCTACCCCTGTGCTGCACACCAACACCAGCCTCAGCGGTCTGCCTTGCAGCGGCAGTTGTCCCTGACCGCAATCCACAGGTGGCGTAGTCGGACATTCAAAACACTGATAAATAGACTGCCACAATTTGGTCTGACCACCCTGAGCCACGGGATCGGGTCGCCACTACTACCCCCAGCATCATACAGAAGCCCGGTTCCGGGTACCCCACCGCCCAGGGGGCGAGTCATTACCACCGGCAAAACGCACGTTGAGGCTTTCCTTAACCTGTGTCCTGTCCCTGTGCGGTCCCCCATAGTTCTGGGCCCTCCTATTATTGGGTAAGTGAGGTGCAATGTGGTTTAGTGATTGAATGGACCTTATCTCCTAAACACTAGTGATTTTTTATTGGTCTGACCATGTGTCCATTCCTCTGTTTCCAGCATGAGCCCTTCCTATGATCCCTGGGAGAAACTGTCTGTAGAGGCCCTTACTAACTAAATACGGGGGACAACATGTCCGCATGTCTCAGTCTGTATTTATGTGGTAAATTGTTGATTGGCGACAGGCGAATGTTGTGCCAATATTCAAAAAGGGAGCAAAAAGTGACGCCGGAAACTATCGGCCGGTGAGTCTGACGTCCGTTGTGGGCAAAATTTTTGAAAGCTTCATTAAAGAGGCGATTACGCAGCACCTTGATGCTAATAATCTTTTAACCCCGAACCAACATGGATTCATGAGGAATCGCTCCTGCCAAACTAACCTGATTGACTTCTACGAGGAGGTTAGCTCTCGAGTAGATCAGGGGGAACCAGTGGATGTCGTGTATCTCGACTTCTCAAAAGCGTTCGATAGCGTGCCACATAATAGGTTGGTATACAAAATGAGAATGATGGGGCTGGGGGAAAATGTCTGCAAGTGGGTAGCTAACTGGCTAAAGGATAGAAGGCAGAAGGTGGTTATAAATGGAATATACTCAGATTGGGTAAGCGTCACTAGTGGGGTACCACAGGGGTCTGTACTAGGCCCAATGTTATTTAATATCTTTATTAACGACATAGTCAACGGGATAAATAGTAAAATATCAATATTTGCAGATGACACAAAGTTATGTAAAACAATTAATACAAAAGAGGACAGTGCAGACCTACAGAGGGATTTGGATAAGCTGGGTAGGTGGAGCATTAAATGGCAAATGAGGTTTAATGAGGAGAAATGTAAGGTCATACATATGGGAAGGAAAAATGGAAGTCGCCAGTACTCACTGAATGGGAAATCATTGGGGAATTCAGAGATGGAGAAGGACTTGGGCATCTTGATTGATAGCAAACTAAATTGGAGTGCCCAAAGTCAGGCCGCTGCTGTAAGGGCAAACAGGGTAATGGGATGAATCAGAAGAGGTATAGCTGCAAAGGATGAGAACATTGTTCTTCCACTGTACAAAGCACTGGTCAGACCACACTTGGATTACTGTGCTCAGTTATGGGCCCCAATATATAGAAAGGATATAAATGAGCTTGAAAAGGTACAAAGGAGGGCAACAAAATTAATAAAGGGAATGGAGGGACTGCAATACCCAGAGAGGTTGGCAAAACTAGGACTATTCAGCCTGGAAAAGAGAAGGTTGAGGGGAGACATAATAAATGTGTACAAATATGTTAGGGGACAGTATAGAGATCTTGCCCGGGATTTGTTCAAAAGGAGGGATATTACGGTAACAAGAGGGCATTCACTAAGACTGGAAGAGAAAAGGTTTCAGCACCAGCATAAGAAGGAGTTCTTTACGGTAAGAGCAGTGAGAATATGGAATTCACTGAGTGAGGAGACGGTAATGTCGGATTCACTAAACCAGTTCAAGCGGGGACTGGATGCATTTCTAGATACCAGGCAGATTTCAGCGTATACTTAAAAATAAAATAAAATAGTAGGTTCATACAGGGATTTATTCTGACTGCTGGTTTCAGAGTCGGGAGGGAATTTTTCCTCAAGTGAAGATTGGCTAAATCATTTGGGGTTTTTGCCCTCCTCTGGATCAACTTTAGCAATTACTGAACTAATAGGTCAAACTTGATGGACGCAAGTCTTTATTCGGCTTTAAAAACTATGTTACTATGTTACTATGATGTGATGTACTTACTTTTAATGAATTATTTATGTAATAAAGTTTCTTATGCCATTCTACTCAGCTCTTCTCCTATTTGCATATATTTGGTTTTGAGTAGGCTTTGTGGTGATGGGGGTTCTAATACTTCTGTAGACCCCTTACCCACATGACTTATTATGCGGGTTGCAATCTATCAACTGTCCAATCTAAATAGTCTAAAGCTGTGTTGCAGTTTCCTGCTCAGTGGGCCGAGTGGACGGAGCGCCACTGTGGAGGAAAGAAAACAAACTTCTGGCCATTCATTCTTTGGATGCATGGGTTTCTTAGAGGTTGAAACACCATCAATAATGATCATAATGTTATGTGATATTGTAAAGTTATAATTAGCATATTTATGAAAATAAATGATAACTTCTAAATAACTTGATATTTGAACATTTCTACTGGATGAAGTAAAATGAAGAAATCAAGCTTTGATTTCTAAAGCAGCTACCTATGTAATGACTTCAGTTTGCCAAATTATGTCTAATGAGCATTGACATCTCCTGACCCCTACAAAGGGAGATACTGCTTTGAAACTGGCTGAAATGTAATGACCATTGACTTTGTTCTTCATACAAATCTCGTAATTGCCTAAGTTTGGTCCAGGAATGAAATGGCTGTCTGCACACATTATTACCTATATTTCCTATTGACATTTTTCTTTCCTGGTGATTTTTTCAAACATCACTCTAATTACTGTGTTGTCTTGATGACACATTTCTTAAGAGTGTTCCATTAACACTATTAATATAGAGAAGAAGACACCGTGGCTTGAAATGTCTTAGTTCATACAGTTCATACTTTTTCGTCAATAATATAAGCATAAAAATTCCATTACAGCGTATCTAACAAGAAACCATGTGCCTATTTTGAACTTTTAATGTCATTGATTTTTTTTACAAGCATGTACAGTGGGTATTTTTAGCGATGAGTCGAACATGTTGCATAAAATAGAATTAATTTCTGAATGAATTTCCCACCCACAGACAGCAAGCTTCTGGATGGGAAACTGGTTGCATAGATTAATTAATGCACGTAGCAAAAGGAATAGGAACATATTCTAACTAAAAGCCCAGCAGGCAGGTAACTTATAATTATCTTTTCTTCTTGTGAAAAGTATATAATGCAATAGAAAAAGAAGATTAACAACATTAGATCTTGTTTGATAATATGCAGGTGTTAAGGAAAACAGGTTATGGATACAATCTAGGCAATCATTTGGGTAAGTGAAGCTTGAATGGATTGTCAATGAGACCAGAAATAATTCTCTATAATGGAATGGAAGAATAGAACAATTCATTTACAGTTAAGTGGATAGTGATAGACACAATTAATCATGTAATTTTCTAATATTTGTTTTTTTTACTGATTATTTGTAAAACTTTAAAACAAAATTTGTGGGTGCAGAAACTCTTCCTTCAGAAATGTGTTGACTATACCAGATGCATTGGCCAAATGGAAATATATCAGCAACTGATATGAGACAATGCGACAAATTACAAAACTGTACCAGTAAAAAGTTGTAAAATTGTGTCTTCTCTTCCCGTACGCTAACTACAAGAGGTCTTGTTGCTAGGAGTGATATCAGCTGAAATCTGATGCAAAATGTTCATGTTATATGTTACAAATGAAAATATATCAGTGATTTGCCCCTGACATGAAACAATGTGATAAATTATCGAACTGTCCCAGTAAAAAGTTGTAAAATTGTGGCTTCTCTTAATATAAGCTAGCGACAAGAGGTCTTGTTGTTGGGAGAAGTAGCAATCTGGTGGAAAATTGTCATGTTACATTTCTTATGATGTCACTGTGCAGTTTGTACATTCCCCTGGACCACAAAATACTAATAGTGTACAGTCATGGCCAAAAGTTTTGAGAATGACACCAAAATTATATTTTCACATGATCTGCTGGCCTCTGGTTTTTATTAGTGTTTGTCTGATGTTTATATCACATACAGAAATATAATTGCAATCATATTATGAGTACCAATAGGTTATATTGACAGTTAGAATGAGTTAATGCAGCAAGTCAATATTTGCAGTGTTGCCCCTTCTTCTTCAAGACCTCTGTAATTCTCCCTGGCATGCTCTCAATCAACTTTTGGACCAAATCCTGACTGATAGCAGTCCATTCTTGCATAATCAATGCTTGCATTTTGCCAGAATTTGTTGGTTTTTGTTTGTCCACCCGTCTCTTGATGATTGACCACAAGTTCTCAATGGGATTACGATCTGGGGAGTTTCCAGGCCATGGACCCAAAATCTCTATGTTTTGTTCTATGAGCCATTTTGTTATCACCTTTGCTTTATGGCAAGGTGCTCCATCATGCTGGAAAAGGTATTTTTGGGCGCCAAACTGCTCTTGGACGGTTGGGAGAAGTTGCTCTTGGAGGACATTCTGGTACCATTCTTTATTCATGGCTGTGTTTTTAGGCAAGACTGTGAGTGAGCCGATTCCCTTGGCTGAGAAGCAACCCCACACATGAATGGTTTCAGGATGCTTTACAGTTGGCATGAGACAAGACTGGTGGTAGCGCTCACCTCTTCTTCTCCGAATAAGCTGTTTTCCAGATGTCCCAAACAATCGAAAAGGGGATTCATCAGAGAAAATTACTTTGCCCCAGCCCTCAGCAGTCCACTCCCTGTACCTTTTGCAGAATATCAGTCGGTCCCTGATGTTTTTTCTGGAGAGAAGTGGCTTCTTTGCTGCCCTCCTTGAAACCAGCCCTTGCTCAAAGAGTCTCCGCCTCACAGTGCGTGCAGAAGCACTCACACCAGCCTGCTGCCATTCCTGAGCAAGCTCGGCACTGCTGGTAGTCCGATCCCGCAGCTGAAACAGTTTTAAGATACGGTCCTGGCGCTTGCTGGTCTTTCTTGGGCGCCCTGGAGCCTTTTGGACAACAATGGAAGCTCTCTCCTTGAAGTTCTTGATGATGCGATAGATTGTTGACTGAGGTGCAATCTTTGTAGCTGCGATACTCTTCCCTGTTAGGCCATTTTTGTGCAGTGCAATGATGGCTGCACATGTTTCTTTAGAGATAACCATGGTTAACTGAAGAGAAACAATGATACCAAGAACCAGCCTCCTTTTAAAGTGTCCAGTGATGTCATTCTTACCTAATCATGACTGATTGATCGCCAGCCCTGTCCTCATCAACACCCACACCTGTGTTAATGGATCAATCACTAAAACGATGTTAGCTGCTCCTTTTAAGGCAGGACTGCAATGATGTTGAAATGTGTTTTGGGGGTTAAAGTTCATTTTCTGGGCAAATATTGACTTTGCAAGTACAGTAATTGCTGTTAAGCTGATCACTCTTTGACATTCAGGAGTATATGCAAATTGCCATTACAAAAAATGAAGCAGTAAACTTTGGAAAAATTACTATTTGTCTCATTCTCAATACTTTTGGCCATGACTGTAGGAACAGAGTAGGAGACCCCTTACCACAGTGTGCACCAACTCCAGTTCTCAAGAGCCACCAACAGGTCTTGTTTTTAGGATTTTTCTTAGTTGCTCAATATTAAGTAAATTCTGAAAATATGATCTGATGGAACCTCTTGAGGATTGGAGCTGGGGAACACTGCCTTATCAAATAAGCATTCTTTAAAGGGGACATTGATTAATGGTTGTATCCAAAATGTACCAGGCTGATACAACAAAATTCTGTTATGGTTAATATCTTGTTGACTTAAATGACTTTAGAAGTCAGTTTTTTGAGTTTTGCCATAAGTATACAGTGAGTATACAGTAAGCTACATCACCAGAACCAGAGAAGTACAGAAAAGAATAACACAATGAAGACAATGAAGTATAGTAGTATGTATACATATCAGAGAAGTCTAAAGAGTTGTGTATATATTTTATAACAGACTTAGAGGAATCAATCATGGCTACCTCTATGCTTTAGGAGTCATAGCTCAAAGTATAATGTGACCAATGTGAAAAGATGATTATAAATCCACCATAAAGGGAGAAATATCATAGAATCATAGAATCATAGAATGGTAGAGTTGGAAGGGACCTCCTGGGTCATCTGGTCCAACCCCCTGCTCAAAGCAGGATTCACTAGATCATCTCAGACAGATGTCTGTCCAGCCTCTGTTTGAAGACGTCCATTGAAGGGGAACTCACCACCTCTCGTGGCAGCCTGTTCCACTCATTAATCACCCTAACTGTCAAAAAGTTTTTTCTAATATCTAATCTGTGTCTCCTCCCATTAGTTTCATCCCATTGCTTCTAGTCTTTCCTTGTGCAAATGAGAATAAAGATGATCCTTCTACAATGTGACAGCCCTTGACATATTTGTAGACAGCTATTAAGTCTCCTCTCAGTCTTCTTTTTTGCAAGCTAAACATTCCCAAATCCTGCAACCGTTCCTCATAGGACATGGTTTGCAGACCAGTCACCATTCTGGTCGCTCTTCTCTGAACTTGCTCCAGTTTGTCTATGTCTTTTTTAAAATGTGGTGCCCAAAACTGTACACAGTATTCCAGATGAGGTCTGACCAAAGAGGAGTAAAGACCGATAATGACTTCACGTGATCTAGACTGTATGCTTCTGTTAATACATCCCAGAATTGTATTTGCCTTTTTTGCTGCTGCATCACACTGTTGACTCATGTCCAGTCTATGATCTATTAGTATACCTAAGTCTTTTTCACATGTACTGTTGCTTAGCTCTATTCCTCCCATTCTGTATATGCTTTTTTCATTTTTATTGCCCAGATGTAGTACTTTGCATTTTTCCCTGTTAAAAACCATTCTGTTGGTTGCTGCCCACTGCTCCAGTTTATTTAGGTCTTTTTGAATCCTCTCTCTCTCTTCTCTAGTATTAGCTATCCCTCCTAGCTTTGTGTCATCAGCAAATTTAATCAGTTTACCCTCAATTCCTTCATCTAAATCATTGATAAAGATGTTGAACAATACAGGTCCCAGGACGGAGCCCTGTGGTACCCCACTTGAGACATTCATCCAGCTGGATGTGAAGCCATTTACAACCACCCTTTGAGTCCGATCACTAAGCCAGTTATGAATCCACCTAACCGTTGCCTGGTCCATTGCATACTTGGTCATTTTTTCAATAAGGATGGTGTGAGATACTTTGTCAAATGCTTTGCTGAAGTCAAGATATACTATATCTACAGCATTTCCCTGATCCACCCAGTCAGTGATTCTGTCATAGAAGGAAATTAAGTTAGTCTGACATGATTTGTTAGTTACAAACCCATGCTGACTCTGGTTAATCACTTCATTCTTATCCATGTACTTACATACATGTTGTTTAATAATTTGTTCAAAGATCTTTCCTGGTATAGAAGTCAGACTCACCGGCCTATAGTTCCCTGGGTCCACCTTCTTCCCCTTTTTGAAGATAGGAACAACATTTGCTCTTCTCCAGTCTTCTGGGACTTCTCCTGTTCTCCAAGAATTTTCAAAGATTATGGAGAGTGGTTCTAAAATTTCTTCTACAATCTCCTTCACTACTCTGGGGTGTAATTCATCTGGACCTGGAGACTTGAACTCATTTATGTTAGCTAAATATTCCCTCATAATCTTTCTGTTTACTGATAACTTGGATTCCTCTATTCCTTTAAAAGGACAGTGAAGATCAGTTGATGTTACATTTTCTTTCTGAGAGAAAACAGATGCAAAATAGGAATTAAAAAGTTCGGCCTTCTCAACATCCTCTCTTACCATTTCTCCATTTTCATCCTGTAAAAATCCTATAGCATCTTTGACTTTTCTTTTACTTTTGACATACCCCCAAAATCCTTTTTTATTGCTTTTGACATCTCTTGCAAGCCTTAATTCATTGTCAGCTTTAGCTAACCTGATACGTGCCCTGCAGGATCTGCAGACTGCATTATAATCTTCTTTAGATATGCCTCCCTCTTTCCATTTAATAAACATTTCTTTCTTTCTTTTTAGCATGTGTTTAAGTTCTGTGTTCATCCATCCTGGTTTCCTTAAATGCTTCCCATTCTTCCTACTTTTCGGGATTGTTAACGATTGTGCTTTGAGAATCTCATTTTTAAAAATTTCCCATCCTTTCTGGACATTTTTGTCCTTAAGGACATCCAGCCATTGGATCCCTCCTATTCTCTTTCTGAGTCTCTTAAAATCTGCCTTTCTAAAATCTAACCTTGAAGTTTGAGTCTTCACATGTCTTCCTCCTCTAGTTATCCAAAATTCTATAATAGCATGATCGCTGCCTCCTAGGGTCCCAGCCACCTTTACCTCCTCAACCATTTCCTCCCTGTTTATAAGGATTAGATCCAAAGATCAGATACAAGGCTGCTCAACCATTTGTAACTTGTAATTAAAAGTGGATCTGTCATTAGATTTTCCAATAGAAATTGCCCACAATGTTAAATAGATCTTAAAATTAACTTTGATGAGGCGGTTGTACTAACAGGCCCGACTTCAGCACCCGGGCAAGTGCCGGGGCCCTGAGCAGGCGGGATGCCCACTCTCCGGCAGGCACCCCTGCACTCCATGGGACCCTTGAGCGGAGGAGTGCGGTGCCGATGCCAGCGCCCGCCACTCCCTCACTTGCTCAGGGCCCCGGGAGCCAGCACAATACTTACCTCTCCCCATGCCTCCGCAGCAGTTCCGGCGTCTTCCGCATCCTCTGACTGTGACGTCTCAGGTCAGAGGCGCGGTGACGTCTTCCCACTGCGCCCTCTGCTGAGCCATCACAGGCAGCTTTGAGCAGGAAGACGCCAGCACGGGTGTGGAGACCAGAGCAGCGGCAACAGGTGAGAAGTGAGGTGAGTATTTGATTTTTATTTTCTTCATGTATGGACGCATGGGGCATTATATGGGGGGGGGAGTGACATCCTGCATGGGGCATTATATGGGGGGATGACATCCTGCATGGGGCATTATATGGGGGGGAAGTGACATCCTGCATGGGGCATTATATGGGGGGTGACATCCTGCATGGGACATTATATGGGGGGGAGTGACATCCAGCAGGGGACATTATATGGGGGGGAATGACATACTGCATGGGGCATTATATGGGGGGGAGAGTGACATCCTGCATGGGGCATTATATGGGGGGGGAGTGACATCTTGCATGGGGCATTATATGGAGGGGGAAGTGACATCCTGCATGGGGTATTATATGGGGGGAAGTGACATCCTGCATGGGGCATTATAAGGGGGCTGGTATCCTGTATGGAGAGTTATAAGGGGGCCAGCATACTGCATGGAGCGTTATATAGGGGCCAGTATCCTGTATGGAGCATTATATGGAGGCCAGTATCCTGTATGGAGCATTATATGAGGGCCAGTATTCTGTATTGAGCATTATATGGGGGCCAATATTCTGTATGGAGGACTATGTGGTGTCCATAATACTGTATGGAGGACTATACTGTCCGGTCTGCACTGTGCGCTGCGAGGATTCGCCAGTTTCTGAGCTATTGTAGAATTTACAATAGATATCGCTCATATAATAAAAGAAATGAAATCTTTGGCATTGTACTAATATATATATATATATATATATATATATATATATATATATATTTCTCTGCGGTATCTGTGCATTATGAATTGTGGTATGTGATAAAGGGGCCCACTGAGACAGAATGGCTGAAACATGCTTTTTCATACTTTAGTTACTCTGCCCACATAGTCGGATTGATAAGGTCTTCAGTATTCTTCCTTCCTGCTTCTGCTGCTGCTGAAATCTCACAGTGCTCAGTAGAAGCTGGAGCTGTTAGTCAGGCTGGGCGGGAAGAGATACACTTGGACTCATGAGCTATTTTATTCTTAAGATGGACTGATAAAATGCAAATTTTAATGTGAGGATTATACAGTCATTCTGTCATGGATTTCTGTCATGGATTTTCAAAATAAGCACACCCATCTCATCGGGTCTAATGTATGTAGTTTGCATTGTGAAATGTGATGACATATCAATTAATAAAAAAAATAACTAAACCTCTAACAAAATAATACTGTGCGTATTGAAATTATTCAAATAAGTATACACCAAGGTTACAATAAGCAATGACTAGGAGAAGGACATGAAGCCACCTGCATTTATTTTGGCTGGAGTGAGTACCTAAATCACCTGTTCCAAATTTCAAATAATATCTCTGGACAGCCTTTTTCAGAAAAATAGCTTTTTTATATGCTAACACTACATTTGCCACTACTTTCCGTTCAGGAAGTGTAGGTATATGCAAAATCATTTAGAGTTTGGGATGTTAACGCTTACCATAATGAAATCCTTTAGTAAAGAAAAGATTGTGGCTAACACATGATATAACGTGGCAACAGCAACTGAGGTTCTATGCCCTTACTCTCCTTTTCCTTCACTGGTGTCAGTTGGCGCACAGTCATGTACAAACTACAGGTGTCCATTCCCATTAGAAAGCTGTCAGCCAACTGTTATCTCTCCTAACTCAATCTTGTACATGAGTGCTCAGTTTGGGCGACTGGGGAAAGCCGCTGCTGGATAACTCTCATGGTGGCTTATCTTTTGGGGGAACAAAAGACTTGGTCATTTAAATTCAAGTTGCCTGAACCTTCTCTTCCCTGACGTCATCTGTGGGGTTGAATCATACACATTAGATAAATAATAAAAGACTGATTGTCACTTCCAGAAAACTGGTGAGTACCAATGCAAACTAAGAGTAGCCATCTCTATACATAACAAATAAATTATCACTCTGTAGTGCTTTTGCAAGTAAACATGAAATATGAATTGCATTACTGCTCTAGATAATAGGGAAAAATGGAGACACTTAGCACATAATTTGGCCAATTCATCCATTGCCCAGAAGACACGGCAAATCGATCTCCTGTTGCTGGGGACCTATCCTATTGTGAATCCTGTCCTAGGCTGAAGCCTGTATTTATATGGGTAGTAAGGACCCTGTTGCAACTAAAACTGCCATGGTAGGTATAGTATCGGCGTCTCTGCCCCCTGACAGGCAGAGACGCCGTCCCTCTTACAGCCACGCTCCCCTCCCGGCGTCCCCCGGCGCTCTTGCTGCTGCTGCTGTCGGCGGGCGCAGCTTCCCGGGCACTGTGCTTAGGGCACGCGCGCGGTCTCCCTCCCTCTTTAAAGGGACCGCACGCCATCCTAAGGAGTCCCCGGCCAATGGCCGGAGGACCTCTCATATAGAAAGCACCTCCTCCAAAATGGAGGTGCCCGTGCAAGGTTGTAGCTTTGTGTCCTAAACTCTGCTTCAGCCCTCAGGTCCCACTGCTAGCCTGACTACCAGTCCAGTCTGCCAGCCTGACTACCAGTCCAGTCCGCCAGCCTGACTACCAATCCAGTCCGCCAGCCTGACTACCAGTCCGCCAGCCTGACTACCAGTCCAGTCCGCCAGTCTGATTACCAGTCCAGTCCGCCATCCTGACTACCTGTCTCCGCCAGCCAAGTGTACTCTCCAGCCCGACGGTCTGCCTATAATCCAAAGCCGCCAGTCTGTCTATGGGCCTGGCTTGCCTGCCTACCCGGAGAATGCACCAATTACCTGCCGTGCCTATCTGTCAGCCTACCTGGAGGCTCCTGTCAGTTACCTGCCGTGCCTACCCGGAGGCTCCTGCCAGTTACCCGTGGGAGTCACCTGCTCTCATACAAGGACAGGCCCAGAGTAGCACCTGGTCCCTCTGCTCGGTCCTTCCCTGGTTCATCAAGAGAATGCCAAGAGTGTGCAAAGCAGTCATCAAAGCAAAAGGTGGCTACTTTGAAGAACCTAGAATATAAGACATATTTTCAGTTGTTTCACACTTTTTTGTTAAGTATATAATACCACATGTGTTAATTCATAGGTTTGATGCCTTCAGTGTGAATGTACAATTTTCAAAGTTATGAAAATACAGAAAAATCTTTAAATGAGAAGGTGTGTCCAAACTTTAGGTCTGTACTGTATAAAATATGAATTGCATTACTGCTCTAGATAATAGGAAAAAATTGAGACACTTAGCGCATAATTTGGCCAATTCATGCATGCCCAGCAGGCAATGACAAGGCATTCTCATTGCTGCAGCCCTTCCCCCTCCCTGAAACAAAGCATCATTAGTGACTCTCATCTCAGGAGCTGGGCTAGTCCCTGCTCTGGCCATGCACGCTGTGCACAATGACAGCACGCTCTCTGTTGCCAGCTCGGATCAGCAGTAACCAACAAAGCGATGTCAGAATACCCAACATGCAAAGGCCAGCACTGCCCCCTCAAGTGATGTTACTGGTCTCCGCACTCTGGGTATTCTGACAACACGCACTGTTGCCAGCTCATTGCTGCTGATCTCAGCCAGCAATATAGAGTGCATTGTCATTGTGCACATAGCATAGTACACATCACACAGTACATATTATGCAGGGACTAGTCCAACCCCAGAATTGATCGTCGCTGATGATGCTTCATTTCAGGAAGGGTGCAGAGGCTGCAGAAGTGACTGCAGCCTCTGCCCCCTGATGGTTCCTTGTTTGAGTATCCCAGCATGCACTGGGATACTCAAATAAAGTGTCATCAGAAAGAAAGTGAAAAAAAAGAATAGCAGTTAGATAGTGTAGTTAGGGAATGGTAGGGAATTTTTAATGCAAGTATATTAGAAAATAGTTTTGATTATGACATCAAATAGATAGGGCTCTAGAATGGAAATTACTTTGCCATCGGACCACCCAACCTGTGACGTCTTAGTACGTCACAGGCTACCTCCCCCGGTTCAGTGAGGGCTCCGGCGGTGAGCCCGCACTGAACCGAGCACATGTCAGCTGATTATTACAGCTGACATGTGCCCGCAACAGCCGCGGGTGGAATCGCGATCCACCCGTGGCTGTTAACATGTTAAATGCTGCTGTCAATCTCCGACAGCGGTATTTAATGTGCGCGTCCAGGAAGCGTGTCCTAAGCCCCGCTCATCGGCAACCCCGTCACGTGATCGCGGGTCACCGATGGGTGGGCATGATAACCCAGGGTCTGCAGCAGACGCCTGCGGTTGTCATGAGCTGGTCGCTATGAGCACCACCTAGTAGTCGGCGCTCATAGCACAGGACCAATTCTGCTATATACAGGGGATCTGCTGATCCCCTGTATGTAGCAGAGGCGATCGGACAGTTTCTGCTTCTAGTCTCCTATGGAGACTATAGAAGCATGCAAAAAGTGAAAAAAAAAGTTTTTAAAAATATAAAAAAAATTAAAAAAATATAAAAGTTTAAATCACCCCCCTTTCGCCCCATTCAAAATAAAATATTAAAAAAAACCCCTACATACACATATTTGGTATCGCCGCGTTCAGAATCGGCCAATCTATCAATATAAAAAAAGAATTATTCCGAACGGTAACCTGCGTAACGAGAAAAAAATTCTAAACGCCAGAATTACGTTTTTTGGCTGCCGCAAAATTGCAATAAAATGCAATAACGGGCGATCAAAACATTGGATCTACCCCAAAATGTTATCAATAAAAACGTCAGCCCGGCGCGCAAAAAATAAGCCCTCACCCAGCCTAAGATCCCGAAAAATGGAGACGCTACAGGTCTTAGAAAATGGCGCTATTTTTTTTTTTTTTACCAAATTTTGGAATTTTTTTTCACCACTTAAATAAAAAAGAACCTATACATGTTTGGTGTCTACGAACTCGTAATGACCTGGAGAATAAGAATGGCAGGTCAGTTTTAGCATTGAGTGAACGTGGTAAAAAAAAAAAAACAACTGTGGTATTGCACTTTTTTTGCAATTTCACCACACTTGGAATTTTTTCCCGTTTTCCCGTACACGATACGGTAAAACTAGTAATGGCGTTGAAAAGTACAACTCGTCCCGCAAAAAATAAGCCCTCACGCGGCCATATTGATCAAAAAATAAAAACGCTATGGCTCTGGGAACAAGGGGAGCAAAAAACGAAAATGCAAAAACGACAAAACCCAAGGTTGCGAAAGGGTTAAGTTCATCCCTCTCCGACACTGTTTGCAATGGCTTTTATCCAAATCCTTCCCTTATTATAACATAAGATCCCCATACACATGGGTTGCATTCGGACCACCCCTTTACCTTCTATATTGAATTAAAAATGTTATCATTAGTAGAGAAGGAGACACCAGAAATTGCCACAAATTATAGCGAATGTCTATGCTTGTATACTAAATTTAGTACATTCTACACCATAACATTCTAGTTAAGGACTAAAGTATAAGGCGTCACTCATAAAGGGGTTTTTCACTTTATTGCTGAAATAAAGATCTAATGGACATTCCCGATTATGTTTTCTATTTTCCTTATAAGAGGTTATAATCATGCTTTTGTTTCTGCTTCCAATCCACAGTAACTGCCCTATAGTCTTAGCAATTCATTTTGATTCACTTTAAGACATGAACATACGACACACTTTTTCCCGAATAATAGTACTCAGCCTACAAAATTGCAAATATATTTTTTCTGTAATTCTCATGAGAAATGTTTTATATCTGAAAAGAAATGTTTTATTCGCTTGGCATTTAAATGATTGTAAATGCAGAGAATGGAGGACTAAGGGGAATACTTATAAAACTATAGCAATCACACATTTTTTTTCAGTTTTTTACTGACTATAAAGCACATCGTTCATCAGTAAACTCCTTATCTTGTTAAAAGCAAACGTGTTTTATTATCTCTTGTTTATTTTATCATGACTCTTAAGTTATAAACTTTCTTGTGAATGGATAAAATGATGTTCAACAAACAAACGAAAACAAAACAAACTTGAAGAAGTTAAGAAAAATCTATGTCTATTGTGTTTTTCATTTAGCACTTGCAATGTTGAAACATGCTTTTATTTTTTTCTCACATATGAGAAAAAAAACACACAGAAGTATAGCATTCTTCAAGAGGAGGATTTTTGGTACTGTATTATATATCTGCACAACAAAAATCTGTAATACAGCCATCTTTAGAGTTCAAGATATAGAGTTTTTTAATCTGTTTCAAAGGTGGTTTAGAACTAGGATTGTGGCCATAATGCTCCATACTAAAGTGTGTAGACATGAAAATTACAGATGTAGATGTGGCGCCCCTGAGAGTTCGACCGCCACAGGGATGCTGCACTTCTCTAATGGAGTGTAGTGTTCCTCCTCTGAGGTAAGAACAGTGTGATAGTCGTGACCCAACCTTTGCATCCAACACCACACTTTTCCACCAGAGGGGGCTAGTATGCACTAGGTGCTGCTCCCCTGGTCACAGGGAGACTGGGGAACCAAGAGTTAGGGGAACCAGTTAGTTGGTGAGGGTGGAGGACTTACAAGTTGGTTACACTTTAAATTTCATATTTAATAAAAAGCCATCTTTGGTCTTGGTCTTTTGTCTGTCAAGCGGTCTTTGTGCTGCCAAATACTGTGTGTGACTGTGATCTCCCACCCTGAGCGTGGATCCTGTGTGGACCTGCAGGGGAGGGAGACGCGGCCCTCGTACCTTAGCCTTGGGTCGAGGGGCAGGTTGCAGACGGGGAATGTCTCAACCCGGCCAATGACCAGGACCAAGAAGGCCCGGAGCTTAAGAGTGTGGCTCCACAGCAAATGGATCCCAGGCAGGATGCAGACGGAGCGGTGTACGCCACCTTTCCTCGCCATGCTGATATATTCAGAGGGAGTCCGACTGCAAGAGGGGTACAGGCCCCCGACACCCGACCTTGCTACTCTACATCCTGGACGGGAAAGCCCGGTAGGCCCAGAGGATCCCACCGGGTATCGGACGGAGCGGAGCTGCCACCCGTGCCCTTGTTCTGAGAGGAGCTCAGAGGGAGACCCGGCCTATTTGCACACACACGGACAGGAAAGGATTCAGTCTGTAGTTCAGGAACACTCTGGTGTAGGGTCCCGACTGAATGCTGGACTTACTCGGAGGTTGTCGGACCCCCGTCCCTGGTAACCGCAGGACTCCGTGCGGAGCAGGGAGTTGCCTTCCTTCTGCCGTCTCTAAAGTGAGTAAAGCCTTGGAAGTTCACCCCTATGGCCTCCGGACTGTTTATGACTGTTTATTTTGCGCTACACCGCATGACGCGGCGCCCGTCTCACTCTACTACTACCCCCATCCTCCTGTCCCTCTGCCCTGAGGCCATGCTCTGCCTGTGGGGAGTAGTAAGAACTTTGGCCGCCATAACACCATGCCTCAGCGGACTGTGGCGGCGCTGGTGGCCTTCACCAGGTGCCACAGGTGGCGTAGTCGTAAATCAGCCACTCAACCCGGATGAGCCCACACCATCCTTTATAATGTGACGGCCCTGAGCATGGGTCGGGTCCGGGCCACGGCTGCACCCCATCTCTCCATCACAGGACCCGACTCCGAGTCCCCCATCTCCCAGGGTAAACTAAAGGGCTTTTTCGAGTAAGAGGCGTCACATAGATATAGAACTTTACATAATCTCATTACACGATTGTTTATCTTACTGATATTGCCTTGATATATTAAAATAGCACAAGCCATTACATAAGTTTCTATGTAGGAAAATAGGAGCCAGAACTGTAGATCTAGGAGGTTTGTTCTACCTTGTGAAGACCACCATGATGGAGTCAGAAGACTTTTAGATTAGGCAATACTTCCTGGGGAAAATAATAAGCATATGAGAGGATGGACGCTGTCTAATGACACCTATTGAAAGCAGCTACTCTTCAAGTTAATATTAACCCTTTAAGGAGACTTGGTAAATGTTTTTTCCTCATTATTGTATGTAAAATGACTACTCTATACACAGCGTGCCTTGTTAGTCTACAGATGGTCATAACGATGCATCGGCCAAACGTTCGGCCGACAGCCATCTCAACTGACTGTCCTCTACACAGGAGCGCTCAATCAGCTGAGCACTCTTGTGCTCTCTATGAGAAAGCCATCAGCTAACATTTTGGACGGCGGCTTATCTCAGGGAGCAGAATGAGATTGGCTGTCCAAAGTTGGACATTTGCAATCGACATCTCTCCCAATTATCAGTCGTCTGGCACCCCATACACATTAGACCATTGGGCGATTTCAGCCAACATTAGTGTAATCTGTATGTGAGTCTTAAGATATTCCTCATTGTTGTGTCCTGCATAAAGTAGCCTGGGGTTACTTTAATTTTGATTTTCAGTGCAATTGATTCTCCGGTATTGCTTTGTTGCACAGTATGCTCCAACTTAATCAAGAGTGTATTGTTTTATCTTCTGACAAAACTGGAAGATATTTATAAATGAGTTGCCCTTGATTAAATTCTGAAGAACTCGGTTAAAACCCAGCATTGCAGGTCTTAATTAGATTCACCTGGATAGCTTTGACTAAGAACCAGGAAATGGGTTCACCTGGTGTCAGTCTACAGGATATTGAGCAGATTCGAGTGTGCTGAAGCTGGTGAGTGACCAGGCAAAAATGTAAGCTATAGCTGGGAAAGAGACATGCCAGAGTCTCTCTCTGAATAAACACTGCATGGGTCAGCTAGGAAAGCTGAGCAGTCTCTTTGTTGGAGCTGCAGAGAACCTTGAGGAAACTGTAGCTTGTTCAGTGTGAATTGTGTATGTAGTTAAACACTTCTGTTTGCGGCTCAAAGCTGCTGGAGCTCAGACTGAAGAGAATACCGAGACTAGTAGGATTGTACATATTATTTGAGTAAAGTTTGCTTCAGGAGAAAGGTCTGTAATTGGTTCGGGTGAGCCCTCACTGACTTATATTTGCCCCGCTATATGAACTGTTTATTTTCTTTTATACCTTTGTGCCCAAAACACTCTTTTATCGTTTTTGAATCCATTGGAATTTTATGAAAGCAATAAAACTGCACGTTTGGACCAAACTGCATTGACTGTGTGACTGCTACCTAATGCCTACCTGAGAGCGTGAATTCCTACAATTGATATTTTCATGTTCTTTACTGACTCCTATTAGTCACAGTGTTATTAAGCCATTTGACTAGTAGGAAAGTGGACCTGTTCTGTATCATGCAGTTCTCACATAGAGCAGCATATTTAGATGAGAGATACTCTATAAGTCAAGTGTCACGATAACTCCGCTCAGTGTGTCTTGGAAGCAGTGTCTGACAGCTCAGTGATCCAATCTAGTGCATGGGTGTGCTGAGTTGTTGGTATTTTGATTGTCAGCTCACTCACCCAATCTAGTGCAGGGGCGTGCTGAGCTGTCAGTATTTTGATTGACAGCTCAGCGGTCCAATCTGAGACTGTGAGGTGCTGACTTTTCTTCAGATGTATCCTCTTCCAAGTGATTACCCAGCTACTTAGCAAAACTGTCAGCTGTGACCTCGAACATGACCTGACATTTAGTGTTGAGCGAGCATGCTCGACACTGCTCGGTACTCGCCCGAGCATCTCACTACTCAGGATGTTCGGCGAGCACCGAGCATTTCCGGGTTACTCGGGTCTCCGCCCTGCACGTTTGGCGCTCTTTACAGAGCCAATGAACATGCAGGGATTGCCAACCAGTCATTGTAATGCCGCAGCCATGTTGTTTGTGGGCATTACAGTGATTGGCTGGCCGCACAGCGTCACCTCGAGTATTTAAAACCGGGCGCCGCCATCTTGGACACAGTCGCTCCGGAGCAGACAGTGTAGGGTCAGTGCTGCTGAGCTAGGGAGAGATTTATACTTCGAAATAGTGAGTGCAGGGTCTCTAAAGCCTGCAAAATCAAACAAACAGTCCTTCTCAGGACTAATATCCATCCCAGATATCAGGCAGGCAGGTTGTATAGGAGGCGCAGTGGTTATACCAACAAACACTGCATTACAGTCCTGTGTGCTCCTACTGGTCAAATTGCTAGACTTATCCCCCGGTCTCAGGGGCCAGGAAAAATCCTTTTTTTTTCATCTAAATCCTGTATTTTTTGTTTACACAGTCACACTGTACAAATACGCGTCTTATTAATCTTTTGGTATCCCCTCCCCCCCCCCAAAAAAAAAAAATTTGAGTGTGTCTGTGACTCTTCAGACACCAATATATCTGTTTAAAAGAGTCTGGTGTAGGCCAGATAAATAGAACTTTGGTTTTGCAGTTCCACAGTTCAAATCTCTGTATTATCCTGCTTTTGGCATTTTTTCCGTGAAAAAAAACAATAATAGTGTCTCCCTGACTGTTCAGACACCAATATATCTGTTTAAAAGAGTCTGGTGTAGGCCAGATAACTAGAACTGTTGTTTTGCAGTTCCACGGTTCAAATCTCTGTATTATCCACCTTTTTGCCTTTTTTACATAAAAAATAAAAAAAAATTGAGTGTCTCGCTCAGTGTTCAGACACAAATATATCTGTTTAAAAGATTCTGGTGTAGGCCAGAGAAATAGAACTGTGGTTTTCCTCTTCCACGGTTCTAATCTCCTTTGTATTACCCTTTTTCCGTTGATAGTGCGAGTGTAAGCTATTTTACTTCATATACAATGGGCAAGGCGCGTGGCAAGGGACGTGGAACTGGACGTTCTGAGGATGGTACGTGTAGAGGATGGGGCCGTGGCCAAGGTGAAAATGTGCCACAACCAACAGCCACATCTTCTCGCTCCCACTTCTTGACCGAATTACTAGGGAAGCACACGACAACACCAGTATTGCGAACTGATCAGTGTGAACAGCTTATTACTTGGATAGCAGATAATACTTCCAGTTACCTGGGCACCACCACCTCCGGTCTGTCTTCCACACGGTCAAGTTTTAGTAGCCGTGAGTCTCGACCGCATACTCCTCCTCACCCTGATGCTCCTTCCTCCCACCATGCCGAGTGTCGTCAGACAACAACTGATCCCACATTTGGACACTCTGAAGAGCTGTTCACTGGTCCATTTCCAGATTTGTGCCCCTCGCCTGCTCCGCATGAAGTGGTGGAAGAGGAGATCCCATGTAGCGATGCCCAAATATTTGAACAGCCACGGCCAGAGGACGACGCTGGCAATTTGTCATGAGAGGTGGACGAAGACGAGACACAATTGCCATGAAGTGAGGAGGAGGATCGTGGTGCGCAAGTGGAAGAGGAGGAGGTGGTGGATGATCTAGTAACTGACCCAACGTGGCAGGAGGACACGCAGAGCGAGGCCAGCAGCACACAGGGGGAGGGAGGCAGAGTACCCCAATAGGCAGGAAGAAGCAGTGTGGTGGCTGTACACAGAAGGCGGGCAACAGTTTCCCGTAACACCAACACGAGGGACGCTGCCTGTACAACCGGTAGGTCTTCCAGAGTCTGGAATTTTTTTAAAGACTCCATTTGTACCACCTGCCATGCCAGCATCAGCAGGGGTGACAAAACTACCAGCCTGACCACCACCAGCATGATCAGGCACATGGCAGCAAAGCACGCGACTTTGTGGGGCGAGCCCTAGGGTCCACGACCAGTGTCAGCGGGTGTCACCACTGCTTCTTCCGCTGTTGTGAGTGTAATAGAACCCCCTTTTGTGCGTGCAGGGCAATCCCCTGTCCATACTGCATGCAAAGATGCCCCTCCTCTCAGTCTTCACTTGTTATGGCAGTTTCTCAAGAAACAGCATCAACGTCCGCGTCCACGTCCCACCGCAGCATTCAATTGTCCATATCCCAGACCTTTGAACGAAAGCGCAAATTCGCAGCCAACGCCCCACAGGCCACAGTCCTAAATTCGCACATTTCACGACTGCTTGCATTGGAAATGCTGCCTTTTAGGCTGGTGGAGACTGAATCCTTCCGCAACCTTATGGCGGTGGCCGTCCCTCGGTACTCGGTCCCCAGCCGACACTATTTTGCCCGGTGTGCCATCCCCGCACTACACAAGCACGTGTACCAAAACATCTGCCGTGCCCTCAACAACGCAGTTACTGGGAGAGTCCACCTGACAACGGACACGTGGACAAGTGCTTGTGGCCAGGGACGGTACATCTCCCTGACGGCACACTGGGTAAACATAGTGGAAGCCGGGACCCAGTCGGACCTTGGGACGGAACACATCCTCCCCACACCGAGGATTGCGGGCCCTAAGTCAGTCAGAGTTGCCCCCACAGTGTACAGCTCCTGCGCATCATCCTCCTCCTCCTCCTCATGTTCAGCCTCCATCTCAGATATCACCACATCAGTTACAAACTGGAAGCACTGCAGCACTGCCTCAGCCAAGCGTCAACAGGCTGTGCTGAAACTCATAAGCTTAGGTGATAAACCTCACACTGCTTGTGAGTTGTGGACAGCTATGAAAGAGCAGGCAGATCTGTGGCTGAGACCACTGAACCTACATCCAGGCATGGTCGTGTGTGACAATGTCCGTAACCTAGTGGTGGCTCTGAGGCAAGGCGAGATCACACACGTACCATGCCTGGCTCATGTGCTTAACCTCGTGGTTCAGCGGTTTCTTAAATCGTACCCCGAGTTGCCAAATCTGCTCGTCAAAGTACGCCACCTGTCAGCTCATTTTCGGAAGCCGGCTACAGCTTCCGCCGTCCTTGCTGTGTTGCAGCAGCGTTTGCAGCTTCCGGCACACCGACTGGTGTGTTATGTCCCCACACGTTGGAACGCTACCCTCCACATGTTGCAAAGGATTTGTGAGCAGAAGAGAGCAGTTGTGGAGTACTAGCTGCAACAAGGCCGTCGATATTCAGGTCAGACTCCACACATAAGACCTCAGGAGTGGACCTGGATGTCTGACATATGTACCATCCTGACAAACTTTGAGGAGTCCACCAAGATGGTGAGTGGCGATGATGCCATCATTAGCGTCAAAAAGTTTCAAAAGATGGTGAGGGAGTACCTTGCCGACCGTACCAGCGTCTTCCGTGATTCCTCTCTGCCTTTTAATTATTGGATATCCAAGCTGGACACTTGGAATGAACTTGCTCTGTACGCCTTGGAGGTCCTGGCCTGCCTTGCTGCTAGCGTGTTATCAGAGCGTGTTTTTAGTGCCGCTGGGGGAATTATAACTGATAAGCGCACTCGACTGTCAACTGACAATGCTGACAAGCTGACCCTTATCAAAATGAACAAGGGCTGGATTGGGCCAGACTTCTCATCACCACCAAATGACAGCAGAGTAACAAAGTCAAATCCACTGTGTTATTTCGGGAGGTGTATTCCCATGCACCGCTTCACACCCACACATGGGTATACGCTTTCTCATTTCGGCTGTATTTTGCTCTTCTCCTCAGCCTCCACCACCACTATACCACCAGGGTGACCGTGGTCCGTGTTGCCAGCATTGCAAGTTCCTCCGTCCTAATTTTTGGTAGCTTTTGTTGGAAGGCATCGGCAAAGACTATGGGAGATCCACTCCCCAATAATGGGAATAATGTTTTTAATATGCTGTACTGCATGGCTCTTGTTTGCCAGCATTGCAAGTTCCTCCATCCTAATTTTTGGCAGCTTTTGCTTGGAAGGCATAGGCAAAGACTATGGGAGACCCACTCCCCAATAATGGGAATAATGTTTTTAATATGCTGTACTGCATGGCTCTTGTTTGCCAGCATTGCAAGTTCCTCCGCCCTAATTTTTGGCAGCTTTTCCTTCGAAGGCATAGGCAAAGACTATGGGAGACCCACTCCCCAATAATGGGAATAATGTTTTTAATATGCTGTACTGCATGGCTCTTATAAGGGGCATGAAAACTGTCTTGTTAAGGTACTGTGACCTCCACCACTGTTAGAAGGGGCATTAAAACTGTCTTGTTAAGCTACTGTGACCTCCACCACTTTTCCAAGGGGCATTAAAACTGTCTTGTTAAGCTACTGTGACCTCCACGTCTCTTCCAAGGGGCATTAAAACTGTCTTGTTAAGCTACTGTGACCTCCACCACTCTTCCAAGGGGCATTAAAACCGTCTTGTTAAGCTACTGTGACCTCCACGTCTGTTCCAAGGGGCATTAAAACCATCTTGTTAAGCTACTGTGACCTCCACGTCTCTTCCAAGGGGCATTAAAACCGTCTTGTTAAGCTACTGTGACCTCCACCACTCTTCCAAGGGGCATTAAAACTGTCTTGTTAAGCTGCTATGACCTCCACGTCTCTTCCAAGGGGCATTAAAACCGTCTTGTTAAGCTACTGTGACCTCCACGTTTCTTCCAAGGGGCATTAAAACCATCTTGTTAAGCTACTGTGACCTCCACCACTCTTCCAAGGGGCATTAAAACCGTCTTGTTAAGCTACTGTGACCTCCACCACTCTTCCAAGGGGCATTAAAACCATCTTGTTAAGCTACTTGACCTCCACCACTTTTCCAAGAGGCATTAAAACTGTTTTGTTAAGCTACTGTGACCTCCACGTCTCTTCCAAGGGGCATTAAAACCGTCTTGTTAAATTACTCTGACCTCCATGTCTCTTCCAAGGGACATTAAAAGCGTCTTGTTAAACCACTCTGAAGTCCACAGCTCTTCCAAGGGGCATTGAAGTGTTGTTTTTGTAGCATCGGCATCTCTGCCCCCTGCCAGGCAGAGACGCCATCCCTCTCACCTCCTCACTCCCCGCTCAGCGTCCTCCAGCGCTCCTCTTCCTGCTGCTGCCGGCGCGTGCAGCTTCCCGGGCACTGTGCTTAGGGCGCGCGCGCACGCTCCCTCTCTCTTAAAGGGGCCACGCGCGCCGTCCTAAGGAGTCCCCGGCCAATTGCCGGAGGACCTCCCATATATAAGGCACCTCCTCCAAAATGGAGGTGCCCGAGCAACAGTTGTCGCACAGTATACTTATCTATGCTTCAGCCCTCAGGCCCCACTGCTAGCCTGACTAGTCCTGCCTGTTACCTGCCGTGCCTGCCAGCCCGCTTACCTGGAAGCACCTGCCTGTTACCTGCCAGTTACCTGCCGTGCCTGCCAGTCTGCTTACCTGGAAGCACCTGCCTGTTACCTGCCAGTTACCTGCCGTGCCTGCCAGCCCGCTTACCTGGAAGCACCTGCCTGTTACCTGCCGTGCCTGCCAGCCCGCTTACCTGGAAGCACCCGCCGTCACTTGCCATGACCACCTGCCGAACCTACCCGGAGGCTCCAACCGTCACTTGCCGTGACCACCTGCCGAGCCTACCCGGAGGCTCCAACCGTCACTTGCCGTGACCACCTGCCAGCCTACCTAGAGACTCCTGCCGTCACTTGCCGTGACCACCTGCCTGCCTACCTAGAGATTCCTGCCGTCACTTGCCGTGTCTACCTGATAGCCTACCTGCTGTGCCTACCTGCTATTCCGGTCATTCCCCACCATCTGTACCGTGGGAGTCACCTGCTCCCTTACAAGGTCGTCCCCAGAGTAGCACCTGGTCCCTCGGTCCCTCCCTGGTCATGGAGTCATTAGCCGCCGTACGACCAGGGTCGGTCCGGATTGATACTTAGTTACACCACCCTCTGGGTCCCTCCTTGCACCGTAGCACAGAGGTTCCACCCCCCGGACCCGTAACAGTTTTTAATTAACTCCAACCTCCACGACTCTTCCAACGGGCATTGCATTTCCTCCTAATTTTAGTCAGCTTTTGCTTTTCAATGCATAGGCGAACACTAAGGGAGACCCACTCCCCAATAATGGGTAGAAGGTTTTTAGTACGCTGTAATCCACGTCTGTTTCAAGGGGCATTGCAGTTCCTCATAATTTTTGGAAAGCCTTCCCTTCACTGCTTAGGCCAACAGTGTACAGGAGACCCAGTTGCTATAATTGGAAAAAAACAGTTTAGTTAAGGCCCTCTGACCTCCATGTCACTTCCAAGGGGCATTGGAGTGCCTCAAAATTTTTGGTAGGCATTGCACTCACTGTATGCCCTATAACTGTGTAGCCGAACGGCTCCTTTTGGTACAGAAACATATCCTACAAGACATGTGTGGTTGACTGGCCTGATATTGATGTGAATGGTCCCTGTTCCTCCTGCTCTTTCTCCTTTGCCACCACCTCATCTGACGCGCCCCCTGGGCCGCGTGTGTGTGGGGATACCCGGAACCGAACCCATTGCAGATGCTGGGGGTTGTTGTCCTTGCGTGGCGGGGACCCGGTCTCGTGGCTCAGGGTGGTCAACCCAAATGGCAGTCTATTTGTGCGGTTTTTATGATTAAATGTCCGACTACGCCACCCGTGGATTGCGGTCAGAGTGAACCGCCGCTGCAGGGCAGACCGCTGAGGCTGGTGTTGAGGGTGCAGCAGAGGGTAGTATAACTCCCCACGGGAGGAGTATAGCCTCAGGGCAGCGAGTGCGGATGTTGGGGGTGATGGTTCGCGGGAGCAACAGTAACGACACAGAGTCCTGTAATGCAGTCCAGGATTTTTACTCACAGTTCTTTATTCACGTTACTACAGCTGGTCATAACGTCCCACGGCGCACTGTGTTCACCAGGTGGGGGGCTTGGCCTACTCCCAGATAACTTTGGAGCGTTTCACAGGACCCCCTTTGCGTGTCCTTTCTCTGGCCTGTCATACCCCGCCAGTGACCTCGCTTCTGTCCGGCTGCCTCGGGCCTTCTCTGGTAAAACTCGGCGCCAGTTTCCCTGACCCTATGTGGTGCCTTCCTAGCGGGTGTAGCGAAGGGCTGCGCCATGTGAAATGTCACAGCCTCTGGTTTCTAGCTGAGGGTAGTTCCCCGCCTCCACTAGTTTCGGGGACCGGTCTCCCCCTTTGGCCTGACCCTTCTACGCAGGTAGATTCGGGCGTGCGGTGGTGACTCGCCGGTCCACACCCCTGGGGTCCCTTCATTCCTTGTTCCTGGAGCCTCTTCCGCTCCTCTTCCTGCCTTCTCCTTCCTTCTCCTTCCTCCAGGCTCCGGCCGCTTTCTCCGGCCTGCCTGCGGAGTAGAGCCCATGCAGAGCCTCTGCTCCCAGCCTCCTCCTCTCCCAACTACTGAACTGACTGAGCCCTGATCTAAGATGGTGCCCACCTTTTATACCTCCCTCTAGGTGCACCCAGGAACTGCCCTCTCCCTCCTATGCACTACAGGGTTCCCCCTTCCTCGGTGTTCCCTCCCCCCACTCCAGCCAGGGACAGGGACTGTCGTGCTCTACTTGGAGCATATCGGTCGCCCTGCCCCCCGGAAATGTGGTGTAATGCATGCAGGTGTCGGGGTCCTCATCCACACTCCATCCTTACCTGAGGAGTGAGATATCACACCTCTGGGTGAGGTGCAATACGTCTGTAGCAACCGAGCCCTCGGGGTGCTACATTCCCCCCTGGTAAATCACAGCACGTCCGCGGGCTGGAACAGAGTAAAAGGCAGGGTACATTATGACATGCAAAATTTTTATACAACTTCCCTTTATGGGAACCATTTTCTCTTTTCAACATTATAAGTGCACTTTTAACATCACGGGAACTCTTTTATCAAACATCATGTAAAGCATCATATAAAGCATTTCGGTGTATAAAACTTTTCATATAAAACGTTTTCAAGTGGACTCTCTTGTACTGGCCGCGGTGCAACTTGCAACCAGGTGTCCATTTTTTCAATAAGGTGCAAACTTGCAAACAGGTAACAGATGAACATGAGGGACCCGTCCCAAACCCTCAACGGAGGCCCTGGGGTGGCTGCAGGGCGTAGATGATCCAGATGCTGGACCTCGTCTTTGGCCACCTCCAACGGGTTTTTGCTCTGAGGTCAGTTGTTGTAGTTCCTTATAAAACCAGTAGGGGGCACTTTAAGAAGTGCAACTATTTACAAAGTTGACCGCTCCCAGTCCTTGGCCGGATACAAACAAAGAGTTGGCTGCTCCCAGTCCTCAGCCGGCTACTACTAACCCGTCTCCGGGTAAATTTCAGGAAAACAAACAGGCAACAGTCAGGCAACAGTCCCCAACCGGGGTGAACTTTTCTTCCTGTACCCTGACGGGCAACTATTTACAGTTCACTCACGTTTTCCTTTAATAGCGGCGTCCTCCTTGTGCACGCTCCTCCTCCTCAAGCTGCCTGATTTCCCGCTCGCAGAACTCTCGCCTGCGAGCTGCGGCCGCCCGCGTCTCCTGCGAAAACCCCATCAGATCCTCCCCGGTCTGGTCCCACTCGATCTGGACCTCTTCCTCCGGGAGCTGGGGGATGGCGACTGGCTGCATTACGGGCAGGAGCGGAACAAGCGGGGCCTTGGCCCCTGTGGACAGGTTCTTCCGCTGACGAGGGTGAACCCATCCCTCTGGTAAGGGAACCGGCTCTCCATTGGGCCCGGCGAGCTGGCTGTTCAGGTCGGTCCCTATGGGTGGCAGTGTCGGGATCAGGGGCGCATGCTGCTGGAAGGCGCCTGGGGAGGTCAGGCCTTGCGACCGGGCCTGGAGCAGGCTACTTCCGACCGCACCCGGGGTCAGGGGGCACGGCCTTGGGCTTGATCCGGCGACGGTGCTCACGGCTTGGGGCCTGTGTGCCGGTGGCGGGAGCGGGGGAGGCGCAGCGACGCTCGGGACGTCTGGCTCCGCAGCAGGGTCCAGAGGCAGGTTGGTGGCATCAGGGCTGGTGGCAGGGGTGTCCCCCTTACCTGCTTCCAGGGCTGCGCTGCTCTCGGCTTCCGGCCTCCACTCCTCATCCTCAGGGGCTGGCTCGCTGGCCGGTTCTGGTGGTGTCCCGTGCTGCTGGGCTGCGACCCGCCGGGCTATCTCGTCTCTCCATTCTGCTACAGCTTCCCGCTGCGCCTGGACCATCCTCCGGTCCAGATCCTCCAACGCAGTTCGGAGGAACTCCGGGTCTTCTCCAGGGAGCTGAGCCATCAGCTCCTTGAGGCTGTACGGGGCCGCGATGGCCTGCAGCAAGCCACCCGTGGGTGCTGGAGTCCGTGCTGCTCGCCATCTCCAGGTGTGGTCTGCCGAGACTGATCCAAATCACACCCTGCCCCCCGGTTTTCTTCTCCTTCCGCCACTGTTGGGGGTGGTCCCGGGGCAACCTGCTGACAATCGCTCTCAGGGGCAGCCCCCCCACGTTGATGGACATCTCTACAGCCGCACTCATGGCTGATTGGGATGGGCTCCGTCGTTGGCGCCATTCTGAGACCTCACCCACGATGGGAGGTGGCTTCCTGTTGTCTTTTGGCGCGCACATTATGGCGTCTGTTCTGCTGGGGCGGGCGCCATATTCAATACAGTGAAACAGTCTCTTTTCAGGCACGCAGTACCCGTTGGTGGTGGGCATGAAATCCTGCCGACTACGCCAAAAGTTGACGCGCCCCCTGGGCCGCGTGTGTGTGGGGATACCCAGAACCGGACCCATTGCGGATGCTGGGGGTTGTAGTCCTTGTGTGGCGGGGACCCGGTCCCGTGGCTCAGGGCGGTCAACCCAAATGGCAGTCTATTTGTGTGGTTTTTATGATTAAATGTCCGACTACGCCACCCGTGGATTGCGGCCAGAGTGAACCGCCGCTGCAGGGCCGACCGCTGAGGCTGGTGTTGAGGGTGCAGCAGAGGGTAGTATAACTCCCCACAGGAGGAGTATAGCCTCAGGGCAGCGAGTGCGGATGTTGGGGGTGATGGTTCGCGGGAGCAGCAGTAACGACACAGAGTCCTGTAATGCAGTCCAGGATTTTTACTCACAGTACTTTATCCACGTTACTACAGCTGGTCATAACTAGTGTTGAGCCACCCCCGTAGTGTTCGAGTTCAGTTCGGTTCGTCGAACACCCGTGTGTTCGCCGAACTGTTCGTCGAACTGTTCGTCGAACACCTTCGAACACCGTTAAAACCAATGGCAGGCAAACAAAAACACATAGAAACACATAGAAAACACCTTCAAAGGTGTCCAAAAGCTGACAAACTGCTCAGAAGACACAACTAACACATGGAAAAGTGACAAGTACATATAGTCATGCGAAAAGAAAAGAGGTGGAGGAGTAAAAGGAGGGGGAGACACAGATATAGGCATGTCATGCCCTTCTAAAATCCAAAAAGTGAGAAGCCGAGACGGCCAGTCCGCTCCTGCCCGTGCCACCTCCGTGTCGCCGGGTTTGTGCCAGAGCCGCGGTGAACCCTGACGGCCAGCCCCCCTCTCCCAATACTGGTGCCTGTCCGCTGGTGGGTCGAGAGAGCCCCCCTGTGGTGGAGGCAGCTCTAAGCTTTTTAATTTAAATTGTCCCTCTAATTTGAATGAATACACTTTAAATCCATTTACAAGGATCTATTGGAGGGCAAGTCTCATGCCAGCAGCCGCGTAATTCCAGCTCCAGTAGCGTCCACTAAAGCTGCTGCAGTTAAAAAGCTTTTATAAGGATCGAGCTCGGCTGTCCACCGCAAGGCATCCTAGTGCCAGTCCCAGCCCCTATGCCTTGGGGTGCCTCCTGATGCTCTTCACTAAGTATCCCGTGGTCCCGAAACATTTCCTTTGAAAAAATTAAGTGTCCAAACTACAGGTGGTGTAGCTTGCTTAACAGCCGGGATAATCCGCTGACTAGCAGACACTGCTACTAGGCACAAAGTATTTCCTGGGCTAGATGCAGTTAAAAATTTGTAAGTAGATACTCTCGTTGGATGCTGAGAAAGCATTCCATAGAGTCTCCTGGCACGCCATATATGATTCTCTTAAAAAGCTTGGGGTAGGGGTCTAGGGGACCCTTTTATAGCCAAAATCACGGCCCTGTATCACAATACGTCACCTAGGCTGAAGATAAATGGAACTGTAGCACCGAGGGCTCGGTTGCTACAGACGTATTGCACCTCACCCAGAGGTGTGATATCTCACTCTCAGATAAGGATGGAGTGTGGATCAGGACCCGACACCTGCATGCATTACACCACATTGCCGTGGGGCAGGGCGACCAATATGCCCCTGAGATGGGCACGACAGTCCTTGTCCCTGGCTGGAGTGGGGGGAGGGAACACTGAGGAAGGGGAACCCTGCAGTGCAGGAGCAGGGAGGAAGCAGTTCCTGGGTGCATTGAGAAGGGAGTATAAAAGGTGGGCACCATCTTAGTTCAGTGCAGAGAAGTCTGAGCAGAAGTGGCAGGGAGCAGGGGCTCTGCATGAGCTCTGCTCCGGAGGCGGGCCTAGTAACAGAGGCCCAGGCCTGCAAGAGGGAGAAGGAAGGAAGAGGAGCGGAGAAGGCTCCAGGAACGAGGAATGAAGGGATCCCAGGGGTGCGGACGGGCGAGTCGCCACCGCACGCCCGAATCCACCTGCGTGGAGGGGTCAGGCCAAAGGGGGAGACCGGTCCCCGAACTAGTGGAGGCAGGAAACGACCCTCAGCTAGAAACCGGAGGCTCTGACATTTTATGTGGCGCAGCCCCTTGCTCCACCCGCTAGGAAGGCACCACATAGGGTCAGGGAAACTGGCGCCAAGTTTACCAAGAGGAGGCCCGAGGCAGCCGGACAGAAGTGTTGGTAAGAAAGGCCAGACAAAGGACACACAAAGGGGGTCCTGTGAAGCGCTCCAAAGTTATCTGGGAGTTGTCTGAGCCCCTCACCTGGTGAGCACAGTACGACGTGGGCAGCCGTTACCTGCAGACGTGGTCTGGATAATAAGAATTGTGAGTAAAGGCCCTGAACTGCATCACTGACTCCGTGTCGTTACTGCTGCTGCCCTGCACCATCACCCCCATCCTCCGCATACACTGCCCTGAGGCTATACTCCTCCCGTGGGGAGTTATGCTACGCTCTGCTGCACCCACAACACCAGCCTTAGCGGTCTGCCCTGTAGCGGCGGTTCACTCTGACCGCAATCCACGGGTGGCGTAGTCGGACATTTAAACATCAAAACCACATAAATAGTTCCGCCACTGGTTTGACCGCCCTGAGCCACGGAACCGGATCGCCGCCACGAAGACTACAACCACCAGCATCCACCAAAAAGGGTCCGGCTCCGGGTGTCCCAAGGCCCAGGGGGTGCGTCAGAACATTTTCATCACCTTTCACAATCACCAATGGGACAAGGCAGGGATGTCCTCTGTCCCCTCTCTTATACATCCTAGTGACGGAGCACCTGCTCTCATCAATTCGCCATAACCCCAATATTAGGTGGATTGAGGTGGGAGGCACCGAGTACAAGTGCTCTCTATTTGCTGATGATGTCCTAGTATATATCACTCAATCACATATATCCATCCCTGCTGTTATGGCTGAAATAGATCACTTTGTTACATGGTAAAATTTTAAAATCAATGCAGCGAAGTCTGAGGCCCTCGATGTCTCCCTCCCTAAATCCATATAGGATTCCATCCAGTCCAACTTTCCCTTTGCCTGGCCCTCACAGGGTATCAAATACTTAGGAATTCCTATTCATAGAGACCTCTCCCATCTATGTTATCTTAATTTTGGGCCCTTTATTGAACAATTCCATACAGACCACGGTTGGCAAGTTAGAACTGTAAGATTCACTACGTGAACCACTGGTGTTTTGTGGAAAAGCACATGTACACCGCGTTCCAAATTATTATGCAAAAAGTGTTTAGGAGTGATAAGGGAAGAATTTGTTTGTTTGTCAGTTAAACTCATTGATGGTGATGTGTGTCAGGGCTCTTTATATCACTGTAAGCAATTGCAGACACCTGTGCTAATTAGTTTGGCAGGTGTGTCCAATGAAAGGCAAGACTACTTAAGAAGGCTCTCTCACATTATTAAGCAGCCTACATTTTCTGCCAAAATGGGAAAGAAAAAGGATGTGTCGGCTGCTGAGAAGCAACAAATTGTGGAGTGTTTAGGTCAAGGCATGACTACAATCAACATTGTGCGATGATCAGGATGAAGTGTCTTGGCAATCAAGAAGTATGTAGCTGATTCACAGTACACACGTGTGCGTGCTGATAAGGGCAAATTGAGGACTCTTTCCTACAGGCAATTACGTCAGGTTGAAACAGCAGCGGCAAAAAGCCTTGTCATAGCAGCAGACAAGTTTTTGAAGCTGCTTGTGCCTCCAACGTCCCCCGAACAACAAGATGCAGGGTCCTTCAGAGGTTTGCAGCTGTGCATATGCCATCCTGTCGACCTCCTCTATCCACTTCACACAAGCAGAAACTGCTCCAGTGGGCCAAACATTACATGAAGACTGATTTCAAAACTGTTTTGTTCACGGATGAGTGCCGTGCAGCGCTCGATGGTCCAGATGAATGGAGTGGAGGATGGCTGGTTGATGGACACCCCACGCAAACACGGCTACAGCGCCAACAAGGAGGAGGTGGAGTAATGTTTTGGGCTGGAATCATGGGGAGAGAGATTGTCGGCCCCTTTAGGATCCCTGAAGGCGCTAAAGATGAACTCCATAATGTATGTGGATTTTCTCAAACAGCACTTCCTGCCATGGTTCAAGAAGAAGAACCGTGTATTTCACAGCAAGATCATTTTTCTGCATGATAATGCACCATCTCATGCTGCACATAAAACATCTGCATCTCTGGCTGATATGGGCATAAAAGGGGACAAACTTATGGTGTGACCCCCATGCTCCCCTGACCTCTACCCCATTCAGAACCTTTGGAGCATCATTAAAAGGAGTGTCTATGATGGCGGGAGGCAGTTCACATCTAAGCAACAGCTCTGGGAGGGTATTCTGTCCTCATGCAAAACAATTGAAGCAGAAACCATCCAAAACCTGACAAATTCAATGGACGAGAGAGTTCAGAAGCTCCTTTCGAACAAGGGGTCCTATGTGAAAATGTAACATCACCTAGAATAAAGTTTTGAGTTGAAAACTGTTTGATTTCAGTTTCTAACAACCTGCTAATGCTTATAATTTCAAAAATGACCATTTTTTTGGTCTTTATTAAAATGAAAAGGTTGATCGAAAAGTTTGGGGGATCTAAGAGTGTGGCAACCCAGTAGTCATGATTACTTCGAATTCTGACAATATGAGGGTCATGCTGCAGGTAGTGCAGCAAGAAGGCACTTATGTGTCTTGCGCATCTCGGAGCCCCAAAATTATTTTCCGGGCTAGATGCAGCTAAAAATTATTTTTAATTTTAAATCTGGTGAAGCTTATTATAGATGGCCTAATAGGATCAGTGCTGCACACTGCTACAAAGCCCAAATTATTTTCCAGTCAAGATACAGATAAACATGATTAGTAATTTGAAAGCTTAAAACGGTTGGTAGGGTGATTTTAACCAATCATCAAGCTTTTACTCTCCCCAGGATGACACAGGGGTAGAAAAGTCGTTTCGGATCCATGATTTGTTCATCTTTATGAACGTGAGTCTGTCTACATTATCAGTGGAGAGCCGCGTGCGCTTATCTGTCAGCACACCACCAGCAGCGCTGAACACACGTTCAGACAGAACGCTGGCTGCGGGGCATGACAAGATCTCCAAGGCGTAAGTGGCTAGCTCCGGCCATTTATCCAGATTGGAAGCCCAAAAAGAGCAAGGGTCCAGTGACACAGTCGTGGCTTCAATGTTTACTTGGAGATACTCCTGTACCATCGTCTCTAGGCGTTGACTATGTGTCAGACTTCTTGTCTCCTGTGGCCTTGCAAAGGATGGGCTAAAAAAGTGGTGAAATGATTCCGCAAAATTGATGTTACCAGCAGATACTGTGGTTCTGTTACGGTTTGAGTGCTGAACACTTGACGGTCCCACGGTTGGCAAGTTGGAACTGTGAGATTCACTACGTGCACCACTGGTATTTTGTGGAAAAGCACATGTAAGATTCTGCAACAGTCTCTGCTGATACTCCTGCATGCGTGCATCCCTTTCTATGGCAGGAATAATTTCTGCAAATTTACTTTTGTACCGGGGATCTAACAGTGTGGCAACCCAGTAGTCAGGATTATTTCTAATTCTCACAATTCGAGGGTCATGTTGCAGGTAGTGCAGCAAGAAGGCACTCATGTGTGTTGCGCATCCAGGAGCACCAAGTCCCTGTTGTGTTGGTGGCGAGGTAGCAATCATGCTTCCTTCCTCTGTCCTCTCCCCCCAACCTCGCACAACAGAAATGTGATCAAGGTCTCCCTCATCTGATGAGTCTTCCATCAGTTCGTCCTCCACTTCTTCCTGGGCTCCTGCACCTTCCTCACTAGTTTGGCTGCTACCATGCGCCCTGGTAAAATCATCTCCCCCACCCTCACATGCCTGCCGCCTTGGTGCTGCCGACCGTCTGGACCTTGCAGATGTTAGCCCTTCCGCATACAACTCCTCCTCCTCTACTTCCTCCACCTCCTCTTGTGCCACCACCTGACTCCGAATTCTGTTTAACATGTGCTCCAGCATGTAAATCACCGGAATAGTCATGCTGATAATGGCATCGTCAGCACTAAACATCTTCGTCGCCATTTCAAAACTGTGCAGAAGGGTGCATAGGTCCCTGATCTGAGACCACTCCTCCAGCGTGATTTGCCCCACCTCTGAATCTCGTTGGCCCAGGCTATACGTCAGAACGTATTGCACCAGGGCTTGTCGGTGCTGCCACAGTCGCTGCAACATGTGCAGAGTTGAATTCCACCGGGTAGGCACATCGCATTTTAGCCGGTGAAGTGGCAGGCCCAACGACTTCTGTAGAGATGTAAGTCGCTGAGCTGCGGGATGCGAACGGCGGAAGTGAGCACACAGCGACCGTGCCCTCTGCAGAAGGCCATCTAGTCTGGGATAGTGGGCTAAAAATTGCTGGACAACCAGGTTCAACACGTGAGCCATACAAGGCACGTGTGTGACATTGCCCCGGCGAAGGGCCGCACCCAGGTTTGCAGCATTGTCGCACACGGCCTTCCCTGGTTTCAGGTCCAGTGGAGACAACCATTCATGAAATTGGTTCTCCAGAGCTGACCACAACTCCTCAGCTGTGTGACTCACATTTCCCAGACATTTCAATGTAAAAACCGCCTGATGACGTTGAGCCCTACTGCCAGCATAGTAAGGAGGTGTGCAGGAACCCTTCTGCGCAGTTAGAAAGCTTGTGGCATGACCAGACAGGCTTTGGGTGCAGGTGGAAGACCGAGAGGAGGTTGAGGAGGCAGAAGCAGTGGAGGAAAAATGACATAAAGAGGATTGACGCACAACTCGTGGGGACGGCAAGACTTGGACAGCAGCCCCTTGTCCTGCTGTCACCATAGTTACCCAGTGCCCAGTCAGCGACATGTAACGCCCCTGTCCATGCCTACTCGTCCAAGTGTCTGTGGTGAAATGCACCCTGTCACACACAGAGTTTCTCAAAGAAGCGGTGATGTTGTGTGCGACATGCTGGTGGAGCGCAGGCACACCTTTCTTTGAGAAGTAGTGCCGACTGGGCATCTGGTACTGGGGCACTGCGACGGACATAAGGTTTCGAAAATCCTCTGTGTCCACCAGGCGGAAAGGCAGCATTTCTGTAGCCAAGAGCTTGCAGATGGTGAAATTCAACCTCTTAGCTTTCTCATGGCTAGGAGGAAATGGTCTTTTACTTGTCCACATCTGAGGGACCGAGGGCTGGCTATTGTGCTTAGACGGGGTTGATAAGGGTGTCCCCGGCAAACTGCCGGTCTGTGAGGAAGATGCAGGCGGACATGTTAGGTTGCCTTGATCCAAAGGTGGTGCTATCGATGTCGGACAGCGCTCAAGACCAGCTGGTGTTACCACCTCCAAAGAAAATGATGACCTGCCAATCACGCTGGCTGTTGCGGGTAAAGAGGTGGCAGGTCTGCGCCCCAAAACAGGTGTGACTGCTGTCCCCCCAGTCACAGAGGATGAAGAGGCCGCGGATGCACAAGATATGGCAGACGGTGGTTGGCCCGGCCGGCTAGACCGCATTGTAGCACACTGAGCTTCCCACTGCAACTTATGCTTCATGTCCATGTGCCGGTTCATGCATGAAGTACTCAAACTATGTATTTTTTGGCCTCTACTTAGCTTTTGCTGACAAATGTTACAGATAACACGAGTTGGGTCATCTTTATCGATCTGAAAAAATGCCCAGGCTATGCAAGGCTTAGCACCCATGCGACCTGAAGAGCCACCACGACTTGTGGTGAGAGGCAGAGTTGTGTTTGAGGATGCAGTTGTTGACGTGCTTCCAGTACTACGTCTCTGTCCAGGAAGGCGCAACCTGACCTCGTCGTCACTAGCATCTTCCTCCACCTCCTCTGCTGACCTCATCTCTTGGCTGACTGTGGGTTGACAGTAAGTGGGATCTCCGACCTCATCATCATCACCCTGTGCGTTATCACACCCGTCGTCCTCAGAGCCAACCTGTTCCTGCCCTGACAAAAAACTAAAGTTGTCGCTCCAATCAGGTATTTGAGTCTTATCATCGTCTTCCTCATTGTCTCCACCAACAGGAGTTACAGTTTGGGAATGAGGGTCTACATTATGGTCAGAACCTTCTGCGTCTGGTCCTGGATCCGACTCATAAAGATTCTAGGCATCAGTGCAGATCATTTCCTCGTCTGGATTCACAGAAGCGCTGGAGTCGACCTCTGATTCCCAGGCTATAGTATGAGTAAACAGCTCTGCAGACTCAACCATCTGTTCTACCTCATACTCAGACGGGCAGCTGGAGATTTGGGAGCTGTGAGGAAGCAAGTGCGATTTGGGTGACACCTTTGAGGACTGGAGTATTTGTGATGTTGAAGTTGATGTGGAGGAGAGCCCACTTAAAGGAGCACTTGATATCCGTTGAAGCACCTGCTGTTTTTGTGCCTCATCTGGAATTTGTAGCGATTGGCGTGGCCGTAAGAAAGGGATCTTATCACATTGTCCGCTAAAAGAAGTAGACATTTTAGTTTGGCTGGAAGATGGTCTTTCTTCTGCACCTACCCCACGGACACAACCTTTTTTCCCCTTCCCAACACGCCTATTCCCCTTTCCACCAGCAGCAGGCCTTTTTCCACTCATTTTGGTGGTTAACTAATTCACAACTCTGGAGTTGTTTGCACAAAAAAACAATGGATGGTAACCGAGCAGAGCTGAGTGGCCAAACTGTGGTATTAGGCCAAAACTATTGGCTGGGTTAGATGCAGAAAAAAATTATTTTTAATTTGCAACCTGATGGAGGTCAGTATAGATGGACTAATAGACCAAGTCCCACACACCGCTAGAAGCCCAAATATTTTTTCAGAGCTAGATGCAGAAATTTTTTTTATTCAATTTGCAACCTGATGGAGGTCAGTATAGATGGACTAATAGACCAAGTCCCACACACTGCTAGAAGCCCAAATATTTTTTCAGAGCTAGATGCAGAAAAAAATTATTTTTAATTTGCAACCTGATGGAGGTCAGTATAGATGGACTAATAGACCAAGTCCCACACACCGCTAGAAGCCCAAATATTTTTTCAGAGCTAGATGCAGAAAAAAATTATATTCAATTTGCAACCTGCTGGACGTCAGTATAGAAGGACTAATAGAACAAGTCCGACACACTGCTAGAAGCCCAAATATTTTTTCAGAGCTAAATGAAGAAAAAAATTATTTTTAATTTGCAACCTGATGGAGGTCAGTATAGATGGACTAATAGACCAAGTCCCACACACTGCTAGAAGCCCAAATATTTTTTCAGAGCTAGATGCAGAAAAAAATTATTTTTAATTTGCAACCTGATGGAGGTCAGTATAGATGGACTAATAGACCAAGTCCCACACACTGCTAGAAGCCCAAATATTTTTTCAGAGCTAGATGCAGAAAAAAATTATATTCAGTTTGCAACCTGATGGAGGTCAGTATAGATGGACTAATAGAATGATGCTATGCCCAAAAGATTTTACTTCACTAGGTGCAGTAAAAAAATTGGTATTCTATACACAGGTGGTATATCTTGCAACACAGATAGGCTACTCCACTGACTAACACACTCTGCAATAGGCCAAAAAGGATTAGCTTTGCTAGATTCAGCCAAATGCTGTGAAAAAAACTTGCACAGCACTGGCACAGACCTGCCTGGCAAAAACTGATAGGAACTGATGTAACCTAGTCCTGAAAAGGACTCCAATTACAATTAGTCTTTACTCCCACAATCTATCTATTTAAGAGCACAGACCTGCCTGATAAAAGTCGTAGGAAATGCTGTAACCTAGTCCTTAAAAGGACTGCAATCACAACTATTCCCTACTCCCAAGCTATCTGTATATTTGTGCGAAAATTGGCTTGAAATTAACAAGGTATAGCGCACACAGCAACAGCGGTGCCGTCTAACACGCAGCTGCAGCAGTGAGAAAATGGTGGCGACGGGGAAAATGGCTTGGTCTTATAGGGCAAGGACATGTGACATACACTGCCAATCACACATGCCCTTGCTTGTGTGAAAAAAAGCACTTCGCTCCGTGTGTGCGCTGCTGATAGGCTGACAGATTGCACCTCCCCACTGCAAATGCGGGAAAGAGAAAAAAAAAATGGAGATCTTCATTGTTCCTGCAGAGATCCATCCCCTGCCCCTCCCCCCGCCCCGCTGTACACTCAAACTGCGTATTAACATTAATTTTCATCATTACTGAGAAAAAATCCAGTTATGATTTTGGTGCACGAACAGTTATCGAACATAACCTCGAACAGCCGAATTTTTCTCAAATTGTTCGTGTTCGCCGACCGGCTCGAACACCGCCCAAAACAGCTCGAATTTGAGATTGGCGAACAGTTCGAGTAGAACAACGCTCATCTCTAGTCATAACGTCCCACGGCGCACTGTGTTCACCAGGTGAGGGGCTCGGCCTACTCCCAGATAACTTTGGAGTGTTTCACAGGACCCCCTTTGCGTGTCCTTTCTCTGGCCTGTCATACCCCGCCAGTGACCTCGCTTCTGTCCGGCTGCCTCGGGCCTTCTCTGGTAAAACTCGGCGCCAGTTTCCCTGACCCTATGTGGTGCCTTCCTAGCGGGTGTAGCGAGGGGCTGCGCCACGTGAAATGTCACAGCCTCCGGTTTCTAGCTGAGGGTAGTCCCCCGCCTCCACTAGTTTCAGGGACCGATCTCCCCCTTTGGCCTGACCCTTCTACGCAGGTAGATTCGGGCGTGCGGTGGCGACTCGCCGGTCCACACCCCTGGGGTCCCTTCATTCCTTGTTCCTGGAGCCTCCTCCGCTCCTCTTCCTTCCTTCTCCTTCCTTCTCCTTCCTCCAGGCTCCGGCCACTTTCTCCGGCCTGCCTGCGGAGCAGAGCCCATGCAGAGCCTCTGCTCCCAGCCTCCTCCTCTCCCAACTACTGAACTGACTGAGCCCTGATCTAAGATGGTGCCCACCTTTTATACCTCCCTCTAGGTGCACCCAGGAACTGCCCTCTCCCTCTTATGCACTACAGGGTTCCCCCTTCCTCGGTGTTCCCTCTCCCCACTCCTGCCAGGGACAGGGACTATCGTGCTCTACTTGGAGCATATCGGTCGCCCTGCCCCCCGGAAATGTGGTGTAATGCATGCAGGTGTCAGGGTCCTCATCCACACTCCATCCTTACCTGAGAGTGAGATATCACACCTCTTGGTGAGGTGCAATACCTCTGTAGCAACCAAGCCCTCGGGGTGCTACACATCCATCATTCATCACCTGAAGCTTTGTTTTAACGGGAGTCATAGAACTGGGATAGTAGCAGGAAAACATCCAGCAATCCTCGGAGGAGGTAGGATATGCGCCAAAACGCTGACCACCTCAGGCCTAGCCGCTACTACATACATGCGCTTGCATTCCAAGGAACAGAAAGCTAAGGAGATGGATGGCCTCATGATCATGAATAATTTACTCATTGCGTAGGAGGCCGACCACTGCTGCTGTCTACCTTCTGAACTTTGTGTTGAAGCCTGATTGACCCAGGACCCGCCATCCTCCATGTCTGGATTGTTGCATCCCAGTGTTCAACTGTGTCCCCGCTTCCACAATATTAACCCAGTGTGAAGGCGTCAGTCAGATGGACCATCCCTGGCCACATTCACTTGTCCACGTGTTTGTGGTTAGGCTGTCCTTCAAATAGGGGCGGCTGGGGACCGTGTGTGGGCACCCGGCCGGGGGGCGGCTGGGGACCGAGTATGGACACCCGGCCGCCCCCTGGCGGCTGGGGAGCAAGCGTGGACACCCGGCCGCCGGGAGGCTGGGGACTGAGTATGGATACCAGGCCGCCGATGCAGCCATGACGTGGTGGCCAGATTCAGCCTCCACATGCCTAAGAGGCCCAATTTCAAGTGCAAGCAAGCAAGCAGTATGGTATTGCAGCCTGGGGGTGGGTGTCAGGCTACATACTTGCGCTTGCATTGCAAGGAATGGGGAGGTGCAATTGAACACTGCCGTGGGACAAGGACTTGCACGTGGATAGTTGCAAGTCTGCATCTTCTGATGTGGCAAGGATCACTTCTGATGGGCACACTTTTAGCCAGTGACCTGGGTGTCAGAGATGCTTCCAGGGGTCTTCCCCATGCTGTTCCCATGTCTTTTCAGCACTGTATGCATGTGTCACACAGCACATGGCCAGATAAGTTTGTGAAATGTTAAAATGACATTTCCCGGTGAATGCATTTGTCACGGTTGAAAGCAATACAAAAGTGCAAAAACGCATAAAAAATACTACTTGTGAACATAGCCCAAGGTGTGGTTTCTATTTTTGGTTATTTATTTTACCTTATACACAAGTCTTTACCGTGGAAAGGATGTTCCTTAACATATTTCACAGGAAAGCAGTTTCAGTTTCGTTTTTGAACATTTTATTATGAGCCTGTAAATCTGGCTTAATACCTCAGAACACGTTGCTGACAGCAGTGACCTGGGGGTCAGAAATGCTTCCTGGGGCAATCCCCATGCTCTCCCCATGTCATTTGAGCATTGTCACTATCGTTTTGGGCACTTTTTAGGCTTTCTGTAATGCACACGCCCGGGCTGAGCGGCGTGTGCGTGTGATTCCACTGGACCGTGCCGGAGAGTGAATGCCTGGAGGGGCGTAAATAGGTATCCACCCGATCCGACCAGGGTCGCACGACGGCATATGACGCCAGTGCACCAAGGAGGAACCGAGCAGAGGGACCAGGTGCTACTCCAGGACAGACCCCGGACACGGCTGTTGACCCACACAGGGGAATACAGGAACAGACAGGTTATGTTAGAACCTTGCTCTTAGGTTTTTTTTTCCTTTGCTGGTCACATGACCTTGTTGGCCTATTTAATCCTGCTCCGCCCTTCTGGCTTTGCTGGACTTCATTGTATATCTACTTTCTAGCTAGCCTGTGCTCTGTGTCTTGCTCTGTTAGTTTGCTTGGTCTACTGACCTCTATGTTCTATATATTTTGTTTGTTCGTCTGTCTGCTACTATTTCTGTTAGGAGGTGTCCCATATTCCTCCCAGTCCTTAGTACTTGTAGGGATTCCTTCCCCACATCTATAGGTCTCCGTACAGACTAGCTTAGGACTTTAGCAGGTCTGATCGCAGGATCAGGTTCCCTGTTACATCGTAGGTATTAAGCTGAGTTCTATCGTAGGGACAGATCTCCTCTCTTTCCTTAGCTCTGGTAGCAGAACATAACAGTAAGTCCAGCCAGCAAATTCTCTAAGGAAAGATTTTTCTGTTCCATCATGGTGTCGGTTCAGGATTTGGTTCATCGCCTGCAGGGACTCTCTCTGGAGGTGAGCACGTGAGTAACTGTCCTGGAGCACATTTCTTGGAGCCTAAGGTATGTTTGCCGGATTTATTTTTTGGTGAACACCGAGAATTTTTTTCATTCAAAAATGCTTGCTTATTGAATTTTCGTTTGAGACCTAAGTCCTCTGGGGATGAATCCCAGCGCGTAGGGTTCATAATGTCACTTTTGCGCAAAGAGCCTCAGGAGTGGGCCTTTTCTTTGCAACCTAGTGATACATGCTTCAGATCAGTGGATAGTTTTTTTTCTGCTTTGGGACTATTATATGATGATCCTGACCGTGTCGCATCAGCTGAGACTGAGTTGAGACGTTTAAAACAAGGATCAGGTAATGTGGAAAAATATTGTACTCATTTCCGTCGTTGGTCTACTCAAACAGGGCGGAATGATTCTGCTCTGAAAAGTCTATTTCTTGCTGGGCTCAGTGAAAGGGTTAAAGACCTGCTAATTGCTTATCCTACACCTGAAGATTTGCAACAGGCTATGCAATTAGCTATACGGGTGGATAGAAGACTGTGTGCAAGGGTTAATGAGAGCAAATCCTCTGCTATGTCAGTTTCCGGTTATGAGAATGTGTGTACTAACAGTGGTGAACCGATGGAGATTGGATCGGTGGCACCTCGCTCTCAAGAAAAAGACCGTCGATTTTTTGAAGGCTTGTGTTTCTATTGCGGAAAATCTGGTCATTTGATTAAAGGCTGTGAGCTTCGTATGAAGAAAGAAAAAAAAATGGTCAGTCATGCCCGTATTGCCTGTTTAAATTCCAAGGGTGTATTTTTAGCTGCTTCCACGATTGCTCAGGAAAAATTAATGGAATTTCGGGTGTTTGTCGATTGTGGGTCTACTCTGAATGTTATTGATGGGGGATTCGTGGAAAGACTCAATTTAAAACCTAAACCTTTATCATCCCCCATTGCTGTGGTTTCTGTGGATGGTTCCCCTTTGAAGAATATTACTCTCAAGGTCTGTGAATTTCCTCTCACTATTAATGGTGTTCACCATGAGAAATTGGATTTGGTAGTGTTGAATAACTTGCCTTCTCCAGTAATATTGGGATTGCCCTGGTTAAAATTTCACAATCCTGTACTGGATTGGTCTACCAGTGAAATTAAATCCTGGAGCCATAAATGTTATGACAAGTGTTGTAATGGGCGTATTGCAGCTTTGGATAGGGGAGAATTGCCTGTTCCTATTCAGGATTTTTGGAGAGTTTTTTCTGAGAAGGAATCTCAGGTTTTGCCTCCCCATAGAGACTATGATTGTTCTATTGAATTTGTCCCTGGAGCGACTCTTCCTAAAAGTCGTTTATTTAACCTTACTATTCCTGAGAGGAAGGCTTTGGAGGAATACATACAGACAAGTTTGGCCGCCGGTCACATTAGGCGCTCTAAGTCTCCTGTGGCGGTTGGATTTTTTTTTGTAAAAAAAAAGGACGACGGTTTACGTCCTTGTCTGGATTTTCGTGAGATTAACAAAATTACTGTACGCAATCCTTACCCACTGCCATTGATTCCTGATCTGATTAACCAGTTAATGGGGGCCAAGTGGTTCTCTAAAATTGACCTTAAGGGGGCATACAATCTGTTGCGCATGAAGGAGGGTGACGAATGGAAGACTGCTTTTAACACTCCTGTGGGTCATTTTGAGAATCTGGTTATGCCTTTTGGTCTTACTAATGCTCCTGCATTTTTTCAGAATCTGATTAATGACATCCTTAGACCTTTGATCGGTAAAAATGTGATTGTGTATTTGGATGACATTTTGATTTATTCGCCGGATCTGGAGTCTCATTGGCGGAGCGTGCGTGAGGTATTACAGTTATTAATGGACAATTCGCTTTTTGCTAAGCTGGAGAAATGTGAGTTCGCTGTACAGAGAATTAGTTTTTTGGGCTACATTATCTCCAGCAAAGGTTTTGAGATGGATCCGGTTAAGGTTCAGGCTGTGCAGGAATGGCCTAGGCCTATTGGTTTGAAATCGATACAGAGGTTTTTGGGTTTCGCCAATTACTATAGAAAATTCATAAAAAATTTTTCTAGTATTGTCAAACCTCTGACTGATCTCACCAGGAAAGGTGCTGATGCGGTTCAGTGGTCTTCTGAGGCCATTGAAGCTTTTGTGTATCTCAAGGAGAGGTTCACCTCTGCTCCCATCCTTATGCAGCCTGATGTTACTAGGCCGTTTTTGGTTGAGGTTGATGCTTCCTCTGTGGGGGTTGGCGCAGTATTGTCTCAGGATAACGGGGATGGATTACATCCCTGTGCCTTTTTTTCAAAAAAATTTTCGGAGACTGAACTGAATTACGATATTGGTAATCGGGAATTATTGGCTATTAAACTCGCATTTGAACACTGGCGCCACTTCTTGGAAGGTGCGGAATTTCCCGTTCAGGTTCTTACGGATCATAAAAATCTGATATATCTTGATGCTGCCAAGCGCCTGAATGCCCGTCAGGCTAGGTGGGCACTGTTTTTCTCGCGGTTTAATTTCTCCGTTACTTACATCCCTGGTACTAAGAATGTTAAGGCGGATGCCTTGTCTCGCAGTTTTTCTCCCATAGTCGGTGCTGAGAAAGAGGAGAACATTTTACAAGAAGGTGTTGTGATAGCTGCTTTGGACTCCGTTTTGGAAAATGAGATTCTTAAAGCACAGGAGAATGCCCCTTCTAACACTCCTCATGGGAGGTTGTTTGTGCCTGGGACCTTTAGGAGAGATTTGTTTGTTGAGTGTCACGAATCTCGGTTGGCAGGTCATCCCGGAATCTCTGAGACCAAGAGACTGGTGGGTCGCAGTTTTTGGTGGCCTGGATGGCAGAAGGAAGTCATTAAGTGGGTGCGTCAATGTACTATATGTGCTAGATCTAAGTCCTCACATACTCCTGCTGCGGGGTTGCTTTGTCCTTTGGAGGTTCCCAGTGCTCCTTGGACACATTTGGCTATGGACTTTATAACTGACCTTCCCCCCTCTGAGGGTTTTACTGTCATCTGGGTGGTCGTGGACCGTTTTAGCAAGATGTGTCACTTGGTTCCTTTCGTCAAACTGCCCTGCGCTAAAACTCTCGCTAAGGCCTTTGTCAAGGAAATTGTCAGACTTCATGGCGTTCCTACTGACATTGTTTCTGATAGGGGTCCTCAGTTCGTGGCTCGTTTTTGGCGTGCCTTTTGTGATAGGTTGGGAGTTCATTTGTCGTTCTCGTCCGGATATCATCCTGAATCTAATGGCCAGACAGAAAGGAAAAACCAGGATGTTGAGCAGTTCTTGCGTTGTTTTGTGGCAGACAATCAAGAGGGGTGGTCTGAGTTTCTGCCACTTGCTGAATTTGCTCTGAACAATCATACATCTTCTTCTGCTGGTTGTTCGCCTTTTTTTTGTTGTTCTGGGAGACATCCGTCGTTTGGGTCGTTCTCTAAGTTGGGATCTGCCGTGCCTGAGGAGGAGAATTTTTCCGGTGATTTGGAGAGAGTTTGGACGGATGTGCGTGGTAATCTTCAGGAGGCCAACAGAAAATCTAAAGACTACTTTGATAGGAAACGACAGGAGGTTTTGTTCGCTGTTGGTGACATGGTTTGGTTGTCCTCTAGGAATCTGCGGTTGAGGATTCCTTCAAAGAAATTGGGTCCCAAGTTTGTAGGGCCCTTTAAGGTGCTTCAGGTTGTCAACCAATCTGCTGTTAGGTTGGAGGTTCCTACCTCCTGGAGAATTAATCCGGTATTTCATGTCTCTCTGTTGAAAAAAGCTGTTGTATCGGATTGTGACGCCTCTGCCTCTGTTCCTCCGGTGGTGGAGGACGGGGAATATGAAATTTCTCGCATCCTTAACTCTAGACGGTATAGAGGTAGTTTGCAGTATCTTGTGGCCTGGAAAGGTTTCGGTCCCGAGGATAACTCTTGGGTGAGGTCGGATGATGTTTCCGCGTCCAGACTTATCAGAGCGTTTCACAGGAGATTTCCTGATAAGCCTGGTCCTAGGGGATCCGGAGGATCCTCTTAGAAGGGGGGGTACTGTTAGAACCTTGCTCTTAGGTTTTTTTTCCTTTGCTGGTCACATGACCTTGTTGGCCTATTTAATCCTGCTCCGCCCTTCTGGCTTTGCTGGACTTCATTGTATATCTACTTTCTAGCTAGCCTGTGCTCTGTGTCTTGCTCTGTTAGTTTGCTTGGTCTACTGACCTCTATGTTCTATATATTTTGTTTGTTCATCTGTCTGCTACTATTTCTGTTAGGAGGTGTCCCATATTCCTCCCAGTCCTTAGTACTTGTAGGGATTCCTTCCCCACATCTATAGGTCTCCGTACAGACTAGCTTAGGACTTTAGCAGGTCTGATCGCAGGATCAGGTTCCCTGTTACATCGTAGGGATTAAGCTGAGTTCTATCGTAGGGACAGATCTCCTCTCTTTCCTTAGCTCTGGTAGCAGAACATAACAGGTTAGGCTGGCACACAGACTGGTGGGTATAGGCAGACACGACTGGTATGCAGGCAGGCGGGTATGCAGGCAGGGGGGTACAGGCAAGCACGGCTAGAGTGCAGACAGGGAGGCACTAGCAGGTAGGAACATAGGCGGGATAGGACCCAGTACACACTGGGACTCAGGAACAGAACCACAGATGTGGCAGACAAACACAGCAGAGTAAGGCCGCCCAGAGTGGTGAGCGAGAGCAGAGCAGGACGAGGCCGCCTGGAGCGGTGAGCGAGAGTAGAGCAGGACGAGGCCGCCTGGAGCGGTGAGCAAGAGTAGAGCAGGACGAGGCCACCTGGAGCGATGAGCAAGAGTAGAGCAGGACGAGGCCGCCTGGAGCGGTGAGCAAGAGTAGAGCAGGACGAGGCCGCCTGGAGCGATGAGCAAAGGCAGAGCAGGTTAGAACCGCCGGAGCGGTGAGCAAAGGCAGAGCAGGCTAGAACCGCCGGAGCGGTGAGCAAAGGCAGAGCAGGCTAGAACCGCCAGAGCGGTGAGCAAAGGCAGAGCAGGCTAGAACCGTCGGAGCGGTGAGCAAAGGCAGAGCAGGCTAGAACCGCCGGAGCGGTGAGCAAAGGCAGAGCAGGCTAGAACCGCCGGAGCGGTGAGCAAAGGCAGAGCAGGCTAGAACCGCCGGAGCGGTGAGCAAAGGGTCAGAGCGGAGCAAGACTGCCGGAGCAGTGAGCAAGGCAGAGCAGGCTAGAACCGCCGGAGCGGTGAGCAAGGCAGAGCAGGCTAGAACCGCCGGAGGGGTGAGCAAGGCAGAGCAGGCTAGAACCCGCGGAGCGGTGAGCAAAGGCAGAGCAGGGGGGACAGGGCTCTGTTCACACGGAACAGACAGGAAGGGAAAGGCAGAACCAGATACCCACAGGGTACTTGCAGTGAAGTAGCGAGTGGACCACAAACTCACAAACGAGAGTACAGTGAGAACGAGCAGGAGTTAGGTACGAGTTCAGACTCTGCAGAAAAAGGAAAGGTATGGACATAGAGAAACACAGGAAAACAGGCTAGAAGAGTATACAGACAAGAACAGACACAGTAGCAAGATACAGGAGCGGGTCTAGGTATGCAGCCCCTAGAAGGCGGGAGGAACAGGCCAGGAGCGTGTTCAGACAGGACAGACAAGATACAGGAGCGGGTCTAGGTATGCAGCCCCTAGAAGGCGAAACGAACAGGCAAGGAGCGTGCTCAGACAGGTCTGGAAATACAGCCTCCAGGAAAGGCAGACAAGCAAACACAGAAGGGGATCTGGCACATTCAGAGTGAAAGAGCACACTGAATGAAACACAATGCTCAGGCATGGGTTAATTGGAGCAGCTGGGTTAAATACCAGGTGACAGACAGCAATAGGCTGAGGACGCACAAGGGGTGTGCCTGCAGCAGGTATAAAAAGCAGGAAGTGATCGGGCGCCGCCCTTAAGCAGCAGAAAGAGAAGCAAACAGACAGCATGGAGGGAAGCCAGAGAGACATTCTGGATTGGAGATCAAGTGCGCGCTCTTGCACAGTGGGAGATGGACCACTATGCAAAGACGCCGCCAGGTATGTTACACTTTCTACAGACTGCCGGGGGTGCCGCCACAAAAATGCTCGGGTCTCCCATAGACTAACATTGGGCTCATTGCTCGGGTTGAGCACCCGAGTATCACGGTGAGCTCGGCCCAAGCTTCGAGCACTGGAGCATTTTAGTGCTCGCTCAACACTACTGACATTGCATTTGTTTTTCCCCTGTAGTTTACAATGTGCTCTCTTGGTATATGACCCTGAAGCGTTAGACTACTATGTCTCATGGCTTGTTCGTGAGTTGTGACTAGCATCACACCAAGTTTGCAGAAAGATGTTTTGTAGTGCTATTGATTAAAAGGAACTTGTCACGTTGTATATATAGTCCGATCTGTGGATGACATACTATAGAGGGGAAGCTGAGCAGAATGATATATAGGTTTGTTGGAAAAGATTCAGTATAACTTGTATTTTATTCATTGATATTCCTGGTGTTTGTATGCATATGAATCTAATGGGCAGTTCAACTGTGTGATTGACCACTATCTCTGCATACAGTCATAAAGGTAAGACTGTCAGTCAAGGAGTTGGACCACCCACTTGACTTATATGCATACAAACACCAGGGATTTCAATGAATAAAATGCAAGGCTTATTTAAACTTTTCCCACAAATTTGTACATCAATCTGACCAGCTTCTCCTTCTCTATAACATCCTACCTTCAGAGCAGATTCCGTTTTAAACATGACAAGTTCCCTTTAACTTTCAGCTATAGTGGCAGCTCAAAGCATACATTGGATTGTGTGTAATCTTGTAGACTACAGCTGTGAATCAATAGATATACAGTACCAAATTTTAAATATCATGAGCATAAAAATAGGGGACAAAAAAGTGCAATTTTCCTATCCAAAGCCCCAAAATATAATGCGTCCCATCCCAGTACAATAGAATCACTATGGCGGCGAAGTTCACACACCCTCTTGAGAAAGCTGCCTTGTGACAGCGAAACGCGCTTTGAGGTGCGCCTGCTACCTTGTGGCCCACCCTCTTTGCGTTCCCATCAAATCTGGTCCTGTCCTTGTGGTGAGTGCACACTTTTTGCCACACGGCAAGTTAAGTCCTTTCCATACCTGCTCAGGCCACTACTTTAGTGTTGAGTGCGATCTAATTATGGTAGGAGTACTCTATACTTTTACCTCTGACTAGTTATGGGGGCTCCTTCGCAGCCATAGTGATTCTATTGTACAGGGATGGGATGCATTATATCTTGAGGGCTTTGGATAGGCACATTGCACTTTTTTGTCCCCTATTTTTATGCTCATGATATTTAAAATTTGATACTGTATACCTATGAAGTAATAAATAAATTCCTCTTTGTAAGCCAATTGTACTCCTAGTTTCCTTTGTTTCTAACATGATTTGAGTAGGCTTTCTGAGTTAGCCCCGGTTATCCGGGATCTTAACCCAGCTTTTTTGATTATTGATTTGTTGGCCGTTGTTTATATACAGCTGTGAATCAGTAGCGCTTCTAAAAGTCTTATTTTAGTCTTATTTTTAGTTTTTATGAAAAAGGTGAGTAAAAAACTGCATAAAGGGGTAGCTGAGGATCTAGTTTTTTGGACTTTGGAAATTTGACACAGTCCCACGTAGACATCTGAAGGATAAATTAAGGTCTATAGAAAGTAAAGTTTGCAATTGGATTGAAAATTGGCTCAAAGATTGCACACAGATTTATGGCAAATTACTGCTACTTTGAATGGTCTGTGGTTATAAGTGGTGTACCCTAAGGTTCAGTGCTGGATTCGCTATTAGAATATATAGAAGATGGGATTCATAGTGGCGTTTTTATTTTTGCAGATGACATCAAGCTAGACTATATAATATATTGCAGTTTATGGAAAATATTCATAGGTTACAGGCGGTTTTGGACAAAATGAGTGTTTGGGCATCCAAGATGAGATTCAATTTGGAGAAATGTAAAGTTATTCACTTAGGCGCTAACAATATGCAGGCATCGTATGTTCTTCAGGAGTAAAAGTAAGAGAATTATAGAGAAGGATCTAAATAACAGCATTCATTGTCAATTGATGGCTTCTAAAGCCAGCAAGATATTGTATTATAACTCATGTGGCTGCTGTAGAAGTGACCCGGATCGCCGTGGGACACTGGGATTACGTCATGATGGTGGACAGGTGAGGGATATTGTTGTTTTTTATTTTGGTTTCTTACAAGAGACGAGGGCTTCGGGGACTGGGCGTTAGGTGAGTAAACCGTGTTTTTTATTTTTAAATAAATTATTAAAACCATGTGGAATTTTATTTAAATAAAAGACTTTATTCTGGCCGTGTCTTTTTTTGAAAAACATCAAAAACCTTACTACGGGGTTAGTAATGGGGGCGTCTTATAGACACCTCTCCATTACTGACTTGGCCTTCATGTCGCCCGCCAATACAAGGCTGACATGAACCCCAACCTTATTACCCCACTTGCCACCGCTACATGGCAGTGGGAAAAGTGGAGGCTAAGCGCCAGATTTGGCACATCTTATAGATGCACCATTTCTGGGACTGCTGAGAGCTGATATTATTAGCCATAGAGGGGGCTAGTATCCATGGCCCCTTCCCTGGCTATTACTATCAGCCAGAGCTGTCTGTTTAGCCTTTTCTGGTTAGACTTTATAGGGGGACCCTACATCAATTTTTTTCTGGAGGTTCCCCTGTAATCTAGCCAGTAAAGGATAAGCAAACAACTGTGAGCTCTTATTAATAGCCAGGAAATATTTTTAGCTAATGGCTCCTTCCCTGGCTACTAATATCAGCTCCCAGCGGTCGACTTTCCCTCTACTGGTTAGGAAAATGACGCAGGAGCCCACACCATATTTTTTAATTTTAGGCTATGTGCCCACGATCCGAATGTAACATGCAGCATATTTTTCTGCGTCCAAAATGCTGCGTTCCATTGAATGAATGTAAATCCACATGTGTTCACTGAACTATGCAAATTTACTGCATTCAATACATTCTAGTGGTCAAATTTCTGTTGCAGAGACTAGCGACTGCGCAAGAGGATTTGACATGCTGCGGTCCTGAAAGATGCGCCGCATGTCAGTGTCCACGGGTGATCCCTAGCCTTAGTAGCATGCATAGTGGACATGGGATTTCTAGAAATCCCATCCACTATGATGTAACATCTGGCCACTGCAGGTTTGACTCTGCATAAACACGCAGCTTCAAACCTGCTATGGCTCCTGATCGTGGGCACGTACCCAAACTCACCTGCAGCATGTCAATTTCTGTAGTGGCCACACTAGTCTCTGCTGCAGATTTTGACCAATTGAAATGTCATTATATGCGGTGGATCCGCATGTTCTGACAACAAAAGTGCGGCATTAGAACACAGCGTTTTGGACACAGCTAATATACGCTGCATCCAAAGCACTGCTAGTTGCTGATTATGGGAACGTAGCGGCTAACCAAACAGCTGTTAGCTGTTATTAATAGCCAGGGACAAGGTTTGCCTAATGAAACCTTCCTAGGTTAAAAATATCAGTTCTCAGCTGCCCCAGAAATTACATGAATGGGAATGCTAATGAGATTGGGTTTATGAGATTAGCTGACACGTAGCCCTTTTATTTAGTTATGAAAAGGTGTCAATCAGACCCTTTCATTACTAAAGTAAAGTAAAGAGTTAAATAAACATACACACTGAGAGTAAAACGCTTTATTTGAACTACAACAGACACATTCTTTAATCATATAAATTAATCAATTTATTCAGCAATGTCCCACGTTTCTTTTTTCAAATATCTTTATTTAGCTCTAAAAAGCATTCAGTGATGTACAAAAATGCATCAAAAAACACAAAAAAGCGCATCAAAATCGTGGCAAAACATACGTATTTTCTGCAGCGTTTTTCCTGCCAAGAGGTGCAGAAACCTTAATGAGTTTTCTGCATTCAAATCCTGAACATACACACATAGCCTGAGGTATGGACATGCAGGACAGGGATGTAATTCTATCACTTTACAAAGCATTAGTGTAACTCCATCAGGAACATGCAGTTTCGATCTGGGTACCAGTTCATAGAAAGTATGCCCTGGAGTTAGAAAAGGCACAAAGAAGAGCCACAAAACTAATAATGGGCATAGAGGATCTTTCTTATGAGGAAAGATTAAAATAATTAAATTTTTTTTGTTTTGAGAAGAGATGTCTAAGGGAGGATATAATTAACGTGTACCAACACATAAATTACCCATACAAAAAGTATGGTCAAATACTGTTTCAAGTAAAACACCTTCAAAAGACAAGAGCATAGTCCTTGTATTTGGAAAAAGGAAGGTTCACACCCCAGAGTAGACCAGTGTTCTTTACCATAATCAGGATTTGGGAACCATTAATGGTTTAAAAAAAGCTTATATACTTTTTTTTAGAAGAAGATATCATAAATGTTATGTAAATGTCTAACGTTCCTTTCTGAGTGTTTGGTCCAGTGGACAATTGGCCTCAGGAGGGAAAGATTAGCATTTTGGAAGTGGACTGGATCATGCAATATGGTTGAGCCTGTGTCCCTTTCCTTTGTCCTTTCCCTGCCCTCGGTTGAACTTGATTCACATTTGTTGTTTTTCAACCATATTAACTATGTAACTATGGATGAATTGGGCCGTACATGTTTGGAGGAGGTGGTCCCAAGTTATAATGTTGGTATCAGTTTATGGGTGCCCGGGAAGGAGGGAGAATAGGGAATATGGATTTACATACAGTTCATTCAGCATTGTATTATTTCTGGTATAAAACAAACAGTTCTTGGCACAAAACATATATATATATATATATATATATATATATATATATGTATATATATATATATATATATATATATATATATATATATATATATATATATATATGTGACACCCCAGGGGTCTGGTTGTCACAGTGATAGAGATATTACGTCTGAGAGCAGGTGGGAGGTCCTTTGGTCAGGGATCCTGTGCATGCCACACCTCCTGCCCAGCCTTGGGAGGGGAAGAACTTCCCCTGTATAAACCCGGGGCTGAGGCAGAGTTGGAGAGTCCAGGAAGAGTAGAGACAAGAGCAGCATAGGAAGCAGCAGAGTCACAAGGAGTCAGGGGCTGGCAGCTAAAGAGCTCGCCCTGACTAAGAAGATTCTTTACCGGACCCGGAGTCCGAGGCTGTGGGGACTAACTTCTACCCAGCAGCAGAATCCGTCAGGCAGGGGATTTCAGGTCCCCTGGCCCAGAAGCCCGAAGGCCCGGTCACACGCGTGGGACCAGCACCGCCATCGTGGAGCGGAAGCCATTAGAAGGCCCCGAGTCACCGGCCATACGGGTGAGCACCACACGGTACACTCAGGGACGTGGGCTACTTACATCAGCTTCTAGCAAGGTAGCCAGAAGAGTACAGTCAGCTTGGGAGGCCTACAACTACGCCTGGCCAGGGGAGATCCCATCTGCTCAAGGACTGACCAGGCCCCGTTCGCTAGCAAGTACTCCGGGAGGGTCTATCGTTGTTACCAGTAAAGACCCTGAACGCTACCATACCGTCTCTGAGTGGTTCCTGCTACCCCCATCATCCACGTCGGCTGCCCTGAGGCCATACCCCTCCCGTTGGGGGTTATACTATCACGCTGCACCATCCTTCCACCGGCCTCAGCGGTCTGCCCTGCAGCAGCAGCCCCCTGGCTGCATTCAACGGGTGGCGTAGTCATCAACCATTTTCTACCGCTAACAGACTGCCGTCCAGTTTGACTCCCTGGGCACGGACCGGGTCACCGCCACGAGACTACAACCCTAAACAGATCCGGCTCCGGGTAAGCTCCCGCGTGCGCAACGCAGCGCGACACAGGCCCAGGGGCGCGTCATATACATATATATTTATACTTGTTTTTCACATCAAATTTCATCTATGCACCTTAATGAGATACAACTTGAAAGTCATTACTTAGCAATTCGGAACTGTTAATGACACTGAAATCCAAGCTATGAGGATTTATTCACAAGCAGTAATTCTGTAGCAGTTCTTGATCAGTATCTCGTTGATTTACATGAAGCAATTCATGCAAAATATTGCAAAAACAAGCCCATTTTAACAAATGTAAAGTACAGACCAAAAGTTTGGACACACCTTCTCATTTAAAGATTTTTCTGTATTTTCCTGACTATGAAAATTGTACATTCACACTGAAGGCATCAAAACTATGAATTAACACATGTGGAATTATATACTTAACAAAAAAAGTGTGAAACAACTGAAAATATGTCTTATATTCTAGGTTCTTCAAAGTAGCCACCTTTTGCTTTGATGACTGCTTTGCACACTCTTGGCATTCTCTTGATGAGCTTCAAGAGGTAGTCACCGAAAATGGTCTTCCAACAATCTTGAAGGAGTTCCCAGAGATGCTTTACACTTGTTGGCCCTTTTGCCTTCACTCTGCGGTCCAGCTCACCCCAAACCATCTCGATTGGGTTCAGGTCTGGTGACTGTGGAGGCCAGGTCATCTGGCGTAGCACCCCATCACTCTCCTTCTTGGTCAAATAGCCCTTACACAGCCTGGAGGTGTGTTTGGGGTCATTGTCCTGTTGAAAAATAAATGATGGTCCAACTAAGCGCAAACCGGATGGAATAGCATGCCGCTGCAAGATGCTGTGGCAGCCATGCTGATTCAGTATGCCTTCAATTTTGAATAAATCCCCAACAGTGTCACCAGCAAAGCATCCCCACACCATCACACCTCCTCCTCCATGCTTCACGGTGGGAACCAGGCATGTAGAGTCCATCCTTTCACCTTTTCTGCGTTGCACAAAGACACGGTGGTTGGAACCAAAGATCTCAAATTTGGACTCAACAGACCAAAGCACAGATTTCCACTGGTCTAATGTCCATTCCTTGTGTTCTTTAGCCCAAACAAGTCTCTTCTGCTTGTTGCCTGTCCTTAGCAGTGGTTTCCTAGCAGCTATTTTACCATGAAGGCCTGCTGCACAAAGTCTCCTCTTAACAGTTGTTGAAAAGATGTGTCTGCTGCTTGAACTCTGTGTGGCATTGACCTGGTCTCTAATCTGAGCTGCTGTTAACCTGCGATTTCTGAGGCTGGTGACTCGGATAAACTTATCCTCAGAAGTAGAGGTGACTCTTGGTCTTCTTTTCCTGGCGCGGTTCTCATGTGAGCCAGTTTCTTTGCAGCGCTTGATGGTTTTTGCAACTGCACTTGGGGACACTTTCAAAGTTTTCCCAATTTTTCGCACTGACTGACCTTCATTTCTTAAAGTAATGATGGCCACTCATTTTTCTTTACTTAGCTGCTTTTTTCTTGCCATAATACAAATTCTAACAGTCTATTCAGTAGGATTATCAGCTGTGTGTAATGCAGGTACCGGAATGCAACGCACAGAGACACAAGGCGAGAACAGTCAGAGATGTTTGTAAACAGTTTTATACAACAGGTATACTGAAACAAGGGATTAGCAACAAGGGTAATGAACAGTGGTTTGAAATATCAGAAAAATACGAAATTTCTCAAAGTAAGGCGCAGTCTCTTAAAATAAGGCGCAGTCTCTTAAAGTAAGTTCTTTAACCGTGAATTTGGCCCTAGCGGGGGTCACCGGTTATTCCCACTAGGCCGTGAGTCTCTTTCCGGATGAATTCAATTAAATCACGTTGTGCTACTTTAGCCCCAACCGCCCCCCTCCCAACCTGAGTACTTAAACCCTATTGTCCCCGGTACCGTGGGTGAGCAGTAGAAGTTACGGCCCTGCTCACGTATGCAGCTCCTCTCTGCTTGGCTGTTGGGGGCAGTCTCTCGAGCCTTGGATAGGGGGGTCCAGGCCTCGTCTGTCGGCGGCCGACGTCGGGTTCTTCGAACTCACTCAGCACCGCGATCAGGTTCCTAGTATCCTCAGCAGGCACAGCACTCGAGTCACAACTGTGAGGGATCCGGAGCTCTTTTACCGGTGCCCAGCTGGAGCACCTCTCAGGCCTCTGGATTTGGCTTGTCACGCGGGGTTTCTCAGGACGCAGGGAGCACGTCTGCTCCTCTCTGCTGCTTGGCGCCAAAGACCCCTCAGGTTTGGTGCGCTGGCCTCTTATCTCTCTCAACTCCTTCCTGGAAGTCACCTGATCGGGTCCAGCCTCTGAATCTGCCCTCCCTGCAACTTCCTTTGTATATTTTGGTTCCGCTTGACTGTCTCTGGCCAGTAGATGGCAGTCTCGCTCCATCCTTGAAACGTCATGTTGAAGTTCTTTTACAAGCTTTTTTGCTCGTTCTACATTCCTCCCTCCTTTTTGCTCGCCAGTCCTCGGGCAAGTGGACTCCTCGCAGAATTGATGTCTCCTTCCAGGCAGTGCAAGCTCAGACAGGAGTTGGGCACACTCCTGCGTTTTCTGTTGGATTCGAGACCAGATAAACTCTTCCTGAGCATACCGGTTAGGAGGAATTCCGGCATTAGCCCGCTCAGTTCTGCGGGGCTCTTCTTGCGGAGGAGACTCCGGGAGATCCGAGGAATCAACTACTGGGGATTGCAAATCATTTCCTGACTCATTCTGACTTCCACTCGGGAGTGGCACCAACGGTTCTGACGGGCCCAACTGCATTGTGGCCCACCCATCTTCATCCCCCAAGGTTCCTGTATGTGGCACTTCAGCCAACACGTCTGAGTGTCCAGCCCTGTTATAGCCCTCACCAGCACTCGGTCTCCTGGCTGAAGCGATCCACCTGTGATCGGGGGCCGAACTGCATGCTCTACTTCCTGAAACTTCTGAGCAACCAGTCTTCTCATGGTATGAAGTCGACGCTGGTGTTCTCGAATCCAGGTACATGGGCTACTGCCCGGACCGGGGTCTTCTGAGTCTAGCTCCAGTTCGGTGATTTCTCGGCCACTTCTTCCAAACATGAACTCGATTATTATACACCCACACCAGCTCGGACACGAATTCGGGCCACTTCATCTTTTTGTCCGCTTCCAGTGTTCGCAACATTTGCAACAGGGTTCGGTTAAAGCGCTCGCATGCACCATTCCCTTGCGGGTGGTAGGGCGTTGTCCGGGAACGGTCGATCCCATAGATGCGGTATAGCTCATCCATTACTCGTCCTTGGAAGCAGGCCCCCTGGTCAGAATGTATTCGCTTCGGGCACCCATAAATCCGGATGAAATCTTGACAGATGGCCTTGGCTGCGGCTTCTGCCGTCTGATCTTTAGTGGGCGTCACTACTGCAAACTTGGTGAAGTGATCAGTCATGACTAAACAGTGTCCATAACCGTTGTATGAAGTTCCTACCATCAAGTAGTCAATCATCAAGACTTCCAAGGGGGCAGAAGTTCGGATGGTATGAATGGGAGCTCTTTGCTCCGGGGGCTTGTTCAACTCACACTGGCGACATGTTCGGCAGACCCCCTCGACTTCTTGTCGCAGTTGAGGCCAATACACCAGCCGTTGCAACCACCGAAAGGTCTTTTCTACTCCGAAGTGAGCACCTCTTCTATGAGCTTCTTGTGCTAGCTGTGTTACTAGCGCTCCTGGAACTACCACTTGCCAGGTAACATCAAACTCTCGAGGCAGCTGGATTCTTCGGCATAGCAAGCCGTCCTTCAGGAGGAGCCTCTCCCACTGGCCTAGGATTTGTAGGGTAGGTGGAAGTGAAGCGGCTCTGGTTTCCTGGTCGGGTCTCTGATTAAGGGCGACCCATTCTCTCAACTTTGCTAGCTCCGGGTCGGATTGCTGCAGATGTATCCATTCGTCTCTTGAACGGCCCAGAATCTGAGTGGGCCTCAGCTCCCCTCTGGTCTATTGGGCGTCGACCACAGCAGCGGCGAACTGGCTGAAATCCGGGATCTCGTCGCCTTCGAGCTCCTCATCTCTGTCCTTCTTCGGCCCCGCCTGAGTGACCTGGGACAGGGCATCTACATGTGTGTTCAGGGCCTTGGACCGATAAGCGATTTTATACTGGAATTTGGACATCCTTGCGACCCACCGCTGTTCTAACGCGCCCAGTTTGGCGTTCTCCAAGTGGGCCAAAGGGTTGTTATCTGTCCGCACTTGCACTTCTGACCCTGACAGGTACTCAGCAAACTTCTCGGTCATGGCCCACACCAGTGCCAGTAGCTCCAGCTTAAACGAACTGTAGTTGTCTGGATTCTTCTCCGTATCTCGGTGTGACCTGCTGGCATACGCGATCACTCGCTCTTTCCCTCCTTGTACTTGAGCCAGCACTGCTCCCAGCCCATGCAAGCTTCCATCAGTGTACAACATGAACCGCTGTGAAAAGTCAGCGTAGGCCAGAATCGGGGCATCTGTTAGCGCCATTTTCAATGCTCGGAATGCCTCTTCTTGTCGTGGGCCCCACTGAATGGGCTGCCGCTTGGCTCCCCCGGCTGTTCCTCTCAGCAATTCATTGAGCGGGTTCGCAATCTTAGCGAAGTCTTTAATGAATCTGCGATAGTATCCAGCGAGCCCCAGGAATGCCCTTAGTTCCCTTAGATTGGCGGGCGTGGGCCACTTCTGCACGGCAGCTACTTTCTCCGCAGTGGGATACACCCCTGCACTGGACACAGTGTGCCCCAGATATTCAATTTCTCGTTTGAAGAGACGACACTTACGAGGCTTAATTTTCAGGCCGTGCCTTTGTAGCCGTTCTAACACTTGTTCCAATCGGCGGAGATGATCCTCAAATGTTGCGGAATAGATAATTATATCGTCCAGATATATTAAAGTGGCTTCAAAGTTGAGGTCCCCCAAGCATCTCTCCATCAGCCGTTGGAAGGTTCCTGGCGCATTTGTTAGCCCGAACGGCATTCGATTGAACTCAAACAGGCCCATAGGGAGAACAAAAGCTGTCTTCGGACGATCCTTCTCAGCTACTGGGACCTGCCAATAGCCACTGGCCAGGTCGAGGGAGGAGAAAAATTTGGCGCTCCCTACTGCAGATAGAGACTCTTCGATTCGGGGGAGTGGATAGGAGTCCCGTACTGTACAGGCATTCAGCTTCCGATAGTCTACGCAGAATCTCAGGGTACCGTCCTTCTTTCGGACCAGCATGATCGGAGCCGCCCAGGGGCTCTGGCTTTCACGGATCACACCATTCCGCAACATGTGGGCCAACAGCTCTTTCACCTCCTGGTACATTTGAGGCGGGATCTGCCGATATCTCTCTCGGATGGGAGCAGTATTTCCGGTGGGTATTTCGTGCTGAATGTCCCGAGTGCACCCGAAATCATCTTCATGCTGTGCAAACACTCCCTGATATCGCTGTAGAAGTTGTGCGATCTGCCTTACTTGTCCATCAGAAAACTCAGTCAGGTTAGCTTCCATTTCTTCCAGGTGTCCAGCCAACGGTTCTCTTCCATGTTCCTGGCTATTGAGGGACACCTCTAGGGTCCATGGTTTTCCTTCCACAGGTGCCAGCCCTATAGCGTCAGCTCTAGTAAGGGCCTCCGGCATTACGCACACTCGCGCCACCTCATGTCGGGGCAACAACTGTAAACTGGTGCCACTTAAATTGATGCAGCGCACGGGTACTCGACCGTGCCACACGGTGGCCAGAGTTCGAGCAATCAGGAGTCCAGAGGGCGCTTCTTCTCCCTCCATTGGTTCAACTTGAATGTCCACGCCCTCTAAGGACACATGTGCCAGCACCGGCAAAGTGAGTACAGTCTGTCCCACCGGCAGTGTCATTGTGGCTTCGGGCGGTATCGATACCTTACCAAGGTACTGGGAGGTAATGGGCAACTTTTGAATCTGACTGACCCGTACGAGGTGCTGGAACGCTCTCTTGTTAGCTGGGTCTCGAGTGGCGCGGGTCCAGTTGTTTTTGCTACAGCCCTCAGCCAGGAACTGTCCGACTTCTTTCAGCACATTCATGCCTAGGGTTACAATGGGCCCATCGCTTCCGGGCCCGGTGGTCAATACAATCCCTTTTCGACCGAGGTCCTTTCCACATGCCCGCACGGACATCCATACTACTCCCGCTACTGGGATAGGTAGTTGATTAGCCGCCACCAGTTTGACACTGGGTTCCCGGCAGGAACGAGCGACTTCAGGAAAGTGACTTTGGAAGTACGTCTCAGGCATAGTGGTCACTTGAGACCCGGTGTCCATCAAACAGCGGATCTGCTGCCCATTGAATTCAGCCCAGATAATGGGCCTCTCGGAGACAATGTCTTCAGAGCTCCCTCTTCTACTCTCTGAAGCTCGAGACCCCACGGTATGCTCCACAACCGTGGGGCATTTTAGTTCAACGGCTGTCCCCTCCTCCTCCTTTCTCGGTTGGGACAGTCTTTGGAGATATGCCCCCTACCTCCGCAGGTCCAGCACTCCGGTCCTCGTTCTGCCGATAGGTCGGGTACATGTCGTGCTGGGGCCGGATAGGAACGTCTTTCTCGTTCTGGTCTCCGTCCGCGTTGAGCAGTATGGTCCATCGGCAAGGGGGCAGTAGGAGTCTTCCTAATAGAATTCAGCTCACCCCGAATGTCTCGAATTTCCTGACGTATTTCCCGTACCCAATCAGGCTCTTGGTTGGTGAATCCAGGAGCAATTGCCTCATGACTTCTAACTGTGGCTTTGAGAACAGGAACTTCTCTCTCCAGGACTCTAGCTTCAGCCCCTACCTCCAGGAAGCCCATATCAGGGCTCAATCGCAGCCGCTCCTTCAGGATCTGCCTCAGGGAAGGGTCTTTCAAGCCAGCAATCAGTTGGTCACGCAACACCTCATCCAATGGTCCCAGTCCTCGGTTCCCATCTCGAGTTTTCTTAGTGATATGGGCCATCACTTCCTGTAATGCATTAACATACTGATTTACTGTCTCATTTTCCCCTTGGACCCGCTGAAACAACCGTAAGCACAAGTGTCCCAAATCTGTAGTGTCACCGTGCATGTCCTCTAGAATTTTTATCACTTTATCCACAGTGTCACGGTCCCCAGGTGGGCGGTACATCACAGTCTGTCGGGCCTCTCCATCAAGGGTTAGGAGGGCCAGCTCCGCCTGGGCTAGAGGGTCAAGGGGATACATACGTAGCATACTTCTGAGTCTTTCTGCCCAGTCCAAAAGTGACATGCCATCCCCTGTAAACTTGGGAAGATGGCTGAGCATAGCCCCCAGGGGTATATGGCTCCGGCCGGACGCAGCCACAGACTGATCCGCCATATCTGCGTCTGAATGTTGCATCCTGCGGACTACGCCAAATGTAATGCAGGTACCGGAATGCAACGCACAGAGACACAAGGCGAGAACAGTCAGAGATGTTTGTAAACAGTTTTATACAACAGGTATACTGAAAGAAGGGATTAGCAACAAGGGTAATGAACAGTGGTTTGAAATATCAGAAAAATACGAAATTTCTCAAAGTAAGGCGCAGTCTCTTAAAATAAGGCGCAGTCTCTTAAAGTAAGGTGATGCCGTCAAGCATGAGAAGCACCACACAAGTTCTTTAACCGTGAATTTGGCCCTAGAGGGGGTCACCGGTTATTCCCGCTAGGCCGTGAGTCTCTTTCCGGATGAATTCAATTAAATCACATTGTGCTATTTTAGCCCCAACCGTCCCCCTCCCAACCTGTGTACTTAAACCCAATTGTCCCCGGTACCGTGGGTGAGCAGTGGAAGTGACGGCCCTGCTCATGTATGCAGCTCCTCTCTGCTTGGCTTTTGGGGGCAGTCTCTCGAGCCTTGGATAGGGGGGTCCAGGCCTCGTCTGTCGGCGGCCGACGTTGGGTCCCGCGAACTCACTCAGCACCGCGATCAGGTTCCTAGTATCCTCAGCAGGCACAGCACTCGAGTCACAACTGTGAGGGATCCGGAGCTCTTTTACCGGTGCCCAGCTGGAGCACCTCTCAGGCCTCTGGATTTGGCCTGTCACGCGGGGTTTCTCAGGACGCAGGGAGCACGTCTGCTCCTCTCTGCTGCTTGGCGCCAAAGACCGCTCAGGTTTGACGTGCTGGCCTCTTATCTCTCTCAACTCCTTCCTGGAAGTCACCTGATCGGGTCCAGCCTCTGAATCTGCCCTCCCTGCAACTTCCTTTGTATATTTTGGTTCCGCTTGACTGTCTCTGGCCAGTAGATGGCAGTCTCGCTCCATCCTTGAAACGTCATGTTGAAGTTCTTTTACAAGCTTTTTTGCTCGTTCTGCATGTGTATCCACCAGACTTCTGCACAACACAACTGATGGTCCTAACCCCATTTATAAGGCAAGAAATCCCACTTATTTAACCTGACAGAGCACACCTGTGAAGTGAAAACCATTTCCGGTGACTACCTCTTGAAGCTCATAAGGAGAATGCCAAGAGTGTGCAAAGCAGTAATCAAAGCAAAAGGTGGCTACTTTGAAGAACCTAGAATATAAGACATATTTTCAGTTGTTTCACACTTTTTTGTTAAGTATATAATTCCATATGTGTTAATTCATAGTTTTGATGCCTTCAGTGTGAATGTACAACTTTCATAGTCCGGAAAATACAGAAAAATCTTTAAATGAGAAGGTGTGTCCAAACTTTTGGTCTGTACTGTATCTTACTGCCAGAAAATTCTGCAATAAACGTGCTGTTTATGAACATACATTAAAACTTCTATTTTATTTTTTAACAGGCATTTAAACCAGCTCATCCATCTCTTGGTGAAGAGTTGGGGAGCATCCATACACATTAGACTGTCAGACGATCCCATTGATATTGATAGGTTTGGCCGATGTTGGTCCAATGTGTATGAGGGCCTTTCGAGGTTACAGCCAATTGCTAGCAGTCCAAACAATCAAACATGCCGTGATCATCTTCCCTTCTAACAAAAAGGGATTGTCCAAAGTATCTAAACTTTTTAACAAATTCTGTATAACAGTCATGTGACCAAAATATCAGCAATGTTATTCCACACCAGAATAGTAGAAAATAGACAAGAATCCTAATAATGTGTCATACTGAAGAATAGTGATGATGAGCTATAATTATTTGTCTTTAAACAGTGAAGGTTAAAATGACACTGCCAGTTGGCTTGCAAAAGCTAGTACATATTGTGAGATGGCAAAGTGAAACAGAAACATTCCCAGAGGAAAAATAAGAAATTTAATCTTGAAGATGCTTTGTCATGTAGATTTTGCTACCTGCCAGAATTCCTATACATGAAAGATAAAGGGTTCCTTCACCTTCATTTCTTTTTCTATAAAAGACCAACTTTGGTCTCAGAAATAAAATTTGAACCATTGGGCATGATCAAGATCAGCATGCCATTAAAGTTCAGATGCACTCCTGCAGGTAATTAAAATAGTGCTCATCTATGGGTTTCTAAGGTTTCTCATAACTCTCCTCTACATCAGGGCCATAGAGTACGTCTTATTGATGTCTTTACTTTGCTTTGCCAACTAAATCTGAAAGTCCACTCTAATTGCAAGATTATCAGGAGTGAATATTCCTAGAAACTCTAATTTCATAATAATAATGCTGACTAAACAGGCTGGTGATTACCCGGTGAAATAGCGAAAGGTTCGTCGGGTGAAAAGTTATTTTGGCTTGCACAAAAGATTATCATTTGCGGCAGCACATCATCCAGTGTAAGCACGACCTGCACTGCTGACAACATTACCAACCTACAGCGAAGGAAATAATTATTTGATCCCTTGCTGTTTTTGTAAGTTTGCCCACTGACAAAGACATGAACAGTCTATAATTTTAAGGGTAGGTTAATTTTAACATTGAGAGATAGAATATCCAAAAAAATTCAAGAAAATCATTGTATAAATTAGATAAATTTATTTGCATTTTGCATTTTGCAGTGAGAAATAAGTATTTGATCGCCTACAAACCATTATGAGTTCTGGCTCCTACAGACCAGTTAGAAGCTCCTAATCGAACTCGTTACCTGCATTAAAGACATCTGTCTTACATAGATACCTGTATAAAAGACTCTTGTCCACAGACTCAATTAATCAGTCAGACTCTAACCTCTACAACATGGGCAAGACCAAAGAGCTTTCTAAGGATGTCAGGGACAAGATCATAGACTTGCACAAAGCTGGAATGGTCTACAAAACCATAAGTAAGACGCTGGGGGAGAAGGAGAAAACTATTGGTGCAATAGTAAGAAAATGGAAGAAATACAAAATGACTGTCAATCGACATCGATCTGGGGCACCATGCAAAATCTTTGATCATGAGGAAGGTGAGAGATCAGCCTAAAACTACACGGGGGGTACTTGTTAATGATCTCAAGGCAGCTGGGACCACAGTCACCAAGAAAACCATTGGTAACACATTACACCTTAAAGGTTTAAAATCCTACAATGTCCACAAGGTCCCCCTGCTCAAGAAGGCACATGTGCAGGCCTGTCTGAAGTTTGGCAATGAACACCTGGATGATTCTGTGAGTTATTGGGAGAAGGTGCTGTGGTCAGATGAGACAAAAATTGAGCTCTTTGGCATTAACTCAACTCGCCGTGTTTGGAGGAAGAGAAAAGCTGCCTGTGACCCAAAGAACACCGTCCCCACTGTCAAACATGGAGGTGGAAATATTATGTTTTGGGGGTTTTCTCTGCTAAAGGCACAGGACTACTTTACCGCATCAATGGGAGAATGGATGGAGCCATGTACTGTAAAATCCTGAGTGACAACCTCCTTCCCTCCGCCAGGACATTAAAAATGGGTCATGGCTGGGTCTTCCAGCAAGAGAATGACCTAAAACATACAGCCAAGGCAACAAAGGAGTGGCTCAAGAAGAAGCACAGTAAGGCCATGGAGTGGCCTAGCCAGTCTCCACACCTTAATCCCATAGAAAACTTATGGAGGGAGTTGAAGCTCCGAGTTGCCAAGCGACAGCCTCAAAATCTGAATGATTTACAGATGATCTGCAAAGAGGAGTGGACCAAAATTCCTCCTGACATGTGCACAACCCTCATCATCAACTACAAAAAACGTCTGACTGCTGTGCTTGCCAACAAGGGTTTTGCCACCAAGTATTAAGTGTTGTTTGCCAGAGGGATCAAATACTTATTTCTCACTGCAAAATGCAAATAAATTTATCTAATTTATACAATGATTTTCTTGATTTTTTTTTGGATATTCTATCTCTCAATGTTAAAATTAACCTACCCTTAAAATTATAGACTGTTCATGTCTTTGTCAGTGGGCAAACTTACAAAAACAGCAAGGGATCAAATAATTATTTCCTTCACTGTATGTTCACTAAATGATCTATTGCACACTGTACATCTAAAGCAGGGTTTGCATGTTTAAACATGCTATTATTCAACCAACAACCAGAAAACATGTTGCCGGCTGCCGTTGTATAACCTTGAGCAGTGTAAATTCGGTTTTGACTTGTCTTAATCTTCTAATCTCACTCCTGTTCGTCGCCTGCCCTTACACTCTTCATGGTGATTGTTCTTCAAGAGCTCTGCCTACGCTTATCTCGGCATATGTTTAAAGTCTTTGTTCTATTATGGCATATTTTATCAATATACCGTAATTGTCCCAGATAGAAGCACCCCTTTAACTGGTCTTTTGTCTCTCACTTTGGTACTTCTCCATCAATCTTGCCTGTCTACACATCAATTGTAGCTAACAGTGACTGTTCTGTAATGACCTGGGGATATTCCATACCTCCATGAAGGGCTCAGATTGAAAAACAAATAATTCCTAATAGTCTTGGCCAGACCTGTTAGCAACCCTGTAAGTTTGCTGCCTGTCTGTTGGCCTTGTGACACAGAATATGTTAGTAGGAAGGTATGATGGTATCATGTTAGCTCTTGTAATCTAGCTACTTTTAAACAGGGAATAAGATATTTAATGGTCATCCAAATGTTTTGCTGAGGAACTGAGGTGATGTTGAAAATTGATCACCTTTGGAAATGGTCTTCGATCTTTGAAGGAGTTTCGAAGATTTTTTTTACCATGGACACAAGGCAAGGAAAGCATTACAATAATTATATGGTATAATATTATTATAATATAATAGTATGGTCTGCAGTTGATTGGCTACGGTGGTCACATCATTACTGCAGGCAGTTTGGTTATTGGTGAAGCAGCACAGGATTGGTGTAGCAACGTGCAAGTGAGTATAAATTATTGTATCTCCTTATTTTTATGCTTTTCCTGCTCACTTTTAAAAACAATCTTGGTCAGTTCTTCAAATCTAAATGATCAATTAGCTAATCAACAACAAATCTACTTTGCATTGTTATAAAGAGTTTAAAGGGTTATTCCCAAAATCATAACGTGGTCCCTTTCCTGTACATACAGAATTAATCATGTGTGCCAATAAAACCTATTTTTAAATATTCACTAGTTTTCAGCTATCACTCCGCCTACTTATAACCCCAGCGGGCTCTGTTTACTCTCATTTGCCAATAGATCCATCATCAGAAGTTCTAATGCAGTCGGTGGAGCATGCTAAGATCACCTAATGACACGGTGGAATAAAACATCTGACAGCCGGGTTGTAGCACATTTAGCTATGCTATGCTGAAGATTCAAATTATTCTAGCTGTATTTGCACATAATGACCTTGTCTATTTCATGAAAAAGATTGCACCTATGACCTGTCTAATAAAATTTTCCACATATTCTCTCACAGCAAACTTATTGCCCTAAAAGCTGTGTTATAGCACATCTCAGGTATTCTATGCATAGAAATAAATATTGACCATTATCTATTTCCATTAGGAAGACCACTGGAGAGCAAAGGAAGGAGTCTGCAGCACTAAGAAGAAGCAGTGTGTTGCAGGTAAATGTAGGTTTAGCAGATAAGAATAAGAGCACCCATTTAACTTTTTGAAGCTGGATTCATCAAGGGGCAGAATAAAATGAAAAAAAGCACAAAAGCGCAAGAAGGAAATTTTATTTTGGGCTTGCTCTGGATGTTAAAAACATTCATGCAGATATTGTGCTTTGCAAAAAAAAATCCCATTGTAGAATTAACCCTTTAACACAAAACATTTACCATTTATAACATTCGCAGGTATACTGAAATCAAATAGCCATCTACCTTGACAAAGTGTTGATAGATTTCTTCATGGTCACCCACACTGCCCCTTTTCACAGCTACTCATTTACAAGAATATCCTCTTCTAGAAAGAATTACAGCTGTGTATTATTCATTGCATCTTTTAAGTTAAAGAAAAGATGTAGCAATCGTAAGCTGTCAGCTTTCAGCTATGATGTCCTTTATTAAATAAAAATATGTCAACCTATCTATCTATCTTTAATACAGTATGAAATAAGTATAACCATATATCAGAGAGTTAAAAAAGAGTAGATAAAATCAGTCTGAGAGCTTAATTACTATCTTTCAGTTGATTTTACTGTCCTCTTGCCTCGTCTTCTCTGCTGAGAAAATGAATTAAGTGCAGCACAGAAAGAACAAAGCCGCCCACCCAAAATGTATTTCTTCATTTTGTTCCCTTGTGTTTTTCCTGTACACCTCCGCATCTTGACAGCAAGCAGTGTCTGGTATCTTGGCATATCTTCACTGCACACCTAATGAGATTTTAATAATGCAACCTGCTCAGAGGCTATGAAGTAATATCTCAAAATAGCTCTAAAGTTTAACAGGTAAGAAAGACAAGCATTGGAAAAATCTAGGCATGTATTTATATTTTGAAATATGTAATCATAAATAGAAGGAAGCTTGTACTTGATAGGTGCTGATGCCGTTGATAGGTGCTGATGCCGTACTAACTGCTGTGTTACTGTCTCCAATGATATCTACAAACTAAACGGAAAAAAAGATAAAGAGATGGAACAATAAGCCTATAATCATTTGCACACAATTGTTGACTGATTCAAAATAAAAAAAAGCACCAGTAGGCTTCTGGATAAAGTTTTATTTGACAGAAAAAATGCAACTTACTTTTTTAAAAGATTTTATAAGAATCTGGTTGCAACCTTTTTTGCAGTCTTAGGTGTCATTCAGATGTCTGATTTTCGCATATCAGTGCTATCCGTAGTCTTCAAGGATAGTACTTGTACCTGTGTTAGCATACGGGGTCATTCACATGTTTGGTATTTTCTGTGGACTGCTTGCAGGGACATTTCCAATTTTGATCCGAGGGTCAGATCAAAATTGTCAGTGTAAGGTTATAGGTCCATGAAAAAAATCGGACCACAGTCGGATGCCATTCAAATAGGATAAGGTGGGGAAACTTTTTTTTTCTCCACATACGAGAAAAACAGATAACACTCGAACCAAACTCTGATGGAAGTCTGATCAAAATAATCTGTCTGTTTTTCTCGTACATGAAAAAATCGGACTTCTTAATGAGGCCTTAAAGTGAAATTCCCAAGACTGAAAGTTATCCTCTCACTGTAGCATAGGAGAGAACTAGCTGATTACTGGAAGAAAAACAGCTATGATTACCAGTGATTCAGAGAAGAGGGATCTGGAGACCCCTATTTTCAGGATCATTTGAAGTCTGACCATTGGGATACCACTAGTGATGAGGGAGCATGCTCGCTACTGCTCGGTGCTCGCCCGAGCATCTCACTACTCGAGATGCTTGGCGCTCGCCGAGTATTTCCGGGGTTGCTCGGCGGGAGCTCGGATCTCCTCCCTGCATCTTTGGCGCTCTTTAGAGCGCCAATGAACATGCAGGGATTGCCTGCCATGCACTGTAATGCTATAGCCATGTTGGTTGTGGGCATTACAGTGATTGGCTGGCCGCACAGCGTCATCAGGTCTATATCAGACCTGGCGCCGTTATGTTCGTCACAGTCACTCTGGAATTAGTCAGTGTAGGGAGAGGTGCTGCTGCGTCAGGGAGAGATTTGCTTGTGTATTAGGTAGTGTAGGGAGAAAAAACGTACATTACACATATCCATCTTAACAAACAGTCCTTTTGAGGACTAACTAATCCATCTGCAGAGATATCAGGCAGGCAGTGTATATAGGCAGGCAGGCAGAGTATATAGCAGACTGCAGTGCATATAGAACAAGAGGCTCCATTCAAATTCTGCCTTCTGCTGCGGTTAGATATTTCTATACAAAAGCTCAGGTCTCAGGGGCCAGGAATACTTTTCTTTGGATCTTAATCCTCATTATTTGTTTAAAAAGCAATCCAGAGAACACCGTTTTTCTGCGCCATTTGCTTGTTGGCACTGCAGAATACAGCCAGGTCCTTTCCATATTACAGCGCTAGAAATCCAGCTATTTAAAACCGTGTTTTCTCCGTCACACAGATCACATGTACGTTGTCAGAAAATACTGCCATTTTTGGCCTCCATTAAAAAATTCTTTCAGTGTGTCAGTGAAGCAATTCACACCAGTTTGCTGTTCAAACTACTTACCTACAGGCCAGGTATTTAAAACTCTGCTTTCTCCATCACACGGATCACATATAAGTTCGCTCCAAACTCCGTCATTTGTATTTGTAGTAAGCGTGGAAGATACTGTCCTCCATTTAAAATGGGCAAGGCACATGGCAAGGGACGGGGAACTGGACGTGATGGTAATGGTGCATGCAGAGGCCGAGGACAAGGCCATGGGCAAGCTAAAATTGTGCCACAACAAACACCCACATCTTCTCGCCTGACCTTCCTGTCCCAATTTCTAGGGGACCGCAGCACACCACAATTGAACCCAGAGCAGTGTCAAAAAGTCATTGGTTGGATAGTGGATAATGCTTCCAGTCACTTAGCCACCACCACCACCACCCTGTCTTCCACATGGTCAAGTCTCAGTAGCCGTGAGTCTGGACCGCATATTCCTCACCCTGATCCTCCTTCCTCCCACCATGCTGAGTGCCCAGAGACAACTGATCCCACACTTGGACACGCTGAAGAGCTGGTCATTTTTCCATTTATAGATTCTGGCCTCTCGCCCGGTCCACTTGAAGCGGGGCAAGAGGAGATTGCATGTAGCGATACCCAAATATTTGAGCAGCCACAGTCACACGAAGGCGACGGTGGGAAAGTGTCACAAGAGGTGGACGATGATGAGACACAATTGCCAGAAAGTCAGGAGGAGGACTGCGGTGCGAAAGTGGAAGACGAGGTGGTGGATGATATAGTAATTGACCCAACCTGGCAGGAGGACATGTAGAGCGAGGACAGCAGCACACAGGGGGAGGGAGGCAGAGCACCCCAACAGGCAGGAAGAAGCAGTGTGGTGGCCGCAGACAGAAGGCAGGCAACCATTCCCCGTAACACCAACACGAAGGAAGTTGTCAGTACAACTGTTAGGTCTTACCGAGTCTGGATGTTTTTTAAAGACTATGCTGATAACCCCAAAAAGGCCATTTGCACCACCTGCCAGGCCAGCATCAGCAGGGGTGGCAAAAGGACCAACCTGACCACCACCAGCATGATCAGGCACATGGCAGCAAAGCACCTTACTTTGTGGGCCGAACCCCAGGGTCCAGGAACAGTGTCTGCAGGTGGCACCATTGCTTCTTCCGCTGTTGTGCATGCAAGACAATCCCCTATCCATGATGCATGCGAAGATGCCTCCTGCCCTTCACCTGTCGTTGCACACTCTCAAGTAGCAGCATCAGGAAGCACGTCCATGTCCTTGTCCCAGCGCAGCATTCAGTTGTCCATACCCCAGTCCTTGGAATGCAAGCGCAAATATGCAGCCAACGCCCCACAGGCCACACTACTAAATGCTCACATTTCACGACTGCTTGCGCTCGAAATGTTGCCTTTTAGGCTAGTGGAGACGGAAGCATTCCACAACCTGATGGCGGCGGCCATCCCTCGGTACTCTGTCCCCAGCCACCACTATTTCTACCGGTGTGCCGTCCCCGCATTACACAAGCATGTGTCCCAAAACATTAGCCATGCCCTCAACAGCGCAGTTACCGGGAAAGTCCACCTAACCACGGACACGTGGACAAGTGCTTGTGGGCAGGGACGGTACATCTCGCTGACGGCACACTGGTTATCATAGTGGAAGCCAGGACCCAGTCGGACCTTGGGATGGAACACGTCCTCCTGACGCCAAGGTTTGCGGGCCCTAGGTCAATCAGGGTGGACCCCACGGTCTCCAGCTCCTGCACCTCATCCTCCTCAGCCTCCTCCTCCTCTTCAGCCTCCATCTCCGAAATGACAACATCAGTCACAAGCTGGAAGCACTGCAGCACTGCCTCGGCCAAGCGGCAACAGGCTGTGCTGAAGCTAATATGCTTAGGTGACAAACCACACAATGCTGAAGAGTTGTGGACAGCTCTGAAAGAGCAGGTTGATCTGTGGCTCACACCGCTGAACCTACAGCCAAGCATGGTCATGTGTGACAATGACTGGAACCTGGTGGCTGCTCTGAGGCGAGGCGAGCTCACACACGTACCATGCCTGGCCCATGTGCTTAACCTCGTGGTTCAGCAGTTTCTCAAATCCTACCTGGAGCTTCAGAATCTGCTTGTTAAAGTACACCGCCTGTGTGCCCATTTTAGAAAGTCAGCTAAAGCTTCCGCCGCCCTTGCCGTGTTTCAGCAGCGTTTGCAGCTTCCGGCTCACAGACTGGTGTGTGATGTCCCCACGCGTTGGAACTCTACACTGCAGATGTTGGGAAGGATTTGTGAGCAGAAGAGGGCAGTTGTTGAGTACCAGCATCAACAAGGCCGTCGGTATTCAGTTCAGACTCCACACATAAGACCTCAGGAGTGGACATGGATGTCAGACATATGTACCATCCTCCAAAACTTTGAAGACTCCACCAAGATGGTGAGCGGTGATGACACCATAATTAGCATCACCATCCCGCTTCTCTGTCTTCTGAAACACTCTCTGCTCACAATCAAAGAGGATGCATTGCAGGCGGAGCACGATGAGATGGAGCAAGGAACCATACAGGGTGATTACACACAGCCAAGCCTCATCTCATCCTAACGTGGATTGGGTGACAATGAGGAAGAGGAGGAGGAGGAAGAACAGGAGCTAGTTTCATGCGCTATAGACAGTACTACCTGCACAGCTGTCATACCGTCTGTTCAGCGTGGATGGCCAGAGGACAGAGAGGAGGAGGAGGAAGAGGAGGAGGAGAGCATGGTCAGTGATCCTCTTAGTAAAGACACGGAAGTCTTGCTTGTTAGTAGTCTGGCACGCATGGCTGACTTTATGTTACGCTGCCTTTCCCATGACCCTCGCGTTCTCAAAATTTTGGGTGACAGTCATTACTGGTTGGTGACACTTCTAGACCCACGCTACAAGGAGAACTTTATATCTATTATTCCTGAGGCGGACAGGTCTACAAAAATGGGGCTGTACCAGAAGGCTCTTGTTGCGGAACTATTAAAAAAAATCCCATCTGAAAATGTTGGCGGCAGAGGGCACATTTCGTTGGACAACCAAGGAGTACAGGTGAGAGAGACACAACTCCAATCCAGCAGAGGCAGGGGAACACTGTCAATGTTTTGGGAGAGTTTCCTCAGACCCTCCCATCGCACAGGCGTTGAGGCACAAGGAGTGCAAAGTTTTGGAAGATGCTGAGGGAGTACCTTGCCGACTGTACCGACGTCCTCCGTGATTCCTCTGTGCCTTATAATTATTGGGTATCCAAGCTGGATACGTGGAATGAACTGGCTCTCTATGCCTTGGAGGTCCTGGCCTGCCCTGCAGCCAGCGTTTTATCAGAGCGGGTTTTTAGTGCCGCTGGTGGAATTATAACTGATAAGCACATCCGCCTGTCAACTGAAAACGCTGATAGGCTGACTCTTATAAAAATGAGAAAGGGCTGGATTGGGCCAGACTTCTCAACACCACCGAATGATAGCAGCGTAACATAAACTCAAATCCAGTGTCTTTTTTTGTGAGGTGTATTCCCATGCCCCTCTTTACACCCACACATGGGTATACGCTTCCTGATTTTGGCTATTTGCTCTTGTCCTTCTCCTTCTCCTCATCATCATCCTCTTCCATCACCATATCACCAGGGTGACCGCGGTCCGTGATGCAACACCCACATAATTTTTTTAAAGGGTGTTTATGATGCCCGTAAAAAAAATTTTTATACAGTATGTTCATGTATACCCCCCAGGGGTAAATGTTTGTCAGCCCATACACTTAGTGCATGGGCATTACAAGTATAGGAGGTCCGCTCCACGTCTCTTCCAAGGGGCATTGAAGTGCCTCCAAATTTTTGGCAGCCCTTGCATTCACTGCATAGGCCAACACTATGGGAGACTCTCTCCTTTCTAATGGGAATTTGTCATTACTGTGGCCCTGCTCTATGTGTCTTTAAATTCTTAGTGGGGTTTTTCCTAAAATTGGTCAGCCGTTGGACTCACTGCATACCCTATAACTGTATAGCAGACTTTCTCCTTTCTAATGGGAATTTGTCATTACTGTGGCCCTGCTCTATGTGTCTTTAAATTCTTAGTGGGGCTTTTCCTAAAATTGTTCAGCCGTTGGACTCACTGCATACCCTATAATGGTATAGCAGACTCTCTCCTTTCTAATGGGAATTTGTCGTTACTGTGGCCCTGCTCTATGTGTCTTCAAATTCTTAGTGGGGTTTTTCCTAAATTTGGTCAGCCGTTGGACTCACTGCATACCCTATAACTGTATAGCAGGCTCTCTCCTTTCGAATGGGAATTTGTCGTTACTGTGGCCCTGCTCTATGTGTCTTTAAATTCTTAGTGGGGTTTTTTCCAAATTTTAACTGCATACCCTATACAATTATACCCTATAATTTGTTTTTTCCCAAATTTTGGCAGCCCTTGCAGTCACAGCATGGGCATTACCACTCTAGGAGACCTGCTCCTTTATAATGGGAACATTTTTTTTACTGAGACCCTCCTCTATGTCTCTTCAAAGGGGTATTGGGCTGCGTTCAAATTTTTGGCAGCCCTTGCAGTCGCTGGATACGCAATAACAGTATAGGAGACCCACTTGTTAATAATGGGAAGAACAAAGCATAGCCGTCTGATGGCTCTCTAACAATAGCGAGGGCCAACTGCTGGCCTTTTAAGAATAGTAAGGGCCGTCTAATGGCCCTATGAAAATAGGCTTTATGACTTTCAGAGTACCTCCATCATAAATAAAACAGGATGTGTCTGATGATGTGTCACACACCACATTGCCAGATAAGGTTGTAAAATGTTAAAATGACATTTCCCGGTGAATGCATTTGTCTTAAAAAAATACCTTAAAAAAACAAAACAATAGGATCTTTCTTTAGTATAAAAAACAGCGTCACCAATTTAACCTCAATGTAATCACATTGTTCAGCTCCTGCACCTCCTCCTCCATCTCCGAAATGACCACATCAGTCACAAGCTGACAGCACTGCAGCACTGCCTTGGCCAAGCGGCAACAGGCTGTGCTGAAGATAACATACTTAATGCTTAATTGACAAACCGCCCAGCGCTGCAGAGTTGTTGAAAGCTGTAACACAGCAGCCTGATCTGTGGCTCTCACCGCTGAACATACAGCCAGGCATGGTCATGTGTGACAATGGGCGGAACCTGGTGACTGAGAAATGACACCCAGGGTAGATACGGTTTCCCTCTATGCCAGTCCTTTCACCGAGCTAAATACAACTCTCATCAGAAAAAGCTGTGGACTGGCTCCGTACCGTCGCTGGCCACATTCACCTGTCCATGTGTTTGTGGTTAGGCGGTCCTTCCCAGTAAGTGCACAGGGGAGGGCACGGGTAATGTTGTGGGACCCGTCCTTGTGGAAGGTGGAGATGATACCGGGAAAAATAATGGTGGCTGGGGACTGAGTATGGATACCCAGCCACCGCCCGCATGAGTTTGTGAAAAGCTTCTGCCTCCACGAGCCTAAAAGGCCACATTTCAAGTGCAAGCAGCTGTCAAAAATTTGGCTGTATAGTATTGCAGCCTGTGGGTGGGTGGGTGGCTGGCTGCATACTTGTGCTTGCATTCCAAGGAATGGGGTAGGGACAACTGAATGCTGCACTGGGACAATGACGTGGACGGTGATTGTTGCAAGTCTGCAACGACAGGTGCATGGCGGAAGGCATCTTCGCATGCGCCAAGGATGGGCACACTTTTAGGCAGTGACCTGGGAGTCAGAAAAGCTTCCAGAGGTCTTCCCCATGCTGTTCCCATGTCTTTTCAGCACTGTATGCATGTGTCTGATGATGTGTCACACACCACATGGCCAGATAAGGTTGTAAAATGTTAAAATGACATTTCCCAGTGAATGCATTTGTCATGGTTGAAAGCAATGCAAAAGTGAAAAAACGCATCAAAACGCTACGTGTGAACATAGCTCAAGGTGTGGAGGAGTATTTTTGTTTTTTATCATTTATTTTGCCTTATATACAAGTCATTACCCTGGAAAGGATATTCCTTAATATAGTTCCCAGGAACATCCATTTTGTTTTTGTATGTTTTATTGTGAGTTCGTAAAAGTGGCGTAATACTCTGACAACGTTGTTGACAGCAGTGATCTTGGAGTCAGAAATGCTTCAAGGCGTCTTCCCCATGCTGTCCCCATGTCATTTGAGCACTGTTCCCATCAATTTGGGCAATTTTTAGGCCCTCTGCAGACCGCCGGGGGGAGCCGCCTGAAAAATGCTGGAGTTTCCCATAGACTTACATTGGGCTCGTTGCTCGGGTTGAGCACCCGAGTATTCCAATTTGCTCGACCAGAGCAACGAGTACCCGAGCATTTTAGTGCTCGCTCATCACTAGATATCACATATATTGGGGAAGACTTTCAATCTTAAGAACATCCCTTTAAGTTCAAATAAGATAGGCTAAATTAAGAGAATATACCATAAACCGTACAAGGCAAGAAATTGCTCAAGTATAAACAATTCCCTAAAACAGTACATTACTGCAATACACTCATTTTGAGTTGCACTTGCAGATGAGATGCAGCAGGGGGTCAAACCTGAGCCCTGTTCTTTTTGTTATACTGCATTTGTTAAAGACCTTGTAGACTGATCACATAGAAAATTCTCAATTTTTGCACTTGATACTATTTTTCATAACGATTAGGTTTGAAATAAGTTGCTCATACACATTACAGCAAAGGCAGGCCAACCCGCTGATATCGGTGGAACCAGTTGACTGTGCCATAGTATGGATGAGGCAGACTCTCCTCTTTCCTGATAAGGAAAATGTTCCCATCCGTTGTTGTAATAGGAGCTAAACTGCAGCTAGAGATGTCAAACAGTGGCTTGCTCAGTGGTTAGCACTAGTGGTTTGCAGCACCTGGGTCCTGGGTTCAAATCCCTTCGAGGTCAATATATGCAATGGAGTTTGTGTGAAATTTCTCTGGTTTCATCCAACACTCAAAATACGTACTGATAGGTAATTTAGATTGTGAGCCCCAATGGTGACAATGATGCTGATGTCTGTAAAGCGCTGTGCAATTAATGGTGATATATAAGTGAGTAAAACAAATAAATTCCACCCTTCTTATTGAAAACACATAGCATGAAGAAGTTGGTATCAATTGCTGTTAGTTAAACAATATGTAGAAGACAGCAGAGTGGGTACCTTTTGACAAAAAATGCGGGAAATGATGTTTAACACTGAAGAATTTAAGTTATGCACATAGGAAGCATGGATTTCATTCCATTTCATACTTTTTGTACAATTTATTAGGGAGGGAACAACAATGAAAATAACGTAGGAATAATAATGAATAACAACCTGTCCTGCAGCAACCAGTGACGGAAAGCTGCTGCATTAATCTCTAAATTGGCAAGCATTACTATGGGGTTAAAGGTAGATTCACATGCTGCAGATTTTGCTTCAAAACTCACAATTCATTCCTTTCATTCAGTGGGATTCTTTCAGATGAATGTAAAAATTTCCGCAACAAAATCTGGAGTATGGGAATTGATTCTAAGGCCACGTTCACTCATACATTATTTGGTGAGTTTTTTACCTCAGTATTTGTAAATAGGGATGGATGAATCCGAACAGTGAAGTTTGGGGTCCATACTGAACACCTAGTGTCCGAGCATAAACCCCGAACAATGACTTCTCCAGGAAGTCCGTGCTACTGTTTGGGTTCGGCAGCCTGAACGAAGTTTGTTGAAAGGCTGTAGCACAGTCAATCAACAGGCTTTGCCAGTGTGGGCACTTCTAGCTCAATCACAGCCATGTCAAATATTGGCATGGCTGTGATTGGCACACAGTGTAAAAAAAAAATGACATGCAGTCCGCTCTATTTGCGCTAACTAGTGCAATTAAAGCAGACAGCTGCAGGCTGCAGCCCCCAGCTGTCAGATTTATATTGGCTGGTTATCAAAGATAGAGGGGTCCCACGCCATTTTTTTAAATTATTTAAATAAATAATCTAAAAAAGCGGCATGGGACCCCCCCCTTTCATTTTTGACAACCAGCCGAGCTAAAGCAGACAGCTAGGGCTGGTATTATCAGACTGGGAAGGGGCCTTGGATATTGAACCTTCCCAGCCTAAAAATAGCAGCCTGAAGCCGCCCCTGAAAAGACGCATCTATTAGATGTGCCAATTCTGGCGCTTTGCCTGGCTCTTCCCACTTGCCCAGGTGCAGTGTCAAGTGGGGTAATATTTGTGGGGTTGATGTCAGCTGACATCAAGCTCACAGGTTAGTAATGGAGAGACATCTATAAGATACTGTTAAATACACTGAAGCTGCACTCTGCGAGACCCGACTACTGGGAACTGAGGTGAAGTCACTAAGGTTATCTCAGTTCACAACGACCGGTTCTCACGAAGGCAGGGTCGCTGTGATCAGAAATAACCTTAAAGTAAGGTTACCTGAGTTCATAGCAGCTGCTTCTCATGCTGCGCAGTGCCAGTGCCGCATAGATGAATAGAGATGAGCGAACTTTTCAAGGTTCTGTTCGGATTGGCGATGTTCACCGAACGTTCGTCAAACATATCCCAAAAGCTGCCAAAACAGCTCAAATTAGGGCAGACACCAGGAAAAGTGGCATCAATTGACCCAGAGTACAAATAGTATAATTGCACGGTAAAGCCAAGAAGAGCTGAGAAAGGACTGAGACAGGTGAGACACGCCAGCAGTAGTGGAGGAATCGCATAAGTGAACAGGGCCGTCACTTCCAACGTTCACCTACTGCACCGGGGACAGTTGGGGTTAGGACATCAGGTTGAGAGGGGGCCAGTTGGTGCGTGGGAAGCTAAACATGATTTGATTGACTTTATCCAGAAGAGACTTGACCCCCACTAAGGCCATATAAAGAGTCAGAGAACTCATGTGGTGACTCCCATGACTGGGTGCATCACATTGTTACAAAGAACTTTACTTTTATTCTCTAAAAACACTCTATTGTTACTTCAAGTTTACTGTTTATTACCATTGTTACTAACCCATTTCAGAATACCTGTTATACATATAAAGTGGTTATATCAATCCCTGACTTGTGTCTTGTGTCTTTGTGCGTTGCATTCCGGCACCTATGTTACAAACCCACCAGATGGAGACCCAAATTGGAGTCTCCACATTTCCAAAAATTGTTAGTAACATAAGCAACAGTAGCAACAGCAGGCACAGAAGCCATGTTAAAGGTGCCACAGACTGCAATAACGCAAGATCAATGCAGCACACTAAAAATGACACCATCGCCTTGTCTGCCCAGTCTGCGACTAGGGTGCGAAAGTCATTGGAGATCCATGACTTGTTCATCTTGATAAAAGTTAGATGGTCTACACTTTCAGGGGGCAGTCGGATGCACTTATCCATCAGGACACCACCAGCAGCACTGTAGACACGTTCTGAGAGAACGCTGAGTGCCAGGCATGACAAAACCTCCAAGGCATGACAGGTGAGCTCAGGCCACTCTTCCATTTTTGAATACCAAAATTATAAAAGGTTCAAACCCCCCCCTGATGGCATTCATATTGAGCTTGAGATACTCCTGCACCATCCTCTCCAGTCGTTCACTACGTGTCAGACTTGTACTCTGTTCTGCTGATGCACAGACTGGTCTAAAAAATGTATGAAATGACTCACAGAAATGGATTCTGCCACTTACACTGCTGCTGCTAATGTTTTTGCGTTCACGACTCAAAGTTACCGGGGTTGGAAGTCTAGAACTTCAATGCACACTGTGTGCCTCACTACTGTCTTGGCGAAAACCACTCTTAAGATGGTCTACAAGTGTGTTTCTATATTCCAGCATGCGCATGTCCCTTTCCAGGGTGGGAATCATCTGGCAAAATTTACTCTTGTACTGTGGATCTAACAGAGTGGCAACCCAGTATTTAGCACAATTTCTATTTCTAACAATACGGGCATCAAGTTTCAGATAGTGCAGCAAGAAGGCGCTCATGTGTCGGGCGCTTCCATGAGGTCTAAGTCAATGGTGTGTTGGTGGCGGGGTAACACTCAAGCTTGCTTCCTATGTCCCCTCCTGACAACCACAGACAACAGAGAGGGGATCATTATCCTCTTCATCTCCTGACTCATCAGCTCTTCCTCCTCGTCCTCCTCCATTTGTTCCTTGGATCCTGCACCTTCACTAACAGTTTTTCTGGTACCATGAGCTACCCTTGAATGCTGTAATCCACCTTCCCATTGCACCCGCCTGTGCGACGACAGTCCAGGAAATATAGTTATCCCTTTTCGCATCCTCCCCTGCTTCCTCCTCTTCCTCTGGGACCACCACCTCCTACCACAGACTATTCAAAGTGTGCTCCAGCATGTAGATGACTGAAATAGTGATGCTGATGACGGCATCATCAGCGCTAACCATCTTATTAGGCATTTCAAAACAGTGCAGAAGGATGCAGAGGTCCTTCATCTGTGCCCACTCTGCAAGCGTGATTTGAACCATGTCTGTATTGCATTGGCCCAGGCTATTCAAATGATATACTATACTAGGGCCCGTCGCTGCTGCCACAGTCGCTGCAACATGTGCAGCGTGAAATTCCACTGAGTCGGCACACCGCATATCAACCAGTTAACCGGTAGGCTGAAAGACCTCTGTAGCAATGCAAGTCAATTACCTGTGGGGTGCAAATGGCGTAAGTGAGCCCACAGTGACCGTGCTTTCTGCAGCAGCGTATCCAGGCCGGGATAGTGGCGGAGAAATTGCTGTACCACCAGGTTGAGGACGTGATCCATGCAAGGCCCATGTGCGAGGTTACCCCGGCATAGGGCCGCCACTAGGTTTGCACCGTTATTGCACACGGTCTTCCCTGGCTCCAGGTTCATTGGAGACAGCCATTGCTGAAACTTGGCCTGGATAGCTGTCCACAACTCCTGAGCTGTGTGATTGCGATCTCCAAGGTATATTAATTTAAACAGTGCCTGATTGCGGTGAGCCCTGACTGACCGGTACGGAGGTGGGGGGTTTCTCCCTGCACTGTTGGAATGTGTGTCTCATTAAAACAGAGGTTAAGGGTGGAGGTGGAGGCCCTAGAGGAGGTGGAGGAGGCGGAAACAGTGGAGGAAGTGTTAAATACAGAGTGTTGTCCCACAAGCCTTGGGGATTCCAAGACTTGTGGAGTGGCCCCGCCTGCTCCCACAGCCTCCAGAGTCATACTTGTTCATCCAGGTGTCTGTGGTGAAATGCACCCTGTCAGACATAGAGTTTTTTGGTACTCGGGGACTACGATGGCCATCAGCTTTCCGAAACCATCTGTATCCACCAGATGGAAAGACAGCATTTCTGTGGCCAACAGATATGAGATGGTGAAGTTCAAGCTCTTAGCTTTGGCATGTGTAGGAGGAAACAATCTTTTACGTGACCACAAGTACGGGACCAAAGGCTGGCTGCTGTGCTGAGAGAGGGTGGAGTAGAGTCAACATGACAAACTGTTGGGCAGTGAGTGAGGTGCAGGCAGAGATGCTATGGTGGATTGAGAAAGATGTGGTGTGCTCAGTGAACAAAAACAGCAGGCATGTCCACTTCCATAACAGCAGACGGGCTCTCACTCACCCCGACTGTAGTGGGTAAACAAGTGGAGGTTCTCCTGCTGGAGACCTGTGTGACAACACTTGCCACGGTGCTGGAGAAGGAAGAAGCAGTAGATGCGGTTTATGGGCCGGTGTGTGGTTGGCGAGGCCTGCTAGGCTGTATTTTAGTGCAGTGAGATTCCCAGACTAGCACATGTTGATCGCGCATGTGCTGGTTCATGCATGTAGTAGTCAAATTATTGCAATTTGTGCCTCTACGGAGTTGTTTTTTTACAAAATTGGCAGAGTTGGGTCATCCTTTGCAGTCTCAAAAAATGCCCAGGCTAGACAACCCTTGCTACCCCTGCAAACTGCAGACCCCCAACCTCAGTTGGCCACAGCCAGAGTTGTGGCTGAGGATGCAGTGCTTGTCGTGGTTGCATCACTCCGTTTCTGTGCTTGAAGCTGCAGTGTAACCTCCTCGTCTTCCTCCTCCACCTCCTCTACTGAGCTACTCAGCTGCGTGCCTCTGTGTTCACACCAAGTGGGATCTACAACCTCATAGTCATCCTCTCTGTTCTCTCACTCCTCACCCTGAGAGTCATCCTCCTCCTGACAGCACAGTACAGTCCGCGGGTGCCTCAGGTATCTGAGTCTCATCAGGATCACCTCCACCCGGGGGTTAACGTCTGGTGATGAAGGTCTGGATTCTGCGTGGATCCTACTTTATCCGGCCTCCGATCCAACTGAAAAAATGTAGGCATCAGTGCAGATCCTTTCCTCCTCTTGAGTCTGTGAATCTTTGGAGCAGACCTCTGATGCCCATGAAATAGAATGTGTGAACAGCTCTGCAGACTCGCCCATCTGTGGTTCCCTACAGTCAGTTGGGCGGTTGGAGAGTTGTGACATGGGGAGAAACAAGAGTAATTGGGGTGCCACCTCTGAGGATTGTACTGTGTGTGATGTTAAAGTAGAGGAAGAGGAGGAAAGGCCACTTGATGCAGCGCTTGCCATCCACTGGAGCATAAGCTCTTTCTGGCCCTCATCTACAAGGCATACCGCTGTGTGGCTGTCAAAGAAAGGGAGTCAAGTAGCCCGTCTACTAACAGTAGTTCCCCACTCGTGTTGGATGTACCCTTCCCCTCTTTTAACCAGCTTTTTCACAACCCTAGGCCCAGATCTGTCAGTCACCTGTCACTAAATTAACACTCAGTATTTATTTGCTGAGATAGTGTGGCTGACAGAATAAGCACAAAAGATTTATATGCTGAAATGTGTATTGGTGTCTGGACCACACTATTAGCACAAAGGATTTAGATTCTGAAATGTGGACTGGTGTCTTTACCACACTATTAGCACAAATGATTTAGATTCTGAAATGTGGACTGGTGTATTTACCACACTATTAGCACAAAGGATTTAGATTTTAAAATGTGGACTGGTGTCTGGACCACACTATTAGCACAAAGGATTGATATGCTGGAAGGTCAATTTCACACAGGATCCTAGCTATCTGAGCTATCTGACAATAAACCGCCTAGATAGCTATCTGACTGCTTGCAGCAGCATGCGCAACCCCTCTGCTCTGTTATACTGACAAAATGGCGCCAAAACAACATGCCCACTTTTTATATGGAGAGAGACATGTGACTTTGGCAGCCAATGACACAATCCCTTGTATGTGGATGTTGTGGATGGTTTCTGCTCCCTGATTGGCTGCCAGAATCTCCACACATTAAGTTAAAAAAAAAGAAAAACGAATAACAATCTGCCACTCCTCTGACCTCTCCCCACCCCCTCCCCTCATCAAACATGTCCCCTCCGCTCATCATATAGCACCACTATCCTAGCCAAAGTCCTAACAAAAGCATTAGTGGAAACTCGATCATTTACCAAACTTTGGCTGAATTTTGCTGATTTTGAGGAAAATGCTCAAGAATCTGAACACGAATCCGACTGTGCAATGTTCATGCTGACTTTAATGTTTCCGAACAAGTTTGCTCATTCTACTGATGAATGACCGTGAGTACGGCACTCAGGAATTCATCAGTCCGGCACTCGAGCTACCATGAAACCCAGTGGCTGTGAACTCTGGTAACCTTTGGTTACTAGAGTTCACAGCCACTGGGCCTCTCGGCAGTCGTGAGTAGAGATGAGCGTTGTTCTACTCGAACTGTTCGCCAATCTCAAATTCGAGCTGTTTTGGGCGGTGTTCGAGCCGTTCGGCGAACACGAACGATTTGAGAAAAATTCGGCTGTTCGAGGTTATGTTCGATAACTGTTCGTGCACCAAAATCATAACTGGATTTTTTCTCAGTAATGATGAAAATTAATGTTAATACGCAGTTTGAGTGTACAGCGGGGTGGGGGGAGGGGCAGGGGATGGATCTCTGCAGGAATAATGAAGAACTCCATTTTTTTTTCTCTTTCCCGCATTTACAGTGGGGAGGTGCAATCTGTCAGCCTATCAGCAGCGCACACACGGAGCGAAGTGCTTTTTTTCACACAAGCAAGGGCATGTGTCATTGGCAGTGTATGTCACATGTCCTTGCCCTATAAGACCCAGCCATTTTCCCTGTCGCCACCATTTTCTCACTGCTGCAGCTGCGTGTTAGACGGCACCGCTGTTGCTGTGTGCGCTATACCTTGTTAATTTCAAGCCAATTTTCGCACAAATCTACAGATAGCTCGGGAGTAGGGAATAGTTGTGATTGCAGTCCTTTTAAGGATTAGGTTACAGCATTTCCTACGACTTTTATCAGGCAGGTCTGTGCTCTTAAATAGATAGATTGTGGGAGTAAAGACTAATTGTAATTGCAGTCCTTTTCAGGACTAGGTTACATCAGTTCCTATCAGTTTTTGCCAGGCAGGTCTGTGCCAGTGCTGTGCAAGTTTTTTTCACAGCATTTGGCTGAATCTAGCAAAGCTAATCCTTTTTGGCCTATTGCAGAGTGTTTTAGTCAGTGGAGTAGCCTATCTGTGTTGCAAGCTACACCACCTGTGTATAGAATACCAATTTTTTTACTGCACCTAGTGAAGTAAAATCTTTTGGGCATAGCATCATTCTATTAGTCCATCTATACTGACCTCCATCAGGTTGCAAATTGAATATAATTTTTTTCTGCATCTAGCTCTGAAAAAATATTTGGGCTTCTAGCAGTGTGTGGGACTTGTTCTATTAGTCCATCTATACTGACCTCCATCAGGTTGCAAACTGAATATAATTTTTTTCTGCATCTAGCTCTGAAAAAATATTTGGCCTTCTAGCAGTGTGTGGGACTTGTTCTATTAGTCCATATATACTGACCTCCATCACGTTGCAAATTCAAAATAATTTTTTGTCTGCATCTAGCTCTGAAAAAATATTTGGCCTTCTAGCAGTGTGTGGGACTTTCTCTATTAGTCCATCTATACTGACCTCCATCAGGCTGCAAATTAAAAATAATTTTTATCTGCATCTACCTCTGAAAAAATATTTGGCCTTCTAGCTGTGTGTGGGACTTGTTCTATTAGTCCATCTATACTGACCTCCATCAGGTTGCAAATTGAATATCATTTTTTTCTGCATCTACTTCTGAAAAAATGTTTGGGCTTCTAGCAGTGTGTGGGACTTGGTCTTTTAGTCCATCTATACTGATCTCCATCAGGTTGCAAATTAAAAATAATTTTTATCTGCATCTAGCTCTGAAAAAATATTTGGGCTTCTAGCTGTGTGTGGCACTTGTTCTATTAGTCCATCTATACTGACCTCCATCAGGTTGCAAACTGAATATCATTTTTTTCTGCATCTACCTCAGAAAAAAAATTTGGGCTTCTAGCAGTGTGTGGGACTTGTTCTATTAGTCCATCTATACTGACCTCCATCAGGTTGCAAATTGAATATAATTTTTTTCTGCATCTACTTCTGAAAAAATATTTGGGCTTCTAGCAGTGTGTGGGACTTGGTCTATTAGTCCATCTACACTGACCTCCATCAGGTTGCAAATTAAAAATAATTTTTATTTGCATCTAGCTCTGAAAAAATATTTGGGCTTCTAGCAGTGTGTGGGACTTGGTCTATTAGTCCATCTATACTGATCTCCATCAGGTTGCAAATTAAAAATAATTTTTATCTGCATCTAGCTCTGAAAAAGTATTTGGGCTTCTAGCAGTGTGTGGGACTTGGTCTATTAGTCCATCTATACTGACCTCCATCAGGTTGCAAATTGAATATCATTTTTTTCTGCATCTAGCTCTGAAAAAATATTTGGGCTTCTAGCAGTGAGTGGGACTTGTTCTATTAGTCCATCTATACTGACCTCCATCAGGCTGCAAATTGAATATAATTTTTTTCTGCATCTAGCTCTGAAAAAAAATTTGGGCTTCTAGCAGTGTGTGGGACTGGGTCTATTAGTTCATCTATACTGACCTCCATCAGGTTGCAAATTAAAAATAATTTTTATCTGCATCTAGCTCTGAAAAAATATTTGGGCTTCTAGCAGTGTGTGAGACTCATTGTATTAGGCCATCTATACCAAGCTCCACCAGCTTTGAAATTAATAATAATTTTTAGCTGCACCTAGCCCTGAAAATAATTTTTCCCAATAGTGGTAGCAATAGAAATATGGGGCTCGCGCCTGGCTAACAAAAATATACGCTTCATAACACAAAACACCAGCCTAGCGCACTGCATTAATAAGATGGCATCATCGTCTCTCCCAGTGCTAGGCCTACTACGCAGGCTAGCATTCCTGTGCCTAAAACACAATGCATGGGTCCGCGCTAGCCACTATGCTGAGGGGTATAAAGCTGCTGCTAACGCTTTATAACAATTCAATTGGCAGATTTTCACAGAGCTCTTCCACAACGCCCACCCATCGGGCAACAGTTGCCCACCCTCCCTATGGGATCTAGTGGCGAATAGTTGATGCCATTAATCAGAGCGTCAGTTGCCCCGTCAACGTGGCAAGCATATGGTAAGGCATGGGAAGAGTGGACACGACTAGTAGCAGGCAGACGGGTTGACCAATGTGAACAAGCCAGATCACAAGTCACCATAGAATTTCTCCACCAGCTAATGATGAGGGGCATATCAGGAGCGTCAGCGCAGCGGTGTCTGACCGGAGTAGCATTTCACTTCCAACTACTGAATTGGGGAGATGTGACAAAGATTCATCATCAGACAATCCATAAAAGGGTGGAAAAGGGGTCAGCCAAGTCAGGAATGTAGACGTCCCGTCCCGTGTCACTAAAACTGATTTCTCACATCATATCCCTAACACCATTAACATGACACTCACAATTTGAAGCAACACTAATGTCTTCTGCATTTGTGATCGCCTTCTTCGGGGCGCTATGTATAAGCGAATTAGTCCCTCAATCCAAAATTACCACCAGTGGAGGCTTATTACACCAGGACGTAGTCATAGCCAATAATGCAATACGTCTACGCATACACCAATCGAAAACGGTTCCAGCGGGCAGGGGTACTTGGGTACTTCTACAACCCACAAACGGTAAACTGAGTCGGGTAACAATAGTAAAAACATATCTAACCATCAGATCACAAAGTAATTTCTTCCTATCACACATTGATGGAACGCCATTATCAAGATACCTGTTCCAAGCTATATTTAATAAATGCATAACATCGGCAGGGAACCACCCCAAAGATTACGGGACACACTCATTCCGCATAGGTGCGGCCACGGAAGCAGCAAGAGCAGGACTGTCAGAAACGGAAGTTCAGAGGATAGGGAGATGGCGATCCACGTGTTTGGCGAGATACATAAGACCGGACTTGTTATCCTAACGTGGTTTGTTTCTTTTACAGGTGACACTAAGCCAACAGTGTGAGTGATAGGCCACTCGTATATATATTGGGCACAAAAAAGGGCGAAAGTCCGCCCAGGCGGGAGGAAATTAGAGTTTCATAACACATATTTCAACTGGAGAGGTATTAGAGGCCTGCTATGGCCACAGGTACTAATGGAGGTAATCAAGGTAGGGAGAGAGGCAAGAGGTCCAGTCATCTTAGTTATACAGGCCGGGGGAAACAACCTAGGTCATCACAAGAGCGCATAACTAATGGCAATAATGAAACTAGACACTGAGCGCTTCAGAGAATTTTTCACAAAATTAGCTATAGTATGGTCAGAGATTGTGCCGATAGCGGTATGGCAAGGTGCGCGAGACATCACGGCCATCGAATGGACAAGGCGGGTAATAAATATTCGGATGGCAAAATTTAGAAGAGACAGGGGCGGTGTAGTGATACGACACCGACAACTGGAAGGAGATAAAGCAGGCCTCATACGGCCCGATGGTGTTCACTTAATAGATATTGGACTGGACATATTCCTGTCAGGACTCCAGGACGGAGTGGAACAAGCGTTAAGAGTGATGGGTGGGGGTCAGAGTCCTGCATACGAGTACGCTGGATCCTCCGTGGCCTGGAAATAGAAAGGACATGTTGGAGAGTTACACTTGTTGGCCAACTTGCCGGAGTGGGGACCCAGGGCATGCTGCAACAAGCTGAATTATTTTAGAAATAAAATGCCTTTCTAATGGAATGAGTATAAAGAGTTAATAAAGCTGTGACCGATCCTCACCCATCCAGTTGTAAGAGTTACATTATTGTATTGTCCATGAAAGGGGGGCGGTAGGGGGGCTGAGCGTCTGGGTTTGGTTGGGGGTCCCCACAGTCTGCCTAGGCTAGATTCATTTAAAAATTCTTATTAGATACACAGGCGGTGCAGCTTGCTTCGCAGCTGGGCTACTATGCCCAAAGTATTGCCTAGGCTAGATGCAGTTAAAAATTCTACGCTGACTAGCAGACACTGAAGATTTGGAGCAGACCTCTGAGTAAACAGCTCTTCAGACTCAACCATCTGTGTTACCCCAAGCCATAGTGTATGTAGTTTCTTACAGTTAAAAGGGGGGGGGTGCGACCCAACCCACCTGGAATTGACGATGCCAACGTCACGTAAGACACAGCAAGGGGACTCCCAAAATTGTGGCACAGACACCACTTAACCCTAGAACGCATACCTGTGGCCTTGCAGGCCCGCCCAGTTAATTGTTTTCTATTTTCTGCAAGATTACTTTAGTTAGAATTTTGAAACTCTAGGTATTCTTCATGTATATAGTTGTTTGTCATTTGAGTTTGAGTTATTCCATGTTATTTGCACACGGGCCTAAAGGGCCCCAGGTATGTGAAAGTGTAGATTTTTATGGTCATGCGTTCCAGGGTTAAGTGGCATCAATTGCCCCACTGTTGCTTAAAACGGTTGGTGAAGTGATTTTACCAAATCCCCAAGCTTTTAGTCTCCCAAGGATGACACAGGGGTAGAAATGTCCTTGCGAATCCATGATTTGTTCATCTTTATGAACGTGAGTCTGTCTACATTCTCAGTGGACAGCCGCGTGCGCTTATCTGTCAGCACACCACCAGCAGCGCTGAATACACGTTCAGAGAGAACGCTGGCTGCATGGCATGACAAGATCTCCAAGGCGTGAGTGGCGAGCTCCGGCGATTATTCCAGATTGGAATACCAAAATGAGCAAGGGTCCAGTGACACAGTCATGGCTTCGATGTTCACTTGGAGATTCTCCTGTACCATCCTCTCTAGGCATTGACTATGTGTCAGACTTCTTGTCTCCTGTGGCCTTGCAAAGGATGGTCTAAAAAAGTGGTGAAACGATTCCACAAAATTGCTGTTACCAGCAGATACTGTGTTACTGTTACTGTTTGAGTGATGAAGACTCGACAGTCCCACCGTTGGCAAGTTAGAACTGTGAGATTCACTACGTGCACCACTGGTGTTTTGTGGAAAAGCACATGTAAGATTCTGCAACAGCGTCTGCAGATACTCCTGCATTCGTCAATACCTTTTTATGGCAGGAATTATTTTGGCAAATATACTTTTGTACCGGGGATCTAAGAGTGTGGCAACCCAGTAGTCGGGATTACTTCGAATTCTGACAATCCGGGGGTCATGTTGCAGGTAGTGCAGCAAGAAGGCACTCATGTGTCTTGCGCATCCAGAAGTACCAAGTCCTTGTTGTGTTGGTAGCGAGGTAAGAATCATGCTTCCTTCCTCTGCCCTCTCCCTCCAACCTCGCACAACAGAAATGTGATCAAGGTCTCCCTCATCTGATGAGTCTTCCATGCCCATCGCCAGTTCGTCCTCCACTTCTTCCTCGGCTCCTGCACCTTCCTCAACAGTTTGGCTGCTACCATGCGCCCTGGTTAATCCCTCTCCCCCACCCTCCCATGCCTGCCGCCTTGGTGCTGCCAACCGTCTGGACCTTGGAGATGTTATCCATTCCGCATACGACTCCTCCTCTACTTCCTCCACCTCCTCTTGTCCCACCACCTGACTCTGAATTCTGTTTAATGTGTGCTCCAGCATGTAAATCACCGGAATAGTTATGCTGATAATGGCATCGTCGTCAGCACTAAACATCTTCGTCGCCATTTCAAAACTGTGCAGAAGGGTGGGTGGCGCCCCTGAGGGTTCAGTCGCCACAGAGTTACTGCATCTCACCCAAAGGTGTGGTATCTCACCCTCAGGTAAGGAAGGCGTATGGCTCGGGACCCTGACTCCTGCATCCAACACATACCCGCAGTGGGGGTAGGGCGAGATTGCTCCTAAGGGAGAGCACAGTCCCAGGTCCCTAGCTGGTTTGAGGGTCCTATGTAGTGGGTGCTTAGGGGAGCAGCTTAGGGGAGCACATGACAAGGAGAGTATAAATAGGAAGCCATCTTAGAAAGAGCAAGCCAGACAGAGGAGGAAAAGTGACAGGAGCAGAGACTAGGCATGAGCTCTGCTCCGGAGGCGGGCCTAGCCTGGGAGGCCCAGGACTGAAGGAGAGAAGAGAGGAGTGGGAGCTGGAAGGCTCCAGGAACCGAAGGGACCCTACGGCTACGGGCCGTGCAGAAGGCCACCCGTACTCCCGCTGCTACCAGGAGGTAGAGGGGTCAGGGCAGATAAGGGGAATCGGTCCCTCAACTAGCGGAGAAACAGCAAGGCTCAACTAGAAACCGGAGGCTGCTGCATTTCATGTACTGCAGGCCAAAGTCCACACCAGTCTCACTAAGAAGGTAGCCACATAGGACCCAGGGGACGGAACACACGTCACCCGCCAAGGCCCGAGGATACCGGATAGAAGTGTCACTGGGTGTGAGGTGCAGGGAGAAAGCCAGAGAAAGGACACACAGAAGGGGGTCCTGCTAAGTACTCCGGAGCTATCTGGGGGTGGACTGAGCCCCTCACTGAGTATGCACAGCACGACGGGGGAGATTGCTCTGGTACCTGTAATCTGGACTACAACAACTGTGAGTAATATCTTGAGACGGCATCACACGGACTCTGTGTTCATTACTGACTCCCTGCACTACAACCACCATCATCCACCCACACTGCCCTGAAGCTACACTCTTCCTGTGGTGAGTAATAATACCGTTGCTGCAAAACCACCAGCTTCAGAGGACTGTTCCGCAGCGACGGCCCCTTTGGCCGCACTCCACAGGTGGCGTAGTCAGACATTATAAAATCCATATATACAAATTACCCTTGGATTGACCGCCCTGGGTCACGGACTGGGTCACCGCCACAGTGACTACAACCCCCAGCGTCTACCGGCCCGGCTCAGGGTACCCAATGGCCCAGGGGGCGCGTCAACTTCATAGGTCCCTGATCTGAGACCACTCCTGCAGCGTGATTTGCCCCACCTCTGGATCTCGTTGGCCCAGGCTATACGTCAGAACGTATTGCACCAGGGCTTGTCGGTGCTGCCACAGTCGCTGCAACATGTGCAGAGTTGAATTCCACCGTGTCGGCACATCGCATTTCAGCCGGTGAACTGGCAGGCCCAACGACTTCTGTAGAGATGTAAGTCGTTGAACTGCGGGATGCGAACGGCGGAAGTGAGCACACAGCGACCGTGCCCTCTGCAGAAGGCCATCTAGTCCGGGATAGTGGGCTAAAAATTGCTGGACAGGTTCAACACGTGAGCCATACAAGGCACGTGTGTGACATTGCCCCGGCGAAGTGCCGCACCCAGGTTTGCAGCATTGTCGCACATGGCCTTCCCTGGTTGCAGGTCCAGTGGAGACAACCTTTCATGAAACTGGGTCTCCAGAGCTGACCACAACTCCTCAGCTGTGTGACTCACATTTCCCAGACATTTCAAAGTAAACACTGATGCCGTTGAGCCCTGCTGCCAGCATAGTAAGGAGATGTGCAGGATTCCTTCTGCGCAGTTAGAAAGCAGGTGGCATTACCAGACAGGCTTTGGGTGCAGGTGGAGGACCGAGAGGAGGTTGAGGAGGCAGAAGCAGTGGAGGAACTTTGAGATAAAGAGGATTGACGCACAACTCGTGGGGACGGTAAGACTTGGACAGCAGCCCCTTGTCCTGCTGTCACCATAGTTACCCAGTGCCCAGTCAGCGACATGTAACGCCCCTGTCCATGCCTTCTCGTCCAAATGTCTGTGGTGAAGTGCACCCTGTCACACACAGAGTTTCTCAAAGAAGCAGTGATGTTGTGTGCGACATGCTAGTGGAGCGCAGGCACACCTTTTTTTGAGAAGTAGTGCCGACTGGGCATCTGGTACTAGGGCACTGTGACGGACATAAGGTCTTGAAAATCCTCTGTGTCCTCCATGTGGAAAGGCAGCATTTCTGTAGCCAACAGCTTGCAGATGGTGAAATTCAACCTCTTAGCTTTCTCATGGCTAGGAGGAAATGGTCTTTTACTTTTCCACATCTGAGGGACCGAGGGCTGGCTGTTGTGCTTAGACGGTGTTGAGTAGGGTGTCCCCGGCAAACTGCCGGTCTGTGAGGAAGATGCAGGCGGACATGTTAGGTTGCCTTGATCCAAAGGTGGTGCTCTCGATGTCGGAGAGCGCTCAACACTAGCAGGTGTTTCCACTTCCCAATGAACTGACGACCTGCCAATCACACTGGCTGTTGCGGGTAAAGAGGTGGCAGGTCTGCGTCCAAAAACATGTGTGACTGCTGTCCCCCCAGTCACAGAGGATGAAGAGGCTGCGGATGCACAAGATGGGGCAGACGGTGGTTGGCCCAGCCGGCTAGGCCGCATTGTAGCACAGTGAGCTTCCCACTGCAACTTATGCTTCATATCCATGTAACGGTACATGCATGAAGTACTCAAACTATGGATTTTTTGGCCTCTACTTAGCTTTTGCTGACAAATATTACAGATAACACGAGTTGGGTCATCCTTATCGATCTGAATAAATGCCCAGGCTATGCAAGGCTTAGAGCCCATGTGACCTGAAGAGCCACTACGACTTATGGTCAGAGGCAGAGTTGTGGTTGAGGATGCAGTTGTTGACGTGCTTCCAGTACTCCGTCTCTGTTCAGGAAGGCGCAACCTAACCTCGTCGTCAATAGCATCTGTGATGCCCCGCTGCGCTTGGTATCACAGATCCTAGAAGAGTGCATTGATGGAATCCTCCACAAGAGGCCCCCATAAACATTCACACATCTCCACCTTCCACCTCAGACCAGCAGAGGGAGCCCGTTAGGGATATAAATAGGGAAGGTGGAGCTAGGCAGTTCAGTTCCTCTGAAGAGTTCCTGCAGTAGAGAAGCCTAAGAGAGGTCAGTCTGCAGTGGAGCTCAGTCTAGGCTAGAGAACGCAGTTAATAGTTCAGCAGTGGAGCACGAGGCTCCTGCTTGCTAGATTCAGGGAGCCCAGATAGAGCTTAAGGTGTGCCGGTGCCGTAAGATCAGTGAAGCGCGGCAAGCTGCCGTTAGTGTGTATAGCCTAGTGAGGGCCCGAGTAGGCCGAAGGCGAGTGGCGAGTTAGTACATAAGGGGCAGAGGAGCTTAACCAGCTCACCCCGAAGCATTTACCGGACACAGGATCCGAGCTTACCGGTATCTCTATGACCCAGTAAGGCATAACTGGAATCCCTGGAGAACCACAAGTCCCAGGATCGCTAAGGTGCTGATATGTAACAGAGCCAGGAGACGCTTAGGCCCCGCATACTGGGAGCGTGAACTCCAAGAGAAGGCCCTACCACAAGGTCAGCCAGCGCAGGACAGAGACAAAGTTAGGCCTAGCTCCAGGCAGGTCAGAAACTTACTACGCAGAGGCAAGAAACAGGAGGCCCTACACCCGCTCATTGGGGAGGATCCTGATATGCACCCTTCACCCTACAGTGCTCCGGGATGTGCCTGAATTTCCACCAGTAAAAGGTACTGAAGTGACTACCGTGTCCGTTCCCGTTCTTGCTCTGACCCAGCTGGGTCTCGCCTGTCCTGCATTCCCCCTGCATACGCTGCCCTGAGACCTAGGTCCACCTGTAGGGAGCTATACCATCGAGCTGCCTTATCACCGGCCTCAGTGGACTGCTGCAGCGCTGGTGCTTGTCACCAGATACCACAGGTGGCGTCATGAACGCTTATAAAATTAACAATTATCCACCCTTTTAAAGAGAGACCCCAGGGTACGGGCCAGGGAGCCGACCACCGCAACATCCCCAAGGCCAGGCAAATGCCCGGGTACCGAGTCATCCCCATCCCCAGGGCTAGTCACATCCTCCTCCACCTCCTCTGCTGACCTCATCGACTGGCTGACTGTGGGTTGACAGTAAGTGGGATCTCCAACCTCGTCATCATCACCCTGTGTGTTATCACACCCGTCGTCCTCAGAGCCAACCTCTTCCTGCCCTGACCAAAAAGTCAAGTTGTCGCTCCAATCAGGTATTTGAGTCTCATCATCGTCTTCATCATTGTCTCCACCAACAGGAGTTACAGTTTGGGAACAAGGGTCTACATTATGCTCAGAACCTTCTTCATCTGGTCCTGGATCCGACTTATAAAGATTCTGGGCATCAGATCAGATCATTTCCTCATCTGGATTAACAGAAGCTCTGGAGCAGACCTCCGTTTCCCAGGCTATAGTATGAGTAAATAGCTGTGCAGACTCAACCATCTGTGCTACCCCATACTCAGACGGGCAGCTGGAGACTTGGGAGCTGTGAGGAAGCAAGTGCGATTGGGGTGACACCTCTGAGGACTGGAGTATTTGTGATGTTGAAATTGAGGTGATGAAGAGCCCACTTGAAGGAGCACTTGATATCCGTTGAAGCACCTGCTGTTTTTGTGCCTCATTTAGAATTTGTAGCGATGGGCGTGTCCGTAAGAATGGGATCGTATCACATTGTCCACGAAAAGAAGTCGACATCTTAGTTTGGCTGGAAGATGGTCTTTCTTCTGCAGATGTTACTCCCCCCCCACCGTGGGGGGCCTCGACCCACCGGCGGACAGGCACCAGTATTGGGATAGGGGGGCTGGCCGTCAGGGTCCACCGCGGCTCTGGCACAAACCCGGCGACACAGAGGTGGCACGGGCAGGAACGGACTGGCCGTGTCGGCTTCTCACTTTTTGGATTTTAGAAGGGCATGACATGCCTATATCTGTGTCTCCCCCTCCTTTTACTCCTCCACCTCTTTTCTTTTCGCATGACTATATGTACTTGTCACTTTTCCATGTGTTAGTTGTGTCTTCTGAGCAGTTTGTCAGCTTTTGGACACCTTTGAAGGTGTTTTCTATGTGTTTCTATGTGTTTTTGTTTGCCTGCCATTGGTTTTAACGGTGTTCGAAGGTGTTCGACGAACAGTTCGACGAACAGTTCGGCGAACACACGGGTGTTCGACGAACCGAACCGAACTCGAACACTACGGGGGTGGCTCAACACTAGTCGTGAGACCCGGAAACCTCATGAGAAACCTTGAGGGACACTTTAAGGTTACTTATGTTTCCAGCTGCTGGAACACCTGGAGGCTGTGAACTAAGGTTGCCTTGGGTGTGTATTTTACTCTACTTGTTAATAAAAAAAAATGAAAAAACGGCTTAGGGTCCCCCATAATTTTCATAACCAGTTGAGGGAGGCTGATGTTAATATTCTGGGAAAGGGCCAATAGCCATAAATATTCCCAGGCTTTTAATATCAGCTCACAGCTGTTTGCTTAGCCTTTACTGGTTAATATAGGGGAGACCCCCCCCCCCAAAAATGACATGGGGTCCCCCTATATTTACTAACCAACTAAGGCTATGCAGACAGCTGCAGGCTGACATTAATAGCCTAGGAAAGGGGCATGAATATTAGCCCACTCCCAGACTAAAAACATCAGCTCTCAGCCGCCAAAGAGATGGCGCATCCATAATATGCGCCAATTCTGGTGCTTAGCCTCGCTCTTCCCACTTGTCCTGGTGTGGTGGTAAGTGAGGTAATTGTTGTGGGGTTGATTTCAGCTGTTTTATTGCCGCTGACATCAAGCCCACAGGTTAGTAATGGAGAGGCATCTATAAGACACCCCCATTACTAACCCCATTGTGAAAATTAAATACAGACACACACATGAAAAAGTCCTTTAATTGAACAAAGCACACACAAAAAAACTTTATTTGAAAGAAACACTACCTACCCTTTTTTACCTAATTATTACTGTAAAATTAAAAATAATAAAACACCATATTCCTCACCTGTCCAACGATAATCCATATCGTAGATTGTGAGCCCTCGCGGGCAGGGTCCTCGCTTCTCCTGTACCAGTCGCTGTCACATTGTGTTCAAGATTATTGTAATTGTTCTTGTATTATACCCCCTTTTTCACATGTAAAGCGCCATGGAATAAATGGCGCTATAATAATAAATAATAATAATAATAATATCTCACGAAGAGGCCAACTCTGCTACATCTGGATTACATGGCTGAGCAGTGGCATGATGTAACCGCTCAGCCGTGGATCCAGTAGACACTGAGCTGAGCCTGAAAACTCAGCTTCAGTGCCCAGCGGTGACGTCAAAAGGTGATCGGAGTTCAAGTCAATGACATCACCGCTCGGAGGTGTCACAGCAGCCGGATTCACACGCTACTCTCAGTGTGTTTCAGCGGCCATGGTGAGCAGTCACATTACTGATGTCACTGCTCATCAAAGCCTCTGGATGTAGCTGAGTTGGGGATCGTCGTGGGATGTCAATATTATGGATTTACGGCGGACTGATGTGAATTGCTTTTTTTTGTTAATAAATGGGTAAAAGAGTAATTGTTGGGGAGTACTTTTTACAATTAAACGACTTTTATATGTGTGCGTTTATTTCTTTTGAGTGCAGGGTTAGTTATGAGGGTTTCTGACAGACACCTCCCCATTATTAACCCCTGGGCTTTATGTCAGCAGACATTACACAGCTGACATCAACCCCAAAACCATTACCTCAATTGCCACCGCACCAGGGCAATTGGGAAGAGAAGAAGCTAAGAGCCAGAATTGGCGCATCTAATGGATACGCTATTTCTGGGGCGGCTGAGGGCTGGTGTTATTAGCCTCTGAAGGGGCCAATATCCATGGCCCCTTCCCAGCCTATTAATATCATCCCGCAGCTGTCTGCATTAGCTTTTGCTGATTAGTCAAAATAGGGGGGACCCCCATGCCATTTTTGGGGGGTCCCCCCTTTTTAATAACTAGTGAAGGGTATGCAGACAGCTGTGAGCTTATATTAATAGGCTGGGAAGGTCCATGTTTATTGGCCCCTTGCCAGAATAATAACACAAGTTCACAGCTGTCTGCTTTCTCTTAGCTGGTAATTAAAAAAGGGGTGATTCCACACTATTTTTTTAATTAATTATTTATTTAATAGTTTAAATAAGGATAAATAAATACCCTTTAGTGCCACATGAAAGACAATAAAGGGTGCTAGTTTATTATATGTAGGGGGCTTGTGACATTAAATATCTACAGGACATCTATCCTATTTATTCTATCTATATCTGTATATAAGATGTTACGGGTCCAGGTGGTGGAGCCCCTGTGCTTCAATGCAAGGAGGGACCAGAGGGGCGTGACTGAGTGCCTACTCGGCCTGACCTGGGTCATACAGCGGCTTAGTTAACTCCGTGAACCAGGGAGGGACCAGGCAGGTGAACCAGGTGCCACTCTGGGACCGACCTTGTGTGAGAGCAGGTGACTCCCACGGGTCAGATGTCAGGAACTGACCGGTACAGTGGATGAGCACGGCAGGAAGGCAGACGGGTGGTCCGGGTAGATCAGCAGGCAAGTACGGCAGATAGTCAGACAGGTCCTCCGGGTAGGCAGGCTGGCGGGCACGGCAGGTAACAGGCAGGTGCTCCAGGTAGGCAGGCTGGCGGGCACGGCAGGTTACTGGCAGGTTCTCCAAGTAGGCAGGCTGGCGGACACGGCAGGTAACTGGCAGACTGGCGGGCAGAACTAGTAGACAGACTGGCGGGCTGGACTGTTAGACAGACTGGCGGGCTGGACTGTTAGACAGACTGGCGAGCTGGACTGTTAGACAGACTGGCGGGTTGGACTGTTAGACAAACTGGCGGGTTGCACTGTTAGACAAACTGGCTGGTTGGACTGTTAGACAGACTGGCGGGTTGGACTGTTAGACAGACTGGCGGGTTGGACTGTTAGACAGACTGGCGGGCTGGACTGTTAGACAGACTGGCGGGCTGGACTGTTAGACAGACTGGCGGGCTGGATTGACTGGCAGCGGGACCTGAGGGCTCCGAACAACAACCTTGCACAGGCACCTCCATTTTGGAGGAGGTGCCTTATATAGGAGAAGTCCTCCGGCCATTGGCCCTAAGCACAGTGCCCAGGAAACTGCGCGCCCAGCAGCAGAGGAGCAGGAAGACGCTGGATCAGGACCGCGGCGGTGAGGGGAAGGGCGTCTCTGCCCGGCAGGAGGCCGATGCGACATAAGATTGCTTTATTAGTTTGTAAACTAGCTTTAAATGACAGAGAATTACAGTATGTAAAAGCTGATGTTAAAAAACGCATTCCATACGGATTGCATACGCATGTCATACGGATGGTAGGTGAGAAAAATCGCATTGTACTCGCATGACACTCGTCCTACTTTTCTGGATCAACATTGTACCGAATTTTTATTAGTTTGTATGATTCCAGCCTAACACTACTAACCTGTAGAATAACCCTATATCTGCAGATAAAAAGGATTACCCAAGGTAGTCAGTTTCCTTTTAAAGGGACTTTTTCGGCACAGAATGACTGTTGAAACCAAGTACAGGCACTCGGTGCCCCTTTGATTTGGCCAAAAATTTAAGTGCACCTTCTCATCTACTTTTTTCTATCTATATCTGCCTTTTTCTGTTGGAAATATTTGGCTATCTACTGTGCAAAATTGTCTCCATAGTTTGGTCAAATAATATAGCGCCAATATATTCTATGCACTTTACAAATTAGTTTTACTTTATTTAGTGCCAACATAATTGACAGTTCTGGCGACGAATTCTTATAACTCACAGCAGTCCCTGTCCCCATTGCTACTCACAACCTAAGCTCCAAACTGACCTACAAGTATGTTTTTTGGTGTATAGGAGGAAGCCATATTATTTGGAATACACCCACTCAAACACAGGGAGAACATATAAACTCCATGCAGATGTTGCTCTTGATTGGATTTGAACTTTGGGTATGTGCACACAAAGTTTTTGAGGCGGTCAAAAATGACGAGTTTTCTATTGGAGACCGCTTCAGGAAACTCTCCTTCCTTGGAGAGTTTTCTTTTTCTGAACCATTACCTAAAGTGATTTTGAAGAGTTTTGAAATCATTTTTTTCTCCTGAAGCGTTCTTTCCAGTTTTTTGATTGGCCATTGCCTAGTTTGGAAAGGTTTCCTTCAGGAAAGAAGAGAATAAATGACATGCACCTTTTTTTTCCACCAGGCATTTTTCAAAACTTCCTTGGGAAAAGGAACCTAAAAAAATTCTCATATGAACCGCAAAGTGGATTTCTAATATAAATGAATGGGAAAAGTTTTCCAAGAGTCTTTGAGGCTATGTACACAAACAGGGTTTCATCAAGGTTTCATCTGATTCATCAAGGCTTCCATGCCAGAATTCTGGTGTAAAAGGTTTGAAAAGTCTCAAAATGTTTCGAGTTTTGATGTTTTCACTCCAGTTTCTCCCAGCTGCGCCAAAATGGACATCTATTTCATGACGAACTGTGGCGTTCTGTATGCCAGAAATCTCACTCCAGTCACTACCTGGAGTGAGATTTGTGGCGTAGCACATGGAGGCACATGTCACTCATCAGACGCTCAAAAATCATGAAGAGGCATCTAGACTCCAGCACTTCTCCTCTTTAAGACCTGGAGCCTTGATGAATCAGGCCCAAAGTCTTTATGCTGAGTTTTCAGAACAAAAACTCAAAGTTTTTGAGGAGTTTTGGGAATGGGGAAGGACTTAGAAAGTTTTCGCTCAGGGGCTATGTGCACATGACGCCTTTTAAACTGTTACAACAATGCCAGCGCAACTGCACTTGTCCCCTTTCTCCCCCCTGCAAGAATGTCGGTATGATCACTTACCCATCTGCACTCCTTCAGCGTCTCTCTCCTCCCAGTACCTGTGCATGGCACGTAGGTCTCCTAAGAGAATGCTTAGGGCGCACGCACTCCCTGCTTCTTAAAGGGGCGGCATGCATGCTTCTGAAAATGTCTCCAGTCAATGGCTGGGAGACATTAGGAATTCAACTTTAGAATCCTATGTGTTACCTGTTTAAAAGTTATACGGTCCCTGTACCTCTGCGCTCTGAATCTGATACTGTCCGTCCCGTTTAACTTGTCCTGTCCGACCTGTCTACACCTGTTCCAGTCGGTCCTGCTGTACCTACAACCGAACCCGCCCTGCCTGTGCCTAGTCCTGTTCCTGATCCGTCTGAACCTGCACCTGTATACCTGCACCTATGATCCCATACTTGTGGCCGTCCCATGTTCATGTACGTGTCCTACCTGTGCCAGAATTCCGCATCTGTCTACCAGCCATATCCCTCCTGCTAATCCAGTTCCTGGCTGGTCCTGCTTCCCTGTCCCTTTGGGGTCAGCAGTCACGGCTCCGGGATCTGTCCTGGAGTAGCACCTGGCATCCACCTGGGTTGAAATCTAACCCCACCATCAGGGGCTCTAGTGAAGAACCAGATGTTCACTTAGTTATGCCCCTCCAGCTCTCCCCGGACCGTGGCACAGTGGTTCCACATCCACGTGCGTAACATAAACTCAGGTGTACCCCACAAGTTTTTCAAGCAAAAGGCGTTTCAGGAAACTTCAGGAAAGGTTTTTTCCTAAAGCGCCTTTTGTCTAATTTTTTGGTTGTTTCCTGAGCCTTTTTAAGATGTTTTTTTTCAGCTAGTTGTTTTTGGAGGGCTTTCGCATGGTTTTTCTATAGTCTTTTTTACTATCTTTTCTCTTTTTTACTATAGTTTTTTTCACTTCATTGGCTACATGCACATGACATCTTTTTTAGGCAAATTTCACCCAGAATCCGCCTGAAAAACAGCAAAAAAATTGACATAATGCAAAGCAGTGTCAAAACAACATTGGTGTGCACATGTTAAGTATTTTTGAACCTCTTTTAACCGCTTCAGGGTTCGGAAACCCTGGAGCAGTTAAAACAAGTAAAATGTTAATTCTTGCTCTTTATCATAGGAGATGTAGGCAAAAAGTACTGGCAGCTTTTTCTTGAATTGGTTCTGGTGGATTTTAGACATCATGTCTGCATAGCCACTGAATAATGAAGAAACCGTTTGCGTATTTTAAGCAAGAAAGTTCCAAAGAACATCCAGTTGTCTTTTGAGCATCTTTTGAGTTTTCCGATTAACTCGTATTGTAAGGTACGGATAACAGAAGAATGGAAATATTGTTTCTTTTAATTGCTTGCCGTTTTTAGAAACCTGAAGTGGTTAAAAGATGTTAAAAAGCCTGAATATATGCACGAGTTGCTTTTACATAGCAATGCAAATGTCCATTCTTTTAAACGCTTCTTTGATAGGTTCTTCAGGCAGTTTCTGTGGTGGAATTCACCTGAAAAAGACATTGGAAGCACATAGTCAGTTTCTGTTCCAAAAATTCCTTAAAAACCTCTGTGTGCACATAGACTGAATCTGTTTTTGAGGAGGATTTTGGAGAAAATCTGTTCAAAAAAAGCTCCTAAAAAACCTGTGTGCACATTTTCTAAGACCTCAGCACTAAAAATAGCAAAAGTGTAGCCGAAATATGTAGACAAGATTTCAATTGTAACAATCCTGAGTTGCTTCATGAACAGAAAACGCATAAAAGCCATGTACAGTTATATGAAAAAGTTTGGGCACCCCTATTAATCTTAAGCTTAATGTTTTATAAAAATTGGTGTTTTTGCAACAGCTATTTCAGTTTGATATATGTAATAACTGTTGGACACAGTAATGTTTCTGCCTTGAAATGAGGTTTATTGTACTAACAGAAAATGTGCAATCTGCATTCAAACAAAATTTGACAGGTGCATAAGTATGGGCACCCTTATCATTTTCTTGATTTAAATACTCCTACCTACTTTTTACTGACTTACTAAAGCACTTTTTTTGGTTTTGTAACCTCATTGAGCTTTGAACTTCATAGCCAGGTGTATGCAATCGTGAGAAAAGCTACTTAAAGTGGCCACTTGCAAGTTGTTCTCCTGTTTGAATCTCCTCTGAAGAGTGGCATCATGGGCTCCTCAAAACAACTGTTAAATGATCTGAAAACAAAGATTATTCAACATAGTTGTTCAGGGTAAGGATACAAAAAGCTGTCTCAGAAATTTAACCTGTCAGTTTCCACTGTGAGGAACATAATAAGGAAATGGAAGAACACAGGGACAGTTCTTGTTAAGGCCAGAAGTGGCAGGCCAAGAAAAACATCAGAAAGGCAGAGAAGAAGAATGGTGAGATCAGTCAAGGACAATCCTCAGACCACCTCCAGAGAGCTGCAGCATCAACTTGCTGCAGATGGTGTCACTGTGCATCGGTCAACTATACAACGCACTTTGCACAAGGAAAAGCTGTATGGGAGAGTGATGCGAAAGAAGCCGTTTCTGCAAGCACGCCACAAACAGAGTTGGCTGAGGTATGCAAAAGCACATTTGGAGAAGCCAATTTCTTTTTGGAAGAAGGTCCTGTGGACTGATGAAAACAAGATTGAGTTGTTTGGTCATACAAAAAGGCGTTATGCATAGCGGCAAAAAAACACAGCATTCCAAGAAAAACACTTGCTACCCACAGTAAAATTTGGAGGAGGTTCCATCATGCTTTGGGGCTGTGTGGCCAATGCCGGCACCGAGAATCTTGTAAAAGTTGAGGGACGCATGGATTCCACTCAGTATCAGCAGATTCTTGACAATAATGTTCAAGAATCAATTATAAAGTTGAAGTTACGCAGGGGATGGATCTTTCAGCAAGACAATGATCCAAAACACCGCTCCAAATCTACTCAGGCATTCATGCAGAAGAACAATTACAATGTTCTGGAATGGCCATCCCAGTCCCCAGACCTGAATATCATTGAACATCTGTGGGATCATTTGAAGAGGGCTGTCCATGCTCGGCGACCATCAAACTTAACTGAACTGGAATTGTTTTGTAAAGAGGAATGGTCAAAAATACCTTCATCCGGGATCCAGGAACTCATTAAAAGCTACAGGAAGCGACTAGAGGCTGTTATTTTTGCAAAAGGAGGATCTACTAAATATTAACGAAGGCAGTTCTAGCCGAAACGCGCGTAGGGTGAGCAGGAACATGTGGCGTGCTCCTCAGTTGCTGTAAGTGAGAGACCTTTATGGATTATTATGTCCATTAAATGCCATACAATTCTTTTATTTTTACTCCATGCAGCGACTGGGTAATGTGATGATTTGACTTAGGTGTCACAACGATGCATTCCTATGGGCACATATGAGTGAATTTTTTTGCATATATATTTAAGCAGAGAGCATTTATATTAACTGGCATTCCTTGAACATACACAATGTCAATTTAGATTTATTTGAATGCTAACATGGAATGGCCATCTATTTGGTATAATATTTACTGATGTCTCTGCATTCAATTATTGATCAATCGTAGTCATCTTTCGCCATATATGAGCCTTTTTTATATTTAAACTTTATTCACTTGTACGCCATCTTTGCTTCCATGCTCTTTCCTATTTTTACAAAAATTAAGTGTGATCCATATGTATTTCTTGTTATTTTCTTGGATTTTTCTAATAAAAAGCTATTTTTGTACTATTTCTAAAGTGGGATGTGTTTCGAAGTTTTTTCTTCTTTTGTCCTTTCCTAAATATTAATGTCACTTTTCTGGTGAGGTGCCCATACTTATGCACCTGTCAAATTTTGTTTGAATGCAGATTGCACATTTTCTGTTAGTACAATAAACCTCATTTCAAGGCAGAAACATTACTGTGTCCAACAGTTATTACATATATCAAACTGAAATAGCTGTTGCAAAAACACCAATTTTTATGAAACATTAAGCTTAAGATTAATAGGGGTGCCCAAACTTTTTCATATAACTGTATAAAAAAACGTGTCTCATAAATGTTTTATGGTTGTCAGAATTCTTGTATGGTAACAATTAATTAACGATTGTAATCTACACTGCACAACAAAACACTAATGGATGTTTTTCTGTATTGTTTAGACATTTCACATAATTATAATATAACTGTCAAATTTAATAGCACAAAATAGCCCTGACATCCAATAAAAATTATAGGTAAAAGAAAAATACTGCTGACCCCTCTAACCTTGCACAAAGCACAGTGTTAGCAGAATGAGGCAGCGCCATCTGCTGGATTATACGGCACTGACAAGTAGCACATAGAGTTTGCTGCTTATGTTGTTTTTCACTTTCTTCCACTGTGTATGTACATTATCATATCTGTAGAGAACTGACAGAAGTTTTTTATGATTTAGGCCTCATTCACACATCTGTGTTTCACATATGTGTTCGATCCGTGTTTTTTCACAGATAGAACGGACACTCATTACAGTCTCTGGTCATGTTTAGGCTATGTGCCCACGTTGCATTTATGAAGCAGAAAATTTCTGCTGCATAAATGCAAGTCCTCTCCCGGAAAAACGCATGCGGAATTCCGCACGCTTTTATCGCGCATTTTTCGCGCGTTTATCACGCGTTTTCCACATGCGGAATTGCCTTGCGTTTTTTATGCATTGGACAAAGGCAATTCCGCTTGCGGAAACGCAAAATTAAATGACATGCTGCGGATTTTTGAACGCGGCATAAACGCTGCGGAAAAATCCGCAACATGTGCATAGAACTTGCGGAATCCCATTGGGGACCATGGGGTGCGGATATACATGCGTTTTTCAAGCGTTTACGCTGCGGAAATTCCGCAGCATATACGCTTGAAAAATGCTACGTGGGCACACAGCCTTAATTTCCGCAGCGTAAACGCTTGAAAAACGCATGTATATCCGCACCCCATGTTCCCCAATGGGATTCCGCAAGTTCTATGCACATGCTGCGGATTTTTCCGCAGCGTTTATGCCGCGTTCAAAAATCCGCAGCATGTCATTTAATTTTGCGTTTCCGCAAGCGGAATTGCCTTTGTCCAATGCATAAAAAACGCAAGGCAATTCCGCATGTGGAAAACGCGTGATAAACGCGCGAAAAATGCGCGATAAACGCGTGCGGAATTCCGCATGCATTTTTCCGGGAGAGGACTTGCATTTATGCAGCAGAAATTTTCTGCTTCATAAATGCAACGTGGGCACATAGCCTAAGGCTGTGTGCCCACGTAGCATTTTTCAAGCGTATATGCTGCGGAATTTCCGCAGCGTAAACGCTTGAAAAACGCATGTATATCCGCACCCCATGGTCCCCAATGGGATTCCGCAAGTTCTATGCACATGCTGCGGATTTTTCCGCAGCGTTTATGCCGCGTTCAAAAATCCGCAGCATGTCATTTAATTTTGCGTTTCCGCACGCGGAATTGCCTTTGTCCAATGCATAAAAAACGCAAGGCAATTCCGCATGTGGAAAACACGTGATAAACGCGCGAAAAATGCGCGATAAACGCGTGCGGAATTCCGCATGCATTTTTCCGGGAGAGGACTTGCATTTATGCAGCAGAAATTTTCTGCTTCATAAATGCAACGTGGGCACATAGCCTAAAGTCAGTTTCTTTTTTTGCAGACTGGGAAAAAAAAAATGAACATGACAAATAGTTTAACGTCTTGATCTCAATCACATCAAGCATCTGTCCATGTGAAGGAAAAAAAGATCTGATCCGTAAAGAGAAGAGAAAGGATCTATTTCACTGCTTGTGAGAAACTCCAAGCTTTGTACCTCATAATGAGTTGTAACCATGAAAGGGGTTATCCGGGACTATTTAATTTCTAAGAATTTACAGGCAGCTAGTTGGTAACTACCTGTCTGCTTTGCTCACTGCAGCAATTCTGCTGCCTCCGTTGACATCACGTCGACAGTGCAGCTGCTTCTCTTCCACTCTGCTCTGTTGGCGGGGAGTTAATACTGATTTCATGCTGATTGACATCTGGCTCCCCGCTGCATAACTGCAGGGAGCCGGCTGTCAATCAGCATAAAGTCAGCAGTCACGCCCCATCACATCAACAAAACAGCCCAGAAGAGCAAGAGCTTCTCTGTTGATGTGAAGCAGCCACATCACTGGCAGGAGCGGTCTGTGATCGCTTTGAGCCATTGCCAGGACGAAGACACAGGTACTTAGCAGTTACCTGCTTGTCAGTTCTTGACCCCATGATAAAAAATTAACATAATCCAAGAGCAATAAATAATGATTTTGTTCATTATAAACTTTGAGCACTTCTGATGAAATTAGGACTATCACATATCCACCCTCAACGCCTCTCCCACTTAGTCTCACAGGGAAAGCAAAATATTGCTTGTTGACTATTCATGTGAATGGTTTTCCATCTAAAATGCCTCTTCAGTCTTCAAGTGACTGATACCCTTGATGCTGTTTTTTATGTAGATGCCAGCACTAAATCATTAGTAGAGTAATAAGTGGAGATAGAAATTTGCATTTGGGGACTCAATATTTTTTATGGCGATAGAGAGAGGAAAGAGAGAGAGAAGTGTTGCAGGACACTTGATTTCTGTTCTTCACATCGGAAAAGTAAAGATGAGGTTGCTTAACTATTTTACCTTTTTACAGGAGACATGGGATTCAGCTGGAATGGGCATGATGGTAAGTAGAGTTTAATTTAGAAGATTAAATGGTGTCTGTTTATTTCAAACAAAATATTTTATTCACGGTGTGGGTGTCTTTTTTTCACATATCACTTCCACTATGGGGTTAGTAATGGGGGCGTCTTATAGACGCCTCTCCATTACTAACCTGGGCTTGGTGTCAGCCAGCATTATAAGCTGACAGCAACCCCAGCCCTATAACCCCACTTGCCACCACCACAGGGCAGTGGACAGAGCTAGGCTAAGTGCCAGAATTGGCGAATCCCATGGATGCGCCATTTTTGGGATGGCTGGAGGCTGCTGTTTCTAGCCTCGATGGGGCCAATATTCATGGCCCCTTCCTAGGCTATTAATATCAGCCCCCAGCTGTCTGCATAGGCTTTGCTAGCTGTTAAAATAATGGAACCCCACGTCTTTTTTTTTTTTTTGTGGGGGGGCCCATTTTAATAGCCAGTAAAGGCTAAATATTCAGCTGGGGGCTGATATTAGTAGCCTGGGGATCTCAATGGATATTACCCCCTTCCCAGGCTGCAAACATCTCACTACAGCTGTCCGCTTAACCTCTGTTAGACTATAAAATTACAGGGAACCCCACGCCAATTTTTTTTTAATAAACAATTTAACTTAACAATAAATGACAAGTACAGTAACCAACACTGTCACTGTACTAATTATGTATGTGACTGACATCTTTCTATCTATCTTTTCTATGTGTGTAGATCTATTCTAAATTGTCGGGTACCGCTGTATTGTAACTGTATGCGGCTGATGAATTGCCAGCTTTTTTAAAGAGACGGTTGCGTGAAAATCGGACGGCATTCGCATGGTCTGAGTGCTGTGCGTTTTTTTTCATGCACCCATTGACTTGCATTGGCGAGTCACGTCCGTGATAAGTGGAAAACCGCAGCAAGCTGCGATTTTTTTCTCAGCCCGATTTCAGCTGAGAAAAAAATCGCAGATGAGATGTTACTCATTGATTAACATTGGTCCTAGTGCAATCCGATGTTTTATCGGATTGCACTCATTCGTTTTACTTGCAAGTGAGTATGAGTCCTGAGTGCAAATCTGGGAAGTGCAGACTGAGTTAATATAGGGCTGAGGATCTGTGCTGTTGTTAGGCTGAAGCATGGTCACCAGAGGGAATCAATCTTGTCTCTCTATGGAGAGGAGAATGGAGGTTGTGACTGATGAGGTGGTAGCCTAGAAATTGTAAATTATTCTTGCAATTTTCATACTGGTCTCTATGCCTAATAGTAAACTTCTAATTCCTGTTGGAAACATGAAGAATAGAAGAAATAGACTGACTTAGACCTTTATGAATTGTATTGAAGTATGTAAAAGGAATCTGTTACCCGGTTTATGCCTAATCTTACAACAGCACGATGTAGAGACATAGGCCCAGATCCCAATAATGTGTCACTTACTGGGCTGCAGTTTTAACCTCTTAACTACCTTGGGTTTTTCCATTTTTGTTTTTTGCTACCCTTCTTGTCAAAGTCATAACTTTTTCATTTTTCCGTCAATATGGCCATGTGAGAGCTTGTTTTTGTGGCACAAGTTGTACTTTTGAATCACATCATTGATTTTATCATACTGTGTACTAGAAAACAGGAAAAAAATTCAAAGTGCAGTGAATTTGCAAAAAAAGTGCAATTCCAGAATTGTTTTTTTTACCATGTTAACTAAATGCTAAAAATGACCGGCCATTATGATTTTCCAGGTCATTATGAGTTCGGAGATACCAAACATGTAAAGGTTCTTTTTTATTTAAGTGGTGAAAAAAAATTCAAAGTTTAAAAATTAAAAAAATGTTGCCATTTTCCGAGACCCATAGCGTCTCCATTTTTCAGGAAATTGGGCTGGGTGAGGGCTAATTTTTGTGCTCTGAGCTGATGTTTTTATTGATACCATTTTGGGGTCGATACGATCTTTTGATTGCCTGTTATTGCATTTTATTGCAATGTTGCAGCCACCAAAAAAACGTAACCAAGCAGTTGCTACTAGTGATGAGCGAGCATGCTCGCTACTGCTTGGTGCTCGCCCGAGCATCTCACTGATCGAGATGCTCGGCGCTCGCCGAGTATTTCCTGGGTTCGCCGAGTATTTCCGGGGTTGCTCAGCAGGAGCTCGGGTCTCCTCCCTGCATGTTTGGCGCTTTTTACAGAGCCAATGAACATGCAGGGATTGCCTGCCACTCACTGTAATGCCGCAGCCATGTTAGTTGTGGCATTACAGTCATCAGGTCTATATCAGACCTCGTCACAGTCACTCCAGAATCAGACAGTGTAGCGAGAGGTGCTGCTGAACTAGGGAGAGATTTGCTTATTTCTAGTTAGTGTGGGTATACCAGACTATATTAGAGACACATATCCATCTCAACAAACAGTCCTTCTGAGGACTAATCCATCTGCAGAGATATCAGGCAGGCAGTGTATATAGGCAGGCAGGCAGTGTATATAGCAGACTGCAGTGCATATAGCACAAGAGGCTCCATTCCAGTTTTCCATTCTGCTGCTGCTTTAAGATATTTCTAGACATTATTTGCTTAAAAAGCCTTCCAGAGAACACCGTTATTCTGTGACCTTTTGCTTGCTGGCACTGCAGAATACAGCCAGGTCCTTTCCATATTTCAGCGTTAAAAATCCAGCTATTTAAAACTGTGGTTTCTCCATCACATGGATCACATATAAGTTCGCTCCAAATTCAGCCATTTGTAGTGAGCGTGGAAGATATTGTCCTCCATTTAAAATGGGCAAGGCACGTGGCAAGGGACGTGATGGTGATGGTGCATGCAGAGGCTGAGGCCGTGGGCAAGTTGAAATTGTGCCACAACAAACACCTACATCTTCTCGCTTGGCCTTCCTGTCCCAATTAACAGAGGACCACAGAACACCACTATTGAATACAGAGCAGTGTCAAAAGGTTATTGGTTCGATAGCAGATAATGCTTCCAGTCACTTAGAGATCACCACCACCCTGTCTTCCACACGGTCAAGTCTCAGTAGCTGTGAGTCTGGACCGCATATTCCTCACCCTGAACCTCCTTCCTCCCACCATACTGAGTGCCCAGAGACAACTGATTCCACACTTGGACACTCCGAAGAGCTGTTCACTTTTCCATTTATAGATTTGGGCTTCTCGCCCGGTCCACTTGAAGCGGGGCAAGAGGAAATCGCATGTAGCGATGCCCAAATATTTGAGCAGCCACGGTCACATGAAGGCGACGGTAGGAAAGTGTCACAAGAGGTGGACGATGATGAGACTCAATTGCCAGAAAGTCAGGAGGAGGATCAGGTTGCGGAAGTGGAAGACGAGGTGGTGGATGATATAGTAACTGACCCAACCTGCCAAGAGGACATGCACAGCAATGCAAAGCTGCACACAGGGGGAGGGAGGCAAAGCACCCCAACAGGCAGGAAGAAGCAGTGTGGTGGCCGCAGAAAGAAGGCAGGCAACCATTCCCCGTAACATCAACACTAAGTAAGTTGCCAGTACAACTGTTAGGTCTTCCCGAGTCTGGTTGTTTTTTAAAGACTCTGCCGATAACCCTAAAAAGGCCATTTGCACCACCTGCCAGGCCAGCATCAGCAGGGGTGGCAAAACGACCAGCCTGACCACCACCAGCATGATCAGGCACATGGCAGCAAAGCACCCGACTTTGTGGGTCGAACCCCAGGGTCCAGGAACAGTGTCTGCAGGTGGCACCACTGCTTCTTCCACTGTTGTGCATGCAAGCCAATCCCCTGTCCATGGTGCATGCGAAAATACCTCCTGCCCTGCACCTGTCGTTGCACTCAAGTAGCAGCATCAGGAAGCACGTCCACGTCCTTTTCCCAGTGCAGTGTTCAGTTGTCCATACCCCAGTCCTTGGAACGCAAGCGCAAATACGCAGCCAACGCCTCACAGGCCAAACTACTAAATTCCCACATTTCGCGACTGCTTGCGCTCGAAATGTTGCCTTTTAGGCTCATGGAGACAGAAGCATTCCGCAACCTGATGGCGGCAGCCGTCCCTTGGTACTCGGTCCCCAGCCGCCACTATTTCTCCTGGTGTGCCATCCGTGCATTACACAAGCACATGTCCCAAAACATTAGCTGTGCCCTCAACAGCGCAGTTACCGGGAAAGTCCACCTAACCACGGACACGTGGACAAGTGCTTGTGGGCAGGGAAGGTACATCACACTGGGTTAACATAGTGAAAGCCGGGACCCAGTCGGACCTTGGGATGGAACTTGTCCTCCCGACGCCAAGGATTGCGGGCCCTTGGTCAATCAGGGTTGCCCCCACAGTCTACAGCTCCTGCACCTCATCCTCCTCAGCCTCCTCCTCCTCTTCAGCCTCCATCTCCGAAATGACCACATCAGTCACAAGCCGGAAGCACTGCAGCACTGCCTCGGCCAAGCGGCAACAGGCTGTGCTGAAGCTAATATGCTTAGGTGACAAACCGCACAATGCTGAAGAGTTGTGGACAGCTCTGAAAGAGCAAGCAGATCTGTGGCTCTCACCGCTGAACCTACAGCCAGGAATGGTCGTGTGTGACAATGATCAGAACCTGGTGGCGGCTCTAAGGCGAGGCGAACTCACACACGTACCATGCCTGGCCCATGTGCTTAACCTCGTGGTTCAGCGGTTTCTCAAATCCTACCCGGAGCTGCCGGATCTGCTTGTTAAAGTACGCTGCCTGTGTGCCCATTTTAGAAAGTCATCTACAGCTTCCACCGCCCTTGCCGTGTTTCAGCAGTGTTTGCAGCTTTTGGCTCGCAGACTGGTGTGTGATGTCCCACGTGTTGGAACTCTACTCTGCAGATGTTGGGAAGGATTTGTGAGCAGAAGAGGGCAGTTATTGACTACCAGAATCAACAAGGCCATCGGTATTCAGTTCAGACTCTACACATAAGACCTCAGGAGTGGACATGGATGTCAGACATATGTACCATCCTCCAAAGCTCTGAGGACTCCACCAAGATGATGAGCGGCGATGACGCCATAATTAGCGTCACCATCCTGCTTCTCTGTCTTCTGAAACACCCTCTGCTCATAATCAAAGAGGATGCATTGCAGGCGGAGCATGATGAGATGGAGCAAGGAGCCAGACAGGGTGATTACACACAGCCCAGCCTCATCTCATCCCAACATGGATTAGGTGACAATGAGGAAGAGGAGGAGGTGGAGGAAGAACAAGAGCTAATTTCATGCCCTATAGACGGTACTACCTGCACAACTGTCATCGTCTGTTCAGTGTGGATGGCCTGAGGACAGAGGAGGAAAGCATGGTCACTCGTTGTCTTGGTGAGGACACGGAAGTCTTGCCTGTTAGCAGTCTGGCACGCATGGCTGAGTTTATGTTACGCTGCCTTTCCCATGACCCTCGCGTTCTCAAAATTTTGAGTGACAGTCATTACTGGTTGGAGACACTTTTAGACTCACGCTACAAGGAGAACTTTATATCTCTTATTCCTGAGGCGGACAGGTTTACAAAAATGGGGCAGTACCAGAAGGCCCTTGTTGCGGAACTATTAAAAAAATTCCCATCTGAAAACGCTGGCGACAGAGGGCACAGTTCGTTGGACAACCAAGGACTACAGGCGAGAGAGACACAACTCCAATCCCGCAGAGGCAGGGGAACACTGTCAAAGTTTTGGGAGAATTTTCTCAGCCCCTCCCATCAAACAGGCCCTGAGGCGCGGGGTACTCTCACAAGGAGTACAAAGTTTGGGAACATGCTGAGAAAGTACCTTGCCGACCGTACCAACGTCCTCCGTGATTCCTCTGTGCCTTATAATTATTGGGTATCCAAGCTGGATACGTTGAATGAACTGTCTCTCTATGCCTTGGAGGTCCTGGCCTGGCCTGCCGCTAGCGTTTTATCAGAGCGGGTTTTTAGTGCCGCTGGTGGAATTATAACTGATAAGCGCATCCGTCTGTCAACTGAAAATGCTGACAGGCTGACTCTTATAAAAATAAACAAGGGCTGGATTGGGCCAGACTTCTCAACACCACTGAATGATAGCAGCGTAACATAAACTCAAATCCAGTGTCTTTTTTTGGGAGGTGTATTCCCATGCACCTGTTCACACCTACACATGGGTATACGCTTCCTGATTTTGGCTATTTGCTCTTGTCCTCCTTCTTCTCCTCATCCTCATCCTCCACCACCATAGGGTTTCCCTCTATGCCAGTCCTTTCACCGAGCTAAAGAATATGGCTGTGGTGAAATACAACTCCCACTGAGAAGCAGTTTCAAACTGAAAAACATTTGGCCCACCAGAGGATTTGATTCTGAGGGCTCACCTTTCTCCCCCACTCAAGAGCCCCATAGCTGCTGCAAAGTTTGCGCTATCATGAACTCTCCTGATGGAGAAGCCAGGGCCCACCCGTGGACACTCTGGTGGGACTGTCCAACCCTGCCGAGAAGCAGTCCTGTCTAAGAAAAGTGTGTGGGAAGGTTCCCGGACACTCTTTGGCTCCTTTTTTACTGAGGTGCAAACACGGGGAGAGCATACAAAATCCTTGCAGATGTTGTCATTGCTGGGATTTGAACCTAGGATCTTAGCGCTGTAAGACTTCAGTGCTAACCACTGAGCCAATGTGCTGCCGTTCACCCTGTGATATCTAACAGGCTGGAGAAACTTGCAGCTACTGACACTCTATCTTCAGCTCCTTTGTGAGAAACTAATGTATTTGGGCAGCCACTCAGTCTACCAAATAGAATTCCTGTGAAAGAAATTGGGGATGGCTTTGCTACTAGTACTCGGGGCTGTGCTAATACTATGGTGTCGTACCATAGTTCACTGGAAATATTACAGGCTGGTAGGAGGCAAGCAGATTCCCACAGAAAAGTACCAGCAGTAATGTTCAGGGACCCTTGCTTGTGAAAGGTGGAGAAGATACCGGGAGAAATAGTGGTGACTGGGGACCGAGTATGGACACCCGGCCACCGTCGGCATGAGGTTGTGGACAGCTTCTACCTCCACGAGCCTAAAAGGCCACATTTCAAGTGCAAGCAGCTTTAGAGGACTTCATGGGAGAAATGACAGCTGGAGTAGATACGATTTCCCAAGTCCTTTCACCAAGCTAAAGAATATGGCTGTGGTGAAATACAACTCACTGACAAGCTGTGGACTGGCTCTGTACCGTCCCTGGCCACATTCACTTGACCACGTGTTTGTGGTTAGGCGGTCCTTCCCAGTAAGTCCACTGGGGAGGAAACAGGTAATGTTGTGTGACCCGTGCTTGTGGAAGATGGAGACAATATCGGGAGAAATAGGGCGGCTGGGAACCGAGTATGGACACCCAGCCGCTGCCGGCATGAGGTTGTGAAAAGCTTCCGCCTCCACGAGCCTAAGAGGCCACATTTCAAGTGCAAGCAGCTTTAGAGGACATCCTGGGAGAAATGACAGCTGGAGTAGATACAGTTTCCCAAAAGTCAGTCCTTTTACCGATCTATAAAATATGGCTGTGGTAAAATATAACTCACCGATAAGCAATGGATTGGCTCCGTACCGTCCCTGGCCATATTCACTTCACCACGTGTTTTTGGTTAGGTGGTCCTTCCCAGTAAATAAACTGGGGAGGGCACGGGTATTGTTGTAGGACCCGTGCTTGTGGAAGGCGGAGACGACACCGGGACAAATAGCAGCGGCTGGGGACCGAGTATGGACACCCGGCTGCAGCTTTAATGAGGTTGTGGACAGCTTCCGCCTCCATGAGCCTAAAAGGCCACATTTCAAGTGCAAGCAGCTTTAGAGGACTTCCTGGGAAAAATGACAGCTGGAGTAGATACAGTTTCCCAAGTCTTTTCATCAAGCTAAAAAATATGACTGTGGTGAAATACAAGTCACCGACAAGCTGTGGATTGTCTCCGTACCGTCCCTGGCTACATTCACTTGTCCACGTGTTTGTGGTTAGGCAGTCCTTCCCAGTAAGTAAACTGGGAAGGGCACGGGTAATGTTGTAGGACCCCTGCTTGTGGAAGGTGGAGATGACACCGGGACAAATAGTGGCGGCTGGGGACCGAGTATGGATACCCAATCACTTCTGCCATAAGGTTGTGGACTGCTTCCGCCTCCTCCACGAGCCTAAAAGGTCACATTTCAAGTGCAAGCAGCTGTCAAAAATTTGACAATATAGTATTGAAGCCTGTGTGTGGGTGGCTGGCTGCATACTTGCGCTTGCATTCCAAGGAATGGGGTAGGGACAACTGAATGCTGCACTGGGACAAGGACATGGACAGTGATTGTTGCAAGTCTGCAACGACAGATGCATGGCGGGAGGCATCTTTGCATGCGCCAATTATCACTTATGATGGGCACACTTTTAGGTAATGACCTGGGAGTCAGAGATGCTTCCATGGGTCTTCCCCATGCTGTTCCCATGTCTTTTCAGCACTGTATGAATGTATCTCATGATGTGTCACACACCACATGGCCAGATAAGGTTGTAAAATGTTAAAATGACATTTCCCAGTGAATTCATTTGTCTTGGTTGAAAGCAATGCAAAAGTGCAAATACGCATCAAAAACGCTACGTGTGAACACAGCCCAATGTGTGGAGGAGTGTTTTTGGTTATTTATTTTGCCTTATATACAAGTCATTACCCTGGAAAGGATGTTCCTTAACATATTTCCCAGGAGAATCCATTTTGGTTTTGTTTTTGTATGTTTTATTGTGAGTCTGTAAAAGTGGCGTAATACCTCTGACAACGTTGTTGACAGCAGTGATCTGGGAGTCAGAGAGGTCTTCCCCATACTGTTCCCATGTCATTTGAGCACTGTTCCCATCGATTTGGGCAATTTTTAGGCCCTCTGCAGACCGCCGGGGGGAGCAGCCTGAAAAATGCTCGAGTTTCCCATAGACTTACATTGGCTCGTTGCTCGAGTCGAGCACCCGAGTATTCCAGTTTGCACGACCCGAGCATCGAGCACCCGAGCACTTTAGTTGCGACACGAGGTGGGACTCTGGAAACTACAAAGTTATAACCCTATTTGTTTGCTGTGTAATAGAAAAGCAATACAGCATAATTAACAATCAGGCTCTTGGATGGTGACCCAACATGCGCAGATATCTTACCAAAACGTTTTATTTGCCATTACTACATTGTACACACAAGCTAATGCGTGTCCAGACCACACATACAGCACACAGGAGCTTCAGGGCAAATACTTAGGTAATCAAGCAGTTTGGTAAGACGTTTGCACTTCCACATTTCCATGGTCTGTGTATTCAGATAGATTTCTACTAATAAGATAATCCCTTTAAGTAGCACATCCTGATATTAATTATTTTTTTCTTTTAATAGATTAGTTATTTATCATAATGTGTTTTATATAGGATTTGATTTCACTATTTTTCTGGATTTATTTTATGCTAATCAATGGTTAATGTCAAGTGACTTTTTTTGTGGTGAAACAGGAGGTTTTGTAACACAACATGTTCCTACCTTTTGATTTATGTCTTCTGTTTAGCAATACCTATTGTTAAAGCAATCTGAGAGCCCCTAGTGCGTAGGGTTTAAAGAGACTGACTGTGAGCGAGGTTCCTTTGAACAATCATGTCTCGTGTAAGTCACAGCAATGTAACAACCTTATTTCCTGCCATTGTTACAATGGCAAGACTGGAATTTCATCCAAATATGTTTGACCCCACCGCCAAAAGAGCCAGCACATATTTTACTGATTAGTATATTCTTATATATAAAGGATAAGGGGGTGGTAGATGGAAGAAAACAAATCTCTGCCGTTACTGCCAAAATGATGATAATATACAAGTATTATGAACTCTTTGTCCAGCCAGTTATTTTCACAGAACAACAGCACAGCCATCTGGAAGAAAATTAGAGTCTTGTAAATTCAGCAATTTTCCATAATAGGAAAGTGTTATGTTAGAAATATGAGGCGTCATGTAGCAGTTAGGACTAAATTGCAAAACAATAGTATTTTTTAGTACATCATCATTTTTATTTATTTAATGTCGTGTATTTTCCTGTACATGTACACAGACTATTCAGTCTACAGACATTGGGCAAACTGTCCCAACAAATGCAGCTATATTTCAGTATAAAGGGACTGAATATTTTCTAAAGCAATAGAGAATTACTGCAAGTGTTTTTAGAACACACATACAGTTGGGAAAATAAGTATTTGATACACTGCCGAGCGAGCGCATAAAGCTTCTGTGCGCGCAAAAATCGGCATGACGTACCCAGTACGTCCAAGGTCGGGAAGTCATTCCCTTCCATGACATACTGGGTACGTCCAAGGTTGGGAAGGGGTTAATGAGCATTAGGTCAAAGGTTGTGAAGGGAAGGTGAGGAAATAAGCTATGACCATAATCTATTCTGAATGGTGGATCCTATTGACTATATATAAAAGTGTTACCTTTCATTGTAATCCTGTCTGTGATGATAGTGAGACTCCTGAAAAGTCTTCTGTACAGGACCTAAAGTGTGAATCTAGCATATGTCTTAATAGCCAGTGTAGAAATTGCAAGATTTCTGACTTTTTTCTAAATATAGATAGTGATAAGGAAAATTAAACAAAATAATATCAAGATTAAAAAAAATACATTTAATAGAAAAACCGCATTTAAGCAATATATCCTTTTCCAATTAATAATGCAGAAGCACCCAGAGTTTTACTGGATATAATTCTATTGGCATCGTTTGGTATCACCGCACGGCGTCACACTTCAGTGAACACCGTAAAAAAATAAATAGAAAATGAGGCAAAAAACTATGCTTTTTCATCAAGCCACAAAAAGTGGAAGAAAAACCCGAAAAAAAAGACAAATGTAAATAAAAATGCCCCCCGAAGAAGCCAAATGCTAAACGCATGTTGGGGCTGGTACCCACATCCTTTACCAGGTTGTATGTAGGGTTTTTTATGAATTGAACAATTTGGGATTTGTATGTCAGATCTGGAACAAGGCATTATATAGATAAGAGGGTGTTTAGTTCTTTGCCTTTAATTTGCATGCATTATGTCATAATTATCGTATTATAACCAGTCCCTTCTCTTTACTGGATCTGCCGGTTCCCTTCTTGTATACTTTGTATACAAGGTGTTTCATGCTGATATATACCCTATTATACTATGTTTAGGTTGTTCCCTATGTTTTTCATTACTTTAGGACCATTATACCATATATTATATTAATATATGTAAAATTATGATTAAATTGCACATGCACCTTATTTAATCTGTATTCTGGCATATATGAAGTTTTTACATACATAGGATTATAATTATGTGCGCCTTCAACACTGTTTAGTATTTATTGGATGCATTCTTACGAGGCCCTTAAATCCAGGTGGACAGCTTTCTTTTCATAGTACTACTCTTGCCCTACCCATACAAACCTTGGTTGGATGTGGCACTTCGTGTCCTTCTCCCTTTTTGTTTTATATTTTATGTATTTTTGCACCAATAAAAATTGCTATTTTTAATGAATATGCTCCTGGTTCCTATTTCTCTTTTGGATTTATGTAAATAAAAATGGTATGAAAGCGTCATCTTGTCCCGCAAAAAACAAGCCGCCATACAGCTCCATCAGGGGAAAAATAACAAAGTTATAGGTCTCAGAATAAAGCGATGCAAAAATAATTATTTTTTTATAAAATTGTTTAAAAAATTATATAAATGTGGAATTGCTGTAAACGTATCGACCAAAGAAATAAAGCTGCCTTATCAATTTTACCACATCCTGAATTGCTGTTTTTTATTCATTCTGCCTGTCAAAAATTGGAATAGAAAGCGATCAAAAAATGTCATGTGCTCGAAAATGGTACCAATAAAAACGGCAACTCGTGCTACAAAAAACAAACCATCATATGACTCTGTCAGCAGGAAAAAAGGAAAATTATAGTTCTCAAAATATGATGATGCAAAAACTTGTTTTCGCAATAAAAAGGGTCTTTTAGTGTGTGACAGCATCCAAGCATAAAAAAGTTAAAAATCTGGCATCGCTGTAATCGCACCGTCCCAAAGATTAAAGTCTTCTAATCACTTATACCACACGAGAAGCGGGGTAGAAAATAAATAAAACCAATTCTTCACCTGCTGCTGATTTGTTCATTTTGCCTCCCAAAGATCACAGTAAGGATCGGCGTACATTTATTTATTTATGCTGAGTGTTTACACCGGGGTCTCCTTGTCAATCTATGAAATACGTGATTCAGACAGAACCCCCGGTGGAAAATTTCCTATAGTGAAGCAGATTGGGACACTGTGGACGCAGTCTGGCCTGTGATCCGGCGGTGTCCATCTTTTTAGGCGTTCATTAAAGTGCTTTCAACTACGGTTTTGTACACCACTGAAAAGAAGGACACTGATGAACAGAGGCCAGACGGAGTCCAGAGTAACTCTGCTGCCTCATTATAGTGAATGGATCACTCAGGAGTTTCATCTGAATCACGTCATTCGGAGATTTAGATGGAAACCCCAAAGTAAGTGATCAGCGTAGAGTGCAGGATAAGGCTATGTTCACACTAGGCATTTTTTCAGCGTTTTTTTCTGCAGCAAAACCTGATCTCTTTGTAAGAAAGAAGCTGCATCGAAAAAGCAGGTTTTGGTGTATTTTTTGGTGCGCTTTTGGTGCATTTTTCATTTTTCTCAAAGTTCAGCTTTGCTTCCACCACAGAAGCATGAACACAGGTCACCAATATAAGACATATGTGAAACCATATTAACCAGAATTACAAATGTAATAGTGGGGGGAGGTGAATTGTGCAGGAATAGTTTTTCTAAGACACTGGCAGTGCTTTGAGTTTGTAGGACACTATTTATTTTCACACTATGGTCTGCCATTGAGTTGCTCAAATATTTTTCAATTTCAGACCTACAGTGGTGGCCAAAAGTATTGGCACCCCTGCAATTCTGTCAGATAATACTCAGTTTCTTCCTGAAAATGATTGCAATCACAAATTCTTTGGTAATATTATCTTCATTTAATTTGTCTTCAATGAAAAAACACAAAGAATTGTCCTAAAGCCAAATTGGATACAATTCCACACCAAACCTAAAAAAGGGGGTGGACAAAAGTATTGGCACTGTTTGAAAAATCATGTGATGCTTCTCTAATTCGTGTGATTAACAGCACCTGTAACTTACCTGTGGCACCTAACAGGTGTTGGCAATAGCTAAATCACACTTGCAGACAGTTAAAATGGATTAAAGTTGACTCAACCTCTGTCCTGTGTCCTTGTGTGTACCACATTGAGCATGGAGAAAAGAAAGAAGACCAAAGAACTGTCTGAGGACTTCAGAAACCAAATTGTGAGGCAGCATGAGCAATCTCAAGGCTACAAGTCCATCTCCAAAGACCTGAATGTTCCTGTGTCTTCCGTGCGCAGTGTCATCAAGAAGTTTAAAGCCCATGGCACTGTGGCTAACCTCCCTAGATGTGGACGGAAAAGAAAAATTGACGAGAGATTTCAACGCAAGATTGTGCAGATGGTGGATAAAGAACCTCGACTAACATCCAAACAAGTTCAAGCTGCCCTGCAGTCCGAGGGTACAACAGTGTCAACCCGTACTATCCGTCGGCGTCTGAATGAAAAGGGACTGTATGGTAGGATACCCAGGAAGACCCCACCTCTTACCCCGAGACATAAAAAGCCAGGCTGGAGTTTGCCAAAACTTACGTGAGAAAGCCTAAAACGTTTTGGAAGAATGTTCTCTGGTCAGATGAGACAAAAGTAGAGGTTTTTGGGAAAAAGCATCAACATAGACTGTACAGGAAAAAAAGAGGCATTCAAAGAAAAGAACACGGTCCCTACAGTCAAACATGGCGGAGGTTCCCTGATGTTTTGGGGTTGCTTTGCTGCCTCTGGCACTGGACTGCTTGACCATGTGCATGGCATTATGAAGTCTGAAGACTACCAACAAATTTTGCAGCATAATGTAGGGCCCAGTGTGAGAAAGCTGGGTCTCCCTCAGAGGTCATGGGTCTTCCAGCAGGACAATGACCCAAAACACACTTCCAAAAGCACTATAAAATGGTTTGAGAGAAAGCACTGGAGACTTCTAAGGTGGCCAGCAATGAGTCCAGACGTGAATCCCATAGAACACCTGTGGAGAGATCTCAAAATGGCAGTTTGGAGAAGGCACCCTTTAAATATCAGGGACCTGGAGCAGTTTGCCAAAGAAGAATGGTCTACAATTCCAGCAGAGCATTGTAAGAAACTCACTGATGGTTACCGGAAGCGGTTGTTCGCAGTTATTTTGGCTAAAGGTTGTGCAACCAAGTATTAGGCTGAGGGTGCCAATACTTTTGTCTGGCCCATTTTTGGAGTTTTGTGTGAAATGATCAATGATTTGATTTTGCTTCATTCTCTTTTGTGTTTTTTCCTTGCAAGCAAATTAAATGAAGATAATAATACCAAAGAATTTGTGATTGCAATCATTTTCAGGAAGAAACTGAGTATTATCTGACAGAATTGCAGGGGTGCCAATACTTTTGGCCACCACTGTAGCTCAGCCAATGTTTATACTGTACTCATAACTAATCTAATTAAACTGTCCTAATCCAGACTGCCATCTCAGGTGACAAAGACAAAATGGTAAAATCACAAAAATAAATGAGTTTCACATTCTGCTGTACTTTTATTTTTCATTAAAAATGCAGCAAAACCTGATAGCTATGTTCACACTAGGCGTTTTTTCAGCGTTTTTTCACCACCCATCACTTTCAATGGGTGAAAAACACTGAAAAAAAGCTGAAAAAATACTGAAAGAAGTGACATGCTCAATTCTGCAAAAAAACATGCAAAGCACAAAATACCACAAAATCCAATTTCTGAAATCTCAAAGACTTTGCTGGTACTCTAAAATGCAGCTGACAATTTGCATAACAAAAGCATAAAAAAAACGCTGAAAAACACCCAGTGTGAACATAGCCTAAATGTGATCCAAAATGTTATATAAAATGTTCCCAACAAAAGTTTCAGATCAATCCACAAAAAAAGCAAGTCCTCACTCAGGTCCGTCATCTTTTAATGGAAATACAGGGGGCTTCCACGTTACTGGTAGTGCAAAGACTCTTGTAACGTGAAATGGCTCCTCACCCCCAAAAGAAATTAAGCAAATTCTGCACTCCAAAATCCAAATGTCCCCCTCCCTTCTGAGCACCAGTGTACCTAAACTGCATTTAGAGTCCATGTGTTTGGCATTTCTGTACCAATGAGAGCCCGTCTAATTTATGGGTGCGTGTCTCCAGAAATATGAGCTGGGCATTACAACGTACTGGGCACTAGAATGTTCTGGGCCCTACAACGTACTGGGCACTACAATGTACGGGCACTACAATGGCAGATTTGCAATGTTCATTCAGCAACATCCACTGCTGCTTGTTTCTGTGCCTCGGTCATTGCTAGGTTGTGGTCATGTGACCGCTTACCTGATGATGATGCTGATATCTGCCCTGTGATTGGGCGATGTCTGCGCAGATGCACTGCAAATAGAGGCAAGTCGTTTCTCTATTGGGCTTTATTTGCCCTGGGTATGCTATTGCTTGATTTCAATTGGAGGATCATCGCTGTGGTCTTCATGCAAGCAATGTTATGTATATTATCCCATATGGTGGCTGCCTTATATTACATTGATTGTAAGTTATGTGTCTATTCCTATATTGGACTTATGTCCCCTCTTTGATTAATGTATTTGTTTTTTGTATGCATATTGATAATTACTCTAGCGGGCAGAGCGCTATAGTGATTGATGTATGTTTGTGAACCATGCTATTTAAGCTGCTGCTGCTCTCTGTTTGTAGTTGATAAAGACCTTTTGAAAGGTCTTAACGTTGTCCCCTTTTATATATTTCAGAATAAATTTTGTTTTACTTTTACATCCGGGATTTCGACGCAGTCTCTTGTGAATATAGAGTACTAGGAAACTCTATGAGCCCATGTGCCATCTGACAAAAAAAAATCTCTAAGCACACAGACATTTCACACAGATGTGTGAACAACAATATTACTGCAAAACATATAGATAAAGAATAAATATGTACATTCAGTGACATATCGGAGACGTCTCATCTGATTAGAAGCATTCTCCTTCGTTTCTTATTCATCTGGGCAGATCTTCATTTCAACATATTCCAGCCATGACATGTCTTACTGCACTGATCATAGCAGCCCTGAAAATAACAAAGTCACATATACATTTGCCTCTTGAATAAAAACATTCCCCACACCGTATGCCTGAATACATATATGTACCACACCATTAATATACATTTAGCCATTGTAATGCAGCGCTATTCATCATGCTGGGGGGACACTCGCTTCACCGGGTCAATTAAAGCACACATGCAACGCCCTTCCGGTATTTCACAATCCAGCAGTTTATTATTTATCATAAACCGCTCATAACCGACTCCATCTCAGTGGCTCGCCAACATATTACACATATAATGTCCAAGAGCCTTTCCAGTGACAGATATGTCCACTTGGCTCCAGATACAGCCTTCAGCAAGGTAACAATATAAATGTCCACATCAAGCAGTGTTTTTACCTTTGCCAGGTCGTAGCTGCTTCAGTCAGTTTGGTTCTGCCACCGCTGTTGCTTCACGGCTTCCCAGATGGGGCCACCGGGCCTCGTACCTTCAAAGGCTACTGGTATCTCAAAACACAGGGAACATCCAGCCTCTGCCTTCCAGGCTAGTGGAGTCCCACACAGGGACCAGGCCTCTCACCCTCCAAGGCTTCTGGCATCGTAAACACAGGGGGATCCAGTCTCTGCCTTCCAGGCTTCACCAGGCCTCTCTTTCTAGGCCTCACCAGGCCAACGGTGTCCCACACACAGGGAACAGGCCTCACGCATTTTACACCTCTGTTTCAAAAGTACCAGGGTTTATATATCTTCCAGTGCACACACAGGACCTGTGCTGATGTCACAGTCATGTGATCAGACCTTCTGTGTGCACAGTACCTGTGCTGATGTCACAGTCATGTGATCAGTCACCTGAGGGAGAGGTACATGGTCAGCCAGAACACACCCTGGACCATTACAGTAATGCCGCAAGCCGCTGCATTACACCATGTATCACTCTCAAAATATAAATTGATAAGTCAGCACCGTGCACTTAATTAACTATATTTTCTGCCACCCAATCAATATAAATTAATCAGTTACTGTGACTCTTCCCCACAATTCCGTGTAAGCCCCTGCCCTGTGTCCTCTCTTCCCCAAATTCACTATAAGTCCCTGTCCAGTGTATAGCTTCCGCTCACCACCCCAATTCATTATAAGTCCTCCTATAGTGTGTAGTGAGCTGGCAGGCTCTGGCTGTTCTGTGATAATTGAGATAGAGCCTGTGACAGAAATGATTACGCAGGATGGTGTTGCCACCTTGTGGCCAGAGGTTGCACCTGCGCAGGGTGTGATGACAGACAAAAAAAAACTGAGTCTCCTGTGTCCCGCCCTAGAGAGTCACGTGACCAGAGTGAGAAGCAGGAAAAAGCACGCGGAGAGTCTGAGAGAGTCTGTGAAAAGAACCAGGACGGTGTGCAGGTCCTCGTGTGTGCCTTAGAGGATACTCTCAACGTGGCTGCTGTTATCTGACATCTTTTCCTCAGAGCTTTCCCCAGCTTCCGCACTGCTGAAGGATTGAGCTGTTACACTCCTCGCTACTGGAGTGTGAACTACACAAGGGAATCCACAAGAGCTGCTATCCAGATCAGAGAGACTGTAAGCGGGACCTCTGGCGAGAGGCCGAAGTATTCCTTCCTTTCAGCGAAATTTGTTGTTCCTGTTTTTTTTTTCTTCGGCAGGGACGCCTTCCTGCAAAGACAGACAGGCCTGCGACGGGGGACACATCCTTCTGGAGTAAAGGACTGGTAACGTGTGAGTAGGGACAGTGAGGGTCAGCTTATAAGTACACGTTATTGCTGTGAACATTTACGGTTGTCATTTATTGTGTTCTGCTATGTTAAAAATGTATACAAGTAAAGATACGGTTATCAAGATAGAGTCTGTGTGTGGGGATCTTGCTGAGCCAGATCATAGATACCAACGTGCGGCCTTGCCCGCGGTCACTTCATCTGGCGTAGTCGGCAGGATCTGTGACCAACAAGATTCCCACCCAGGCCACGTGTACAGTCAGAAAGCCCTGCCGGTGTCTATTGTGAATCAGGTCAGGAAATTTGGCGGACGAAACTACCCTGTACCAGAGTGGGCGGAACAAGTCCGGATACTGGGGGAAATGTATAATATTGACCCTAAGACCTTGGCAGAAATGGCGGTACTGACGCTAGAAGGGGAGGCATGGACGACAGTCAGACTGGAGACGGTCAGGGGCCAGCGTACAGTGGATGATTTGGTGCGGGTGCTGGAGAACACCTATGGGCCGACCACATACCCGGGAACACTGCGACACATGTTCTTTAGACGGACGCAGCTTGAATGGGAGGATATTCCCCAATATGCGAACGCCCTTCAGGTACTCCTTGAACAAGCCTGTGGAAAAGGGGAACAACTTGCTGGTATGGCTCCTCGTGACCTGGTACTGAGAGACCAATTTGTAATAGGACTGAGAGACCAGTATCTTAACCGCACGTTACAGGACTTGATCCGGATGATGCCGACTCTTACTTTTGCTGAAGTCAAACAGGAAGCCATAGAACGTTCAAGGGGACCCGTCATGGATGTGGGGATTCCAGGTGCTGCGTGCAGATCCATATCTGACATTAAAAATCCGAACAGTGACACGGAAGACCTGAAACAGATGGTAGCAGACTTACAGAAACAGGTATTACAGTTAACATTAGACCGACAGGGAGACCAGCGAAGACAGCCTAGTCGTCCTGTGGGACAGTGTTGGTCATGCAGTGATCCTCGCCATAGGGAAAATTGTTGTCCTCAACACTTCCCTCCGCAAAAACCTCCGTCGCACCAACGAACAAACCCTCAGTCAGACCAGCGAATGGAACCCCAGCCATATCCACAAGCAGAGCTACCACGCCGGGCCTCACCACAATGGCCGCCGTTAAACTAGACACCCCTGCAGCTGAGGCTCATGCAGCAGGGGAGGCCAAAGAGAGGGGTGTGGAAAAACAGAGCCGACGGCGGAGTGCTCTTGCCTCGAGTAGCCCGACACTTGAAGTTGTCCTGGAAGGAATTGCCATACAGGGACTGATGGACACTGGGTCACAAGTGACCACGATCTCTGAACAGTTTTACGAAAATTACCTCAAACCAAGAACTGCTTGTGACCCAGACACCGACATTAAGATTATTGCGGCTAATAATCTACATTCCAGTGACCAGAGTTGCTTGGATGGACACAAAGGCCTGCGGACAGGACTTAGGGAAATGAGGGATCGTCATCGTCAAGGAAGGTTTCGGCTCCGAGACCCCAGTGATACTTGGAATGAACATCTTGAGAGACCTGGATCTTATGCTGTTGACAAGAAAAGGACCCAAATACTGGCAGAAAGTCACCAAACATAAGCCGACTCGTCTGGCGTTCCAGCGCGTAATCCGGACCGTTGGACTTCAACAGATGGCAGAGTAACAACTACCCCTAGCCGCCATTATGGTGCCACGCCGTACCCGGATTACTTTGCCCGCTGAAAAAGAGACAGTCATTTCCTTACCCCTTAACACCCACCGACAACTTGAGGGGGTTGAAGTGTTGATCGAGCCGAGGACCCCAAGTGGGGGTAAGCTAAACCCACTAGTTGCTCACACTCTGGCCGTCGTGAGGAATGGGAGAGTCCCTGTCAGCCTAACAACACCGCAGACGTAGGCCTAGCCCTTGAAGCCGCCACTCAACTTGCCCGGGTATATGCTCTACCCACGGAAGTGAATCCCATTGGACCCCTAAAATTCACCCCGTCTACAGAAGGCGACTGGACGGTAACCGTCTCAGCCATAAACACTCAAGTAGACGATGAAGACATTGGGCGAAAACTATGGGAAAAAGTACAGCTAGACACGTCCCAATACACCAAACAAGAAGTGTCTCAAGTGGAGGAACTCCTGCGGGAACACCAAGACTCCTTTGCAAAGCATGACACAGACTTTGGGTGTACCACCAGTATCCAGCACGAGATACCCACGGGCGATACCCCCCCTATCCGCGAGAGGTACCGGCAGATACCACCTCAACAATACCAGGAAGTGAAAAGCCTATTGGAATCCATGCTACACGCCGGAGTGGTACGTGAAAGCCAGAGCCCGTGGGCTGCACCCGTGGTGATAGTCAAAAATAAAGATGGTTCCCTGAGATTTTGCGTAGACTACCGTAGGCTGAACGCTTGCACTATCCGGGACTCATATACACTTCCCCGGATCGAAGAGTCACTGACCGCCCTGAAGAAGGCCAAATATTTTTCATCCCTAGACCTGGCCAGTGGATTTTGGCAGGTTCCAATGAGTGAGAAGGACAGGGAAAAGACCGCCTTCATCCTTCCCATGGGCCTGTATGAGTTCGACCGGATGCCGTTCGGCTTGAATAACGCACCAGGGACCTTTCAGAGACTGATGGAACGCTGTCTGGGAGACTTCAACTTTGAGTTTACGCTGATATACCTTCATGACATCGTGGTATACTCTGCCACCTTTAAGGTTCATCTTCACAAGCTTGGCCAAGTGTTCCAGCGCTTGAGGGGACACGGCTTGAAGTTGAAGCCCAGCAAGGGCCGTCTGTTCCAGCAGGAAATCGACTACTTGGGTCACCGGATCTCGGCCGAAGGTGTCCAGCCCTCTCCGGAGAAGATAGCAGCCGTTCAAGAGTGGCCGCAGCCAACTACCATCAAAGAAGTCCGGGCTTTTCTGGGGCTGGCAGGCTACTACCGCCGGTTTGTCAAGGACTTTGCTCGGCTTGCTGAACCACTGCATGAGGTTCTCCGAGGGAACGCGAACAGTCCCAGAGGACGACGCATCAGTTCGGGGCCTGACCAAGAAAAATCCTTTCAGGCACTTAAGGCTGCTCTAACATCACCCCCTGTTCTGGTGTATGCAGATTACACATTAACGTTCCAGTTGCACACCGACGCCAGCCTTCAAGGTCTAGGGGCGGTCCTCTCTCAAGTTCAAGATAATAAAGAACGCGTAATAGCCTATGCCAGTAGGTCTCTCCGTGACACCGAAAAGAATCCCGTCAACTACAGCTCCTTCCGCTTGGAACTCTTGGCTCTGACTTGGGCTATGACGGAGAAATTTGCTGGCTATCTGACAGGAGCGGAGGTGCTGGTCATGACAGACAACAATCCTCTCGCCCACCTAGAGAATGCCAAACTAGGGGCAATGGAACAGCGCTGGATGGCCAGGCTCTCTAGATTCCAGTGCAAAATTAAATACAGAGCGGGGAATGAGAATCAAAATGCTGACAGCCTGTCTAGAGTGACATCATCCCCGCCAGTGGGGGACCGGGATGAAGAGTTGGAGGAAGATGAGATGCCTGACTTTGCCTGGCTCGCAAAGCAAATAGAAGATAGCCGCCAGTATGCTGTAGGAGGGATTGAAGCCGTAGTGGGATCTCCCCTGTCCCAGCAAGAATGGGCCAAGCTTCAAGATCGAGATCCCGAGCACGTCTTACTGAAACGGTATGTGAATAAACAAGGGAAACCGCCCTCCGAAGTGAGAGCCTGACTATCGACCGGAGCCTTGACTCTGCTTGCCCAATGGGATCGGCTGATCGTGAAAGATGGAGTCCTGTATCGCAGGGCCCTTTTATCCCATATGCTGGAGGAGTGTTTGCAGACTGTCGTCCCGGTGCAGTTGGCCCATGAGATGGTGGGCGAAGCTCACAGGAGGAGCGGCCACTTCGGCATAGACAAGACCCTCCGGTGGACCCAGCAGTTCATTTTTTGTCCGGGGCTCCGTAAGCAGGTTGAAAGCGTCTGTCAAGAATGCCGTACCTAAGTCCGCTGAACAGCGTGCACCCGTCCAGACTATTAGGACGTCGAGGCCCCTCGAGCTGTTGATGGTGGACTATCTGTTGATCGGAACGGCGAATAGTGGCTACCAGTACTGTCTGGTGATGGTGGACCACTTCACGAAATTCGCCGTCGCTGTTGCTACCAAGGATCAGACTGCCGAATCAGCTGCACAGGCCATCTGTCAACAGTTCGTTCGGGTCTACGGATGTCCGGAGCGGCTGCACTCTGATCAGGGGGCTTGTTTCGAAGGGCGAGTCATTGAAGAACTCCAACGTATGTAAGGAATCAAGAAGTCCAGGACCACCCCTTACCATCCACAAGGGAATGGCGCGTGTGAACGCTTTAACCGGACCCTCTTACAACTGATCCGGACACTGGCTGAAGACAAAAAGCCCGACTGGCCTCGATTCCTCCCAGAACTGCTGTGGGCCTATAATAATCAAGTCCATTCCGTCACCGGATACACCCCATACACCCTTCTCTTTGGCCGTCCAGGCAAAGACATCCATGAGTTGCAACTGTCTAACTCCGAAGAAGATACCTGTGGTACCTATCCTTCCTGGTTACAAACACACCGCCAGAGAATGGAGACTGTCTACCGGCTAGTAGGCCGACAAATCCAGGATCAAGTGCACGCTGACCCACTTCCGGTCCAAGAGGACTCACTGAATGTAGGTCAACTGGTCCTAGTCCGCATACAGAAACCGCAAGGGAAACTCCGGCCCAAGTGGGAGACCGAAGTCTATCGAGTAATTGGACTGCCGTACCCCGGTGGCCCCGTCTATCGAGTGCAGGGCGAAGACAGCGGCAGCATCCGAACTTTGCACCGTAATATGTTGCGCCCCTGCCGTTCCCAGCCTGACTCCCCTACTGTGATACCTAGAGAGATGGATATCACTAATACTGTCGAAGACACTGACCCCAGGGATGTAGAGATTGAATGCATGCCTACCCCTGTCCGTCCGACTGATGCACTTGAACTGATTACCTCCTCTACTGACATGTTGACTGATCGGAGAGAGGGGATCCATCCCGTTGGGCGGACAACGAGGACCACTGCAGGGGTACCTCCAGGACAGTCCTACAGAGACCAATATGTGTGGCCCTCTTCCCAGCCGCCCCCTGTCACATCCACAGCCATCGCCGCCCTGGAGCCGGTCGTTGACAGGGACTGCCAACCTTTGAGTGGGGGGGCGTGTAGTGAGCTGGCAGGCTCTGGCTGTTCTGTGATAATTGAGATAGAGCCTGTGACAGAAATGATTACGCAGGATGGTGTTGCCACCTTGTGCCACCAGGGCTGGCTCCAGGATTTTGTGGGCCCCGGGCGAAAGAGTCTCAGTGGGCCCCTTTAATACATACCACGATTCATTATGCACAAATACAGCAGAGAAATACAGTGGGTACGGAAAGTATTCAGACCCCTTTAAGTTTTTCACTCTTTGTTTCATTGCAGCCATTTGGCAAATTCTAAAAAGTTCATTTTTTTTCTCATTAAAGTACACTCTGCACCCCATCTTGACTGAAAAAAAAATAGAAATGTAGAAATGTTTGCAAATTTATTAGAAAAGAAAAACTGAAATATCACATGGTCATAAGTATTCAGACCATTTGCTCAGACACTCATATTTAAGTCACATTCTGTCCATTTCCTTGTGATCCTCCTTGAGATGGTCCTACTCCTTCATTGGAGTCCAGTTGTGTTTAATTAAACTGATAGGACTTGTTTTGGAAAGGCACACACCTGTCTATATAAGACCTCACAGCTCACAGTGCATGTCAGACCAAATGAGAATCATGAGCTCAAAGGAACTACCCAAGGAGCTCAGAAACAGAATTGAGGCAAGGCACAGATCTGGCCAAGGTTACAAAAGAATTTTTGCATTACTTAATGTTCCTAAGAGCACAGTGGCCTCCATAATCCTTAAGTGGAAGAAATTTGGGACCACCAGAAGTCTTCCTAGACCTGGCCGTCCAGCCAAACTGAGCAATCATGGGAGAAGAGCCTTGGTGAGAGAGGTAAAGAAGAACCCCAAGATCACTGTGGCTGAGCTCCAGAGATTAAGTAGGGAGATGGGAGAAAGTTTGACAAAGTCAACTATCACTGCAGCCCTCCACCAGTCGGGCCTTTATGGCAGAGCGGCCCGACAGAAGCCTTTCCTCAGTGCAAGACATATGAAAGCCCACATAGAGTTTGCTCAAAAACACATGAAGGACTCCCAGACTATGAGAAATAAGATTCTCTGGTCTGATGAGAAAAAGATAGAACTTTTTGGTGACCATTCTTGACTTAGCCAGCCAGAGCCCAGACCTAAACCCAATTGAACATCTCTGGAGAGACCTGAAAATGGCTGTCCACCAACATTCACCATCCAATCTGACAGAACTGGAGAGGATCTGCAAGGAAAAATGGCAGAGGATCCCCAAATCCAGGTGTGAAAAACTTGTTGCATCATTCCCAAGAAGACTCATGGCTGCACTAGCTCAAAAGGGTGCTTCTACTCAATACTGAGCAAAGGGTCTGAATATTTATGACCATGTGATATTTCAGTTTTTCTTTTTTAATAAATTTGCAAAAATTTCTACATTTCTGTTTTTTTTTCAGTCAAGATGGGGTGCAGCGTGTACTTTAATGAGAAAAAAAATGAACTTTTTAGAATTTACCAAATGGCTGCAATAAAACAAAGAGTGAAAAATGTAAAGGGATCTGAATACTTTTCGTACCCATTGTGTGTGTGTTGTGTGTGTGTGTGTGTTTGTATATATATATATATATATATATATATATATATATATAGTGCATTGTGAAAGTATTTGGCCCCCTTGAACTTTTCTACCTTTTGCCACATTTCTGGCTTCAAACATAAAGATCTAAAATTCTAATTTTTTTGGGAAGAATCAACAACAAGTGGGACACAATCGTGAAGTGGAGCGAAATTTATTGGATATTTTAAACTTTTTTAACAAATTAAAAACTGAAAAGTGGGGCATGCAATATTTTTCGGCACCCTTGAGTTAATACTTTCAGCACCACCTTTTGCTGCGATTACAGCTGCAAGTCGCTTGGGGTATGTCTCTATCAGTTTTGTACATCGAGAGGCTGAAATTCTTGCTCATTCTTCCTTGCAAAATAGCTCGAGCTCATTGAGGTTGGATGGAGGGCATTTGTGAACAGCAGTTTTCAGCTCTTTCCACAGATTCTCGATTGGATTCAGGTCTGGACTTTGACTTGGCCATTCTAACACCTGGATACGTTTATTTTTGAACCATTCCATTGTAGATTTTGCTTTATGTTTGGGAATTTCATTCCACTTCACGATTGTGTCCTGCTTGTTGATTCTTCCCCAAAAAATTTGAATTTTATATCTTTATGTTTATTCAAAAGTTTTCATTTTAGACCAGGCAATATAGCCCTCCATACTATGGGCACCACATTGTTCTTCATATAGTATAATGAGCCCCATATAGTGCTCCATACTGAATAATGAGCCCCATATAACACTCCATACAGAATAATGAGCCCCATATAATACTCCATACAGAATAATGGCCCCCATATAATGCTCCGTACAGAATGGGCCCCATATAATTCTCCATACAGTATGAGCCACATATAATGCTCCATACAGTATGGGCCCCATATAATGCTCCATACAGTATGGGCCCCATATAATGCTCCATACAGTATGGACCCCATATAATGCTACATACAGTATGGACCCCATATAATGCTCCATACAGTATGGGCCCCATATAATGCTCCATACAGTATGGACCCCATATAATTCTCCATACAGTATGGACCCCATATAATGCTCCATACAGTATGGGCCCAATATAATGCTCCCTAGAGTATAGGCCGCATATAATGCTCCATACAGTATATAATGAGCCCCATAAATTGTTCCATACATAAAAAAATAAAATCAAAACCTCTGCTCGTTCCCCGCTGCCGCTGTAGTGCTCCTGACTGCTCAGCGTCTTACTGCTCTCTGCCCTGTGACTGCTCAGAGCAGAGGGCGTGCTGTTATGATGTCATCTCATCCTCTGCCCTGAGACATCACAGAATCAGATGACACGGAAGACACCTGAGCCTCGGCGGAACAGGGAGATATAAGTATTGCAAGTGCCAGGACCCTAAACAAGCGGGGGGTTTACTCGTGGATGCTGGCATCGGGCTTTCCCTGGTGCTCCAGCCATGGTCCTCCCCCACAGCCCTTCAATTCATTATAAGTCCTTGATAGCATCCTCCCACAGCCCCCAATGCGTTACTATAAGTCCTTCTGTTGTATCCTCCCCACCCCACAATTCATTATAAGTCCCAGATAGCGTCTTCTCTCACTTCCCAATTCATTATAAGTGATAGAGTCCTAAGCCCACTTTTCCCATCATCGTGTTCCTTCACTGTTTTAAAAAATTCACTTCCTTCTTCTTTTGGCAGGTACTTTCTAAATGATGCAGGTGGTGTGCTGACATAATCATGAAGTGCATGTCTGTGTCATAGACATAGAGAAAGCACCAGGCAGGAAATTGATTATGGCTTCCTGCAGGTCTGCTGATATCTTCTACTGTAGGCAGTGGAGCTGCAGGAGCGTTCCCTGCCCGGTTAACAAAGAGGGCAATGTGGCTATGGTCCCTCAATGGGTTCTCCTCCATTTCTGAGCCCTAGTGTAGCTGCACCAGTTGCAGCGGTAATATGTCTGCGCCTGCCTTTATGTCATGCTTCGGTTTCTGGACTCAATCCTGTGACCTCTTGCTGTGTAGTCAATTTCCCTTTTTACTGAGCTACAGCCAGTTTGGTCTCTGTCCAACTGCTGATGGTTCTTTTGTCTTTTCTTTGTTTGGTTTGCTTCTAGTCAGGTGTCTTTCATTTCCCAATTTCTTTGTGTGCTATCACTTCTTGGGAGGAACTATTCATACCCACCTTGCACCTGCATCTTTACTGGCTATGTTTCAAGATAGATGGTTTTTGGAGATCCAGCTCCTCAGCTAGGGATTATTTTACCTGGTTAATCTCTGTTGCTTTCCCTACAGTTTGTTTGTGTGTCTTCCTCCCCAGTACCCTTTCCTTCTTTTATGTCTGGGGTCTGGGAGGTGTTTCATTTATTCCATTTGTTGTGTGGTTCTTCTTATCTTCTGCCTTTCCTATGTGTCTGTGTAAGCACGTTCTTAGGCCTGTGCCTTTTTCTCAGATTTTTGTGTATTTCATTTTATAATTATTATTGTTTTAGTGTAGCACATTGTTTATAGATAAAGTGCAGTTAAGGTCATTCAGGGTAAGTCGACATTGAGTGGGGGTGCCATTGTGTATTCTTAGGGTGCCAATCTCCGCGGTCAGGTAGGGACAAATCAGGGTCAGATTAGGGACTTTCCTAGTTCTAACTGTTTTTCTCTCCTGGTTTGTACTTAATCCGTATAAGTGTGCTTATACAGTCATAACACTTTGTTAGTATCCCCATGTAACAAGATAGGAGAAGACTTATGAAATAGTGTTAAAAAAACTAACTTTGCTGCATGAAGCAACCAGTCCTAGAGCAGCTTTCATTTTGTATTCTGCTCTTGAAAAATGAAAGTTGAGCTGTTATTAGTTGCTAAGGAGAGCAAAGACAGTTTTTCTTTTAGACAATTTTCATAAATTTGGCCTATTATTTCTTCTTTATATCAGATAGTAGTTATACGCTGTAGTAGTGCAGACGAGCTGAAGCTGCATCACTTACACCAGATACACTGATATAACAGGTTACATCTCATAGGATAAACTTAGACGCACTTCCATCAAAAAAAAAATTCCTATTAATATATTGCAGCACTGTGTACTTACAATTGCTCATTTTGCCCTTCTACACAGCTAATTATTCTATTTTCCATTAGGTCTATGACATCACATGATTAAGAACTGACTAGCAGAATACTTCTAAGAAACAGAGGAAATTTTTTCCTGTATAACTCAGACTGTATGAAGTCACTGCACAGGTCCCTGGGCAGTGAGAAGGAGAGGAACATCTGGGTCAGGAGTTGAAGCAGGGAATGATAATTGAAGGGACAAGAGACTTCCTGTTTCTACATAGAGCAGAGAAAAGAGAAGATTTAGCTGTGTAGAAAGGCAAAATGAGCAATTGTAAGTACACAGTGCTATATAATATGATGATTGCAATATATTAAGAAGACAAAAACTTTGATGAAAGATTGAGAGGAGTGTTTCTTTAAGTCTGCAATGCGCATTAGATGGCTGCTAGCGGAACAATGTTTTTTTCGGTCGATCACTCATCCGGCAGCCATCTCTGCTGGTTCTCCCATACACAGGAGCGCCGAGCACTCCTGTGTTCTCTATAAGAGACATGTCTGGCAGCATCTTATCTGTGGGAGAAGAAAAAGATTGGCAGTCCAAATTTGGACACTTTGCTGTACACATGACAGAACGACAGCTCTATATAGGATCAAGAGGATTATGATGATCAAGAAGGCAGACAATTCAGAAAAGGCACATCATTTAAAGCACTAAAGCAGGTATAAACAAGAGCCTCTTAGATAATAGCCCATACTGCACTATATAGCCCAAAAAAATGCTGGAGTGCTCTATTAAACAACTGTGACTTACTTTTTGAAGGTGATCCATCAACTTATACAAACTCACACTGTGCTAAAATGATAACTCTTATTTATTTTTTACAACCCAAATTAGAGTTGAATGTCTTATATTTTCTAGACTCAGCAAGTTATAGTCATGTGTACCACTGGCATTTAAAAAAAATAATGAAGGCTTTCGCCATAAACCAATGTTAACTATATTAATGAAAATAACCTAGATAGATTTTAGGCTGTAAAATAGACAGTAAGCCATGTAATTAATTTACAGTGTCTGAAATCATGCCTACACAAATATTTTTGAACTCTAGATAAGTTGACGCTGGCAGAGATGTCCATATTTTAATCCCAAATGGAAGGTGATTTGGCAGGTCAGCTTTGCTTCCATTGTTATGGAAGATAAGTATCAGCTGTACAATATAAAGTATGGGTTTAATCATTTGTACATCTCATTGCCTGTTTGGCATTAGCTTTATCGGAGTCTGGTATTTGCATACAATATGAGCTTCTGGAGCCAGAAAATTTAGCTTGTTTACTTTCTGTCTCTTTTTTTTTTATTCCGTGGTGTCATATTATTAAAGGGATCATTATTTGCAATATCTAAACACTAAAAAAGTAAAATTGTAAGTTCCATGCTTCATATTCAGTCCTTGAGATGGGATCTCAAGGACCCCACTTTCTACTATGTCTCTAAGGGTACATCCTGGAGCAACACATAAAGACTCCCATACACATTAGATAGCTGTTGGTTGAATGTTCACCTGACAGCTATCTTTCCCGATTCCCCAACATATAGGAACTTGGCCAAGCACGCCTGTGTTCTTAGTTGGCTGCTTCCAGACTCCTATGGCAACAGCTTATCTACCGGGAAACAAAACGATCGGCTGTTGGAAATCCAAAAGGTTATATCCTTTTCCCCACAAAAATCATCTGTCAGGGAAAAGTCAGAAGATTCCTGTACATATTAGACTGTCAGCCGGTTCTACTGACTTTAGTCTAATGTGAATTCAGGCCTGAAAGCTGGCCATAAATTTTAGCTAACTGGACAGCTACATCTTCGAACTCCCCCATTCATAGGAACGCTCAACCGAATGTTCCTGTGTTCTCTATGAAAGAGCTGCTGCCAGACCTCTCTAGTAAAGGCTTATCTTCATGCTGGTCAAAAGCATTAGCTGTTGAAATTCAGCAAGCCCCCATGCACATTATTAGTCACCTGACTGATCCTGCCAAAATTCTGGCTGACTTTTAGCAAATGAATAATAGGCCTTTAACCCCTCACCACCTTGGGTATTTACGTTTTTGCGTTTTCATTTTTTGCTCCCCTTCTTCCCAGAGCCATAACTTTTTTATTTTCTGTCAATATGGCCATGTGAGGGCTTGTTTTTTTGTGGGATGAGTTGTCATTTTAAACAGCACCATTGATTTTACCATATCGTGTACTGGAAAACGGGAAAAAAATTCCAAGTGCAGTGAAATTTCAAAAAAAGTGCAATTCCACAACTGTATTTTTTTTACCATGTTCACTAAATGCTAAAACTGATCTGCCATTATGATTCTCCAGGTCATTATGAGTTCGTAAGTACCAAACATGTACATGTTTTTGGTCCTACAATTGGATCTTCATCAGAACTGATTGCCAGGACCAAAAAACGTTTGACCCTAAAAGTTTGCCTAATTAAACATCTCTACTATTCACTGAAGCTATTCTGAGTGCCAAGTTGTTTTTCTATATTGACTACGGGAACCCTACTTGGGCACCTCACCACAAGCCAGGAGTGCCGTATATCTACCAATAATAAGAAAAGTTTGGAGACATAGAATACTTTAGGGGCCCACAACATAAGTCATGAATAAAACACAGGATGAAATGTGCATGTTAAGGGCTCCTTCATACATCCTGGTGATTCCTGTACAGGAAAAAACAGTACTGGTCAGATCCATGGTGTGTCTGTGTGCCATCCGTATGTATGTATGTGACATCCATGTATCTGTTTGCTGTTCGTGTGTCCGTGTTGCACATCAGCGTGACATGTATCGGCGCCTGGGAAAAAAGTGGTACAGTTCGCGCTGATCCCAGTCGCCGGCTGCTGAAGGCAGGTCTCATCATTGTCGCCTTATTGTGCTGATCTCAACGCGACCAGGGGGCAATGATGAGAGTTGCCTTCAGCAGTTGGATTCAGGGATCAGCGCGAACTGTACCACTTTATTCCAATGCTTAACATGTAGCAAAATTGTAGAAACAAAAGCATTCAAATAATTTGAAGATTAAAAAAAGCCTTCTTTTTTTATTCAAATTTATATTTTATTTGTTTGAGTAAGCCAAACACAGATCTGATTCGTGTATTACAAATGAATAGAGTTATTAAACATGTTCTATAATTTGATTCTCATGCATTATAGATCTCCAGACAGTCGCCCTTTCTGATCTACCAGTACGGCTGGGGACCTCTGCTCCCTTCATTACAGAAGTTCACTTTCAGTTGAATAGTGTAGGACTGAGAGCAGATTGTTGTGCTGGAGAAATGTTGAGATGATCTCAGTGTGAGCAGCTGAAGCTACAGTAACTCAACACTTTGATATAGTTTGTATACAGAAAATATAATTGGATTTTCTGCAGAAGATATGCTGCAATGGATACGTTAAATAATTAATTTGTATAATAAAAATAAATGTGGTTTTTGATGTGAAGGAGGTTGTACAGCAAGCAGCATCCATATAAGACACGACTAATTACCACCACATGGGAAGATATCATATAATACATTCTAGTGGATCAAACTTTCCTTGACCTGGAAAACAAACATGGGAATTGGCAATGGCCAGAAGTGGATGCACCAAAAAGAATAAAGCTTTAATTAACTTTGATGTGTATAGCCGTATAGCCATTACTACTAATATTCCTAATGGTTTTACATTACTTAATTTTATTTTGGGATTTTAAAGTTATTTTTTGAACTTAGATAGGGGTTAGCATTTCAGTTTTGGCGATAATGGCACTTTTCTATATATTTGTGGGCCTAAATACAAGATTTTATATCTTTTAATTCTGTAATCTTGATTTATAAGCCAGGCTAACCTAAACTCAGAGGTAGACAATACTATGATTGGTAAGTCAGATGTGGAGTACTAAGGCCATGGCCCCACTATCAGTATTTGGTTAGTATTCGGTCAGTATTTTTTCTGAGGAGTGGGAGCCAAAACCAGGTGAGGAACAATCAGAGAAAAGGTATAATAGAAACAAGTCACCAATTCTACATTTATCACCGGCTCCTGGTTTTGGCTTCCACTCCTGAGAAAAAATACTGACTGAATACTGACCAAATACTGATAGTGGGGCCATGGCCTAAGGGTGCTGTTACAGTTTTCGTCTTGGGGCCCAAAAAGGTCAAAATATATTTCTGCTGATAATGTTGTACTTTCTTTTAAACAGTTAACCAGCGGATACACCTATTCTCTGTTGGATCTCATGGGCAGTAGATCACTCTCCTCCAGAACACTGACTCTGTGTATAAATATGCAGGAGAAATGTCTCCGAAATCCAGAATAATGACTCAGATAACACTAACTCCAGCAACACCAACGTCTACACTGACGTCAGAGAGAAACAGCTGGATGGAACCCTACATGGTCCAAAAAAAGAGAGTAGACAGGAAAGGTCACAATACAATACAGCATCTGGCCAGAAGTCTAGGCAAAAAGAGTTACTGGGTTGAGCCCCTTATATCTGATCGTCCCATACTGGATCTCTTACATTCCACCACACTCTTTAGCTTTCATAGGCTTGTAGTTACAACAACTGGCACCTTCTCCAGCTGTTGTAATGTTACAATAGCTTGTGTTCTGAGAAAAATGGGTTACATGGTTGAACTTATCACTCCCTTTTGCTTCTAATCTTCACATGGTAAAGCTCCTGCATTCTGCCACCCTGTCTGGCTTGCATTGGTTTACAACACAACAGCCTTCTCCAGCTGTTGTAATGTCAGTGCTGCTGATGTCATTGTTGGCCGGTGCTTCGCTGTTGGACAATGCACACGATGTCCAACAAGACGGCAAGTAATTAGCTAACAGTTTTTGCTTGTCAGTGTGTATTACATTATGCACATTAGATCTTGCTTATCAGACAATTGCTAGGCTTATCAGCTAACCAATAATTATGTACTACAGCTTCTTTAAGCTCTTTACTAACTGGGTCAATGTTAGCTTATACTGAATCTGTTGTGATACTCCTGCCTATTATTCTTAATACCTGACTCTGACTTTTAGATTACTGTGTTTTGCCTAAACCATTTGATTGCTACCATATATAGATTTTATCTTGGCCTGATTAATCCTTTTTGTCTAGTGCTATCTGTTCAAATCTCTGATTTTGTCATCCTGGTTTGACATCAGCTATTCTCATTTTTACTTTCCTGCTCACTAATTTTGTCTCTGATTCTGCCATTTGATTTTGACCCAGCATGACAACTACTGTACTGCCAACTCACTGCACTGGCCAGCAGCTACTCTATGGACACCAACCAGGGGTAGCCTTTGCAGCAAAGGTTAGATTCTTGTTTAGGGATGAAAACCAAAGTGTTCCCTGGTACCTGGTAAATGGAGTGGTTAGTGCAAGACGGCCTATGGAAGCTCTGTTAAAATTTGCAAGAAGTCCACGTGCAGGGTTGATAGTAGGACAGGAGTTGTGCAGAAGGCTCCAAGTACTATATGTTCTTCCCCGACTATCTGTTGATTTCTATCAACTACAGGACTCCCTCAACTGCTGTCAAGAGATTGGTAACAGATAGCTGGCTACCTGCACAGTGTCTGTGTGTAATTGTATACATAATGTGTATGGAAATATTCATTTGGATTGAGAAACATTTGGACAGCAAAATCATTTTCAGAATTTAGCCTCTGTCCACCAAAAAAAATTATTTAGATCAAAGCCATCAAAATGTGATTGCGATGTAGACTACTTTCATCTACAAAGAGAAACATTCCCCCTTATCAAAAGTGGCCAGAGTTGTTTATGTTTTATTCATGCTGCTCCCCTGTATATTTTTTGTTTCTTTTAAATCCATCATCGGGTTCCAGTGATGAGGTCTTTTTCATTAAGTGCTAATTTCTATGGTATGTATCAAGGAGTTTTTACCAAACAATAAGAGCTAATCATGCCAAGGTCAAATCTGTATAGCAATTCAATAAGCCGGGGCACAAAGGGTAATTATTTAGAGCAGCCTTAAGACCCGCTGCTAGAGAATCTTGTGCGCAAAGCCTCCATTAATAAAGGCCATAAAAATGTCACGCCAGGTGTGGGAAAGACTTAGTGCAACACAAAGGGAAGAGGGAAAGGGAGCCCAGACACTAGGGAAAGGGGGAAGTGGAGACCTCCTAGTCTGGTCTAATGTCACCCTGTCTCAACTACCGTCCCTATATTGCCTCTTCAGCAATCGCCGCACGTGTGTCTTTCCCTGGCGTATGGCTAAGGCTAGGGATGGGAGGAGATGAGCACTAGTCGATCTTCACTAAACTCTATATACAACAAGGGTAGACAAACAGGGGGAGAATGTTTAGCTTTAGACTACTCCAGACAAATGCGAACTTGTCCTCAAGCTCCAGAGAGGACAAAGTACTGCTCTTGCTAGGCCTTCACAAGTAGAAATGAATATAGCCAGCACCTCCCTCTCAGACACACCAAGTATATATATATATATATATATATATATATATATATATATATATATATACATCCAGGCCTGAGAGCTAATTACCAGAGGGAGGTAGCCGCTAGGTCCTAGAGACTGCCTCTCATCTAAGAAGATGTCTGTAATGTCAAAGCAGAGATCTCCTGCAACTAACTGCAGGGCGACGGTCTGTCACCTCTGATACACCCATGACAAAAAATTAGCACCAAACAAAAAGTGGCACATCTCTGGAACCGTATAGTGGATCTAAAAAAATGAAAGACATAACAGTGAGCAAAGCAGCAAGAGTAATTTAAGAGCAAAAACTGTCGACAATTTAGACACAAGTCCTTTTTTACTCAAGATGTTCTTTTTTAAAATTGCATTAATCATTGAGATATTGTAGTAATTTTTATGGGCCCAGTAAGCCATTTAATGGTCTGGTGTGAACTGAAGTTGATTTCATGTTGAATTTCTATTATAAGCTGTTCGTGGGAGCTTTTATTTTGTGGTCTAAAGAGTCAATACAAGTGAAGGGGAACTTTATTAGTCTACATGGGTGGAATGTCGGCATTTTTTGAATTGTAATAAGTATTACGTGGCTTCCTGTTGGGAATATTTCTCTTCAATGTTTTGCAACAATTGATGATTCATCTTTGAAACATTGTCTAATGCTTGAGGGGACAGCACGACACATGTTATGATTCGGGTTATATACCCTCCTCGTAAAGACTGGATTAACTGTTGCTCTCAGCCTTATGAGGATAATCAAAAATAGTTTGTAACTATGTATAAAGTAAGGATGTGATAAATGGGATGCAATGTGGACATTTTATATGTTATATAACATGTTTTATAATCACAAGGATTAACCCTATCTAAGTGACTTTAATTACGTGACTTTTTTTGGCCTGCTGGTTATCATGTTCCTTTTCCATTTTATGTTCTCAGTGACACTCCTGTTCTGTTCATTAACTGAAAGAGGAAATCTGGACTTTGTAAAAATAAATCACTGAAGAGTAGAAGGGCATAACCATTGGAAATACTGAGCTGTAGGCACGTCTTTTGGTATTATGAAATTATAGTTTGTACATTTTGTGCTTAAAGTTAGAATCCACCTTCTCATTTTATCACATTTTGCAATTTTGAAGCTATTATTTCTACAATCCTGTTTATTTCACACTTTGTTCTCTCAATCAGCTGTGATAATTTACTATTGTGCTTCTGTCCAGGAACAGGAAATAAATGACTGATTTACATAACTAACATTGTTGATGACTCTCGTACTAAACATTTCCTCTGGTCTTATAAGAAGTTGCTTCCACTTGTATTGTTTTTTTTTACATAACTTGTATTTTCTAAAGGTTAAGAAGAATAAAATGACTTCAGACATGCCTTGCAAATTTTTCTTTTTATTGGTTTTAAAGAAAGTATGATAAAAAATGACAGTCATATTCATAGTCCTCTATGGTTCATTATAAATTATTGAAATATCAAAAAGGCATAAAGAACATTATCCTCTATGATAACCAAAAACTGGTATAGGCAGTAAAACGAGACTTTGAACAGTAAATTCAATCAACCTGGCTATAACAGCAGAAATTTCAATAATCTACTAGAGAGAAGCGGTGGAAATATATGCAAGGGGTTGTGTGAAGGGGTGTGTGACAGAGCAGGCAGGGATAGTGGACTGGTGTACAATCAAACAACCTTTATTGCCTCTCTTGGAGAATATTCCACCAAACATAGATATAATTCCTTCCCCCAGCAATGATATCTCCTCCTCATACAATAAATATACGTGACACGAGCACCACCCAGAGATCAACCCAATCCATGTAATTGAAATATATTGAGAAAAAGAGAAAGATATGCAAAACATGGGGATCTCTCAGAAATACATTTTATTCATGCAAAACAAGCTAAAAGGTTCATAAAAACATGATGATCAGTTGATGTTACATTTACTATATGTTTTCTCTCACAAAGTAAATATAACATCATCTAATCTTCACTGTACTATTGAAGGAATAGAAGAATCCACGCTATCTATTAACAGAGAGATAGTGAGGGAATACTTGGCTAACATAAATGAATTCAAGTCTCCAGGTCCAGATGAATTACATCCTAGGGTACTGAAAGAGATGGCAGAGGAAATTATTGAACCACTCTCCATAATCTTTTAAAATTCTTGGAGAACAGGAGAAGTCCCAGAAGATTGGAGAAGAGCGAATGTTGACCCTATCTTCAAAAAGAGGAAGAAGGTAGAACCAGGGAACTATAGGCCTGTGAGCCATATGTCGATACCAGGAAAGATCTTTGAACAAATTATTAAACAACATGTATGTAAGTACTTGGATAAGAATACAGTAATTAACCAGAGCCAGCATGGGTTTGTAGCTAATAAGTCATGTCAGACTAGCTTAATTTCCTTCTATGACTGAATCACTATGACTGGGTTGTGTTAGAACCCTCCTGTTTGTTTTTTCTATCTTGTGGTTTGCGGTCACGTGACCATCTGCCTTTATATTCCAGCTCCGCCCTTTTCGCTGTGCTGGACTTCAGTGTTTTACTGTTTCTCTAGCCTGGTGCTTCTGTGCCTTTCTCTGTCAAGTTCTCTTGGTCCTCTGGGACCTCTAGTACTTTTTGTCAGTTTCTCTTTTTGTGTTCTGCAACAACTTCTGTTTAGGAGGTATCCCATTTTTGTCCCAGTCCTTAGTTCTTTTAGGGATCCTTCCCTTAAATCTATAGGTCTTCGTTCAGACTAGCCGAGGACTAAGGCGGGTCTGCTCACTAGGAACAGGCAGCCCGCTACATCGTAGGGATTCAGATTAGTCTTACTGTAGGGACAGCTTTCCCCTATCTTTCCTTAGTACATGTTGCAGATCATAATAGTAAGTCCAGCCCAAAAAACTAAAAGGAAAGAAATTTGGGGATCAGTATGGTTTCCGTCCAGGATTTGGCTCAACGCCTGCAGGGAGTGTCTCTGGAGGTGGCCGAGCTTCCGCAACACGTGAGTAGCTGTCCTGGAGCGCATTTTGTGGAACCCAAGGTAGGACTGCATGATGTTTTTTATGGTAAACAGCAAGATTTTTTTTCCTTTAAAAATGCTTGTTTGTTATATTTTCGTTTGAGACCCAGGTCCTCTGGGAATAAATCACAGCGCATTGGTTTTATTATGTAACTTTTGCGCAATGAACCACAGGGGTGGGCCTTTTCTCTCCAGCCTAATGATCCGTGTTTAAGGTCTGTTGAAGAATTTTTTTCTGCTATGGGGCTATTATATGACGATCCTGATCGAATCTCATCTGCTGAATCAGAACTTAGACGATTGAATCAGGGGTCAGATGATGTTGAAAATGATTGCACACACTTCAGGAGATGGGCTTCAGAAGTTAAGTGGAATGATCCGGCGCTGAGATGTTTATTTCTTGCTGGTCTGAGTGAAAGGGTTAAGGATTTGCTAATTGCATTCCCTGCACCTGAGACTCTGCAGGAAGCTATGCAGTTAGCTGTTCGTATAGACAGGAGACTGAGGTGCAGGCTCAATGAGGTAAAGACTCCTGTAATGTCAGGTCCTAGTCCCCAGAAAATCTGCTCTGACGGCGGGGAACCGATGGAGGTTGGGGATATGTCACTCCACTCTCAGGAAAGAGACCGGAGATTCGCCGAGGGATTGTGTCTTTACTGTGGTAAAGCTGACCATTTGATTAAGTATTGTGAGCGTCGTTTAAGTAAAGAAAAAAAAAGGTCAGTTACGCCCGTATAGCTTGTTTACGCTCTGCAGGAGTGTTTCTTTCTGGGAGTACTACTCTGCAGGGAGATTTGATTGAATTTCAGGTATTTGTGGGTTGTGGTTCAACATTTAATGTGATTGATAAAGTGTTTTTGGAAAACCTTAAATTGAAATCCAAACCTTTGTCATCACCTATTTCTGTGGTTGCAATTGATAACACTCCTTTGAAATGTATTACTCACAAGACTGCTGCATTTCCCCTCACTATCAATGGAGTTCACCAAGAAATTTTGGACTTGGTTGTTTGGATAATTTGCCCTGTCCACTTGTTCTAGGATTGCCTTGGTTAAGACTGCACAATCCTTTATTGGACTGGTCTACTAATGTGATTAAGTCTTGGAGTCCGAAGTGCTATGATAAATGTTGTAATGGTCACATTGCGGCTGTGGAAAAAGGGGAATTACTGGTACCTATTCAAGATTTTTAGAGGGTTTTTTTCGGAGGAGGAGTCGCAAGTTTTACTTCCTCATAGGGATTATGATTGCGCCATTGAGTTTGTTCCGGGTGCTTCTCTTCCCAAAAGTCGCTTGTTTAATCTGACTATCCCTGAAAGAAAGGCCTTGGAGGAGTACATAGAGACTAGCCTGGCTGCTGGTCACATTAGACCTTCTAAGTCGCCTGTGGCAGTTGGATTTTTCTTTGTTAAAAAAAAGGACGGCGGTTTACGTCCATGTCTGGATTTTCGTGAAATTAATAAGATTACCATACGCAATTCCTACCCATTGCCGTTAATTCCTGACTTGTTTGACCAGTTAGTGGGAGCCAAGTGGTTCTCCAAAATTGATCTCCGGGGGGCAAACAATTTGTTACGTGTGAAGAAGGGTGATGAATGGAAAACTGCTTTTAACACTCCGGTGGGTCATTTTGAGAATCTGGTGATGCCTCTTTGTCATACCAATGCACCTGCATTTTTTCAGAACCTTATTAATGACATCCTGAGACCTTTGGTAAGAATGTGGTTGTGTATTTGGATGACATTTTGATTTATTCACCAGATCTAGAGTCCCATTGGCAGAGTGTACGTGAAGTTTTGCAGTTATTGAGTGATAATTCACTCTTTGCTAAGCTGGAGAAATGTGAGTTCGCTGTGCAGAAAATTAGTTTTTTGGGCTACATTGTCTCCAGCGAGGGCTTTGAGATGGACCCTGTGAAGGTTCAGGCTGTGCAGGAATGGCCTAGGCCTATGGGTTTGAAATCTATACAGAGATTTTTGGGTATTGCCAATTATTACAGGAAATTCATTAAGAATTTTTCTGTAATTGTTAAACCTCTAACCGATCTCACCAGGAAAGGTGCGAATACGGCCCAGTGGACTACTGAAGCGTTTGAGTATCTCAAAGAGAGGTTCAGTTCTGCCCCTATCCTTATGCAGCCTGATGAGACCAAGCCTTTTTTGGTCGAGGTCGATGCTTCATCGGTGGGGGTTGGAGCAGTTTTGTCTCAGGAGAACAAGGGTGGAGTACATCCTTGTGCCTTCTTTTCGAAAAAAATTTCGGAAACCGAGCTGAATTATGAATGATGTTGGAAATCGGGAGTTGCTGGCTATTAAACTTGCGTTTGAACATTGGCGTCATTTTTTGGAAGGCGCTAGATTTCCTATTCAGGTTTTCACAGATCATAAGAATTTGATCTATCGGGATGCTGTCAAGCACTTGAATGCCCGTCAAGCTAGGTGGGCACTTTTTTTTCTCGGTTTCATTTTTCTGTTACCTATATCCCTGGTACTAAGAATGTTAAAGCCGATGCTTTATCTCGCAGCTTCTCTCCTATGGTCGGTGCCGAGGAGGAGGAGAGCATTTTACAGAAAGGAGTTGTGGTGGCGGCTTTGGACTCCGCTTTGGAGAATGGGATTCTGAAAGCTCAAGATGATGCTCCATCTAACACTCCCCATGGGAGGTTGTTCGTGCCTAGAGCCTTTAGGAGAGATTTGTTTGTGGAGTGTCATGAGTCTCGGTTGGCAGGTCATCCAGGAATTTCGGAGACTAAGAGACTTATCAGTCGCAGTTTTTGGTGGCCTGGATGGCAGAAGGAAGTCATCAAGTGGGTGTGTCAGTGTTCTGTGTGTGCTAGGTCAAAGGCTTCACATACTCCTGCTGCGGGGTTGCTTTGCCCTCTGGAGGTTCCTAGTGCACCTTGGACGCATCTCACTATGGATTTTATTACTGATCTTCCTGTGTCCGAGGGTTTTTTCTGTCATCTGGGTGGTCGTGGACCGTTTTAGTAAGATGTGTCATTTGGTTCCATTCATTAAGTTGCCCTGCGCCAAGACCCTCGCTAAGGCGTTTGTTAAGGAGATTGTCAAGCTCCATGGCGTTACCACGGATATTGTTTCTGATAGAGGACCTCAGTTTGTGGCTCGCTGCTTTTGGCGTGCTTTTTGTGACAGGTTGGGAGTCCATTTGTCATTTTCGTCTGGTTATCATCCTGAGTCTAATGGACAGACTGAAAGAAAGAACCAGGATGTTGAACAGTTTTTGCGTTGTTTTGTGGCGGACAATCAAGAGGTTTGGTCTGAGTTTCAGCTTCTCGCAGAATTTGCTCTTAACAATCATACATCCTCCTCTGCTGGGTGTTCTCCTTTTTTTTGTTGTACTGGGAGACATCCGTCTTTTGGTTCGTTCTCCAAATTTGGCGTCGGCGGTGCCGGAGGAGGAGAATTTTTCCGGTGATTTGGAGAGAGTTTGGACTAATGTACGTTGTAACCTTCAAGAGGCTAACAAGAGGTCCAAGAAGTATTTTGACAGGAAACGTAAAGAGGTTTTGTTTAGTGTGGGTGACATGGTTTGGTTGTCCTCGAAGAACCTGCGGTTGAGGATTCCCTCTAAAAAACTGGGTCCTAAGTTTGTGGGTCCATTTAAGGTGCTTCAGGTTGTTAACCCGTCTGCTGTTAGGTTGGATGTCCCTACTTCCTGGAAGATTAATCCTGTGTTTCATGTTTCCTTGTTGAAAAAAGCTGACGTATCTGATAGGGACGCCACTGTCACAGTTCCTCCTGTGGTGGAAGACGGCGAATATGAAATTTCTCGTATCTTGAATTCTATATGGCATAGAGGGAGCTACAGTATCTTGTCTCCTGGAAGGGTTTCGGTCCCCAAGACAACTCCTGGGTAAGGACAGATGATGTCTCTGCTCCTAGGCTTGTTAAAGCTTTCCACAGGAGGTTTCCGGATAGGCCTGGGCCTGGAGGATCCGGAGGCTCCTCATAAAAGAGGGGGTACTGTTAGAACCCTCCTGTTGGTTTTTCTATTTTGTGTTTTTCTTTTGTGTATTTTTTGTCCCAGTCCTTAGTTCTTTTAGGGATCCCTGCCTTAAATCTATAGGTCTTCGTTCAGACTAGCCGAGGACTAAGGCGGGTCTGTTCACTAGGAACAGGCAGCCCGCTACATCGTAGGGATTCAGCTTAGTCTTACTGTAGGGACAGCTTTCCCCTATCTTTCCTTAGTACATGTTGCAGATCATAACAGGTTGATCAGGGAAACTCAGTAGATATAGTATATCTTGACTTCAGCAAAGCATTTGACAAAGTATCTCATACCATCCTTATTGAAAAAATGACCAACTATGGAGTGGACAAGGCAACTGTTAGGTGGGTTCATAACTGGCTTAGTGATCGGACCCAAAGAGTGATCAGAAATGGTTGCACAATCAGTCGGAAGAATATCTCAATTGGGGTACCACAAGGCTCTGCCCTGGGCCCTGTGTTGTTAAAAAGCTTTATCAATGATTTAGATGAAGGAATTGAGGGTAAACTGATTACATTCGCTGAGGACACAAAGCTAGGAGGGATAGCTAATACCAGAGAAGAGAGAGAGAGAGGACTCAATAAGCTCTAAACAAACTGGAACTGTGGGCTGCAACTAACAGAATGGCTTTGAACTGGGATAAATGCAAAGTCGTACATCTGGGCAAGAAAAATGAAAAAGGCATATACAGAATGGGAGGAATAGGGCCAAGCAACAGCACAAGTGAAAAAGACTTGAGTCAACAGAGTGATGCAGCAGCAAAAAAGGCAAACACAATTCTGGGTTGCATTAATAGAAGCATACAGTCTAGATCAGGTGAAGTAATTATTTCCCTCTACTCCTCTTTGGTCAGAACTCATCTTGAATACTGTGTCCAGTTTGAAAAAAGACATCGAAAAACTGGAGCAAGTTCAGAGAAGAGCAACCAGAATGATCACCGGACTGCAAACAATGTCCTACGAAGAACGGTTAGAGGATTTGGGAATGTTTAGCTTGTAAAAGAGAAGACTGAGAGGAGACTTAATAGCTGTCTACAAATACCCCAAGGGCTGTCACACTGTAGAGGGATCATCCTCATTCTCATTTGTACAAAGAAAGGCTAGAAGCAATGGAATGAAACTGAAAGGGAGACGATAAAGATTAGATATTATAAAAAACTTTTTTTCAGTGAGGGTGATCAATGAGTGGAACAGGCTGCCACGAGAGATGGTGAGTTCTCCTTCAATGGAAGTCTTCAAACACAGGCTGGACAGACATCTGTCTGAGATGGTTTAGTAAATCCTGCATGGAGCAAGGGGTTGTACACGATGACCCTGGAGGTCCCTTCCAACTCTAACATTCTATGACTCTATGATTTAAAAAGCCACAAGGCCTAATAACAATGATAAGTATTGTAGAATTATGACCAACCTAAGACCAACCATATAGCACATCAGTTACGTACATGATTGTAAAATACATTTGAATAAACCAATTAAATTGGACTAAAGCTTTTGTCCAATTCAATTGGTTTATTCAAATGTATTTTACTGTATATTAATAGTGCAATTCAATACCATCATGTATGTACTGTATATAACTGATGTGCCATATGGTTGGTCTGACATACTATTACATCATATGTCTGGTCCTGGTCTTCGATGCAGGTTCAACAGCTGAAATTGCATCATTCCCAGCAAATGATGGCTGAGTTACAAAGCCATCAACTACTTCTAACAAGCAGCAATAAGAGCTGAGCTGCTGCTGTTAATCACTTTGGGGAAGGGAGGAGAGCCAGGCGGAGGTGACCGAGCGGACCGGGAGGACCAGTAGGAGGCGACCGGAGGGACGAGCGCAAGAGAGCGCTGTGGCAGCGTGCAGTGCCGGCCAGCGGAGGGTGCCAGGTGGTGGTGACCAGGAGGTGATCAGGAGGACCGGTAAGAGGCGACCGGAGGGACAAGCGCGCTGTGATAGCGTGCAGCGTCCCTAGAGGAGGTGAGTGAGGGGCAGGAGGCCGCGATAAGCGGCCCTACTGAACCCAAGTGTGTACTGTACTGTATTGTATTTGTATCTGTATTGTAATTGTATTGTATTCCCTAGTCCATATTTAATTGATTACCCCCCCGTCCATATTTAATTGATCACCCCCGTCCATATTTAAATTGATTCCCCTGAACACCCCCGTCCATATTTAACTGATCCCTCTGACCACATTAAATTGACCCCCCCGTCCTCATTTAATTGATCCCCGACCACCCCCCGTCCATATTAAAGTGATCCCCCTGACCACATTTAAATGATTGACCCCCCCAGCCCATAATTGATTGATCCCCCTTGTCCTATTTAATAGATTCCCCTTGTCCACTTTTACTCATCCCCAGTCCCTATCTATTTGCCTTATCCCCCACCATATTTAATTAACCCCTGTCCATAATTAATTGATTGATTCCCCAGACCACAATTAATTATTTCCCCAGTCCATATTTATTGATATTATTGATACTTATTGATCCCCAGTCCTTAGTTAATTGACCCACCGTCCATACCTATTTATTTGCTTTACCCCCCATCCTATTTAATTAAACCCCCTGTCCATAATTAATTGATTGATTCCCTAGTCCACAATTAATTATTTCCCCAGTCCATACTTATTGATCCCAGTCCATAGTTAATTGACACACCGTCCATACTTAATTAATCCACCTGACCCACTCAGCTGATCCCCCGTCCACACTTAATTGATACTTAATTGATCCCCCGTCCATACTTAACGGATCCCGCGTCGATATCTAATCGATACACTTGCACATCCCTAATTGATCCCCGTCCATACACCTATATATAAATAATTGTGTTTTGTACTTGTACATATATACTGACTGTATCCCCATATTTAGAATGACGTCCATGTTGGCCGGAGCCGTGCAGTGTACATCTTGCGCAATGTATGCATTCCCTGAGCTACCGCTCAGGGATCCATACTGCTGCGAGAGATGTGAGCATATCGTGCACTTGGAAGCCCAAATCCTGGATCTAAGTGCTCAGATAGCGGTACTGAGGAGCATCGACAACATGGAACGGAGTTTGCTGCTCACCGAGCAGACACTCAATGGGTCAACAATGGGGGTGGAGCTTAGTGGGGAAGCGCAGGCTGAACAGGCAGGGAGCTGGGTAACAGTTAGAAGGGATAGAGGGAAGAAGTATAGGAAGGCTGGTTCAGAACCGGCATTATTGGAGCACGACAGATCCTCTGACCGCCGGGGGAGTGTATGCTCCAGTAATGAGGGGGAGGGGGGAAGTGTAGGGCAGGCTAGACAGGTCCTGGTAGTGGGTGACTCTATTATTAGGGGGACAGACAGGGCAATCTGTCACAAAGACCGGGATCGCCGAACGGTGTGCTGCCTCCCTGGCGCTCGAGTCCGGCACATCGCGGATCGGGTTGACAGGTTACTGGGTGGGGCTGGCGAAGACCCAGCAGTCATGGTCCACATTGGCACCAATGACAAAGTGAGTGGTAGATGGAGGGTCCTTAAAAATGATTTCAGGGATCTAGGTAGGAAGCTTAGGGCAAGGACCTCCAAGGTAGTTTTCTCAGAAATACTACCAATCCCGCGAGCCACACAGGAGCGCCAATGGGAGGTTAGGGAGGTGAATAAGTGGCTAAAGAGTTGGTGCAAGGCAGAAGGGTTTGGGTTCATGGAGAACTGGGCCGACTTTGCTGTCGGCTACAGGCTCTACCGTAGGGACAGGCTGCACCTCAATGGGGAGGGTGCAGCGGTGCTGGGGAAGAAGATGGCTAATAGGTTGGAGGAGTTTTTAAACTAGAGACGGGGGGGGGAAACCAAGGAAATAGGTGGGACGTGAGGCAAGCAAGGGGGAAGGGGAGAAGTGAATATAATGAGGGTGGAGAGGGGGGTGGGGATAGTACAGTTAGATCGTTAGAGAAGAATAGGATGCTAAATAACCCCAAAGTTTTATCTTGCATGCTGACCAACGCAAGAAGCCTGAGCAATAAGGCGGATGAGCTGCGGGCGCTTATATCGGAGGAGAGGTATGACATCGTAGGTATAACAGAGACTTGGCTAGATGATAGCTACGACTGGGCGGTAAATTTAACAGATTATAGTTTATTTAGAAGGTACCGGAAACAGGGGAAGGGCGGAGGAGTCTGCTTATATGTAAAGTCACGTCTAAAGCCCAGACTAAGGGAAGATATAGGAGAGGGAGAAGAGGGGGTCAAGTCCATGTGGGTAGAGATAGAGGGGGCAAAAAATAATAATAAAATATTACTGGGGGTCTGCTATAAGCCACCCAATATAACAGAGGAGAATGAGAAACTGCTATTAGGACAAATAGACAAAGTAGCAAAACATAATGAGGTGATTGTAATGGGGGACTTCAACTACCCGGATATTGACTGGGAAACAGAAACCTGTAGATCGCAGAAAGGAAAAAGGTTCTTGACAAATATCAAGGATAATTATCTCTCCCAACTAGTGCAGGAACCAACGAGAGGGAAGGCCGTGTTGGACTTAATATTGACTAATAGGCCTGATAGAATAACTGAGGTACAGATAGGGGGGCACCTAGGTAATAGCGATCATAATATTATCAATTTCAAAATGCCCTTCAGTAGGGTTATCAATAAGGGAACAACTAAAACATTAAACTTTAGGAGGGCGAAGTTTGATCAGCTGAAAGAAAACCTTCAACTTATAGACTGGGACAAAGTTCTTAATCAAAGGAATACGAATAGTAAATGGGAAACCTTCAAAATAATTCTGAATACTCAGTGCGAGAGGTATATACCGTATGGGAATAAAAGGGCCAGAAATAAGAGGAAACCAATATGGTTGAACAAGAACGTAAAAGGGGCGTTAAATAGCAAAAAAGAGGCATTCAAGAGATTAAAACAGGAAAACAGTAAGGAGGCACTAATGTGTTACAAGGAAAAAACGAGAACCTGCAAAAAACAAATAAAAATAGCAAAGGAGGAAACAGAGACACGTATTGCTAGGGAAAGTAGATCAAATCCCAAACTGTTCTTTACGTATATAAATAGTAAAAGGATTAAATCGGATAATATTGGACCGATAAAAAGTGATGAAGGCAAAATCATAGAGAAAGATGAGGATAAAGCTAATCTATTAAATAAATTTTTTTCGTCAACTTTCACAAAGGAAATCGAACTAACAGGAGAAATGAGAAGTGACAAGCTTAATCCTCCACTAAGTATGACAAATCTAACCCAAGCTGGGGTACAGAAACGACTCAGTAACATTAAAATAAACAAATCACCAGGACCTGATGGCATACACCCACGGGTACTAAGGGAACTAAGTAATGTGATAGACAGACCGTTATATCTTATATTTAAGGACTCTGTTGAGACTGGGTCTGTGCCACTTGATTGGCGACAGGCGAATGTAGTGCCAATATTCAAAAAGGGAGCGAAAAGTGACGCCGGAAACTATCGGCCGGTGAGTCTGACGTCCGTTGTGGGCAAAATTTTTTAAGGCTTTATTAATGAGGCAATTACGGAGCATCTTGATGCTAATAATCTATTAACCCCGAACCAACATGGATTCATGAGGAATCGCTCCTGCCAAACTAACCTGATTGACTTCTACGAGGAGGTTAGCTCTCGAGTAGATCAGGGGGAACCAGTGGATGTCGTGTATCTCGACTTCTCAAAAGCGTTCGATAGCGTGCCACATAATAGGTTGGTATACAAAATGAGAATGATGGGGCTGGGGGAAAATGTCTGCAAGTGGGTAGCTAACTGGCTAAAGGATGGAAGGCAGAGGGTGGTTATAAATGGAATATACTCAGATTGGGTAAGCGTCACTAGTGGGGTACCACAGGGGTCTGTACTAGGCCCAATGTTATTTAATATCATTATTAACGACATAGTCAACGGGATAAATAGTAAAATATCAATATTTGCAGATGACACAAAGTTATGTAAAACAATTAATACAAAAGAGGACAGTGCAGACCTACAGAGGGATTTGGATAAGCTGGGTAGGTGGAGCATTAAATGGCAAATGAGGTTTAACGAGGAGAAATGTAAGGTCATACATATGGAAAGGAAAAATGGAAGTCACCAGTACTCACTGAATGGGAAATCATTGGGGAATTCAGAGATGGAGAAGGACTTGGGCATCTTGATTGATAGCAAACTAAATTGGAGTGCCCAAAGTCAGGCGGCTGCTGTAAGGGCAAACAGGGTAATGGGATGTATCAGAAGAGGTATAGCTGCAAAGGAGGAGAACATTGTTCTTCCACTGTACAAAGCTCTGGTCAGACCACACTTGGAATACTGTGCTCAGTTATGGGCCCCAATATATAGAAAGGATATAAATGAGCTTGAAAAGGTACAAAGGAGGGCAACAAAATTAATAAAGGGAATGGAGGGACTGCAATACCCAGAGAGGTTGGCAAAACTAGGACTATTCAGCCTGGAAAAGAGAAGGTTGAGGGGGGACATAATAAATGTGTACAAATATGTTAGGGGACAGTATAGAGACCTTGCCTGGGATTTGTTCAAAAGGAGGAATATTACGGTAACAAGAGGGCATTCACTAAGACTGGAAGAGAAAAGGTTTCAGCACCAGCATAGGAAGGGGTTCTTTACGGTAAGAGCAGTGACAATATGGAATTCACTGAGTGAGGAGACGGTAATGTCGGATTCACTAAACCAGTTCAAGCGGGGACTGGATGCTTTTCTAGATACCAGGCAGATTTCAGCATATACTTAAAAATAAAATAAAATAGTAGGTTGATACAGGGATTTATTCTGACTGCTGGTTTCAGAGTCGGGAGGGAATTTTTCCTCAGGTGAAGATTGGCCAAATCATTTGGGGTTTTTGCCCTCCTCTGGATCAACTTTAGCAATTACAGAACTATCAGGTCGAACTTGATGGACGCAAGTCTTTATTCGGCTTTACAAACTATATTACTATGTTACTATGTTACTTTAATGCTGCTTTCAATCTCTGACATTTAAAATGCGAAAATCAGGGGGAAGGGTGTGCCGTTCCACAAACCCATTCACTCTCCTGCAGCGCGACGACACAGTGCCGATTGTTTGCCATGGCAGCTGGGTCGGTGTCCTGTTGATGCCCCCCATAACTGCCATTATGGTGCTCTTATGAAGACCAGCCTGTGCTATTGCAGTTTATACTATCAGACATTGAATGAAAAAGGGGACTAAAAAAATAAACAGTAAAAACTAAAAAAGTTGTTAAAAATATTAAATATAATATATATATATATATATATATATATATATATATATATATATATATATATATGTAGCACCCTGAGGATTCGGCTGCTACAGGGGTATTGCACCTCAAGCCAGAGGTGTGATATTCCACTCCCGGGTAAGGATGGAGTGTGGAACTGAGCTCAGTTAGCTGCATACACTACATACATCCCATTTCCGAGGGACAGACCGATGGTACTCCCACTAGGTATATGTGCAGGTACGACAGTGTCTGTCCCTGGCTGGAGTGGGAGGGGGGTGGAACATCCCAGTAGTGTAGGGGCAGATAGGGGGAGCAGTCTGGGTAAGGCTAGGAGCTCATTGGGTGCTGGTCACCTAAGCTCACACATAGAGGGAGTATATAAGGTGGGAACGATCTTAGATCAGGGTCAGTCTTCTGTAGAGAGTCGGAGAGTCAGTCAGTCCTGAGAGAGGTCCAGGAGCGCCTGCAGAGAGAGGAGAAAAGAAGGACCCAGAGGGGGAGAAGAAGGAACCCCAAGAACCCAGAATTAGACCAGAAGGGTGAAGGGTTGGCACGCAAGGGAACCGGATCCCAAATTAGTGGAGGAAAGAAACAACCCTCAGTTAAGAACCGGAGGCTGCGACATTGCATGTGGAGCAGCCCCTCACCAAGTCCACTAAGAAGGCACACCAGGTATAGGGTCAGGGAACCCCGAAGAGGTGCACCCAATAGGAGACCCGAGGGAGCTGGACATGAGTGGACCCCTGGTGGGGAAGGCCAGTAGATGGGACAGTCAGAAAGGGAGCTCAGGACCACGCTCCAGAATTGCTTGGGGGTTGGCCGAGTCCAAGACCTGGTGGACGCAGCACGGCTCGGGCGGTCACTCAAGGCCAGAGTGACCAACAGAACAGCAGTAAGTAAAAACCCTGAACTGCACAGCCCGACTCTGAGTCTTCTTACCATCCACACTGCACCACCACAACCACCATCCTCTACACCTGACCCCCTGAGGCTATACCCCTCCCGTTGGGGGTTATACTATCACTGCTGCATATTTACCACCAGCCTCAGCGGACCCTGCTGCAGCGGCGGCCTTTTGACCGCAAATCAACGGGTGGCGTAGTCGACACTAAGAACACTAACAACATCTGTAAAGACTGCCACACACGGAGTTTGACACCCTGGGCACGGACCGGGTCACCGCCACTCGGAGACTACAACCCCCATCTGATCCGGCTCCGGGTATCCCCCAAACAACACTGGCCCAGGGGGTGCGTCAACTTTGGCGTAGTCGGCAGGATAACGTGCCCGCAACAACCGGGTACTGCGTGCCTGAAGAAAAGTTCACCGTTACCTCAAAAAGAAGTCTCCCGCCGGTTCCGGAGGGTCCCCGCCAACGGACCCCATCACAGGTCGTTTCCCGCCGGTTGTCCGCCATTTGCAGCTTTTTCCCGCCATCCATGGAGTTTCCCGCCACTGGGAGACGATTCCCGCCATTTCCAAAGATTTCCCGCCTTGGAAGAGCGGACGCCATTATGGGCGTGCCAGAGGGTGGCAAAAGGCCACCTCCCATCGTGGGCCAGGTCGAAGAATGGCGCCAAAAGCGGAAACCGCGCCCACCAACAGAGACTGTGATGCTGGAAGTGTCCATCAGCGTGAGAGAACTGCCCCTCGAACTGACAATCACTAAGTTGCCCCGGGACCACCCTCAATGTGGGCGGAGACAGAACAAAAGAACGAAGATGGGTGCAGCCTGGAGGAGTCCAGAGGGAGCGCACCCGGAGACAAGAAGTCTGGAGAGGAGTCCAGAGAAAGCGTACCCGGAGATGGAGGGAGAGACAGGCAGCACCGACCCAGTGGTCAGGAGCCTGCTGCAAGCAACAACCCCACTAGGCTTAGTGGAGATCCTAGCACAGCTCCCCCGAGACCGGGAGTGTGCACAGACCGCGCTGGAGGGCCTCGCACGGAGGATGGCCCAGGTGCAGCAAGACACGCTGACGGAGTGGAGCCGTGAGATGGCCCAGCAGACCGGAACCCGTCAGCGGAGCACGCCACCCGAGACGAGGAGACAGACCGCCTCTGAGGATGGCGCAGGAGGAATGAAGGCAGGAGACGGCGCCGAGAAGGGAGCTGAACGGACGGAGGCAGGTAAAGGGGACGTCTCTACCCCGAGCCGAGAAACCGTGTACCTGTCCCAGCTCCCCGTCGCAGAGCCCGAAATTCCCCCTGCCGTGCCCGTCGCTGCATCGTCACCGTGCCAGACTAGGCCTCAAGCAGAAGCCGCGGCCGCGACCCCTGTGACGTCACGCGCCTCAACCCTGAGCGCGGCGAAGCAGGAAATACCACCGGCCTGGTCGCAAGGTCTAGTACCTCCGGGCGCCGCAATTCCAACAGCGCCCCCTACCTCCGCGGAGCCACCGGCCTGGTTGCAGGGCCGAGTAACCCCGGGCGCCGCCGTCCTTACGGTGCCCTTTACCTTTAGGGTGCCCCAAGCCTGGTCGCAAGGCCTGGTCGACCCGGGCGCCGCTACCATCAACGCGCCCTCAACATCTCGAGTGCCGCACCTGGGTGAAGATCTATTTGCCCAGCACACGTGCCCGGATGGGCAGCCCTTTGTATGGCCCCAGGAGTACTACCAGCTGGAACTCCAAAGAGCAAGGCCCCTGTGCGAGCCCCTGATTCCGGCTCCGAAGCCCGTCAGGAGAACCCCGCTCCCGCTAGAAGAAGCACAATTCGAGTGGGACCCCACCGGAGGAGACCTCATGGGGTTCACTCAAGAAACGCGGGCAGCCGCAGCAGAGCGAGTGGAGTGCTGCCGCCAGCAGTTGGCAGCCTTCGAGCAAGAGCGGAAAGAGAGGCGGATCCGTGAGCAGCGGCTGCAGGAACAGAGCGCAGGGCAGAAGAGCCGGACCAGGAGGAACCCCCGTGCAGCTCATGGTCCCTGTACCACCGGGACTGTGATTAAATTCAACCTGCAGCATGGGTGGGGCTTTATAAGAGACCATCATACCCCCGGCGACGTCTTTGTAACCCGCAGAGACGTAGAAAGCCATCTGCCGGAGGGACACAGAGGTCGTGACCTGTATGTAGGGGACGAGGTCACGTTCACCCGGCACAAGTGTGCCAAAGGACCCTACGCCCTCCATGTACATCGCCTGACGGAGGAGGAGCTGCGGTGTGAGGAGGAGCAAGAGGACCCGGACGGGTCTGAAGACAAAGAAGAAGCAGGAGGACGCCGTCATTAAAGTACGGTAAAGAGACTGTAAATAGTTACCCGTCGGGGTACAGTGAACTGTTACTGCTGCTAGTTAAAATATAGTCCCCGTTGGGACCAGCAAATTGAACCGTACCCGTGTGTCCCTATCCCCCAACAGGCTGAGGACTGTGAACAGCCATTCCTCTTCCCCATTGGCCGAGGACTGAGAGCGGCCATATTCCCCTTGTATATAGTTGCGTTTTTTTAGGCGCCCCCTACTGGTTTTATAGGAAAGCCGTGTTATTCTACCAGAGACTGTCGCACTTTACCCGGTCACAAGTCGCACCGTGGCCGGAGGAACAAGAAAAAGTTTATGCTGCTGAAAGTGTTTATAGTGTTTTATATGTTTATGTTGTTATGAAAATTTGTATGTTTATGGATGTTTAATTCTCTTACAGCCCGAGGACGTGCTGTGATTTACCAGGGGGGAATGTAGCACCTTGAGGATTCAGCTGCTACAGGGGTATTGCACCTCAAGCCAGAGGTGTGATATTCCACTCCCGGGTAAGGATGGAGTGTGGAACTGAGCTCAGTTAGCTGCATACACTACATACATCCCATTTCCGAGGGACAGACCGATGGTACTCCCACTAGGTATATGTGCAGGTACGACAGTGTCTGTCCCTGGCTGGAGTGGGAGGGGGGTGGAACATCCCAGTAGTGTAGGGGCAGATAGGGGGAGCAGTCTGGGTAAGGCTAGGAGCTCATTGGGTGCTGGTCACCTAAGCTCACACATAGAGGGAGTATATAAGGTGGGAACGATCTTAGATCAGGGTCAGTCTTCTGTAGAGAGTCGGAGAGTCAGTCAGTCCTGAGAGAGGTCCAGGAGCGCCTGCAGAGAGAGGAGAAAAGAAGGACCCAGAGGGGGAGAAGAAGGAACCCCAAGAACCCAGAATTAGACCAGAAGGGTGAAGGGTTGGCATGCAAGGGAACCGGATCCCAAATTAGTGGAGGAAAGAAACAACCCTCAGCTAAGAACCGGAGGCTGCGACATTGCATGTGGAGCAGCCCCTCACCAAGTCCACTAAGAAGGCACACCAGGTATAGGGTCAGGGAACCCCGAAGAGGTGCACCCAATAGGAGACCCGAGGGAGCCGGACATGAGTGGACCCCTGGTGGGGAAGGCCAGTAGAGAGGACAGTCAGAAAGGGAGCTCAGGACCACGCTCCAGAATTGCTTGGGGGTTGGCCGAGTCCAGGAGCTGGTGGACGCAGCACGGCTCGGGCGGTCACTCAAGGCCAGAGTGACCAACAGAGCAGCAGTAAGTAAAAACCCTGAACTGCACAGCCCGACTCTGAGTCTTCTTACCATCCACACTGCACCACCACAACCACCATCCTCTACACCTGACCCCCTGAGGCTATACCCCTCCCGTTGGGGGTTATACTATCACTGCTGCACATTTACCACCAGCCTCAGCGGACCCTGCTGCAGCGGCGGCCTTTTGACCGCAAATCAACGGGTGGCGTAGTCGACACTAAGAACACTAACAACATCTGTAAAGACTGCCACACACGGAGTTTGACACCCTGGGCACGGACCGGGTCACCGCCACTCGGAGACTACAACCCCCATCTGATCCGGCTCCGGGTATCCCCCAAACAACACTGGCCCAGGGGGTGCGTCATATACAGTACAGACCAAAAGTTTGGACACACCTTCTCATTTAAAGATTTTTCTTGACTATGAAAATTGTACATTCACACTGAAGGCATCAAAACTATGAATTAACACATGTGGAATTATATACTTAACAAAAAAGTGTGAAACAACTGAAAATATGTCTTATATTCTAGGTTCTTCAAAGTAGCCACCTTTTGCTTTGATGACTGCTTTGCACACTCTTGGCATTCTCTTGATGAGCTTCAAGAGGTAGTCACCGGAAATGGTTTTCACTTTACAGGTGTGCCCTGTCAGGTTTAATAAGTGGGATTTCTTGCCTTATAAACGGGGTTGGACCATCAGTTGTTTTGTGCAGAAGTCTGGTGGATACACAGCTGATAGTCCTACTGAATAGACTGTTAGCTGCTTTTTTCTTGCCATAATACAAATTCTAAGTAAAGAAAAATGAGTGGTCATCATTGATGCCATCAACACAACTTGAAGGCATCAATGTGGCCTTCTCCCTCCAAACACAGACCATGTGACAAACAACAGCCTCCATTATATATGCTGTTAACCACACCCAGAGGTGAGGTATGTGGGTAGCTAGACCCGCCCATCTCTCTAAACTACTCGCAACCCGGTTCCAGGTGCACCAATTAGTCCTCTTAGTGCAACATGCATTAGAGAAACACTCCGGGTTACATGAGAGACCAGCCATCTCTGTGACACATACGTCCCATTAACTATACAACCATTAGCCACCTTACAATACACATATATATATATATATATACTGTATATATATGTACAGATGTGTGTATATACAGTGCTGTGCAAATTAATTGGGACAAAGCATTTTTTAAGTAAAATCGTAAGCTGGTTACCAGTCAGTGATTCAAACCAGTTTTAACCTTTTTGAACAGGTGTGAGTGTACAACCGTGAGTAACAAAATGTGGTTTGACTGATTTTAGTCAGAAAATAACAGCTAGCTGCCCCCTCAGCTTCAGTTGAGAGCTTGTTTCTGTGAGGAGTGGTTTAGTGTACTTTTTCTCCATGCCACAATTCCAAGTGTGTGAAGAAATTCCTGGAAGAAAATAAAGTAAAAGTGCTGGACTGGCCTGGCAATTCACCAGACTTAAATCCTATAGAAAACTTGTGGAGCATTGTGAAGAGACGTCTTGGCAAAATGGACTGTACAACCAAAGAACGCATGATAAACAGTGCCATACAAGTGCGGTTCCATGATGAAGAATTGAAGAATTTATGCAAAAACTTGGTAGAATCAAGGCCTAAACGCATTGAAAATCTCATATCTGCTAAAGGAGGACATATTTCTTACTAAAATTAGTATGTAACAGTGCATTATAACATTTTATTATTAACCCCTTAAGCCCCGGAGCATTTTTCGTTTTTGCATTTTCGTTTTTGCTCCCCTTGTTCCCAGAGCCATAGTGTTTTTATTTTTTGGTCAATATGGCCATGTGAGGGCTTATTTTTTGCGGGACGAGTTGTACTTTTCAACGCCATTACTAGTTTTATCATATCCTGTACGGGAAAACAGGAAAAAAATTCCAAGTGCGGTAAAATTGCAAAAAAAGTGCAATACCCCAGTTGTTTTTTATTTATTTTTTTTACCATGTTCACTGAATGCTAAAACTGACCTGCCCTTCTTATTCTACAGGTCATTACGAGTTCATAGACACCAAACATGTATAGGTTCTTTTATATTTAAGTGGTGAAAAAAAATTCCAAAATTTGGTAAAAAAAAAAAAAAAAAAATAGCGCCATTTTCTAAGACCCGTAGCGTCTCCATTTTTCGTAATCTGGGGCTGGTTGATGGCTTATTTTTTGCGTGCCAGGCTGACGTTTATATTGATAACATTTGGGGTAGATCCGATGTTTTGATCGCCCGTTATTGCATTTTATTGCAATTTTGAGGCGACCAAAAAACGTAATTCTGGCGTTTAGAATTTTTTTCTCGCTACGCCGTTTACCGATCGGAATAATTCTTTTTTTATTTTGATAGATCGGGCAATTCTGAACGTGGCGATACCAAATATGTGTATGTGGGGGTTTTTTTTATATATTTTATTTTGAATGGGGCGAAAGGGGGGTGATTTAAACTTTTATATTTTTTTATTTTTTTTTATATTTTTAAAAACTTTTTTTTTTTACTTTTTGCATGCTTCTATAGTCTCCATAGGAGACTAGAAGCAGCAACTGTCCGATCGCCTCTGCTACATACAGGGGACCAGCAGATCCCCTGCATGCAGCAGAAATGGTCCTGTGCTATGAGCGCCGACCACTAGGTGGCGCTCATAGCGACAAGATCATGACAACCACAGGCGTCTGCTGCAGACCCTGGGTTGTCATGCACGCCCATCGGCGACCCGCGATCACGTGACGGGGTCGCCGGTGGGCGGGGCTTATGACGCGCTACCCGGAAGCGCGCGTTAAATGCTGCTGTCGGAGATTGACAGCAGCATTTAACTGGTTAACAGCCGCGGGTGGATCGCGATTCCACCCGCGGCTGTTGCGGGCACATGTCAGCTGTAAGAATCAGCTGACATGTGCTCGGTTCAGTGAGGGCTCAGCGCCGGAGCCCTCACTGAACCGGCGGTACGCAGATATGCGTACTAATACGTCCCCGGTAAGTAAGGGGTTAAATATTCAAAAATATGTTTTTTTGGCTTTGTCCCAATTAATTTGCACAGCACTGTATATATATATATACACTGCTCAAAAAAATAAAGGGAACACTTAAACAACAGAATATAACTCTAAGTAAATCAAACTTCTGTGAAATCAAACTGTCCACTTAGGAAGCAACACTGATTAACAATCAATTTCACATGCTGTTGTGCAAATGGAATAGACAATAGATGGAAATTATTGGCAATTATCAAGACCCATTCAATAAAGGAGTGGTTCTGCAGGTGGGGACCACAGACCACATTTCAGTACCAGTGCTTTCTGGCTGATGTTTTGGTCACTTTTGAATGTTGGTTGTGCTTTCACACTCGTGGTAGCATGAGACGGACTCTACAACCCACAGAAACTGCTCAGGTAGTGCAGCTCATCCAGGATGGCACATCAATGCGAGCTGTGGCATGAAGGTTTGCTGTGTCTGTCAGCGTAGTGTCCAGAGGCTGGAGGCGTTACCAGGAGACAAGCCAGTACACCAGGAGACGTGGAGGGGGCCGTAGGAGGGCAACAACCCAGCAGAAGGACCGCTACCTCCGCCTTTGTGCAAGGAGGAACAGGAGGAGCAAAATGATCTCCAGCAGGCCACAAATGTGCATGTGTCACAAACGGTTAGAAACTGACTCCATGAGGGTGGTATGAGGGCCCAACGTCCACAGATGGGGGTTGTGCTCACAGCCAACACCATGCAGGACGCTTGGCATTTTCCACAGAACACCAGGATTGGCAAAGTCGCCACTGGCGCCCTGTGCTCTTCACAGATGAAAGCAGGTTCACACTGAGCACATGTGACAGAGTCTGGAGACGCCGTGGAGAGCGATCTGCTGCCTGCAACATCCTTCAGCATGACTGGTTTGGCAGTGGGTCAGTAATGGTGTGGGGTGGCGGTGGCATTTCTTTGGAGGGCCGCACAGCCCTCCATGTGCTTGCCAGAGGTAGCCTGACTGCCATTAGGTACCGATGTGAGATCCTCAGACCCCTTGTGAGACCATATGCTGGTGCGGTTGGCCCTGGGTTCCTCCTAATGCAGGACAATGCCAGACCTCATGTGGCTGGAGTGTGTCAGCAGTTCCTGCAAGATGAAGACATTAAAGCTATGGACTGGTCCGCCCGTTCCCCAGACCTGAATCTGATTGAGCACATCTGGGACATCATGTCTCGCTCCATCCACCAACATCACGTTGCACCACAGACTGTCCAGGAGTTGGCGGATGCATTAGTCCAGGTCTGGGAGGAGATCCCACAGGAGACCATCCACAACCTCATCAGGAGCATGCCCAGGCGTTGTAGGGAGGTTATACAGGCATGTGGAGGCCACACACAATACTGAGTCTTATTTTGACTTGTTTTAAGGACATTACATCAAAGTTGGATCAGCCTGGAGTGTGTTTTTCCACTTTAATTTTGGGGGTGACTCCAAATCCAGGCCTCCATTGGTTAATAAATTTGATTTCCATTGATGATTTTTGTGTGATTTTGTTGTCAGCACATTCAACTTTGTGCAAAAAAAAAGTATTCAATGAGAATATTTCATTCATTCATTCAGATCTAGGATGTGTTATTTGAGTGTTCCCTTTATTTTTTTGAGCAGCGTATATATATATATATATATATATATATATATATATATACAGTATATATATATATATATATATATATATATATATATATACACAGTAAATATATACAGGGTGGTCCAAAGGTAGGTGGCCAGAAAAGAATAACATTTATTTTGATTTATATATAAAATTATATTTACTAACACTTACATTTAACATTTACAATTAAATTTTATTCTGAACAATAATACAAAAGTCCTTAAATTTTATCAACGCAGGTGCTCAAATTGTTTTCCATTACAATTTGCCCAGCTTTGAAGTCTGCCTCTTACGCTTCGACAAACTTTTTTGCACAAGTCTCTTTGGGTATTAATTTCTTGAAATGCATCTCTTATGTAATTTTTCAAATCACTGACACTTTTTGGTTTTCGACTATAAACTTTGTCCTTGAGTACTCCCCAAAAGAAATAATCCATTGGGGTCAAGTCTGGTGAACGTGCCGGCCAATCAAGTGGGCCTCTTCGGCCAATCCATTTATTAGGAAATGTTTCATCAAGATACTCGCGGACTACTCTTGAATAATGTGGAGGGGCCCCATCTTGTTGGAAATAAAGGTCATTTGAATTAGGCTGTTGCTGTAACTGGGGAACAACTTGATTCATTACAATTTCTAGATACTTATCTCCTGTGACTGTTCCATCAAAAAATATTGGTCCTAAAACATCAAAACTTGAAATACAACCCCAAACATTGACACCAGGCTAATTTAGTTGTTGCTCTAATGTTAAATGCATGTTCTCATTATACCAGTAAATTCAATTATGTCTGTTAATATGGCTGGATAATTTGAAAGAAGCTTCATCACTCCACATAATGTTATCTAAAATTACTGCATTTTCTTCAATTTCGTTAAGCATAATCTCACTAAATTGCAGCCGCCTGTCTGGATCATCCTCCAATAAACCATGAATTAGACGTGGACGATAAGCTTTCCACCCAATAGATTTCAGGATTCGCATGATAGAAGCTTGTGAAATTCCCAATTCCAAAGAGGCTCTTCTGGTGGACTTTTTTGGACTCTGAACAAATGTTTCAACAACAAGTTGTTTATTATCTTCTGTACAGACTGTTTTGGGTCGACCAGTTTTTGGAGCATTAAGGATTGAGCCAGTGGCATTGAATTTGTCACGAATGCGGTAAATGGTTTGCCTCTTTGGGGCTTGAGTACCAAATGTTTCAACCCAATTTGCTCTAACGGTTTCAGCATTTTGAGATTTCCAATACTCTGTTAAAATCCATTTTCTTTGATCTGTATTTAAATTATTTGCCATTATGTGTTATCTGAATTATCTGAAAAGAAAACAGATTTGGGGGGGATCTATCTGTGAAAACTAGATCTGTGAAACTGGCTCAGTTGCCCTTAGCAACCAATCAGATTCCACCCTTCATTTTCCAAAGAGTCTGTGAGGAATGAAAAGTGGAATCTGATTGGTTGCTAAGGGCAACTGAGCCAGTTTCACTTTACACCATGTTTGATAAATCTCCCCCTTCATAACCTTATTACACTTTCTGTCAACCTACTTTTGGACAACCCTGTATACATTTAATATTTTAACAACTTTTTTAGTTGTTACTGTTTATTTTTTTAGTCCCCTAAATATAGATAGATAGATAGATAGATACATAGATAGATGCAAGAAAAAATCCAAGAAAAAATAGAGGCAGCACTCCAGAAGATCAAATATATTGTACTTTTATTGACCCATCATGTCAAGGTGGCAACGTTTCGTCCCTAGTGAGGGACTTTTTCAAGCCTCACTTGAAATTTTTTTCTTGGATTTATTCAAGGTTTTGGTACGGCCTGTGAGGCTTTGCACCCATCTTCAATTTTTTGCTATATTGCTAGTGCTGCACCTCTATTTTTTTGCTAGATAGATAGATATACAGTATATATATGCTTGTTTTTTTAATCACCCTCCTATTCACCCATTAAAAATGAAAAAGTAAAAAAAGAAGCATATTTGGTATCGCCAAGTCTGTGAAAGTCTGGTCTAACAAAATATAAAATTAAAAGGATTGTCAAGTTTGATAAAAGGCTGTAGTCACTCTATGTGACTGCAAACTTCTGGATCCTGACAATGTTCGGTGAGCACGCTGTCAGGCTTCATCGGTATTGCTTGTGAGGGCGGGTGGTCCCATGACTGCGTGATTTATATAAATGTGGTCATGTATCGAGTAGAGATGCTTGGTATATTGCCACATCGGGAGGTTAAAAGGCATGCATTTTAAATATATTTGGTGCAAATCACTCCATCTTGTTGTCTTAGACCTATAATTCTCAGCTAATAATCTTTTTAATATATCTTTCTAAGGCTAGGTTGACACGTTCAGTATTTGATCAGCATTTTACATCAGTATTTGTAAGTCAAAACCAGGAGTGGGTGATAAATACAGAAGTAGTGACGTGTTTCAATTATACTTTTCCTATGATTCTTCCACCCTGGTTTTGACTTACAAATACTGAGGTAAAATACTGATCAAATACTGAACGTGTGAACGTGGCCTTGGGCTCCCTTCACAAGTCAGTGTCTCTGGCACGTGTAGTGACAGTTTTCACACATACTGGAGACGCTTAAAAAGGCACATCCATTATAATCTATGAGGCTGTGCACATGTCCATGTGTTCAGTCGCCAGGGCTGGATTTGGGGAATGTTGGACCAGGGGCGTACATAGAAATCATGGGGCCCCATAGCAGAAGCTCTAATTGGCCCCCCCCCCAAGTAAATACATATTTGTCTGTGTCACAGAAGAGCAGATCTCACAACTTTCCAGCCTTTACATAGTAATTTTCCTCCTGCTAAAGTCCTAGATCCCTCTTTCATTTCCCCATAAAGTACGATGCCAACAAAAGTGCCCCCCAAACACAGTATGATACCCCCATGGTGCATTCCTCCACATTAGCCTCCACATGCACAGTATAATGACCCTACAGTACCCCACTTCAACTCCCAAGGCAAAGTATGGTGAAACCAACACAGTATGAACCCCCAACTGTGACTCCCACACAGCCCTCCATACATTATAATGGGCTTACATACAGTATAATGGCCCGCACTAGCCCTCAAACTTCCATATAGTATAATACGCCATTGATAATCCTCCATATGGTATAATGCGCCCCCATAATCCTCCATTTAGTATAATGCGCCCCCCATAATCCTCCATATAGTATAATGAACTTCAAATGGTCCTCCATAGAATATAATTCACTCCCCACAGTCCTCCATACAGTATATTACACACTCCATAGGGTAAAATGCAGCCCCCATAAGGTATAATGCACCCCACAGTTTGCCAGAATTATGGGCACCACGTACTCACTGATTTTTAAAATACCGCATATTTTAAATAAGCCGACCCGAGTATAAGCCGAGGCCCCTAATTTTACTACAAAAAAACCCAGGAAAAACGTATTGACTCGAGTGTAAGCCTAGGGTGGGAAATGCAGCAGCTAATACTAAATTTCCCAATCCTGGTACATATGGCACCCCTCATCCCCCAATCCTGGTATGTATGGCACCCCTCATCCCTCAATCCTGGTATGTGTGGCCTCTTCAATCCCCCAATCATGGTATGTGTGGCCTCCTCAATCCCCCAATCCTGGTATGTGTGGCCTCCTCAATCCCCCAATCTTGGTATGTGTGGCCTCCTCAATCCCCCAATCCTTGTATGTGTGGCCTCCTCAATCCCCCAATCCTGGTATGTGTCGCCTCCTCAATCCCCCAATCCTGGTATGTGTCGCCTCCTCAATCCCCCAATCCTGGTATGTGTGGCCTCCTCAATCCCCCAATACTGGTATGTGTGGCCTCCTCAATACCCCAATCCTGGTATGTGTCGCCTCCTCAATCCCCCAATCCTGGTATGTGTGGCCTCCTCAATCCCCCAATACTGGTATGTGTGGCCTCCTCAATACCCCAATCCTGGTATGTGTGGCCTCCTCAATCCCCCAATCCTGGTATGCGTGGCTTCCTCAATCCCCCAATCCTGGTATGCGTGGCCTCCTCAATCCCACAATCCTAGTATGCGTGGCCTCCTCAATCCCCCAATACTGGTATGTGTTGTCTCCTCAATCCCCCAATCCTGGCATGTGTGGTCTCCCCAATCTCCCAATCCTGGCATGTGTGGCCTCCTCAATCCCCCAATCCTGGTATGCATGGCTTCCTCAATCTCCCAATCCTGGTATGTGTGGCCTCCTCAATCCCCCAATCCTGGTATGTGTGCCCCCCCCAAAACCCCAATCCTGGTATATATGGCCCCCTCATCCCCCAATCACTGCACACACAAAAAAAATAAACACTAGTACTCACCTTCCTTCCTCACCTCTCCTCCAGCACTGCGTCCTGTCTACTGCAGCTCATGTCAGTATCTGAGCAACGCGCATTCTCAGATCTCAAGGTGAGCTGCTGCTGCCGGCATATTCACTCCTCTCCACGCCAGGACTATGGGCGTGGAGAAGCGTGAATATGCATCCTCTTTAGTAGCAGGCACTGTCAGCAGGAGCTGCGACTCAGCGCTCCTCCGTGCCCACTACTAAAGAGAATGAATATTCCCTCTTCTCCATGCCCATGGGAGTGGAGAAGAGGGAATATTCATGTCCCTTTAGCAGCGGGCACACGTGATAACTGCTTCAGAGGCTAAAGTGTGTGCTCCGCCGCAACCTCCCTCCCCCCACCACTATCCACCAATACTCACCTATACCTCTCGTCCCCTCGCTGCTTGGGTCCCCCCGCTGCTTGGGGCCCCTAGGCTCACGGCAGGGGCGTACATAGAAATCATGGGGCCCAATAGCAGAAGCTCTAATTGGGCCCCCCCAAAATAAATAAATAAATATTTGTCTGTGTCACAGAAGAGCAGATCTCACAACTTTCCAGCCTTTACATAGTAATTTTCCTCCTGCTAAAGTCCTAGATCCCTCTTTCATTTCTCCATAAAGTATGATGCCAACAAAAGTGCCCCCCAAACACAGTATGATACCCCCATGGTGCATTCCTCCACATTAGCCTCCACATGCACAGTATAATGACCCTACAGTACCCCACTTCAACTCCCAAGACAAAGTATGGTGACACCAACACAGTATGATCTCCCAACTGTGACCCCCACAGAGCCCTCCATACACTATAATGGGATTACATACAGTATAATAGCCTGCACTAGCCCTCCAAACAGTATAATGGCCCCCCACATAGCCCTCAAAATATTATAATGGCCCCACATAGCCTTCCATATAGTATAATATGCCACTGATAATCCTCCATATAGTATAATGCGCCCCCATAATCCTTCATATAGTATAATGCGCCCCCCATAATCCTCCATATAGTATAATGAACTTCCCATGGTCCTCCAGAGAATATAATTCACTCCCCACAGTCCTCCATACAGTATATTACACACCCCATAGAGTAAAATGCAGCCCCCATATAGTATAATGCACCCCACAGCCCTGCAGTATTATGGGCACCATGTACTCACTGATTTTTAAAATACCGTATATTTTAAATAAGCCAACCCGAATATAAGCCGTGGCCCCTAATTTTACTACAAAAAAAATGGAAAAACATATTGACTCGAGTGTAAGCCTAGGGTGGGAAAAGCAGCAGCTAATACTAAATTTCCCAATCCTGGTACGTATGGCACCCCTCATCCCCCAATCCTGGTACGTATGACACCCCTCATCCCCCAATCCTGGTATGTGTGGCCTCCTCACTCCCCCAATCCTGGTATGTGTGGCCTCCTCAATCCCCCAATCCTGGTATGTGTGGCCTCCTCAATCACCCAATCCTGGTATGTGTGGCCTCCTCAATCCCCCAATCCTGGTATGTGTGGCCTCCTCAATCCCCCAATCCTGGTATGTGTGGCCTCCTCAATCCCCCAATCCTGGTATGTGTGGCCTCCTCAATCCCCCAATACTGGTATGTGTGGCCTCCTCAATCACCTAATCCTGGTGTGTGTGGTCTCCCCAATCCCCCAATCCTGGTGTGTGTGGCCTCCTCAATCCCCCAATCCTGGCATGTGTGGCCTCCTCAATCACCTAATCCTGGTATGTGTGGCCTCCTCAATCCACCAATCCTGGTATGTGTGGCCTCCTCAATCCCCCAATCCTGGCGTGTGTGGCCTCCTCAATCCCCCAATCCTGTCATGTGTGGCCTCCTCAATCCCCCAATCCTGGCATGTGTGGCCTCCTCAATCCCCCAATCCTGGCATGTGTGGCCTCCTCAATCCCCCAAAACTGGTATGTGTGGCCTCCTCAATCCCCAATCTTGGTATGTGTGGCCACCCAAATTCCCAATCCTGGTATATATGGCCCCCTCATCCCCCAATCATTACACACACAAAAAAATAAACACTAATACTCACCTTCCTTCCTCACCTTTCCTCCAGCACTGCGTCCTGTCTGCTGCAGCTCATGTCGGCATCTGAGCAACGCACATTCTCAGATCCCGAGGTGAGCTGCTGCTGCTGGCATATTCACTCTTTTCCACGCCAGAACTGTGGGCGTGTAGTAGTGTGAATATGCATTCTCTTTAGTAGCAGGCATTGTCAGCAGGAGCTGCGACTCAGAGCTCCTCCGTGCCCACTACTAAAGAGAATGATTATTCCCTTTTCTCCATGCCCATGGGAGTGGAGAAGAGGGAATATTTATGTCCCTTTAGCAGTGGGCACACGTGATAGCAGCTTCAGCGGCTACTGTGTGCTCCACCGCAACCTCCCTCCCCCCACCACTATCCACCAATACTCACCTATACAACTCGTCCCCACGCTGCTTGGGTCCCCCCGCTGCTTGGGGTCCCTCGGCTCACGGGCTTCCCGCGGTCACGGGCCCCAAAGCAGTGGCGTGGTCTGGCGCCATTGGTGGTATGCCACTGCGCTGGACTACGTCAGACCTGCCTGGGGACACTTTTTTCAAATAAATTGGTGAATGATGGACAGTGCATTGTTTTTATTTGTCCCTTTTTATCAGGTATCCTTTTCTGAGCTACGGCAGATTCCCAGGATTACATTGGACCTGCATGACTTTTTTTTTCTTTTTTCATAAATTGGTGAACCAGGGATAGTGAGGGAAGTGTTTTTTTAAAAAATATATATATATTTTTTGTGTGCGTTTTTATTTTTGATTGCTGGGTTAGTAATGGGGGTGTCTGATAGCCACCTCTACATTACTAACTCCAGGGCATGATGCCAACTCTGATTTTTGACAAATCCCAGCTGACATTAACCCCAAGCTCTATTACCTTAACTACAACCGCACCAGGGCAATTGGGAAGAGCATGGAAAAGCGCCACTCCTGCGGTGACTGAGAGCTGGTATTTTTAGCCTGGGAAGAGCCCAATATCCATCCACCTTCCCAGCCTGATAATATCATCCCGCAGCTGTCTGCTTTACTACTGCTGGTTATCAAAATTAGGGGGGACCCACGTAATTTTTTTCATTTTTTTTTTTATTAGCTAAATACAAATACAGTAAACACTACACACGCAAAGCACTAATTATATATCTCACTGATATCTATATATCTATCGATCATCTATTTACTGCATATCTATTAACCCCATATCTATCTTTGCACATCTTTAACATCTAAACATCTGTAATTTCTATTCTGCATTTTCTTCCGGTACGTCTCACACGAATGATGCACACGGATGGCACACACGTAGACACTGAAGACACACGAATGACGCACATGGACACACGGACACGAATAACACTCTTTCTGCTTTTTCCAGTACCGGAAACATCAGGGCTTGTAAAGGAGGCCTAATGGTCGGAGATGTGTTTTTCTTCTTCTTTTTTTTTAATGTACATTATTAGAACTTAAGCTCTTACATTTTTTAAGGTATTAAAGCCGTCTACAGAATTAGATTGTTATCCCATGTGAAAGAGTTATTGTGTGAAATGGCACATTTCATAGTTTAAACAGCTTGCACGTTGCAATTATTTTATTACTTACAACATCCATTAATCTGGAGCTGCAGATTTCTTTATCGCATTTGATAGCTTTAAATGTAATATGTCAAATTATTTTTGTGAATTAACCTTCAAGACTGTGAAAGTTTTCCATTGTAGAGTATGTTATACTGATTGTTTTAATGACTAAAAAAAAGTAATTCTTTACAGGCTCAAGTGAATAATTGTCTACCTGTCAGCAGCAGTGAGTTTAGTCATAAGAATAATGAGAAAAGGCAAAATGTAAAACTTGGGTGTAATATGCAATAGAAAAGACAACTACCTTTAATAAAAAGGGAAACAAAATTTCTTGCTTTGGCAAATTAATTTAAGTATTTAAACTAGTTTCCTGACTTCTAAAAATTGCAAATTTCATGTAAGTATTTTGCTTCTTTTTGCTTTGTTACGCCAATCCTTTTCTTAGGCTTTATTCACACGTTAGTATTTTTGATCAGCATTTGATAAGTATTAAATGCCCAAACCAGAAGTGTCTCCAAAACACAGAACAGGTGTCAATCTTTATTCTGACTCCATAACTATGCTGCAAGTGTAGGGCACTGAGACACCGTTTCTTGGCTGCCTCTTTCACTGTTATTCACACACAGTGATGTCCGCAGATAACTTGATCTCGACTGTAGGAAGCACATATGAAGATTCCAGAAGAAGGGTTATTTTCAAGCTTAATTCTTGTAGATATGCAAACATACAGTAGGTAAAAAAATGACTTTTCTTTCTAATCAGAGCTGCAAACACATGGATTTCAAAGACGGCTGATAGACAGTAATGAGGAAGAAGAATGGGGAAAAAGGGAGAAAGGGAGGGGTTACTGACATCAGAGCTACATCAGAGAGAGACAGTGAGAGAGGAAGGCCAAACTTCCAAAGAGAGCAAACCCTATTGCATAGCAATGAAACAGCACAATATAACAACACAATAATAATGCAATACTGTCTGTATGATTCCCAAATCATGGGACATGACAATCTTTCAATTATAGTTTTTCTCTGTATGTTTCACTCCTGGTTTTGGCATAGAAACACTTATGCAAAATACTGACCAAATACTGATGTGTGAATAAGCCTTAATTAAATGGAACTTCATGGCAGCATGGTCAATCACAGCTCGACATCTGTACCATAATTGCTACCAGAAATTAGCATGGATTTCTCAACGTGGTGCATGGGTATCTAAAAGATACTCATCTTCAGCAGGATTTTGATCATGACTGGCAAACGCCAGTCTCTCTGTATTCCTACTATTAAAACACTGGTGGTATTCGCTGACGTCTATTGTGCCAAATTCATTAAAATGGCACACCCAATTCATGAATTTGGCACAGAGTGAAAAACGGGCTTATCATTTTTGCAACTTTTTGAGCAAAAAGTTTAAACTTTTTCAAAATGTCATAAAAGATGCGACTTTTGAATTTAAGCGCAGGAAATCACTCCAGGTGGGAACTGGGGTGGAGGTGCACCAAATTTTTGCAATTTTATAAAAAGTCGCAATTGGTGAATCAGCTGAAAAGATCGGGATTCGCTACACTCAAGCGGAAAAAATAAGAAAAACAGGCAAGCACATATGAAATGGACATAAACAAAGGGGCAAATTGAATAATGAATTGGGTGCAAAACACACAAAATTAGACAAAATAAAGGCGCGATGAATCGGGGCCTATACGTTTGTGGTTCTTCTCAACAGCGTTTCACTTTGGCTAATAGAAAGCGATGCTTTAACACCATAAGGTCTGAAGTTGTCCATTTGGGGCATCCCCTCTGGTTATTATTTTAATGTTAATGATAAATTGGGCTTTTTATATTCTGTGGTGAAGTACCGTTGCCTAATGGCAGATTAGCGGTTAACAAGAAGAAAGGGAAAGTATTGTAATAAACCTCTTGAGAGTGATACTAGTGACATAAATGATTAGAACAATCCTGGTAGAAGATTTTATTGGGAAAGCTCCACCGTTGGGGACTGTCGAAAATAATTGTAAACAATGACAGTAGCCTTCACCTTTATAGGATTTCTTTCTTCCCTTTTTAAAGGGTTATTACTTCAAAGTGCTTGATTAGTGAATAACAAAGGCAAAAGAGCTCAGCCAAATGGAGGGGTAGAAATAATGCACGTGAAGTTTGCTGATATAAAAGTTGATATGAATTGCTCTATCCAAATAATGTGGTAGACAATTAGAGCAACTCTCTGGGTAATCCATGTCTAAAGCATGCTGCAATACAGTGCTGGGCCTGTAACTCTTCAGTCATCATATGGAATTCTTCGAATTCCCAAAGTACAATAGCTTCAGCACCCGCATTCTCCAATTCTTACATAATACATTATACCATTGGACAGAAAGCTTTATTTCATGCTGTTGTCTCTCCTGGGGAAGGCAGCCATATTATCCAGGTGCATGAAATGATCAATTTGATTGAAAATGATCTTATCTGAAGTGGAATTGCCTATTAATCATTTCTAGCAACGTAAAGAACAAACATAGAGCAGTCCTAAAATGTAGCGAGCGTGCTGAAATGTGAGCTCGTATTCTTTGTTAAAATAACAGAGCTTTCTAATTCAAATGTTTTGACATTCAGAAGAAAAAATGTTGAAACAAATACTGCAAAGCTGGGAAATGGTCCTTTGGCCTGGATTCAGATATAGCTGGAGCCTGAATCATATTGTTGATTGGAATGCTGACTTGCTGTTTTGGATTTAAGTATTTTTGTTGTTTTCACCTGCCGGCCGGCTCGTATTGTGCGAGGATGGAATTTCTGCAATGCTTAATCATTTCAAAGACAGGAACATAAACACTACTGCTTTCCCTTAAAATACTTTGAGTGTATATCTCCAAAACTTCCTATAGGCCATGACTGTAGTCTTTTGCCATGCATTATAATACGGCTTTCCTGAGCAAATGGACCTTTCAACGTAGACCCGGATACAGGGAGAGGAACAGAAGGGCTATTTTTTCTAAGACAGGATACTGAGAACATATTGCATGGAGCTGGGCAGACGCCGTGTAGATCAAGAATTCAGCCCCTAGGGAAATGATCCACCAGTCTGTGCTTTATGATAAACCTGCTTCTAAACCCACCCTTCTATCACATCCTATAACAATGCTTCACATTCCAAGAAAAGAAAAACATTTAGTGTAAGGCTTATCAGTAGTGCTGTTCACATGACATGAAAAGACAATTGAAAGATAGTGGATGTTATACATATCATTATCAAGAATGGGATATTGTACCCAATTCTAGCATCTTGAAAAATGATTGTTTTTAAACTGGAAAATATATTAATGCATTTTTCGAGGTAGTGAAATAATTCTGTTAACCTTTTAATGCCTTTATTTCCTCAGAACAATTTCAGCTTGTTGATCCTTTATGGATGATACATAATTAAGGAATGTTAGACAAATCAGCATTTAAGACAAGAATCTGAATATGGTTATGAATGTCCTCAATAATGTATGACTTAACTGTCCAGTCCCTCCAGGAATTCAGACATCACAATGGTTATCTGGGAATCAATACTCTCAGTTTTACTGTGTCTATAAACTGAGTGACTTATCAAACTGCTATATAATAGTGTTCCCATGTGGCAATTTAGTAGAAAACAAATGCAGAAACTAAAAACGAAAAAACAGTGAAACCTTTCCAAAAAGATGTCAACCATACTTCTCTGCAGGACCTCTTTGATACGATCACTCAACATATCACTTCCTGGCCTTGATAAAACCGGAAGTAGCACATGGATTGCCAATATTATGGGTGTGGGATTTAAGACCTCCATACACATTAGATCAAAGTGTGTTTAAGACCACATTCACACGTTAAGTATTTGGTTAGTATTTTGCCTAAGTATTTGTAAAACACAACAACTAGTGCAATAATGAAATTAAAAGTATAATAGAAACATTTGCACAACGTCTGCATTTTTAATCCACTCCTGGTTTTGGCTTACAAATACTGATGTGAAATACTGACCAAAATACTGCTGTGTGAACGTGGCCTTATGAACTAATATTGAACAAATGACTGTAAAGCCAAAACAACCATACACATTTTAGTCCATACACATTTTGTTGAAAGAATTTTCCCAAAAAATTAATTCATCCATCTTTCTACTGAAAAAAATCAAACATAGATACCTTTATTTCAAACGAAAATGATCATCCAATCTTAAAGAGAACCAGTCAGCTGATACATACTGCCCAATTCATGGGCAACATATACATATCAGGTGGCACTGGCTGTATGATCTCAGCCAGGTATGTTTGACTCTGAAATGCTGCAGTGTTTTCACAGAAAGACATACTTTAAAAGCTGCAGGGGACCGAGATCATTCTGTAGATTAGTCGGACAGGCAGGTCCCTGGCGGCTTCTCCCTGCTCGCTGCCCTGGATTGACAGTTCTCATCATATACACACACATAGTCAGTGACCTGTTAGTTAAGGGCAGCAGGCGGGAAAGCCTGAAATAATACCGCCAGTGCCTGATTCATGTTGCCCATGGATTGGGCAGCATGTATGAGCCGACAGGCTAACCTTAAGTGATTTTCCAGATTTACTATTGTTTAGATTGAAATAGTTCATATTCATCAAATTAAAACTAAAGTGTATATGAGCCTTTAGATGGGCAGTGTTGCATTAGGATAAATTGGTGCAAAATTTTTAATCTTTCTAACATCCTAACAAAATTAAATGATGTTTGAAAAATTATGCAGATGTAAAGTAGAAATATGGGAAATGGTATTGATTAATTATTTTGTACAGCATGACTAATTGATTTAAAAAATTGAAAGTTTGAAAATTGCAAATTTTTCAAACGTTTCGTCAAAATTCCAATATTTTGACAAATAAACGCAAAAAATATTTACCTAAATTTCCCATTAACATGAAGAACAATATGTCACCAAAACAATTTTAGAATCACTGGGATACTATATTTATAATATACAGTGGGTATGGAAAGTACTCAGACCCCTTTAAATTTTTCACTCTGTTTTATTGCAGCCATTTGGTAAATTCTGAAAAGTTAATTTTTTTTCTCATTAAAGTACACTCTGCACCTCCTCTTGACTGAAAAAAAATAGAAATGTAGAAATTTTTGCAAATTTATTAAAAAAGAAAAGCTGAAATATCACATGGTCATAAGTATTCAGACCCTTTGCTCAGACACTCATATTTAATTCACATGCTGTCCATTTCCTTGTGATCCTCCTTGAGATGGTTTTACTCCTTCATTGGAGTCCAGCTGTGTTTAATTAAACTGATAGGACTTGATTTGTAAAGGCACACACCTGTCTATATAAGACCTCACAGCTCACAGTGCATGTCAGACCAAATGAGAATCATGAGCTCAAAGGAACTGCCCAAGTAGCTCAGAGACAGAATTGTGGCAAGGCACAGATCTGGCCAAGGTTACAAAATAATTTCTGCATTACTCAAGGTTCCTAAGAGCACAGTGGTCTTCATAATCCGTAAATGGAAGAAGTTTGGGACCACGAGAAGTCTTCCTAGACCTGGCTGTCCAGCCAAACTGAGCAATCGTGGGAGAAGAGCCTTGGTGAGAGAGGTAAAGAAGAACCCCAAGATCACTGTGGCTGAGCTCCAGAGATGGGAGAAAGTTCCACAAAGTCAACTATCACTGCAGCCCTCCACCAGTCGAGCCTTTATGGCAGAGTGGCCCGACGGAAGCCTCTCCTCAGTGCAAGACATATGAAAGACCGCATAGAGTTTGCTCAAAAACACTTGAAGGACTCCCAGACTATGATAAATAAGATTTTCTGGTCTGGTGAGATGAAGATAGAACTTTTTGGTGATAATTCCAAGCGGTATGTGTGGAGAAAACCAGGCACTGCTCATCACCTGCCCAATACAATCCCAACAGTGAAACATGGTGGTGTCAGCATCATGCTATGGGGATGTTTTTCAGCTGCAGGGACAGGACGACTGATTGCAATTGAAGGAAACATGAATGCGGCCAAATACAGAGATATCCTGGATGAAAAGTCTGGACCTCAGACTTGGCCGAAGGTTCACCTTCCAACAAGACAATGACCCTAAGCACACAGCTAAAATAACAAAGGAGTGTCTTCAGAACAACTCTGTGACCATTCTTGACTGGCCCAGCCAGAGCCCTGACCTAAACCCAATTGAGCCTCTCTGGAAAGACCTGAAAATGGCTGTCCACCAACGTTCACCATCCAACCTGACGGAACTGGAGAGGATCTGCAAGGAAGAATGGCAAAGGATCCCCAAATCCAGGTGTAAAAAACTTGCTGCATCATTCCCAAGAAGACTCATGGCTGTACTAGCTCAAACGGGTGCTTCTACTCAATACTGAGCAAAGGGTCTGAATACCTATGACCATGTGATATTTCAGTTTTTCTTTTTTTAATAAATTTTCAAAAATTTCTACATTTCTGAACTTTTCAGAATTTACAAAATGGCTGCAATAAAACAAAGAGTGAAAAATTTAAAGGGGTCTAAATACTTTCCGTACCCATTTATATGTGTATGTGACTCGCCCCCTGGGCCGCGTGGGAAACCCAGAACCGGGCCTCTGGTGGGATGCTGGGGGTGGTAGTCTCAGTGTGGCGGCGACCCGGTCCGTGGCTCAGGGTGGTCAAACCAGTGGCAGTCTTAGTGTAATAACAAATGTCCGATTACGCCACCCGTGGATTGCGGTCAGTGGGGACCGCCGCTGCGCTGCAGGCCACTGAGGCTGATGTTGTAAGCGCAGCCAAGTATGGGATAACTCCCCACGGGAGGAGTATAGCCTCAGGGCAGCTAGTATGGATGATGGGAGTGATGGTGTGAGCGTCCCAGTACTGATGGTGCTGGTGCAGCGATGAAACACAGAGACGTGGGGTTGCAGTTTCCAATGCTTTACTCACAGTTGTTATTCGTGTCAATCCTGCAGGCGATGACTGCCCAAGCCGTGCTGCGTCCACCAGGCAGGGGACTCGACCAACTCCCAGGCAATTCCAGAGCGTGGCACAGGGCTCCCTTCTCTTCCCTACTCTGGCCGTCCTCACCAGTGACCCACCTTTGTCCAGCTTCCTCGGGCCTTCTATTGGCGAAACCTATCTTCAGTTTCCCTGACCCTACGTGGTATGCTTTTCTGGTGGATGTAGTGAGGGGTCGCACCAAGATGTGGTCACAACCTCCGGTCTTTGGCTGAGGAATCTGTTGCCTCCACCAATTTGGGTTCCGGTACCCTGCTCTGCCAACCCGTCACCCGCAATCTCCTGGGTCCTTAGGGTTCCCTCTGTCCTCGTGTCTCTGGGCCTTTCTTGATGTTCTTGTTCCTTTCTTACTTTCCTTTCTGTTCTTTCTTCTCTCTCTCTCTCTCTGGCCCCGGCCTCCTGACAAGGCCTGCCTGGGGAGCAGAGCCCATGCAGCAGCTCTGCTCCTTGTCACTCCTCCTCAGACTGAACAGACTTCCCTTCTCCCTGAACAGACTCTTCTATCTAAGATGGTGCCCACCTTATATACCTCCCTCTATGTGTGAGCCCAGGTGACTAGCAACCAATGGGCTACAACCTATGCCCAGAGACCCACCCCTATCTGCTCCTACACCACTGGGCTTTCCTCCCCCTCCCCACTCCAGCCAGGGACAGAAGCTGTCGTGCCTGCACTTCTGTGGGAGCACCGTTGAGCTGTCCCTCGGAAATGGGGTGTGTTTGGTGCATGCAGCTAAACGAGTCCTGGTCCACACTCCATCCTTACCCGGGAGTGGAATATCACACCTCTGGTTTGAGGTGCAATACCCCTGTAGCAGCCGAGCCCTCGGGGTGGTACATATGCAACTCTTTCTATATGAAATGTACAGAATTATTTTTGTAATATGTTATTCATTATTAATTTTTTAAACCCATGTGTATGTCATTAGGGTAATAGAGTTCGGCATCTTTGTGATTAGTGAATGGTTAGATATTTGGAAGGAAGGATTCTAGAATATATAAATTAATTAATTGTTTGTAGAAGTTTATGTAAGCCTTGAATAAGAACTTACTGTTCTAAAGCATTTAGTTATTTTTTTAATTCAATGTTGGGGATAAAAATGACCTGATAAAGTCACAGAAAAAATAATTCTGGATTTAGTGCTAGATTGAACTTTTACTAGCTTCAGGATTGCTAGCTTGCTGGTTTGGCTGAGGCCATGCACTGTAGGGAGTGAGATATACTTTGCAGGTCAAGTGAGCAGATGTGTCTTAACAACATAATAATAAGCGATGCAAAAAAGTGAACACAAAACAACCATAAGGTATTGTTTCCAATATAATACTGGTAATATTAAACAAATGCTGTTTGGGATCACTACGGTCCATTAAAATATACATCATTTTGTAAAATTGTTTCTAAATATGTTTAGATAACATTATTCTTCAGCATTGTTAAAACATCTGTAAAGACGTAAGAAATTAAGACGTTAAGTCTAAACCTTTGAAGACACATCTGTAGGAAATAGCTCAGCAAACTTGTAATCTCTCACAAGACTATAACACTTAAGCACTGGGATGGTCAGAGAATAAGGAATATAATCCGGTTATAATGGGGCCTAAGTAAAGCTCATAGGAAATTATTCTCTGAATAAAAAAAAGAAAGCAACAAAAAAAAAACAATGTGTTCCTGATCACCACAGACTTATTAACACATGGATTTTAGTGTTTGCAGTGAGTTTGGAAACATATCATGTCTTGGAAAAGAGCTGATAATGAACTTAAAGAAAATAATTGAGCAATGAGCATCAGTAGAATGTATTTGTTTTTAATGTTTTTTTCTAATATGTCAAAATAAAATTGCTGCTGTATAAAAAATATTCCCTATGACTTATTATTTTTGGCAAATTAACTTGTAGAACATTGTAGTGTTAACTACTTTTGGATAAGGGAGGGTAGTTATTAATGGAACCCCCCAATCAAGTTTCTTATTGAGTGCCATCTGGCTATACAAACAGTATCTTTGACTTTGAAGGACTTGGGATATTCATGCACTACACAAGAAACCCATTGATTTAAAAGGGAATTGTATTGATGCAATAGGGAAATGAAATATTTGCTGTCTGGTTTCATTATAAAGGCAAGTAATTAGAGGTATAAACCTTTAATTTAGAATGTTGATAATGAAAGGTGCTTAAAAAAAAACAAGAACAAAGTAAAACACAAAGCTGTGGAGATTAGATTTTGATGGCCTGAACAACTAAGAGTGAAGAATGGGCCTAACCAACTAATATTCCATTTACATGGATCGACTGGCAGCACGATATGCAGTCCATACCTTGTTTATGCATGCAGACCAAACTAACCAATGTGTATTGAGCGATCTGTAATAGATCTGTAATAGATCGCTCTGTGCACATCGTATGTCATGGTTTTCAGCAGTACGAGTCATGTTTAATCATTGAGAAAGATGATTTTTAACGCTGGGCAAAAAAAACCTATCTTACCTGTTTTACAAGCATTTTGCTTGTTCATTGGGTGATTTGCAGCCTGTTTATGCTGCAAGATAATCGAGAAATGAACATTTTTAGGACGCTTATTCACAATTATGTTTCACTGTAAATGCAGCTGAAGTGGTATGTGCCCAATCTGTTTTCTAAAAAAATGTGGCACCAGATAAAACTGAGACTAATGTCCTAAAGTTGAGTTCAGAAATGGCTGTATTTCACGACCCATACAGTAAATGGACTGCAACCTCCAAAGTGACTGAGGGTCTCCTGATCCGAACTTAGAACCTCACATGTCAGGCTGTACGTTTGGATCAGGAGCCCCTTGTTTAGTCTGAGCATTGCGCTTCATGTATGGAGTTTAAAATATGGCTGTTTGAACCCAGCCTAAACAGTGTTTCGCTGAAGCATCCCATCGCACCCTTGGTGGTCAGAGGCAAAGTTAACATCTATTTTGGGTAAAAAGCACTCAACTCTTAAGATCTCAATGTGGTGTATTGATTATTGAAGGCCTGAACCTTTTCCCCCAGAGTCTGGTTACTTTTTGACAACTGTCGGTGAACAGGATAATCATCAACCTTATTTGGTTTATAGGACCCTGTTCAAACTGTTGCCTGATGGTCCTAAAGAGTTCAGGCATAATATTTAAATAGGTGAACCCTAGACAAAGCTCAGAAAAGGCAAATCATTCCAAGTAAATTTACGGCACAAAAATAATTTTGTTCAAATACAAAGATTTTCAGGTACAAACAATTCTTTCGAAAAGCATCAGTCTAAAATCCAGGAGAGGATAAGAGAAGCAGAAACGCTGCGAGTGGTTCAAGCACCTGCATACCTGTGCAAAACTTCAGGGGACCTCCTCCTTTTTTTTAACATTTTTAGTTTCCCAAAATGTCACATAGGTGTGCAGGTGCTTCATCCACTCTTGCAGCGTCACTGCTCTTAATATCGTTTTTGTATATGTTGGACCTTTGGCATAACCAAATGCTCAAATTAGGATTTTACAGTGGGAAACTCTATGAAGCATTCTTGAAAAGTGATTTTTAGAGATTTTGTACCTAATTTGTTTGGAGCCTGATCCCTGGTTGTTGTCTGGTTGTGTATGTACTACATGATAGCTGCCTTCACGTCTCCATTGTTAGTGGGCAAAGAGAACTGATTTTTAACCCAAAAATTAGCCCATTGACTGTACTCTGAAGGTCAACTGGTTTTCTTATTGTCACTTCTGGATTTTATAAGTTAATGGGTTCTGGATTCATGATTGCTCTGGTCATTAGACACATTATTGGCCAGTGTGGGGCCTACTGCAACTCCAAACCAGGTCGAATATCTGTGTTATTGGGTCTCATAACGACTATTAGCAAGGCTTGAATTACTTTTCCAGTGGGATACAGCTACCATAGGACACGTGCAAATTTGATTTTAGTCAACCATATTTAGTCTATAAAGATTTTGATCTCACTATAGGGACAGTCAACCTTTACACATTTTCAAGGTACATTATGATATTACAGAACCCTAGTTTTCTTGCTTAGATGTTTTTGGTTAATGGACATTACCTGTCGTCACTGTCTTTGCATATATTGTACGGACAGTGCCATGTTTTCATAAGGTAATTAGTTTTGAACAACTAATTGGTGAATGTTGGAGCTGACCCATAACATTCCTTTGTACAAATCACAGTAAAAATGTTTTCTTCCTCTCCTAATCATCCATCACTCAGCAGCGGTATCTACAGAAGTCCTCTGAGCATCTGTTTATTTGTCTAACAAATGGCTTCCTGGCTGGCACACTGTTGGACTGCCAGCCTAACAACTAGCTGTTGGTGAAACCTTCATCTCAAATGTCTACTTCCCACATCCAAGCTGATTTTAATCTCTAGTTGGTATATAATAATGTGTCATTTAGTACAAATGCAGATAATGAGATTCTGTTGGCAATGAGCATGAAGAATACACACCCCACTGCTAACAAAGGTTACAGCTCTGGAAGCTTATTTATTTTAATTACCAGTTTACAATGACCTTTCTCGTCTGTTTAGGAGGTGGAATTTAATACACACGGCAACATTTCATTTCAGTACATTGCAATTTTCTGTTAACTGTAAAAGGTTGAAGTTGAGATTTTAAATTTAGGCTAAAGCGACTCTGATCTCAGAATCAATTCACACACTTCATTATAAACTGAATTTCGACCTTCAAATAGTTAAATACACTATTTTTTCATCTAAATCCTATGTCGAAATGGACTAATGTATCTTTTTAGTAGTTAGTTAGAATTTAAAGTGTTTAACCATGGGGAAAAAAGTAATTTGACCATGGAAAAAAAAAATTAAAATGTCTCAAAACTTATTAAAAGGTCAGGTTTGAGAGCAAAGTCTTGACTGCAGACTTCTGAATCATAATAGCAAGCGGTGCATATACTGTCATGATTTCCCAGTACTGCCATTGTGAGCGAGCCGTAACATGACCGTATGTATGCGATTTGCATAGATGCGGTCACGTGCTGACTAGTCCCATCTTCACAATATAAGTAAATTAAGAGAAGCCGAATGCGTCTAGTCACATCACCGTATGTATGCAAGTCGCTTGCAACGGCAAAACTCGGGAATTATGACAGCGTGTAAACCACACGCTGTCATGATTCAGAAGTCGGAAGTCACATAGAGTGGTGGGCACGCTGAAGTCAGATGCCAGGTATGGTAGAAATGCCGCATGTCTTGGAAGCAGAAGAAGGTAAGAAGAATTGTTCATTTTTTTATATACAATATGTGTTGGAGGAGTGCAGGAGACAATTTTACTGGAAGAGGCCCAGCATGGAGGACATTTTACCAGGATGGGGGACATTATACCATGATTGTGGAAGGGGCCCAGGATGGGGGACGTTATACCAGGAAGTGACCCAGGATGGGGGACATTATACCAAGAAGGGGCCCAGGATGAGGAACATTATAGCAGGAAGAGGCCCAGAATGAGAGACATTATACAAGGAAGGAGTCCATGATGGGGGATATTATACCAGGAAGAGGCCTAAGCTGTCGGACATTATTACTGGGAAGGGACCAGGATGGGGGACATTATTACTGGAAGGAGCTGATGATGTGTGAACATTATACTAGGATGGGGGACATTATACAAGGAAGGGGCCAAGTATTGGAGACATTATAGCAGAAAGAGGCCCAGAATGAGGGACATTATACAAGGAAGTTGTCCATAATGGGGGATATTATACCAGGATGGGGCTCAGGATAGGGGACATTATTACTGGGAAGGGCCCAGGATGGGGGACATTATTACTGGAAGGGGCTGATGATGCAGGACTTTATACTAGGATGGGAGACATTATACCAGGAAGGGGCCAAGGATTGAGGACATTATAGCAGGAAGGGGCCGAGGATGGAGACATTATTACAAGAAATGGCAATGATGGGGACATTATTACAGGATGGAGACATTGGTGCAAGAATGGGCTAGGATACTACAAATGCCCATACATATGACCAACATGCAAGTGGAGGCCCAGGACAAAATTTTGCACTGTGGCCCATCGGACTCTAGTTATGCTACTGTGAACAACCCCTTTAAGACACCTAAAATCTGAATACTGAACAAAAGTCTCGATTTCAGACGCCGAACTGGCACCCCCTTACCCCTCGCCTCAGGAACATATAGGGTGACAAAGGGAAAGCCGCCATGGAGCAGTGCCGCCAAATCTCGTATATTGTATATTTAGGGTGCCAACTTCGCTACTAGGCAGAAACATCCTAGCGGTTATCCTAGGGTCTCAAAGCTTCCATTGTATTATGACCTGGGATATAATTTGTCGATCCATAATCATATTATTTTATCCCCCTATTCTGCATAAGAGAAATTTGTCCTTGTAAGCATATTCTATCAAACCTATAGGCAAAAAGGAGGGGATATATGTATTATCTGTTTATTGGAATTAACAAGTCATCTTTGTCTGAACGGTTCATATTGCTGAACATGTGTTTAAACAGCTTTGAATATCCAACTTATTTTTTTTATTACCTTGCACATGGGGGTTTTTTCTTAGTGATTTTTAAATTTTGATATGAATAAATATTGTTTTTAAGGTTTATATGTACACTTTCTAAATACTCCCTTATAGATATCTACAACATATGCAACTCCGAACTGGCACCTCCATGTTATAGTTTTAAAAATGTCACATCACAGGTCATTTTTCTTGTGGCGCTTTACAATTTATAAACCTTGTGTGGTTGCGTATGACTGGTACTTTAGTATGTATTATTTTATTGATGCCCTCTTTCTAATTTGAAATACTATATAAACAGTAACAAATAGTATAGAAGTATTTCCACATAGGAAGCTTCAAATCTCCAATAAAAGAAGATGCTGGTTTGAAAGTGTCATGCTGCCATCTAGTGTTCCACATGTGTACCTAGACTAGCAAAACATGGGGAATATACACTAGTAACATAACTCTATGCAATTATCAGTAGATCAATTGGAAATTCTGGCCTACCCATAATGCCCTGCAGCTATGACGTCTTATGGATTATCATACCTTGCACAATGGTGGTCAGTACCTGGCCCATCACAGATCAGCGGTTCCCAGTGGAGGACAGTTTGTATGGCAAAGTCATTTTCCATCTCCAGAACCACTGGGTAAATTTCTCCAACAAAATGTAATTATGGTCACCGGGGAACTCCCTCTCTCCCTACTGTAGAGTGTAAGCTCTTATGGCCAGTGGGGTCCTCTCTCTTTTCAAGTGTAAACTCTTATGGTCAGCAGGGTCCTCTCTCTTTCTCTCTCTCTTCAGTGGGGTTCTGAGCAATGAGCAATTATAAGCTTTCGAGTATTGAGATTTGTGCAAATTTATTCACTGCAAATCAAATTTTTGAGGAAGATTCTGTGAATTCAATGAATTTGAATTTAAAAGAGCCGCTAATCTCTAGTTTGATATGTTAATAAGCTAAACAATTATTACTTTACAAGAGAGTACTTGGAACTTTATTACTTTATAAGGGGACACTCAAGTCATTGCAACTTTTTTAGGGGGCACTCAGGCCGTAAGTACTTACTGCTATGGAAGGAGGGTTATTATATATTTTAATTAGCATAAACCAGGGGTCACCAACCTATTAAGCCCCCAATGTGTGGCTCACAGCTAGAGCTACTCTCAGAGGGCACAGGACACTGTGATGCAGGTAAAAGCTGTGGTTCGGATACGAATTATGGGCAGCACTGCAATGCCCTGTCTGTGATTCAACACTAATAGAAAAAAACTCAGCTGGTGGGCTTGTCACAGACTTGGAATTAAATGAAAAAAAAAAAATGTGGGGAGGATTGTTTCATTTACGCAGGCTCTTTGGGGCGCTATTACTTTTTTAGAGGCAACGTTCTGTACATTATTCATTGTTAAAGGGGTATTATATATTGTTAAGGAGGCACTCACTTGGTATTATTAATTTTGAGGACACTTGTGGCATTATTAAGATAGCACCTAGAGGGTATTATTAGTTTATGGCTGGAGTCACCCTAGCGTATAAAAAATTAGTCCGATGTTGATCCTAAAAAGTGAGACGAGTGTTATGCGAGTACAATGCAATTTTTCTCATCCAGCATCTGTATGACATCCATATGACATGCATATGCAATCTGGATTTAACATCATCATATTATAATTCTCTATGTAATTTAAAGCTAGCTTTCTAAGTAATAAAGCAATCTTATATACAGGTAGATAGATAGAGAGATAGATATTCAGGAAAAAATGCAGGCAACACACCAAATGAAAAAGTGAAGAAAGTACTATTTAAAAACCCATAATAGCAAAGTTTCGGCTCCAAATGGGAACCTTTCTCTATGAGACTCGGCAACTCTGATGAGTGGTTACTGACTTCACCGCTGTTCGGACCCCCAGGGCCTGGAGGGAGCCGGCAACTTTGAATCTCTACTGCAACCTATGGAGCGTTGTTCTGTGAATGACACTTCATAGGTTACTCCCGGTCATGTCTCACAAGCGATGATGCTTACTGAGTTACTGACGTCATCGAGCGTGAGACATGACCGGGAGTGACCTATGAAGCGTCATTCTTAGAGCTACGCTCCATAGGTTGCTGTACAGAATGGCTGGATGTCATGGGATCGTGATGGATCACGTCGGAGCTGCAAGAATTTTCTTTTATTAATAAATTGGAGAATGACAGAGTGTTTCTTGTGTTTATTGCTTTACTTCCCTCTTTTTATGTCTTTCAGGTTCCCATTTTTGAACTGCTTCTGATTTGGGGGACTACGTTGGATATTCACGTTTTTTTTTTTTTTTTTATTAAATTGGTGAACGAGGTGTGGGGGAGTGTTTTTAAAAATAAACTTTTTTCTGTGTGGAGTGTTTGTATTTTTGATTACTGGGTTAGTAATGGGGGTGTCTGATAGATGCCTCTCCATTACTATCCTTTGGGCTTGATGCCAGCGGACATTACAAAGTTGACATCAACCCCATAATCTATTACCCCAATTGCCACTGCGCCAGGGTAATCGGGAAGAGCCGGGAAAAGCGCCAGAATTAGCATATCCAATGGATGCGCCAATTATGGGGTGGCTGTGGGCTTGTATTTTTAGGCTGCGAAGGGCCAGATAACCATGGACCTTCCCAGTCTATTAATATCAGTTCACAGCTGTATACTTTGCCTTTGCTGGTTATCAAAAATGGGGGGACCCCACATCATTTTTTTAGGGTCCCTCCAATAAAGTCCACATTACTTTTGGTAAATGTTGGAGTGCTGCCTGCTTTTTCTACTCTATATACAGTACAGACCAAAAGTTTGGACACACCTTCTCATTTAAAATTTTTTCTGTATTTTCATGACTATGAAAATTGTACATTCGCACTGAAGGCATCAAAACTATGAATTAACACATGTGGAATTATATACTTAACAAAAAAGTGTGAAACAACTGAAAATATGTCTTATATTCTAGGTTCTTCAAAGTAGCCACCTTTTGCTTTGATGACTGCTTTGCACACTCTTGGCATTCTCTTGATGAGCTTCAAGAGGTAGTCTTTTATACAGGTATCTATGTAAGACAGCTGTCTTTAATGCAGGTAACGAGTTGATTAGGAGCGTCTAACTGGTCTGTAGGAGCCAGAACTCATAATGGTTTGTAGGGGATCAGATGCTTATTTATCTCTGCAAAATGCAAATAAATTTATCTAATTTATACAATGTGATTTTCTTGATTTTTTTGGATATTCTATTTCTCAATGTTAAAATTAACCTACCCTTAAAATTATAGACTGTTCATGCCTTTGTCTGTGGGCAAACTTACAAAAACAGCAAGGGATCAGATAATTATTTCCTTCACTGAGAGATATGGACCTTTTTATTTAGTGCTTTTATATGGCCTTAACCAAGCGAGTGGGTAATAATGCAGAGCAGCCAAAAGACACGCCACCAGAGAATCATGTGAGCGCCGCACCTTTGTAAAGACCATACAAATAAGCACTAAATAAAATATCTATCTCTGGAACCATATGGCGGATTAAAAAAAAAAAAAAGTAATAGTGGAGTAGCAAGCAAAACACAAGAGCAAAAACTGTCCACTTTTGACCTGGAGACTATGAGATGTAAAAAAAGTGGCTGATGTCAAAGTAGTCGTAAAATACATCCAAAAAGAAGTTTTTAGGAAAACATCACCAGCACTTTCTTCTGCTTCAAAACTAATGTCAGTACTTTGGCATCTGTAATGAGTCATGTGCTCATACCCTAAAGAAGTTGTACAAGATTAGAAAAAATGACTTAAAAAAACAGCACCGCACACCTATCCACACATTGTGAGAAAATGTATATCAGGCCCATACACAGGAATTGCTATATTAAAGGGATTGTCCAGTCCAAATCGATCGGAACCACTCCAGTGTAGAAGACAGAGGAGGCAGGTTTTGTGCTTGGATTGGGCAGAGTTCAAAAGCTTAAAGGGCTTGTCCGGTCCGAATCGATAAGTCTGCGATCACTTTGTGTGCTTAAAAGTCTCCCCATATAGGCATGCCAGGTTTGGCATGTCACTCTCTACAAGGAGAAACGTTACCCCATGGATCCCAATCAGACGCCTCTCACCTAGTCAAACCAGATGTCACACTTTGCACTGATGAGAGGCAGCAACCAGAAACACCATGTCTAGAAATTGAGATTCTGGTTTGACTTTTATCCTAAGTCCTGTGGCAAGGCTCATTAAAGGGTCGATATTGACTTTTAGGATCGCTATCTCCAATCTTCCAATAAGTGGCACTAGAGTATAAGTCCTCTTCCTGTCTGAAGAGGCAATTTGCATATTTGATTTATTTGTAATAATATAATTTTACTTTTTAATAAATATACACATATATATATATATATATATATATATATATATGGTCAGATTTATAAAGATGGTCTACTTTTCAGATAGTGAAAACTTAGACTAGACAAATTTATTAAAGTAGCTCATACTGTTGGATAAATCTGATGCATTAGACTGTCAAATTTGGTCATAAGTATACTGTATTTAGAATAGTAAATATTCTAATATTCTAATTCTAATCATATCTAATAATATTCTAATATATTTAAATGAATATATATAGTATATATCTAATAGTATTCTAATATTCTATTCTCCCCCATTGCTTTAATCTTTGGCTGCAATATATTTATTTATGCAGACATGCCGATGTATACCTCCAATAAATTGAAAAACTACAGCAATCAAATATATATATATATATATATATATATATATATATATATATATATATATAATATGTTTCTCAGGCATGACAAATGTCTGCAATTATCCAATGGGGTTAGACCATTATTCCACTAATCCTGTAGTTAAAAGGGAGGAGATGTATTATTATTGGTGCTTATATTCGCCTTTCTCTCCGAATTATAGCTTTTGTCTTGACTTGTTGAAATGATATCCAGGGTTTAATAGAATCTGAACATGTGGAGCCTAGTAGGGGTTAAATAAAGAGCTTTGCTGGGAAGGGAATTCTAGTTTTCACCTGCTGTTTTCTAATTGTCATGATTAGGTCAATTGATTTGACCTGGTCATGACATGTCACCTGGAGAGAAGAAAGCTTTGCTGTATAATGTTTCACAATCTGACATGCATAGTTTGTTTAGTTTCAGCTGTTTCCACTGGAAGTTTTTATCTATCAATCTATCAATAATCAAAAACACGGAAAGGCAGCGATAAAAAAAATATATGTTGGGTCGACTATATTTAGATGTTTTACTTCAAATCATTATGACTAGGGATGTTTGAACCAAAACTGAAAAGTTCGGGGTTCGTACCAAACTCTAGTGTCTGCTATCCGACCCTGAACATGGACTACTTACTGCATGTCCGGTTTACTGCTTGGGGTCGTAATCCTAATAAAGCATGTTGAAAGGCTGCAGCGCAGCCAATAAACAAGGTTTAAGGCTCTGGGCACTTCCGGCTCCATCATAGCCATGTCAAGTAATGGCATGGCTGTGACTGTCCGGCGCAACACGTGACCCGGCCTGACTTTGTAAAATAAATAAATAATTGAAAAAAAAAAACAATGTACAGTCCCTGTGTTTTTGAAAACCAGCCAAGGGAAAACAGACAGCTGTGAGCTGGTATTATTATTTTGGGAAGTGGTCATTATCCATAAAGGTTCCCAGCCTATTAATATCAGCTCACAGCTGTCTGCGAATCCTTTACTGGTTATTAAAATGGGGGTACTGCCCCATAAAAAATTATGTGGGGTCCCCCCTATATTTAATAACGATCTAAGGCTATGTAGACAGCTGGGGGCTGATATTAACAGGCTGGGAAGGGGCCATGAATATTGGACCCCTCCCAGACTAATAACACCAGCCCTCAGCAACCCCAGAAATGGCACATCCATTAGATATAATGGATGAACCATTTCTGTTGTGGTTGAGGGCTGGTGTTATTACTCTTGGAGGGGGCCAATGTGGGGTGGATGTCAGCTGTTTTATGTCCACTGACATCAAGCACAGGGGTTAGTAATGGAGAGGCGTCTATGAGACACCCACATTACTAACCCCATAGTCAAAAGTAAGAAAGACACACACAGAAAAAAGTCCTTTATTTGAACAAAACACTCCCTGAAAAATCCCCTCTTTTACCCATTTATTAAGATAAAATTAAAAATCAAAAATCAAAGTAATCCTCACCTGTCATCTAATGGATGCGCCACTTCTGGGGCAGCTGAGGACTAGTGTTATTAGTCTGGGAGGTGGCCAATATCCATGGCCCCTTTCCAGCCTATTAATATCAGCCCGCAACTGTCTGCATAGCTTTGCTGGTTATTAAATATAGGGGGGACCCCACGTCATTTTTTGAGGGGTCCTCCCATTTTAATAACCAGTGAAGGCTACGTAGACAGCTGTGAGCTGATATTAATAGGCTGGGAACCTTAATGGATATTGGCCCCTTCCCAGTATAATAACACCAGCCCCCAGCTGTTTGCTTTCCCTCAGCTGGCTATTAAAAATAGGGGGGACCACACATCATTTTTTTAGGGGACCCCCCTTTTTAATAACCAGCAAGGGATACGCAGACACCTGTAAGGTGATATTAATAGGCTAAGAAGATCCATGGATATTGGTCCCTTCCCAGAATAATAACACCAGCTCACAGCTCTCTGCTTTTCTTGCTAATGTGATTTAACTCTGGGTGAGTTTCAATGAATGGATGGATATTTACACATGACATTGATAAGAATAGTCTACATTGACTTACATTGTTTTTGGACTGTGTGTTGTTTAGCCTCACGCCATTCTATTGATTCTATACAGCCTGATGGGTAAACTAATTAACTCAATGTTTGCTGACTAATTTAAGGGATTTAAGTAATTTTTTCTATCTACATTTGTTTGCAGTGCAATTGTCCTGCTCTTACCGCCATTTTGCATACTTTTGCAGCCCCCTAGTTCTTACTACAACCATTTTAGAGCACCAAAGTTCGTGTCTTAATTGACTTGTATTAGGTTCGGGTTCGGGGTCAAGTTCGGACCCGAACCGAACTCTTAACTGTATGTTCGTCAAACCTGCCAAACCCGAACATCCACCGGTCCACTCGTCCCTAATTATGACTTTTTTCAAGGCCTGTTGCAGGAGCATCACGGTAGAGAGATAGTGTAGGGCAGGCCATGAAGTGCTTGGAAGTTTAGGGCCAGCAACGGCAGTTCTGTTAACAGAAGTACTGTAGTATAACTGACATTATGTACAGGGAGTTGATACCCAGCAAAGTATGGTCCATCAGCACTGGCGACAGCAGAAAGATGAAGGCAGACAGATGGTACAGCTGATTTAATCCTTGGCATTAGCCAATGGTGCATGAAAGTCTGCAATGATCTATGCCTAATTCATTTTGGAAAATATTAGGTTTTTCGCACTTGTAGTGGATAACCAGGACCACTTTGAAGTGCCGTATCCATTAGCCACCAGCCATGATGGATATCCTCTCCATATCAAACTGGGCCAGTTCTTGCCACTGGTACAATTTGTTGACCCATATATCCATGGGATTGGTGCACAGGGTATCTGCTTGAGAAAAGATATAGTTTAGGTAGGACTGCATCTAGCTGGTCAGGTGGTCCAACTCTGTACACTGATGTACATCAGTTTTTGTATCTACAGATTAACCATCTGGTCCATCGTGTCACATATATTGTAACTGGTGCTACTGCTGCCTCGGTTATTTGTAAAATTGTTACGCTTTGGGAAAGAAAATTGCACCTGTGGAATTGAAGGAATTTGGTTTTGAAAACTTTAAACGATTTGGCCCTTCCTGATACTTTTTCCCTTAACCCCTTACTGGCCTGGGGCGTATTAGTGTAATGCAGGTGTCAGAATGCAACGCGCAGAGTCACAAAATGAGGACAGTCAAATAGCTATAAATAACAATTTATATATGTATATATATTAAAAAAGCTGACAGGGATTGCAGCAGGCGTTAGTAATGAGAACAATATCACAATAGCAATAACAATAGCAATAACACACAATACATCACAATAGCAATAACGATAGCAATAAAATCCTTCTCTAAAATACTGTATCTAGCCCAAATATGGCATTAGCACTGAAGTCCATTGGTTCTGCAAATGGCCCTAGCGGGAGTCTCCGGTTATTCCCACTAGGCCTTTAAGTCTTTTTCTGACAAAGTAAATTAGATCCTGTTTGGCTTGTTCCACCTCACCCGTCCCTCTCCCAACCTGATTCCCTAAACCCGATTGTTTCCAGTACTGTGAGGGTGCTGTTGAAGTGACAGCCCTGTTCAGTGATGACACTCGTCGGCTTCTGCTGATGAGATCTCTCCGGCACTACTCGTTTCTATCCTCTCTTTGTCCTGTCAATCGGGGCGGTTTACCACGTCGTGGGTAGGAGGGTCCTGTACATTTCCTTAATGTCATATCCAAGTCCCGGTCCTCTTCTGTACCCGTGACACCCAAGGGACCGCTGCGTTGAATCCCGCACTCATTCACCGGCAGCCACCCATCTTGCCTTTCGGGCCTCTCACCCCAGTCTCTCTCGCTGGTTCCTTCAGCGCGTCCAGCCTGCGTCACGTCTCTCTCTGTGCCTGGCGCTGAAATCACCGTAGGCACTGAGCGCTCGACCGTTAAATTTTGAAATCCTCTGCTGGAGGTCACCTGACCAGGTCCTGAGTGCAAACTTGAAATGCTCACCAGATGGTGCTCTTTCTCCTTATTACATACATCTCGCATTGATTCTCTGAAAGACTTTTCTCCTTCTATTACATTAGTACGCCCCAGGCCATCACCCCCAGTTCAGTGAGGGCTCCGGCGCTGATTCTTACAGCCAGGGCCGGCCTTTGGGGCGTGCCAGCTGTGCAACTGCACAGGGCGCCTCAAACTTGAGAGTGAAGGGGGGCGCTGCGCTGGCTCCCTCCCCGTCGGTATTTTTCTTATGGAAGAGCAGAGAGGGAGCGCCCAGCGTTTCTTCTGTGCTCAGGCGCCGGCGCCCCCTCTCTGCTCTGAAATGTCCGGCCGGGACCCGGGCGCGCTGCACTCTCTCCTCCTCACACACAGGGGCGGAACTACCGCCCGTGCAGCCGGTTCATTGAACGGGGGCCCCGAGGGAGAGGGGGCCCCTTCAGCCTCCAGCAGGGCCGCCATCAGGGCATGACTGCCCTGACTCCAGTATGGGGCCCGGCCGGTAGGGGCCCCCTTGGGGGCCCCCCTCTTGTGTGTCTCTCTCCTCATGGGGCCCCCGGCCCCATGCTAAGCGCCGGGGCCGGAACATCTCTGTCATGATTTCTCTGACTTCCGGTCATGTGACGGCACCGTCACATGACCGGAAGTCAGGAGAACCTGGTGTCATCGATTTGGACGAGGATTCTGCAGGGATCGCATGGGGGTAAGTATAACAAGTTTTTTTTTTTTTTTAAATACAATTTACTAGGAGTGGGGGGAATGGGAGGTGCACATGTGGGGGAGGGGAATGAGAGAGGTGCACATGTGGGGGAGGGGGATGAGAGAGGTGCACATGTGGGGGAGGGGGATGAGAGGTGTGCACATGTGGGGGAGGGGGATGAGAGAGGTGCACATGTGGGGGAGGGGGATGAGAGAGGTGCACATGTGGGGGAGGGGGATGAGAGATGTGCACATGGGGGGGATGAGAGAGGTGCACATGTGGGGGAGGGGGATGAGAGAGGTGCACATGTGGGGGAGGGGGATGAGAGAGGTGCACATGTGGGGGAGTGGGATGAGAGAGGTGCACATGTGGGGGAGGGGGATGAGAGAGGGGCACATGTGGGGGAGGGGGATGAGAGATGTGCACATGGGGGGGTGAGAGCTGCACATGGGGGAATTGGGAGAAAATGAGCTGCACATGGGGGAATTGGGAGTAGGGGGATAATGAGCTGCACATAATGAATGTGGGGTGGGGGACAGTAAATGATGATGGGGTGGGGAGAGCAGGACATGATATAATGAATTGGGGCAGGGGGTGCATGTAAATAATGAATGCGGGGAGCAGGAAGTATAGAGTAGGGGGCGTTGCGGATGCAGGAGTGTAACTGGTAACAAATTGGCGGAAAGAGTAGAGGTTCTAATTAAATTATATATTAAGTGCCTATTTACAGTTAATGGGGGCACCGTGGTGGATTACAATTTATATTTGGAATGGTAGGTTGTATAATAACTAACCATATATTGATGGTGGATACACGTCTGTATTCAGCTGCGTAATGTAGAAGTTGGGGAATGTGCTCTAGATAACTGTGTTATTTTATGCAGAGACGAGTCCTGGCTGGAAGACGTAATGGCGGTCTGTGCTGGATGAAGGAGAAAAGCGTAGCTGAAGGACTTCACCTAGAGACGTCACCAGTGAGTCAGTGTATTACATGTACACTTACACTATATACTATGTACCGGGCTCCTGTGTATAATGTCACTGGTGATCACTGTATTACCTGTACACTGACACTATATACAGAGCTCCTGTGTATAATGTCACTGATGATCACTGTATTACCTGTACACTGACACTATATACAGAGCTCCTGTGTATAATGTCACTGGTGATCACTAGATTACCTGGACACTTACATTATACATACCATGTATAGAGCTCCCGTGCATAATGACACTTATGGTAATATTAGTAATGTGGTGGTAATATTAGTAATGTGGTGGTAATATGTGGTCTGGTCATGGTGTGGCAGTTTTTCCCCCTTCTGTGTGGTATTATTCGGTCACTATGTTGTGGTAATATGTGGTCTGGTCATGGTGTGGCAGTATTCCCTGTATGTGGTATTATTGGTCATTTTTAAAAAAAAATGTATATGACACATTCCCTTAAAGAAAACTAAATAAAAATATATCTAAAAAGAGTATTGGATATTTTAAGAAAATTTTAATAGGTTAGAGTAGGGCCCTGCCAGAAGAGTCTACCTTATCGTGGTGGCGGCTTTAAAACTTTTCAACTTTTGTTGCTTGTTATTACTTGATCATTTGATTAATAAAAAATGCACTTGTTGTTTTCACCTACATGAGTTTAATTTTTTTTCTTTGGGGGGGGGCGCCAAGAGGGATTTCGCACAGGGCGCCATATACCCTAAGGCCGGCCCTGCTTACAGCTGACATGTTCCTGCAACAGCCACGGGTGGAATTGCGATCCACCCATGGCTGTTAATTAGTTAAATGCCGCTGTCAATCTCTGACAGCGGCATTTAACAGCACCGCACCGGAAGCGCGTCACTTACCCCGCCCATCGGTGACCCCGTCACGTGATCGCGGGTAACTGATGGGTGGGCATGACAACTCTGGGTCTGCAGCAGACCCCAGTGGTTGTCATGTAAAGATCGCTATGAGTGCCACCTAGTGGTCGGCGCACATAGTACAGGAGCATTTCTGCTACATAGAGGTGATCTGCTCAACACCTTAATGTAGCAGAGGTGATCAGACAGTGGCTGCTTCTAGTCTCCTATGGAGACTATAGAAGCAAGCAAAAAGTGTAAAAAAAAATGTTTTTAAAAATATTAAAAAAATGTAAAAAATATAAAAGTTTAAATCATCCCCCTTTGGCCCCATTCAAAATAAAATAATAAAAATAAACCCCACATGCACATATTTGGTATCGCTGCGTTCAGAATCGCCAGATCTATCAATATAAAAAAGAATTATTCTGATCGGTAAACGGCGTAACGAGAAAAAAATTCCAAACGCCAGAATTACATTTTTTTGGGCGCTGCAACATTGCAATAAAATGCAAAAACAGGTGATCAAAACATCATATCTACCCCAAAATGGTATCAATAAAAGCCTCAGCCAAGCGCACAAAAAATAAGCCCACACCCGGCCCCAGATCCCAAAAAATGGAGATGCTACGGGTGTCGGAAAACGGCGCCATTTTTTTTTAGCAAACTTTGGATTTTTTTTTCACCACTTAAATAAAAAAGAACCTATACATGTTTTGTGTCTACGAACTCGTAGCGACCGCGAGAATAATGATGGCAGGTCAGTTTTAGCATCCAGTGAACGTGTAAAGAAAAAAAAACTGTGGAATTGCATTTTTTTTGCAATTTCACCGCAATTGGAATTTTTTTCCCATTTTCCAGTACACGGTATGGTAAAACTAGTGATGGCGTTTAAAAGTACAACTCATCCCGCAAAAAATAAGCCCTCACACGGCCATATTGCCCAAAAAATAAAAACGCTATTGCTCTTGGAACAAGGGGAGCAAAAAATGAAAATGCAAAAGCGGAAAATCCCAAGGTCGTAAAGGGGTTAATGACCTGCCCTGCGCAGGAGCCAATCACTCAAGGAAGTGGTCACCTGGTCATATATGTGGTTGGCAACCATACACTGTGCAAAAGCTTCACCAATTAGGGAACTAATATTCCCTGTTAATACACCATTTCCCCCAACCCCAATATTTCTTAATAATTTGTGAAAAAAATTATAATTTTTTTACAGAAAATTTAAATTATAGAGTTTAAAAAAATTTGGTTTAAGAATTAAAAAAAAAAATTAGTCCATTCTGACCTGATCTGCACAGGGTCCATAGACAATGAGAAGTGTTAACTCTGCAGGGAGCAAATAGTGGTTACATGGTCATAAATGTGGTTAGCAACTGTCCACTATGCAAATAATTTTTCGAATCGGGAACACAGATTTTACAATTAATATCCGAATTCCACCCCCCCCCAACAATTTCTGAACCATTGAACCATTTTGGAAAAAAATGTATATATTAAATTATAGAAGAAAAAATTATGCAGCACAAGCAATAGTAAAACATAAAAATTGTGGGTGCATACTCCAAACCTTTTGCAATATTTAGGTAAACAGAGGCAGCACTCCAAGTCAGAAAAATAGTTATGGTTTATTGACCCATTATGATGGTGACATTTCATCCCAAGTGTGGAACTTTATCAAGCTTGGGTCAATAAATCATCACTATTTTTTTTTCTGACCTTGGAGTGCTGCCTCTATTTACCTGGATATTTTAAACTAGCTATTGAACCCGTTCTATGCCCTGGTGGTGAGCATTTTTATTGGTATATGGTCTCCCATGCTGGTATGTGCTGCCCCCCTCCTGGCATTTGTGCTGCCCCCATCTTGTCCCCACCATCCTATCCTGGTATGCATGGCACCCCTCACCCCCAATCCTGGTGTGCATGGCACCCCTCAATCCCAATCCTGGTATGCATGGCACCCCTCAATCCCAATCCTGAAGTGCATGGCACCCCTCACCCCCAATCCTGGTATGTATGGCACCCCTCACCCCCAATCCTGGTATGCATGGCAACCCACAACCCCAGTCCTGGAAGGCATGGCACCCCTCATCCCCAATCCTGGTATGCATGGCACTCCTCATCCCCAATCCTGGTATGTGTGGTACTCCTCATCCCTATCCTGGTATGCATGGTTCCCCATCCCTCATCCCTATCCTGGTATGTATGGTATCCCTCATCCTGGTATGCATGGGCCACTCACCCACATCCTGGTATGCATGGCACTCCTCATCCATATCCTGGTATGCATGGCACCCCTCATCCCCAATCCTGGTATGCATGGCACCCCTCATCCCCAATCCTGGTATGCATGGCACCCCTCATCCCCAATCCTGGTATGCATGGCTCCCCTCATCCCCAATCCTGGTATGCATGGCTCCCTCATCCCCAATCCTGGTATGCAGGGCTCCCTCATCCCCAATCCTGGTATGCATAGCACCCCTCATCCCCAATCCTGGTATGCATGGCTCCCTCATCCCCAATCCTGGTATGCATGGCACCCCTCACCCCCAACCCTGATATGCATGGCACCCCTCATCCCCAATCCTGGTATTCATGGCACGCCATCCCTCATCCTGGTATGCATGATACCCTCACCCCCCAATCCTGGTATGCATGGTCCCCTCATCCCCCAATAATGGTATGTGTGGTACCTCTCATCCTGGTATGCATGGGCCGCTCACCTCGCAATCCTGGAATGCGTGGTCCCCTCACCCCCCAATCCTGGTATGTGTGGTACCCCTCATCCCACAATCCTGGTATGTGTGGTACCCCTCATCCCCCCAATCCTGGTATGTGTAGCACCCTCACCCCCCAATCCTGGTATATGTGGCCCCCTCATCCCTTTCATGCTGTACACACATACAAAAAAATAAACACCTATACTCACCTTTCCTCCCTGTGCTCCAGCGCTGCTGTGTCCCATTCTGCCGGAGGCCAGGGGAGGAGTGTGGCGCTGGAGTATGCGCGTGCCCATACCGCGCTGTCTGGCACGATTTTGCTGAAGACACACTCCTGCCCTGGTCTCTGGCGAAGAGAGGCGCCGCGGCAACGCTCCTCCCGGTCAGGAAAGTATGTAAGTATGGCGCCGGAGATCGCGGTATGCGTTCAGTGTCTACGCATACCGTGATCTCCGGCTCCATACACTCCTCTTACCTGTAACAGCTGGATGCGCGCTTCTCTCTGGAGCCAGGTGTTATGATCTGCTACAAGCACTAAGGAAAGAAAGGAGATCTGTCCCTACAATAGAACTAAGCTAGATCCCTACGATGTAACGGGGAACCTGATCCTGCGATCAGACCCGCTAAAGTCCTCGGCTAGTCTGTACGAAGACCTATAGATGCAAGGGAGGGATCCCTACAAGAACTAGGGACTGGGATAAAGTTGGACACCTCCTAGCAGAAATTGTAGCAGTAAAAGACAAACACACAACATAGAACATAAAGGTCCGAAGACCTAGCTAAACTGACTGAGAAAGGTAACTAGAAAAAAGAGAGGGGTCGCTCACTGGTCTATTCGGGTGCTCTGAAAAAAAGAGTAATATCAATTGCAAAAAGAACTTCGGCACTCCATACATGAAAATATAAGAAATATTGTATCTAGACTAATGTCACTTTGAAAAATGAAGGTTTTTTGCGCATAATTTGGCCAATTTATGTGTGCCCATCAACCACGACAAGGTCACCTTCGTATGATGGGAAACTACGCTACGCTACCACTGGATATGCCACTCTTGGGCTGTAAGCCTGTATGGACAATATGTCTTTGCTTGGGCTTTTAACCTACAATGTATGGGCTGGTAGAGCTAGTTAAAACCACCTGTGACTGAATGGGAGGGACACATGGTCAGAAAAAAAGGCTGTCAAACTTCTAATAGTGTGAACACGTACCTGCTGCAATGCTCCAGGAGCGGGATCCCAAAAATGATTAATAGAAAAAAGAGAGGGGTCGCTCACTGGTCTATTCGGGTGCTCTGAAGAAAAGAGTAATATCAATTGCAAAAAGAACTTCGGCACTCCATACATGAAAATATAAGAAATATTGTATCTAGACTAATGTCACTTTGAAAAATGAAGGTTTTTTGCGCATAATTTGGCCAATTTATGTGTGCCCATCAACCACGACAAGGTCACCTTCGTATGATGGGAAACTACGCTACGCTACCACTGGATATGCCACTCTTGGGCTGTAAGCCTGTATGGACAATATGTCTTTGCTTGGGCTTTTAACCTACAATGTATGGGCTGGTAGAGCTAGTTAAAACCACCTGTGACTGAATGGGAGGGACACATGGTCAGAAAAAAAGGCTGTCAAACTTCTAATAGTGTGAACACGTACCTGCTGCAATGCTCCAGGAGCAGGTACGTGTTCACACTATTAGAAGTTTGACAGCCTTTTTTTCTGACCATGTGTCCCTCCCATTCAGTCACAGGTGGTTTTAACTAGCTCTACCAGCCCATACATTGTAGGTTAAAAGCCCAAGCAAAGACATATTGTCCATACAGGCTTACAGCCCAAGAGTGGCATATCCAGTGGTAGCGTAGCGTAGTTTCCCATCATACGAAGGTGACCTTGTCATGGTTGATGGGCACACATAAATTGGCCAAATTATGCGCAAAAAACCTTCATTTTTCAAAGTGACATTAGTCTAGATACAATATTTCTTATATTTTCATGTATGGAGTGCCGAAGTTCTTTTTGCAATTGATATTACTCTTTTCTTCAGAGCACCCGAATAGACCAGTGAGCGACCCCTCTCTTTTTTCTATTAATCATTTTTGGGATCCCGCTCCTGGAGCATTGCAGCAGGTACGTGTTCACACTATTAGAAGTTTGACAGCCTTTTTTTCTGACCATGTGTCCCTCCCATTCAGTCACAGGTGGTTTTAACTAGCTCTACCAGCCCATACATTGTAGGTTAAAAGCCCAAGCAAAGACATATTGTCCATACAGGCTTACAGCCCAAGAGTGGCATATCCAGTGGTAGCGTAGCGTAGTTTCCCATCATACGAAGGTGACCTTGTCGTGGTTGATGGGCACACATAAATTGGCCAAATTATGCGCAAAAAACCTTCATTTTTCAAAGTGACATTAGTCTAGATACAATATTTCTTATATTTTCATGTATGGAGTGCCGAAGTTCTTTTTGCAATTGAGAAAGGTAACTAAGCACCAGGCTAACTTAAGAGTAGATATTACAATGAAGTCCAGCAAGGCCAGGAGGGCGGAGCAGAATTAAATAGGCAAAAAAGGTCATGTGACCAGCAAGATAGAAAAAACCTAACAGGAGAGTTCTAACAGTACCCCTCTTCTATGAGGATCCTCCGGATCCCCTAGGCCCAGGCTTATCAGGAAACCTCTTGTGAAACGCTCTGACAAGTCTGGAAGCAGAAACATCATCTGCCCTCACCCATGAGTTATCCTCGGGTCCGAAACCCTTCCAAGCGACGAGATACTGCAAACTCCCTCTATACCGTCTAGAATTTAGAATGCGGGAAATTTCGTATTCCCCGTCCTCCACCACCGGAGGAACAGTGGCGGAGGCGTCTCCATCCGACACATAAGCTCTTTTCAACAGAGAAACATGAAACACCGGATTAATCTTCCAGGAGGTAGGAACCTCCAACCTAACAGCAGATTGGTTAACTACCTGAAGCACCTTAAAGGGCCCTACAAACTTGGGACCCAATTTTTTAGAAGGAATCCTCAACCGCAGATTCTTAGAGGACAACCAAACCATGTCACCAATAGCAAACAAAACCTCTTGCCGTTTCCTATCAAAGTACCTCTTTGATTTTTTGTTAGCCTCCTGAAGATTACCATGCACATCCGTCCAAACTCTCTCCAAATCACCGGAAAAACTCTCCTCCTCAGGCACAGCCGATACCAATTTGGAGAATGACCCAAAAGACGGATGTCTCCCAGAACAACAAAAAAAAGGCGAACAACCAGCAAAAGAGGATGTATGGTTGTTAAGAGCAAACTCAGCAAGTGGCAGAAACTCAGATCACCCCTCCTGATTGTCTACCACAAAACAACGCAAGAACTGCTCAACATCCTGATTCTTCCTTTCTGTCTGGCCATTAGACTCAGGATGATATCCGGATGAAAACGACAAATGAACTCCTAACCTGTCACAAAAAGCACGCCAAAAACGAGCCACGAACTGAGGTCCCCTATCAGAAACAATGTCAGTAGGAACGCCATGTAGTCTGACAATTTCCTTGACAAAGGCCTTAGCGAGTGTCTTAGCGCAGGGCAGTTTGATGAAAGGAACCAAGTGACACATCTTGCTAAAACGGTCCACGACCACCCAGATGACTGTGAAACCCTCAGAGGGGGGAAGGTCAGTAATAAAGTCCATAGCCAGATGTGTCCAAGGTGCACTAGGAACCTCCAGAGGGCAAAGCAACCCCGCTGCAGGAGTATGTGAAGACTTAGATCTAGCACACACCGTACATTGACGCACCCACTTAATGACTTCCTTCTGCCATCCAGGCCACCAAAAACTGCGACCCACAAGTCGCTTGGTCTCAGAAATTCCTGATTGACCTGCCAACCGAGACTCATGACACTCAACAAACAAATTTCTCCTAAAGGTCATAGGCACAAACAACCTCCCATGGGGAGTGTTAGATGGGGCATTCTCCTGTGCTTTAAGAATCTCATCTTCCAAAACGGAGTCCAATGCAGCAATCACAACACCTTCTTGTAAAATGCTCCCCTCCTCCTCAGCACCGACCCTGGGAGAAAAGCTGCGAGACAAAGCATCAGCTTTAACATTCTTGGTACCCAGGATGTAAGTAACGGAAAAATTAAACCGCGAGAAAAAAAGTGCCCACCTAGCCTGACGGGCATTCAAGCGCTTGGCAGCATCAAGATAGATCAGATTTTTATGATCAGTGAAAACCTGAATGGGAAATTCAGCACCTTCCAAGAGATAACGCCAGTGTTCAAATGCGAGTTTAATAGCCAGCAATTCCTGATTACCAATATCGTAATTAAGTTCAGTCTCAGAAAAAAATTTTGAAAAAAAGGCACAGGGATGTACTCCATCCTTGTTTTTCTGAGGCAACACCGCACCGACCCCCACCGAAGAAGCATCAACCTCAACCAAAAACGGCTTAGTCACATCAGGCTGCATAAGGATGGGAGCAGAGCTGAACCTCTCCTTTAGAAACACAAAAGCTTCAATGGCCTCAGTAGTCCACTGAACCGCATTAGCACCTTTCCTGGTGAGATCGGTCAGTGGTTTGACAATAATAGAAACATTTTTAATGAATTTTCTGTAATAATTGGCGAAACCCAAAAACCTCTGTATCGATTTCAAACCAATAGGCCTAGGCCATTCCTGAACCACCTGAACCTTCACAGGGTCCATCTGAAAGCCCTCGCTGGAGATAATGTAGCCCAAAAAACTAATTCTCTGTACAGCGAACTCACATTTCTCCAGCTTAGCAAAAAGCGAATTGTCAATTAATAACTGTAATACCTCACGTACGCTCCGCCAATGAGACTCCAGATCCGGTGAATAAATCAAAATGTCATCCAAATACACAACCACATTTTTGCCGATCAAAGGTCTAAGGATGTCATTAATAAGATTCTGAAAAAATGCTGGAGCATTGGTAAGACCAAAAGGCATAACCAGATTCTCAAAATGACCCACAGGAGTGTTAAAAGCAGTCTTCCATTCATCACCCTCCTTCATGCGCAACAAATTGTATGCCCCCCGGAGATCAATTTTAGAGAACCACTTGGCCCCCACTAACTGGTTAAACAAATCAGGAATCAATGGCAGTGGGTAAGGATTGCGTACAGTAATTTTATTAATCTCACGAAAATCCAGACAAGGACGTAAACCGCCGTCCTTTTTTTTAACAAAAAAAAATCCAACAGCCACAGGAGACTTGGAAGGCCTAATGTGACCGGCGGCCAAGCTTGTCTGTATGTATTCCTCCAAAGCCTTTCTCTCAGGAATAGTAAGATTAAATAAACGACTTTTAGGAAGAGTCGCTCCAGGGATACATTCAATGGTACAATCGTAGTCTCTATGGGGAGGCAAAATTTGTGACTCCTCCTCAGAAAAAACTCTCCAAAAATCCTGAATAGGTACAGGTAATTCCCCTTTTTCCACGGCAGCAATACGTCCGTTACAACACTTGTCATAACACTTAGGGCTCCAGGACTTAATTTCATTGGTAGACCAATCCAGTACAGGATTGTGCAATTTTAACCAGGGTAACCCCAAAATTACTGGAGAAGGCAAATTATTTAATACTACCAAATCCAAATTTTCTTGGTGAATACCATTAATAGTGAGGGGAAATTCACAGACCTTGTAAGTAACACTCTTCAAGGGGGAGCCATCGACAGAAACCACAGCAATAGGGGATGACAAAGGTTTGGGTTTTAATTTAAGTTTTTCCAAGAATCCCCCATCAATCACATTCAGAGTAGAACCACAATCCACAAATAACCGAAATTCAATTAATTCTTCCTGAGCAGCAGTAGTAGCAGAAAGAAATACCCCCTTAGTATTTAAACAGGCAATACGGGCGTAACTGACCTTTTTTTTCTTTGTTCATACGAAGCACACAGTTCTTAATAAAATGGTCAGATTTCCCCCAATAAAAGCACAAACCTTCAGAAGATCTGCGGTCTTTTTCCTGAGAGCGGGGTGCCATCGCCCCAATCTCCATTGGCTCTCCAATGTCATTACAGACCCTCTCAAGACTAGGAGCTGACATGGCAGAGGATTTACTCTCATTAACCCTTGCACGCAGTCTCCTGTCCACCCGTATAGCTAATTGCATTGCCTCCTGCAAGTTTCCAGGTGTGGGATAAGCAATCAGCAAATCCTTAACCCTTTCACCTAGCCCCGCAAGAAACAAACTTTTCAAAGCTGAATCGTTCCACCCCACCTGGGCAGACCACCGACGGAAGTGAGAACAATATTTTTCCACATTACCTGATCCCTGCCTCAAATGTCTCAATTCAGTCTCAGCTGATGAGACATGATCAAGATCATCATACAACAAACCCAAAGCAGAAAAAAAAACTATCCACTGATCTAAAGCATGGATCACTAGGTTGGAGAGAAAAGGCCCATCCCTGAGGTTCTTGGCGCAAAAGTGACATTATGAACCCTATGCGCTGTGATTCATCACCAGAGGATCTGGGTCTCAAACGAAAATACAAAAAACAAGCATTTTTAAAGGAAAAAAACTCTTCTTGATCACCAAAAAATAAATCAGGCAAACGTACCTTTGGCTCCACAAAATGTGCTCCAGAACAGCTACTCATGTGTTGTTGGAGCTCGGCCACCTCCAGAGAGAGTCCCTGCAGGCGTTGAGCCAAATGCTGAACCGACACCATGATGGAAACTGGAAGTCTTTCCTTAGAGATATTTTTGGGCTGGACTTACTGTTATGATCTGCTACAAGCACTAAGGAAAGAAAGCAGATCTGTCCCTACAATAGAGCTAAGCTAGATCCCTACGATGTAACGGGGAACCTGATCCTGCGATCAGACCCGCTAAAGTCCTCGGCTAGTCTGTACGAAGACCTATAGATGCAAGGGAGGGATCCCTACAAGAACTAGGGACTGGGATAAAGTTGGACACCTCCTAGCAGAAATTGTAGCAGTAAAAGACAAACACACAACATAGAACATAAAGGTCCGAAGACCTAGCTAAACTGACTGAGAAAGGTAACTAAGCACCAGGCTAACTTAAGAGTAGAAATTACAATGAAGTCCAGCAAGGCCAGGAGGGCGGAGCAGGATTAAATAGGCAAAAAAGGTCATGTGACCAGCAAGATAGAAAAAACCTAACAGGAGAGTTCTAACACCAGGCTGCGCGTCGCGCATGCGCAGTCTATAAAGGCTTCAGACAGAGACATGCATCTCCCGTTATATTATAGATTTTATATATATATATAATTAAATATACAGGGTGGGCCATTTATATGGATACATCTAAATTAAAAGGGAATGGTTGGTGATATCAACTTCCTGTTTGTGGAACATTAGTATACGGGAGGGGGAAAACTTTTCCAGATGAGTGGTGACCATGGCGGCCATTTTGAAGTTGTCTATTTTGGATCCACCTTTATTTTTTTCAATGGGAAGAGGGTAATGTGGCACATCAAACTTTTTAAGAATTTCATAAGAAAAACAATGGTGTGCTTGGTTTTAACATAACTTTATTCTTTCATGAGTTTTTTACAAGTTTATGACCACTTATAAAATGTGTTCAAAGTGCTGCCCATTGTGTTGGATTGTCAATGCAACCCTCTTCTCCCACTCTTGACACACTGATAGCAACACCGCAGACGAAATGCTAGCACAGGCTTCCAGTATCCATTGTTTCAGATGCTGCACATCTCGTATCTTGATGGTATGGTGTGGTATATGGGGTACAAAGATAGTGGGGCCATTCTTCATCAATGGAAACCTCAATGCCACTGGATATCTGAAATTGCTACATGATGATGTGTTGCCCTCTTTATGCACTGAAGATGGCACGTTCCCTGAGTTTTTCCAACAAGATGGTGCACCACCACATTATGGGTGTCAGTCCGAGCATTCCTACATGAACAGTTTCCTGGAACGTGGATTGGTCATCGTGGGCCAGTTGAATGGCCACCAAGGTCTCCCGATCTGACCACCTTAGACTTTTATCTTTGGGGTCATCTGAAGGCAATTGTCTATACTGTGAAGATACGAGATGTGCAGCATCTGAAACAACGGATACTGGAAGCCTGTGCTAGCATTTCTTCCATTATACTATATGGAGGATTATATGGAGTGCATTATAATATATGGAGGACTATGGAGGGCCTAATATATTATATGGAGGGCTATGGGGTGCATTATACTATATGGAATACTAAATAGCCTAAGACAGGTCATATAGTAAATGGGAGTCCCATACATAAAAGCCTACAAAAAATACTCCCATGCAAAAAGATAATCAAACAAATGCATATTTTATTGATATTTGCATAACAAAAAGAACTATGTAAAACCAGGATAAAAAAGGATATAAAGTGCAGAACTAATAATCTGGTAAGTATGCAAATATATATAAATGTGTCTCACATGAAATACTTAACAATTTTAGTACATAGATAGTTTTATTGGTCCATATGGAGAAAAATGCTTTAAAATTATTCCCTTTAGAAATAAAGCAAACAGATAATGCAATATCTCCACCTAGTGGTGTAAAATGGAATTTTACATTAATTGAAAAAGCATATTATTCAAATAGTGTTAGATGAGTAAATATCACAATATAAGCTAAACCCATATAACAAAATATATCATGGGGTAGTTGTACACATTATATTTGCCATCCAGGACCCTCGCATGCCCTGTGTGTGTCCAGCGTCACGGTCTCCCGGGCAATGTATCCTTCTCGGCAATGCGCTGACTCCATCCACTTGCTGATGTGCTGCCCGGTGTGTGGGTGGGCTTATTGGTGTACTGCTTGGACCCTGCGCCTGGGGAGCGATGGCATGGGCACACTACAGGCTCGCCATTAATAAGCTGCGAAATGCTGAATGCAGCTGATTGGCTGCATAGGCATATAAAGAACCCCACATACACTTACTCTGTACACAGCTTCTGAAGAAGCAACAGGCGAAACGTGCGTACTCAGGTGGCTTGTATACACATCTAATATTAGACTAATTAGAAGAGGGCTCAGCAAATTATTTCAAACAATGCACACACTAGTAGGTGAACACGTGTGTTTAAGTTTCAGGATCATGTAGTTTTTTTCCCTTAGAAAAAAAAAGGAAATAATAAAAATTAAAAAAAAGTCCACTACCTATACCAAATAGGATGGGACCAGAAAATCTAGGGAGAAACATGTCCCAATAGCAACCACCTGCAACTCAGCACTGTATGCAGGTACAAGATTGCCAATCGTCTAGGAATTCCAGCACTGTCTGTAAAAATAGGGCACTTTTTTGACCAGTCAGTAGAAATTTTTTAATACATTCGTGATTTTTTGGAGGGTGAAGAATCTGATACAGATTATTTTGATTGTGGTTCTCATCATTTTACAGTTTACAGTGAATGCAGCTGATGTCTTCATATCATTCTTATGGGCTGTAGACATGTATCACTCATAATCATAATGATTTATTATGGTTTTCCAATGTGTCCGTAAAAAATATCGTCTGTCCGTGATTTTTTGGTAAGGTATCCATAAAAAAATAAAAAGCCAAGTTGCCGACCCTATGCAGGTGCCATGTGTGCATGTCTAATATGAGACTATTGGAGCAATGAAGAGGGCACACAAAATTAATTTAAGCAACACACACTTTAGTAGGTAGGTAAACAGTTATGTTTAATTTCAGTATTTGGGAGATTTCTCATTAAAAAATTGCAGATCTGAAAAGAGAGGATTCGCATTTTCATTTACAAACAGAAGTAACCCTTGAATTCAGAATTTGGATTTAGAAAATAAAGCAACTATTAAGGTGCAGTTGCTGCTGTATATCACAGATGAAGTAATTCTTACACATAATGAGTGGTGATTATGAGACGGCTACAACCATTCACTGTATGCCACTTGAATCTTGGATTTCTATTTACAGACTGAGACCATCACTCCCATTTTCAATATGGTACATCAGCTATGAAGTAGTACACCACAATCGTATTAGGACTTTATCGATCCCTATCCTGTATGCTCTGAGCCCTTCTATCCCACACAGTACAAACATAAAATGACGTTCTTTGGTCATCTCCAATATTTTATACTACCTGTGATAGTCCCCCTGATTATCTGTTTTACACCATGTGATCAGATTGCTGCAGGGCATTATGGGGAAGACCACTCTATAGCGTCAGACACCTATGGTCTTCTCACTGAGTGTGCAGAGTGTGTGACATGGGGAAGAGGACTTGAACTCTAGTGCCAACTATTCAAATTAGCAATCCTAAAATTCAATATCAACACGTGTCTGTAATTAGATCTTCTGGTTTGGCTTTTATCCTCAGTCATGTGACAAGGCTCGTTAAAGGGATGATATTGACTTTTAGGATTGCTGCTCCAAATAGGTGGTACTACTGTCTGCACAATTATTAGGCAAGTTGTATTTTTGATGATACATTTTATTATTGAATAACTACAGTGCTGTTGGTCAATCCAAAAGGTTAATAAACCTGAATATTTAAGAAAGTAGAAGTGAGGTTTTGTCTTTCATTGGAGAACATCTATGTGTGAATAATTATTAGGAAACTATTAGTGTTCAAAATTATTCTACAACTAAATGAAAAATGTACATTTTCTCACCTCAATTGTTTATGTTCATCTGTAAATGTGAGAATAATAATCAAACAACTCAAAGTGTACAAAATACATGTCAAAAAAATAATCAGTGACCAATATAGCCCCCCTTCTTTCAGTAAGTCATAAGCTCCATCTATGGAGTCTGTCAGTTTCTTAATCTGTTGGTGATCAATATTTTGGGCAGCACCAACCACAGCTTCCCAGACACTGTTCAGAGAGGTGTAGTGTGTACCTTCACTGTAAATCTTCAGTCTAAGAAGAGTCCACAGGTTCTCAATAGGTTAGGTCAGATGAGGAAGGGGTCATGTCATTATTCTTTCATATTTAAAGGGAATATGTCAACAGGTTTTTCCTACCATGGCAGAGGATCCTCAAATCCAGGTGATCCAGGTGTGAAAAACTTGTTGCATCATTCCCAAGGAGACTCATGGCTGTACTAGCTCAAAATGGTGTTTCTACTCAATACTGAGCAAAGGGTCTGAATACTTATGACCATGTGATATTTCAGTTTTTCTTTTTTAATAAATTTGCAAAAATTTCGACATTTCTGTTTTTTTTCAGACAAGATGGGGTGCAGCGTGTACTTTAATGAGAAAAAAAACTTTTTAGAATTTACCAAATGGCTGCAATGAAACAAAGAGTGAAAAATTTAAAGGGATCTGAATACTTTCCGTACCCACTGTATATGTGATGGAGCATTGTCCTGTGTAAAAATCATGAAAAATAGAAGAGAATATTCAGCAATGAATCTTTATGTAAGAAACATCTTTTTTATTTAGAAAAAATATTAAAAGCAGATATAACAATACTAGGCCAGACTCCAGAAGAAAATGTCACAACATACGCATTTCGGCGTATAGCCTTAATCATGGTTATAAGAAAGTGGCAACACACCGGCATTGAATACATTTGGTTTTCGATTACAGATTGTAGTAGCATCCAATCAACGCGATGGTAATTTCCAACAAGCAAACTAGAAATAAAATCAATCATAAAGAAAGAATACAAAAAATAAGAAGAAAATGCTATTGAAAAACAAACAAATTAGGCATGATAAATTATATTGTAGAATCAGGTCTTGTCTGACATTTAGACCCAATGGGACTCTAATCTCTAAGGTAAAAGACCCAATATGATTAAGGATCTTTATTTTTAAATCTCCCCCTCTAACAGGTTTAGACACAATTTCAATGCCAGGAAATTTAAGAGCACAAACATCACCTTTGTGCTTATGAGAAAATTATCTAGATACTGCTGAAATGTTAACCGCTGTCAAACTGGCCGCATCTGACATATGTCTTCTAATGCATTTTTTAAAAGGTCCAGTGGTACAACCCACATATTGTATTTTACAAACAGTACATTCTATTAAATAAATGGCATTAGGTGTGTTACACTTAATGAAACTTTTTATGAGCAAACTAAGTCCATTGCTATATGAAGAAAAACGATCACTTTTACTAGCATGGTTACAAGAGATGCAGCCAGTGTGACCCCATTAATAGAAACCTTTCAAAGAAAGCCAGGTGGAATGCGTTACATCCTAATCTAATGAGAAAGGACTGGGAGATCACAAGGAAATGGACAGCATGTGACTTAAATATGAGTGTCTGAGCAAAGGGTCTGAATACTTATGACCAATAAGTAATGAACCTATAGTTGGTGCTTTATTTATCTGCTGTTTTCAGCCTGGACCAGGCAGCTACAAGCGTGGTTCCTTCCCATGCCAATAGGTGTTAATTTTGCTAATGAGCTGACTTACAGTATTCTATTCTGGCATGTCCCCTAATGAGTCCAGAGTAGACTTAGGCTGGGGCTACATGGTGACTTTCACTGCGACACCAGTCATGCGGCCAAAGTTCGCTAGGTGTCGCTGCTACATCGCAACGCAATACAATTGAATGTGGTCGCGAAGGCACTGCAACAGCAACAAACAAGAAACTAGAAGTTCAACTGCGAGATATTTTTGTGACAAGATACTTGCAGTGCCCCAGGGGTTGCCTCATTCACTTGTACTGTGCTGCGGTATTGCAACAACACCTAGCAAACTTTGGTCACGTGACAAGTGTCATAGCTGAAGTCACAATGTAGCACCGGCTTTACGGACCAAACACTAATTAATGAGGACTATGGGCATTGTGAGGGCTTCCTATTGAAGGCTCAGAATGAGGATACCTTTATCAGTGTGGTTACTTACCGCCTTTAGTAAGCATCGAAAATATAGATAGCCTCTACAGTCATGGACAAAGGTTTTGACACAGACACAAATTTTGGTTTTCAAAAAGTTTACTGCTTCTGTGTTTTTAGATCTTTTAGTTGGATGTTTTTCTGGTTACGGAAGTACAATTATAAGCATTTCATATGTTTTTAAACTTTAATAGATAATTTAAATCAAATTTATGCAAAGACTCAATATTTACAGTGTTGACGCTTATTTTTCAGGACTTCTGCAATTCTCCCTGACATGCTGGATATCAACTTCTGGGTCATTTCCTGACTGATGAGAACCCATTATTGTTTAAATCAGTGCTTGGAGGTTATTATCATTTCTGTGCTTTTATTTGTGTCCCCCCCTTTGTGAGGATTGACCACAGATTCTCAATGGTATTTAGATCTGGGGAGTTTCTTGGTCATTGACCCAAAAGTTACATTTTATGCTCACCGAGCCACTTAGTTATCACTTTTGTCTTAACCCCTTAACGCCCAATGATGGGGATAACCCGTCATGGCTGGATGCACGTACGCGCACCTTGACAGGTTACCCCCGTTATGACTTTGAACTGTCACTGCGTGTAAATGTAAGGTGCCCCAGAGAGGTAGTCATGGGCGAGTTGTGGCCCCTGCTCGCTTTGGCACCGTACAGACCATTTGTGTCCTCCCTCTGATATGTGGCTGTGCATGTGACATTCTTCCCTTACTTCACACCATCCGGTAGTGGCTGTCTCCAGACATTTCTCTTCTGGGACCGGGACAGTAATAATTTCAGAGGACACAAAGTTCTTAACCATAGCTGGGGTTTTACTTGGGGGAGAGGAGTAATTACAATATTTACAGTCTGGTAGATTGGATAAGGCCAAACAGGTTCTTGTCTCCCATACAGGTGCTAAAATCATCTTCAGCCCTGGTGACCTCTTTAGGTGAAGCATCTCTGTGTTTCTATTCCTTAGCCTAAGAGATGGTTCCTCACCAGCAACAGTGTGCCCAGATCCCTTAGCTCACGGCTTATCCTGGAGTCCTATTTTCCTCTGCTACCTGCAGATTAGAAGTGCCCTGGGTCCTCAATACCTCCGTTGAGTTTCTCCGGCCGGCTAATGGGACTCCTGCGTGAGGAGATATTCACACTATGGATTCACTGTCTGAGGGTAGAGAGTCCCCGTCTACCCTAGCAGCCAATTTCCCTGGACGTCTGCATGTAAGAGTTCCTGTCACGTCCCTCACAGGGCTTCAACTGAATCAAAAATAATGGCTGCAGCTATTTTAAGCACAACCAGAGGCTCCACCCACTAAGTCCTCTGCTTAGCAACTGCCTTGCCTCTCACTGACAACTGTTCCAAGCAGTGGCATCTTGTGGCTGATAAAAAGTACTGCAGCCCCACAAGGAATTATATCTAACCTCTAGACATGCCCAATGTCTATCCCTGTCATTACGTTTCACCCTTACTCCACTGACTGCGCCACTGAAATTAACCCCGTAAGTTGACCTAATAGCAGTTCAGAGAGTGCCTAACTATGGGGATATGTAATTCTAACTACTTCAGTCCCAAGGGAAGGTTATAACCTTCCTTACTATTACATAAACACGCAGTGACAGTTAGGTGCCGACAGCTGTCTGTGACAGCTGAGCGGCAGGGGCAGAGGTGCAATCTGACTGACCAATCACAGCATGATTGCACAAGTCCAGCCCGATCAGTACCAGAGCTCAGCGCTGCCAGTGGCTGAGCTCCGGCACTAAACAGCCAGGAGCGGTGTCAGCGCCGCCCCTGGCTGTTAACCCCCAGAATGCTGCAATCGAGCGCGATCACAGCATTCAGGAGGCAGGTAGAGGGACGGGAGCTCCCTCTGCCTTCAGGTAGGCGCCCCCCGACCATTGCCATGGTGACCCGGAGTCTCATGACGACCCCCGGGTCACCAAGCTATGGAAAGCTCCTGAGACCAATGCACAGCATGGTCTCAGGAGATTTCACTACAGGTATAATGTATTGCAATGCTAGTGCATTGTAGTATATTATACCTGTGAAAAAAGTGAAAGTCCCATAGTGGGACTAAGTAAAAAAGTTTAAAAAAAGTTTAAAATTTTTTTAAAAATCTAAAAAAATCTCAAAAAATAATAAAATGTATTACACTAATAAAGACAGATTTGTATGTAAAAAAATAAAAATAAACAAAAAAAGTACACATATTTGGTATCGCCGTGTCCGGAACGACTAGATCTATAAAAGCGTCACAATAGTTAACCTCTTCAGTGAACAGCGTAAAAAAAAACAAAAAACACATGGGATACTATGCCTTTTCATCATATCGCTGGAAAGAAGTGGGATAAAACGCGATCAAAAAGACGGATGTAAATAAAAATGGTACCGCTGAAAATGTCATCTTGTCCCGCAAAAATCAATCAAGCATACAGCTCCAACGGCCAAAAAATTAAAAAGTTACAGCTCTCAGCATACAGCAATGAAAAGATAATTATTTTTTCTATAAAAGTTTTTATGTAAAAGCACAAAAACATAAAAAAAATTACATAAATGTGGTACCGCTGTAAACATACTGACCCGAAGAATAAAGTTACCTTATCAATTTTGCCACACAAGTAACAAAAAAAATTCCTGAATTGTTAGTTTTTGTGCATTCTGCCTCCCAAAAATCAGAATAGAAAGCGATCAAAAAAATGTAATTTGCCCAAAAATGGTACCAATAAAAACATCAACTTGTCCTGCAAAAAAAAAAGCCCTTACATGACTGTCGGACAAAATATGGAAAAATTATAGCTCTCTAAATATGGCGATGCAAACAGTTTTTGAAAAAAAAAAACGTTTTTTAGTGAGTGACAGCTGTCAATCATAAAAATCCGATATAAATATGGCATCGCTGTAATCGCAGCGACGCGAAGAATAAAGTCGCCTAATAATTTTTATACTGCACGAGGAACGGCATAAAAAATAAATAAAACCAATTCTTCACCTGCTGCTGATTTGTTTATTCTGCCTCCCAAAGATCGCAGTAAGCCTCGGCGCACATTTATCCTGCGCTCTACGCGATTAAACCAGGGTTTCCATGTAAATCTCTGAAATACGTGGTTCAGACGGAACCATTGACGGAAGATTCCCTGTAATGAGGCAGATAGAACTAGTGTGGACGCCGTCTTATCTATGATCCGGCGGTGTCCATCTTTTTAGGCGTAGATAAAAGCGCGGTCGGCCACAGCTTTGTGCACCTCTGAAAAGAAGGAGAACGCTGAATAGATGCCAGACGGAGTCCAGAGTAACTCTGCAGCCTCATCTCATTATGGTGAATGGATCCCTCAAGGGTTTCTTATGAATTACGTCATTCGGAGATTTAGATGGAAACCCCAAAGAAAGTGCTCAGCGTAGAACGCCGGATAAATGTGATCTAAAATGTTATGTAAAATGTTCCCAATAAAAGCTTCACATAAAAGCCCCCACTCAGGTCTGTCATGTGTTAATAGAAATATAGTTTGCTTTCACGTTACTGGTAGTACAAAGGCTCTGGAAAAGCAAAATAGCTCCTTGCCCCCCAAAAGAAATTCAGCAAATTCTGCGCTCCCAAATCCAAATCCCCCCTCCCTTCTGAGCACCGCAGTGTGTCTAAACCACATTTAGAGTCCACATGTTTGTCAGGGGTATAATTTCCAAAATAGGGTCACTTGAGGGGGGATTCTGTTCTTCTAGCACTTAGGGGCTTTGTATATGGAGTCCACAAAATATTCTAGGAAAATCTTCCCTCCAAGAGGCAAATAGCGCTCCGTCCCTCCCGAGTGTCGCCGTGTGGCTAAGCAGTACTGTACAGCCACATATGAGGTGTCGCCACATTCAGCAGAAATTATGGGACAAATTTTGGTGCCATTTTTATCCATTATCCCGTGTGAAAATGTAAAATCTGGAGCTAAAACAAAATTTTTGTGGTAAAAATATAATTATTTTTTCCTCACTGCCCAATGGAATAAAATTCTGTGACACACCTGTGGTGTCAATATGATCACTGCACCCCTAGATGAATTCATTAAAAGGTGTAGTTTGTAAAATGGGGGCAATTTTGCGTTCAAAAAGTCAAATGGCGCGCCCTCCCTTCGGAACCCTGCCATGCGCTCAAACAGTGGTTTTCCGCCACATATAGGGTATCGGCGTGCTCAGGAGGAATTGCACAACAATTTTTGGGATCCATTTTCTCCTGTTACCCTTGTGAAAATAAAAAAATTAGGGCTAAAAGAAAATTTTTGTGATTTTTTTATTTTCACAGCTCTATGTTATAAGCTTCTGTGAAGCACCTGGGGGTTCAAAGTGCTCACCACACATCTAGATAAGTTCATTGAGGGGTCTAGTTTCCAAAATGGGGTCACTTGTGGGGGGTTTCCGCTGTTTAGGCACATCAGGGGCTTTCCAAATGCGACATGGCGTTCGCTGATTATTCCAGCAAATTTTGAATTTAAGAAGTTAAATGGCGCTCCTTCCCTTCCGGGAAACTGGGCTAGTGTACCCACCACAGCCACAAAGTAATATTTTATATCCCTGAGATGTGGTGGGTACACTAGCCCAGTTTGACACTTGGGGACTGCCCTTGTATGGGCGGTAGCATTGCATGGGCACAACAGGGGAGACTAATTGATTGTGAACACTCCTCTATACTTCCCTGAATTGACTGTGAGTACCATCAACTGGCTGTGGTGGGTACACTAGCCCAGTTTGACACTTGGGGACTGCCCTTGTAAGGGCGGTAGCATTGCATGGGCACAACAGGGGAGACTAATTGATTGTGAACACTCCTCTATACATCCCTGAATTTACTGTTGGTACTATTAGCTCCTTATTTGTCTGACCTATTGGTCCCCTGGCTATGGAAAAATCGTCAAAAGTGGTGAGACCAAGCCATTTTTTTATATTGAGCACTGGTTTATTGATTTTTGAGCACTGGCACTTTAAGATAGTACTTGATTCCTGGGTATTGTCTTTTTAAATGTATTATTAAAAGTTATATTTTAGATTGTTTATATAATATTCTCTCCTGCTGAATACTCTGATTATATATTGAGAATTGTCACAGGGACAGCAAAAGTCCGGTACCCTTTTGTACTGCAGCCTAATAGGTTCCTGTAATACCAAGTTGGTGAGACTGTTTGATTTACTTTGCCTTACCCAGAGAGAGGACTGTTTTGTTATTTATTTGTACTGAAGAAAGGACTATTTGACTAATCATTTGCACTGAAGAAAGGCTGTTTGGTTTTGGAGCTGTAAAGTTTATGAAGGATAATAAACTATATTTTGTTTTGATATAAAACCCCTGTGCCTGCGCATGTCCAAGTGGCAAGCAGAGAGCTGAACCCTGTACAATATATACAGTGGGGAAAATAATTATTTGATACACTGGCAATTTTGCAATTTTTCCCTCCTTCAAAGAATGGAGAGGTCTGTAATTTTTATTGTAGATATACTTCAAATGTGAGAGACAGAATCTAAAAATAAAAAATTACATTGTATGATTTTTAAATAATTAAATTGCATTTTATTGTATGAAATAAGCATTTCATCACCTACCAACCAGCAAGAATTCTGGCTCTCACAGACCTGTTAGTTTTTCTTTAAAGGGAACCTGTCAGCAGAATTTTGCTAATTAAACTACAAGTATTGTCATGTTGGGGCTGTTACACTGATTAAAATGATACCTGGGTGAAGAAATCCATCTCGTAGTTCTTGTGTAATCAGTGTTTGCAGTTTTGAGTTAATGAGATTCTCGTGCTCCGGGGTGGGACTGTAGGCAGGGTCTTAGCTTGGTGTTCTAGGCCAAATCAGCAAGAAAAGTCCTGCCCACAGGCCAGCCCCGAAGCACAAGCACAAGGTTCCCTTTAAGAAGCCCTGCTACTCTGCACTCATTAAATCTATTTATTGCACCTGTTTGAACTTGTTACCTGTATAAAAGGCACCTGTTCACACACTCAATTAATTACACTCCAACCCCTCCACCATAGCCAAGACCAAAGAGCTGTCTAAGGACACCAGGGACAAAATTGTAGACCTGCACAAAGCTAGGATGGGCTACAGCACAATAGGCAAGGATCCCCCATGATGAAGCAATCACTTTGAAAAGCGAAACTCGCGTAGGGGTCTCCAGGGGATTTCTTATGTAACAGCCCTTTGCACATTGCACCTTTATCCTGTCAGGGTAGGCCATGGACATTATACTTGTTGGTACTTTACTGTTATGATATGACTTGTTCATGTTCATGAGTGTGATTAAGTTCTGCTCACACTACCCTGTATTTTGCATGTGGCATATTGTTAATTACCATGTGTGGTCTCTATTGACTTTTGATACCATCTATCTAGGCATATAACTAAAATTCCCCAACACGGGTTTTAGTTAATTTGGTGCATTAATTTTTGTACGCTTACATTCTGTGCTGTATACATATTTTCTCGTCATATTTATTCTTGTCTAAACTGTCTGTGCACTAGAAATTCACTTTTTTTATATATATTTAATAAATAATTGATTTTACTTCATCTACAAATACTTCATTTTCTCCTGATCAATTATGCTATGTTCGGAGTGTGATGTGGCTGCAAAGCTGTAATTTTACGGCAGTGCTCCAATGTCTACATGTATTATGCCCCTTCTGGGATTTTTTGTGCTAAGCACAATAGGCAAGCAGCTTGCATGAGAAGGCAACGTGCTGGATCAACCGCCTCTGTTAGAAAGCAACAACTGTTAGCACAATTATTAGAAAATGGAAGAAACACAAGATGACTGTAAATCTTCCTCAGTTTGGGGCTCCATGCAAGATCTCGCCTCGTGGGGTAAGGGTAATTCTGACAAAGTCAGGAATCAGCCCAGAACTACATGGGAGGACCTAGTTAATGACCTATAGAGAACTGAGACCACAGTCTCAAACATTACCATTAGTAACACACTACTCCGTCATTGATTAAAATCCTGCAGGACACGCAGGATCCCCCTGCTCACTCCAGGCCCTTTTGAAGTTCTCCAATGACCATCTGGATGATCCAAAAGATGCGTGGGAGAATATCATGTGGTCAGATGAGACCAAAAAAGAACTTTTTGGTATCAACTCCACTCACTGTGTTTGGAAGAAGAAGGATGAGTGCAAAGGGGACAGGATGACTGCACTGTATTAAAAGGAGGATGAATGGGGTCATGTATCATGAGCTTGTGGCCAACAATGTATCATGAGCTTTTGGCTGAGATCCTCCTTCACTCAGTAAGAGCATTGAAGATGGGTCATGGCTGGGTCTTCCATCATGACATGACCCAAAACACACAAGCAGGGCAACTAAGGAGTGGCTTCGTAAGAAGCATTTCAAGTGCTGGAGTGGCCTAGCCAGTCTCCAGACCTGAACCCAATAGAAAATCTGTGGAGAAAGCTGAAACTCAATGTTGCCCAGCGACAGCCCCGAAACAATGAAATATATAGAGAAGATGTGTATGGAGGAGTGGGCCAAAATCCCTGCTGCACTGTGTGCAAACTTGGTCAATAACTACAGGAAACGTCTGGCCTCTTCAAATGCAACCAAAGGTTTTCTGTACCAAATGCTAAGTTCTGTTTTTCTATTGTACTTATTTCATGCAATAAAATGCAAATTAATTATGTAAAAATCATACAATGTGATTTTCTGGATTTTTCGTTAAGATTCTGTCTCTCACAGTTCAAGTGTACCTACGATGAAAATTACAGACATCTCCATTTTATGTAGGTGAGAAAACTTGCAAAATCGGCAGTGTATGAAATACTTATTTTCCCCACTGTATATGTATACCAACAAGGAAAGATGTTGTCCTTGGTGAGATCTGAACCCAGGAACACAACGCAACAATGCTAACCACTGAGCCTGCGTTCTGTGTATACACAGTACAGACCAAAAGTTTGGACACACCTTCTCATTTAAAGATTTTTCTGTATTTTCATGACTATGAAAATTGTACATTCACACTGAAGGCATCAAAACTATAAATTAATACATGTGGAATTATATACTTAACAAAAAAGTGTGAAACAACTGAAAATATGTCTTATATTCTAGGTTCTTCAAAGTAGCCACCTTTTGCTTTGATGACTGCTTTGTACACTCTTGGCATTCTCTTGATGAGCTTCAAGAGGTAGTCACCGGAAATGGTTTTCACTTCACAGGTGTGCCCTGTCAGGTTTAATAAGTGGGATTTCTTGCCTTCTAAATGGAGTTGGGACCATCAGTTGTGTTGTGCGGAAGTCTGGTGGATACACAGCTGATAGTCCTACTGAATAGACTGTTAGAATTTGTATTATGGCAAGAAAAAAGCAGCTAAGTAAAGAAAAACGAGTGGCCATCATTACTTTAAGAAATGAAGGTCAGTCAGTTCGAAAAATTGGGCAAACTTTGAAAGTGTCCCCAAGTGCAGTTGCAAAGACCATCAAGTGCTACAAAGAAACTGGTCTCACATGAGGACCGCCCCAGGAAAGGAAGACCAAGAGTCACCTCTGCTTCTGAGGATAAGTTTATCCGAGTCACCAGCCTCAGAAATCGCAGCTTAACAGCAGCTCAGATTAGAGACCAGGTCAATGCCGCTCAAAGTTCTAGCAACAGACACATCTCTACAACAACTGTTAAGAGGAGACTTTGTGCAGCAGGCCTTCATGGTAAAATAGCTGCTAGGAAACCACTGCTAAGGACAGACAACAAGCAGAAGAGACTTGTTTGGGCTAAAGGACACAAGGAATGGACATTAGACCAGTGGAAATCTGTGCTTTGGTCTGATGAGTCCAAATTTGAGATCTTTGGTTCCAACCACCGTATCTGCGACGCAGAAAAGGTGAACGGATGGACTCTACATGCCTGATTCCCACCGTGAAGCATGGAGGAGGAGGTGTGATGGTGTGGGGGTGCTTTGCTGGTGACACTGTTGGGGATTTATTCAAAATTGAAGGCATACTGAACCAGCAAGGCTACCACAGCATCTTGCAGCGGCATGCTATTCCATCCGGTTTGCGTTTAGTTGGACCATCATTTATTTTTCAACAGGACAATCACCCCAAACACACCTCCAGGCTGTGTAAGGGCTATTTGACCAAGAAGGAAAGTGATGGGGTGCTACGCCAGATGTCCTGGCCTCCACAGTCACCAGACCTGAACCCAATCGAGATGGTTTGGGGTGAGCTGGACCGCAGAGTGAAGGCAAAAGGGCCAACAAGTGCTAAGCATCTCTGGGAACTCCTTCAAGATTGTTGGAAGACCATTTCCGGTGACTACCTCTTGAAGCTCATCAAGAGAATGCCAAGAGTGTGCTAAGCAGTCATCAAAGCAAAAGGTGGCTACTTTGAAGAACCTAGAATATAAGACATATTTTCAGTTGTTTCACACTTTTTTGTTAAGTATATAATCCCACATGTGTTAATTCATAGTTTTGATACCTTCAGTGTGAATGTAAAATTTTCAAAGTCATGAAAATACAGAACAATCTTTAAATGAGGTGTGTCCAAACTTTTGTTCTGTACTGTACATATATATATATATATATATATATATATATATATATATATACACTGCTCAAAAAAATAAAGGGAACACTCAAATAACACATCGTAGATCTGAATGAATGAAATATTCTCAGTCAATACTTTGTTCTGTACAAAGTTGAATGTGCTGACAACAAAATCACACAAAAATCATCAATGGAAATCAAATGTATTAACCAATGGAGGCCTGGATTTGGAGTCACCCCCAAAATTAAAGTGGAACACACACTACAGGCTGATCCAACTTTGATGTAATGTCCTTAAACCAAGTCAAAATGAGGCTCAGTATTGTGTGTGGCCTCCACGTACCTGTATGACCTCCCTACAATGCCTGGGCATGCTCCTGATGAGGTTGCGGATGGTCTCCTGTGGGATCTCCTCCCAGACCTGGACTAAAGCATCCGCCAACTCCTGAACAGTCTGTGGTGCAACGTGAAATTGGTGGATGGAGCGAGACATGATGTCCCAGATGTGCTCAATTGGATTCAGGTATGGGGAACGAGCGGGCCAGTCCATATCTTCAATGCCTTCATCTTGCAGGAACTGCTGACACACTCCAGCCACATGATGTCTGGCATTGTCCTGCATTAGGAGGAACCCAGGGCCAACCGCACCAGCATATGGTCTCACAAGGGGTCTGAGGATCTCATCTCAGTACCTAATGGCAGTCAGGCTACCTCTGGCGAGCACATGGAAGGCTGTGCGGCCCTCCAAAGAAATACCACCCCACACCATTACTGACCCATTGCCAAACCGGTCAAGCTGAAGGATGTTGCAGGCAGCAGATCGCTCTCCATGGCGTATCCAGACTCTGTCGCATGTGTTCAGTGTGAACCTGCTTTCATCTGTGAAGAGCACAGGGCGCCAGTGGCGACTTTGCCAATCCTGATGTTCTGTGGCAAATGCAAAGCGTCCTGCACAGTGTTGGGCTGTGAGCACAACCCCCATCTGTGGACGTTGGGCCCTCATACCACCCTCATGGTGTCGGTTTATAACCGCTTGTGCAGACACATGCACATTTGTGGCCTGCTGGAGGTCATTTTGCAGGGCTCTGGCAGTGTTCCTCCTGTTCCACCTTGCACAAAGGCAGAGGTAGCGGTCTTGCTGCTGGGTTGTTGCCCTCCTACGGCCCCCTCCACGTCTCCTAGTGTACTGGCCTGTCTCCTGGTAGCACCTCCAGCCTCTGGACACTACGCTGACAGAAAAAGCAAACCTTCTTGCCACAGCTCGCATTGATGTGCCATCCTGGATGAGCTGCACTACCTGAGCAACTTCTGTGGGTTGTAGAGTCCGTCTCATGCTACCATGAGTGTGAAAGCACAACCAACATTCAAAAGTGACCAAAACATCAGCCAGAAAGCATTGGTACTGAGATGTGGTCTGTGGTCCCCACCTGCAGAACCACTCCTTTCTTGAGTGTGTCTTGATAATTGGCAATAATTTCCATCTATTGTCTATTCCATTTGCACAACAGCATGTGAAATTGATTGTCAATCAGTGTTGCTTCCTAAGTGGACAGTTTGATTTCACAGAAGTTTGATTAACTTGGAGTTATATTCTGTTGTTTAAGTGTTCCCTTTATTTTTTTGAGCAGTGTATATGTCTATGAATATAATTGCCTGTAAATGATACTGTGAGTATTGTTCTTGTGCGATTTATCTGTGATAATAATCCTTCCCGCATTTAACACTGTTAAGTGAATAAAGTAGAAGTAGATTGTTGATCCCACCTGTTGTCTCCGCTGTTGCATTCAGACACCTGCATTACACCTATACTTCTGTTCTCCTATACAATTTGGCTATCTAGCATGATGCAGTACATTCCTCAAATTGTTGTTTTTTATTCATTCCACCTCCTAAATACATAATAAAAAGTGATGAAGCACCAAACTCCATAAAATAGTTGACCACATTTTTTTTAAATGGGCCAAGCATAATGGCAACGTTTAACAAACAAAGCAAAAAAATGCTGCACAGGTCTCCTGGATTTATTTTTTAAGCAGGGCTTAGATGCCTTTCTTGAGAAATATCATATGACAGGTTATGGGTATTATATACGGTGATGGGACGTTGATCCAGGGAGCTAGTCTGCCTTATGTGGAGTCAGGAAGGAATTTTTCCCCTAATTTGGGGCAATTAGCATCTGCCCCATGGTTTTTTTTCCTTCCTCTGGATCAACAGGCTAGGTTATAGGTTGAACTCGATAAATTTGTGTCTGCTTCAAACCTTAAAACTATCAGTGACTACAGTGATGATTACCATGCATTATACCAGCAATCAAAGTAATAAAAGTCCCATAAAGGGATTAAGTAAAAAAGTGAAAAAAAAAAAGTTAAATAAATTTGTAAATATATATATAAAAAAACATAACAAAATAAAAAAAAATAAAAAAAAATTAGTACACCAATAAATATGTATATTTGTGTAAAAAAATAAACAAAAAAAGTACACATATTTGGTATAGCTCCGTCTGGAATGGCCCAATCTATAAAACCATCACACTATTTAACCCCTTCAATGAACACCACAAAAAAAAACCTATGCTTTTCATCATACTGCCAAAAAAAGTGAACTAAAACACGATCAAAAAGTCAAATGTAAATAAAAATGGTATTGCTGAAAACATCATCTTGTCCCGCAAAAAACAAGCATCCATACAGCTAAGCCAGCGGAGAAATAGAAAAGTTTTAACTCTCAGAATAGAGCGATGCGAAAACAAATAATTTTTTCTATAAAATAGTTTTTATTGTGTAAAAGCGGCAAAACATTAAAAAAAATAATATAAATGTGGTATCGCTGTAATCGTACTGACCCGAAGAATAAAGCTGTCTTATAACTTTTACCACACGGTGAACGGCATAAAAAAAATAAATAAATAAAAACAATTCCTGAATTACTGTTTTTTGTTCATTTTGCCTCCCAAAAATCGGAATAGAAAACGATCAAAAATGTCAGGTGCCGGAAAATGGTACCAATAAAAACATAAACTCGTCCTGCAAAAAACAAGCCACCACATGATTCTGAAATCATGCCGAAATATGCAAAAATTATAGCTCTCAAAATATGTCAATGCAAAAACTTGATTTTGCAAAAAAAAGGGTCATTTAGAGTGTGATAGTAGCCAAACATATAAAACCGATGTAAATCTGGTATCACTGTAATCGCATCCACCCGAAGAATAAAGTTGTCTAATCCCTTATATTACATGAGTAATTGACGTAAAAAATAAATAAAATCAATGCTTGACCTGTTGTTGATTTGTTCATTCTGCCTCCCATTCAGCTCCAGTTTGCCTAAACCACATATAGCATCCATGTTTGGCATTTTTGTAGCGATGAGAGCCGCCTAATTTATGGGTGCGTGTTTCCAGAAGCACAAGTTGGGCAAAATGTACTTAGCACTACAACGTACGTGGACTACAATGGCTGATTTGCAATTTTCACTTAGCAACATCCATTGCTGCTCATTTCTGGAAAGCATCCATGGAGTCAAAATCATCTCTACACACGTAGATAAATTCACAGAGGGGTGTAATTTCCAAAATGGGGTCACTTGAGGGAGAGGGGGATTCTGCCCTTCTGGCACTTACGGGCTCATTATATGGAGTTGGCATACCATTACATGTTAATTTGTTCTCCAAGAGGCAAATAGCACTCTGGCCCTCCCGAGTCTCGCCGTGTGGCTAAGCAATACTGTACAGCCACATATGGGGTACTTCCACGTTCTGCAGAAATTGTGTGATAAATTTTGGTGCCATTTTTACCCATTTCTCAGTGTGAAAATGTAAAATCTGGTGCTAAAACAATATTTTTGTGGTAAAAATGTAATAATTTATTCTTCACTGCCCAATGGTATAAAATTCTGTGACACATCTGTGGTGTCAATATGATCACTGCATCCTTACATGAATTCATTGAGAGGTGTACAGTAGTTTGTAAAATGGGGTCACTTATGAGGGGTTCTCCTGTTCTGGCAATTCAGGGGCTCTTCCAGTGGATTATGGCACCCGCAAACCATAATATTCTAGTCTGCATTATAATATGGCGCTCCTTCCCTTCTGAGCTTTCCACTGTGCCTGAAAAGTATTTCCTGATCACAGGGCATTGGCCATTTTTTCCTATTAGCCCTTATAAAAATTAAAAAAATATATATACTTAACTTATAAAAATGAAAAATTTCGGGCCAAAACATTTTAGTAGTAAAAATGTAATTATTCTTTCTTCACCCCTAGATGAATTAATTGGGGGCTGTAGTTTGCAAAATGGGGTCACTTATGGAGGGTTCCGCTGTTCTGGCACCTCAGGGGCTATGCCAATGAGTCATAGCACCCTCAAACCATTCCAGCAAAATCTGAACTCCAAATGGAGTTTTGAGCCTCCCTTCTGAGCTTTGCACTGTGCCTCAAAACTAGCTTTCGACCACATGCTTGGAATTGGCATACTCAGGAGAATTTCCATGACAAATTGTACAGTACATTTTTCCAATTATTCTTTTTGAAAAATAAAAGCTTCGGGCCAAAGCAACATTTTAGTGAAAAATGGTAATTTTCCATTTAATCACCCCAATGTTATGCAATTTTGTGAATTGCCTGAGGGTTAACAATGCTCACTGCACCACTAGATGAATTCCTCAAGAGGTGTAGTTTCCAAAATGGGGTCACTTGTGGGGGTTTCTGCTGTTTTGACAAGTCAGGTTCTCTTCAAATGTTACATGGCATCCCCAATCTATTTTAGCCAAAATTGCGCTTCAGAATTCAATTGGTGCTTCTTCCCTTCTGAGCACTGCCATGCACCCAAATAGTAGTTTTCCACAACATATGGAGTATCGGTGTACTCAGCAGAAATTGCACAACAAATGGTATGGTCAATTTTCTCATGCTACCCTTGTGAAAATGAAAACTTTGGGGCTAAAACAACATTTTTGAGGGAAAAATGTATTTTTTCATTTTCACGGCTCATGGATCAATGTTATAAAATTAGAAGCACTTGTGGTTTCAAGATGCTCATCACACCTCTAAATAAATTCTTTGAGGGGTGTAGTTTCCAAAATGGGGTCACGTGTAAGGGGTTTCCATGGTTTAGGCACATCTGGGTACTTTTGCGTTTCAAAAGTCAAATGACACTCCTTCCCTTCCGAGCCATGGCGTGCGCCCAAACAGTAGTTTTCCAACACATATGGGGTGTCAACGTACTTAGGAGAAAATGCACAACAAGTTGTACAGTCCATTTTCTCCTGTTACCTTTGTAAAATGCTAAATTTGGGGCTAAAGCAACATTTAGGCAATTTTCTTTTTTTTTTTCATTCCACATTGCTTTAATTTCTGTGAAGCATCTGATGGGGTAATAAACTTCTTAAATGTGGTTTTGAGCACTTTGAGGGGTGCAGTTTTTAAAATTGTGCCACTTTGGGTATTTTCTGTCATATAGGCCCCTCAAAGTCACTTATACTGTGATGTCGTCCATAAAAAATTTGTTTTGTAAGTTTCATTGGAAAAACAAAATTTGAGAACTCCTGAGATCTTATCTCCCATGATCTCAATTTGCGCATGTATCCGGCAGCCATTTTCCCGAAGCCCAGTGCAGGGAAACCAATGAGAAAAGGGGGCTCCGTTCACGGGTGCCGACATCTTCTGAGAGCACAGGTACTGCAGCATTGGCCCACTCCTGGCAACGGCCTCCTGAGGCAGCGACCATGCCTCCTGTGAACCCGCACCACCACTGCCACCCTACCTTTGGATTATAAGACGCAACGTCATTTTCCTCCCAAATTTGGAGGAAAAAAAGTGTGTCTTGTAATCCGAAAAATACATTACTTTTTATTTATACACAGAACAGGAGTAGAGATGGGCGAACTCAAACAGTAAAGTTCGGGGTCCGTACCGAACACTTAGTGTTCGTGCACAGACCCCGAACACGGACTTCCTCAGGAAACCGGTGTTACTGTTCGCGTTCGGCACTTCGAACATAGGGTGTTTCCTGCGCTGTCGTGTGTGACATCACGAGAAACACCGGTGGCTCACGCTGTATAAAAAGTACAGTAAAATACACACTTAAGGTAACCTTAGTTCACAGCCTTCAGGTTTCCAGCAGCAGAAAACGCCAGTAACCTTAAAGGGGTTGTCTGGTCAAAACCGATAAGTCTGTAGTCACTCTGTGTGACTGCAGTTTTATGAATCCCCCCAGCACACCCACTGCGCTCTGCAGGGATTCGCCGGTTTCAGACCTGGGACCGGAGGGTATGTGTGAGTTATACATATCACCAGCCAGAGGGCACAGTCTCGCTCTCCATACACTTGTATCAAGCAAGGCCGCACCCTCTAGACGACCACGCCCACTAGACGGCTACGTCACTAGACGGAGCGCAGCCTCGGCTCTATACAAGTGTATGAAGCAAGGCCACGCCCACTGGCCGGGGGTATGTACATACCCTCTGGTCCCGTGTCAGAAACCGGCGAATCCCTGCAGCGCACAATGCGTGCGCTGGGGGGATTCATAAGACTGCACTCACACACAGTGACTGCAGACTTATCCGGTTTTGACCGGACAACCCGTTAAAAATGTCCCTCAAAGTTTCCCATGAGGTTTCAGGGGCCTCGCAGCTGATGGAAGACAAGTTGTCTTTGAACTCTGGTGAAAGGTTACCTGAGTTCAAGCCACCGGGTCTGCAGGTAGCTCTAGTGACGGACTGTTGAATGCCAGAGTGCCAGGTGCAGCTCACATAATTGTTGCCTGTTCTACCTGAGAACAGCGTGACCAGGCGACAATAATGGGAGTTGTAGTCAGCAAGCGCAGAGTACATTATGTGTAAAACAATTAAATAAAAAAAACAGAGTGGCTCCCGCTGATTATTCATAGCCAGCAGAGGGAAAGCCACCTGCTGGGAGATTATATTACTAGCCAGGGAAAGGGCCATTAGCCCAAAACAGCTCACAGCTGTTTCATTAGCGTTTACTGGCTAGTTTACAGGGGGGACCCCAGAAAAAAATTTATGTAGTGTCCCCCTAGAAATTCTAACCAGCAAAGGCTAAACAGACAGCTGTGGGCTGATATTAATAGCCTAGGATACTAGCCCCCTCCAAGGTTAATAACATCAGCCCTCAGCAGCCCCAGGAATGGAGCATCAATAAGATGCGCCACATCTGGCTCTTAGCCTCGGCTCTTCCCACTTGTCCTGGTGCGGTGGCAAGTGGGATAATAAGGTTGAGATTCATGTCAGTCTTGTATTGGCAGCTGACATGAAGCCCAGGGGTTAGTAATAGAGAGACGTCTATAAGACACCCCCATTACTAACCCCATAGCAAAAGTTTGTAAATGAAGACACAGCCTGAAACAAACTTTACTTGAAATAAAAGTCCACACGGTTTTACACATTTATTTACAAATAAAAAATTCAGCTATACTCACCTAACGTCTAATCCTCTGAAATCATTGTCCCTTGTAAAAAACAGAAAATAAAAATGCTTATTTATACTCACCCAACACCTAATCCCCTAAGCCATTGTCACCTGTAAAAGAGATAAAATAATAAACCACCATAATACTCACCTGTCAGCCGTGAAGATAATCCATACTGTCCCACGACGATCTGGATTACTTTTAGAGCAGTCACATCAGCAGTCACTGACTACTCTACACAACAGCCGGCTACACACTGACACAGGCAGTGTGTAGAGCTGAGCTGCTGTGAGAAAGTTCACAGGAGTTCACAAGCTGATGAACCCTGGTGATCTCACGTATGGCATCTCCGCTGCGTGAGAGTTCTCCCACAATAGCTGTACCGTGAGATTACCGGGCCTCATCAGCTGATGGAACTCCTGTGAACTTTCTCACGGCAGCTCAGCACTACACACTGCCTATGTCAGTTTGTCTGTTGTGTACAATAGTCACATCAGCTGATGTGACTGCTCTACAAGTGATCCGATCGCCATGGGACAGTATGGATTACGGCAGATAGGTGAGTATTATGGCGGTTTATTATTTTTTCTCTTTTACAGGTGACAGTGGCTTCAGGGAATAGGTATCAGTTGAGTAATATGGTGTTTTTTTAGTTTTCAGCTTTTACAGAGGACAAGAGCTTCGGGGATTAGTCGTTAAGGTGAGCATAATTGTGTTTTTTATTTCAATATTTATTTATTAATTTTAACCTTTTTTTTTTCTTTACTTGGAGCACAGGCGCCGGCTGATGACTACTCCCTTTAGCGGTGCCTGCTCTTTCTGTTATCAGCGACAGCAGGCGTAGGCTGATGGGAGTAGTACTGTCTCATCAGCCTACGCATTTGACCAGCGGTAAGCTTTTCACCGCTGGTCAGTCAAAGGAGTGGGCTCACGCTGTCATCTGACAGCGTGAGCCCGTAGCGCTCTGACCAGCGGTACCGATCTTACGGTCGACCAGAGCCCGTGTTTCTTGTGCTGTCACGCAGAAGACAGTGTGGGAAACCACGGATGTTTGGGCCCCCAATTCATATGAACTGCTTTTTTTAGATGACAGCGTGAGCCCGTAGCGCTCTGACCAGCGGTAAAGATCTTACCGTCGATCAGATACTGTGTTTCTCACGCTATCACGCAGATAACAGCACGGAAAATCACAGATGTTCGGGCGCCCAATTCATATGAACATCTTTTTTTAGATGACCCGAACATCCACAGGGTCACCCATCACTAAACTGTAGCACTGGAAATAAACCTGGGAATCCTTAGAATGTAGCTCTTAAAGCAGGGTGTATTCAAAAATACTATACATGTAAGCAGTTTCAGGCTGTTTGCACAAAATTGAGTAACGCAAGTACATACTTAGGCCTCATTCACATGTCGATGTTTAAACCCGTACGTGAAAAAATGGTACCGGTGTCATCAGTGTTTTTCACGGATGGATAAATTAGAAAATTAATCACAAAGCTTCTCCTATCCTTTGCAATATTAACTACAGACAGAACAAGGATGCCATCCGTGTGCTGTACGCTTTTTTCATGGACTTGTATTGGCCCTTTTCATTCATGATACTGGAAATAAACACATATCTCTGTGAGTCTTGCACAGACACACGGTCCATAAAAAAATATGGACATGTAGACAACCCAATAGATTATAATGGGTACATATTGTATTTGTGAAAAACATGGATAGAATAAGTACGTGCAACTAGGACGTCTGAATGTGGCCTTACACTGCGTATAGTTATTATGAGCACTGTTGTTTGGCCATATGTCTTCATGAGACTGCTGCAAGTCTGTAAAGGGAGGGTGGAATATTTGCCTTATCAGATACAAAGGTAAATGAGGTTAGCCTTGTTACCCAAACCTTTATCTGCCAACAGGCCAGTGAATGTATTGTAACCAGATTAATGGTAAACACATATCTAATTATGAGGAACAGCACTTACACAATTGACAATCTATTACTTCAAACAAAACATTTTTTTTTATTTCCATTTCGGTCATGATTTTTGTACACTAATGCGAAAAATAAAAAATCTTATAAAATTAAAAATTAATAATGTACAATATTTACAAATTTATATTTAGTTCTCAACAATTTAGATTAATTACAGTGATTAGTGATCAGATTCTGTAAATTGCATGCAATATTAGTCAAAGTGAACTTATTTATGGAAAATATAACTAGCGATATATGTAACAGCAAAATTTGCCATCACCAGGAAGATTAACTTAAAACAACCAGTAATGAACAGATTTAGAGTTTCTTTGAAGACTATGTCCACCCTTGCAACCAAGGTTTATTTTTTGCATCAATGCATCTAAAAAATGGCAAACGACACAAATTAAACATTTGCTATCGTTTTGTGTTTAACGCTCCATGGGTTTCATTTGTATTCTGTTACCATAGAGATACATAGGTCTGCTTTAGAACTGTAGACACATAATGGAGGGACATTTTTAGTTGAGAACATTAGCAAAATTGATTTGCTTTTTTCAACTACATTAGGATAAATAAGAAAATCAGTTATGATAGTAGACATGGGATTTTGAAGGGAATCTGTCAGCAGATTTTGCTTTGTAATCCAAGAGCAGCAGGATGTAGAGGTAGAGACCTTGATTCCAGTGATATCTCACTTACTTGCCTGTGTGCAGTTGTTTCAATACAATTAGTGTTTTATCAGTAGATTATGACTACAGGACTAGGTGTCACATGCCTGCTAGTCAACTGCATGGTGTAACCACGCCCTCACAACAGATAGCAGCCAATCAATGGTGTGGGCGGGATTATATTGAGCTCAGCATTCAGAGAACTGGTAGATCGGCAGACGAGAAGACATTGTATCACACCCAGTAAACAAAGTGATACATTACTGGAATCAAAGCCTCTGTCCCTACATTATGCTGCTCTCAGATGAAGATCAGAAACCTAGTGACAGATTTCTTTAAAATAATGAATCAGGAAGAAAAGAGATATAAATTTGTCTCATAATCATTTTCCATTCAAAGCATTATAATATGATATATCATAATATGATAACTCACTAAATTTATTTGAGGTCTTATAGAACAATTGCATTGTCATATTACCATGAGTAGTACTAAATTACAAATTCAGCTTTGCTATCCTGTTAAACTCAACAAGTCTGTATATGTATAAAGATATACTAGTTAAAGCTGGTAATATTGACATTCCCATTAAGCCTTTCCCACAAAAAAGAAAAATCATAAGCCATTTTACTTGTATTAATATTGTTTTCCATCTACGAAATGAGAATGTACCAATGAAGAACTTTCGAAGGAAACCTGTCACGTTAAAAATGGTACCTGATCTGCAGGCAGGAAGTTATAGGTCAGGAAGAGCTGATCAGATTGCTATACATTTTTGTGGGATAAGTTTCAGTAAAACTTGCTGAAATCCCTGGTCCCGTGGGCGGTCCTATTCAGTAACTGACAGTCTTCCCTTTATGACTATATGCAGAGACAGCTGTCAATCACAGAGTAGGAACGCCCACTGGACTCATATGCATACAAGCACAGGAGAGACAAGTTATATTGAATCTTTTCCAGTAAGCCTATATACTGTATGTATCATTCTGCTCAGTTTCTCCTTGTCTATCCCATGATGTTGCTGGGACACTGCTGTGCAACGTGACAGGTTCCCTTTAATAAATAGACGCCATCACAACATTTTTATTAGCACTGGAGGTTTGGCACTTGTATCTACTTAATCACCCTTCTTTAATTCAGTATTCTTGTAACACAGATTAATATTGACTGGTAATGCACTGAAAAAGTTGTTCTTATAATACGTGCAGCCATAATGGTTGCAATATTGGGTATAAGTGCCCTAGTAAATGATGCCTACAAAAAAGTAGTACTACTAGCTACAAATGTAAAAGTGAGTTAAAATAACATGTAAAGCAAACGTCACTGAAAAGTAGCCAACCCCCTCAATATTATCAGTGACCTATCATACGGTAGCCATTTACACATGTGGAGGACGTATACAGCTTGTGCTACTTTTAGTCAATTCAGACCACAGTTATCGCTTGTCAATGGATTATAAAGTGATAATGCAATACTACTTGGCGGACAGTCAAAAACATCCAGTCCATGAGTCTGCCAGAGTAAGATCACCGCTTGCTGACTTACTGAGCGGGGTGAACTCTCCTTTATAACATCCATAAATGGCACAAAGAATATAGACAAAAAGTATAAAGTGTACACAAAGCTGCAAACAAATTCCCTTATAGAAAGACAAAATCCATCACATAAACGTACAATATTACTAAGATAACTTAAAAGGTGATAGTGTTACTCAATTATTGTTCATATGACCATCACTACAACACAAACAAGCCACAGTCATCACTTGAAAAGTAATATTAGCACTACAAAGCAGCCACTGCCACTGATAATATCCTCACTTAGTCATAACAACTCACAAGACACCATGAGGAATATGGTTTTGTACAATACTGGAACCTCTGCATTCTTATTCACATAACACATTGCACATTCAAGAAATTCACAGAAAACATTTGCAAAAACAAAGTCCTGTCTCTAGACATTTCCTTTAGATGGTTTGCCCCTTTTATAATGTTAGTAAGGTCATAGAGAATCAAGTAACATCATGAGTTTGATAAGGATAGCGGAATACATGCAAGCAAACTAAAGCATCTGACTATACTGATTCTGGCTGTTTGATGAAGCTTTGGAGCATACTCAAGCACGCCATGCAGATAGCAGACATCGGGGGACCTGTTTTGCCCATTTCCAACTGAAAGGGCTTCTATACTTTCAAGTAACTTTTCAGAATATGCTGCCGTGTGTGTACATAAGCAATAACACAATTTCTGGCCAATATATCTTGCATGTTCACCAGTTTTAAACTTTGCAGGCTCTGTCTCTAAAGTGCAATCACCTCTGAGCTGGTAGGAGAAGACTACCTGCTGTGATTTCTTCCATAAACAGCACACAGAGAGGGATTCCTGCTCTTCTTTCCCTCTTTAGCACATTGAGATAAGAAACAACAACATAGTGGAAATTATACAGCAGTCTTGAATTGTCTGGAAGTGAATCAAGTTTTGGGGTAAGGTAAAAGACTTGTTAGAATGCTCAGCAATTGCTCCCTCAATCGTGTCCTTTTTATAACTTTTGTTTTGTCTCATATTACAATTAAAAGTAATTAACATAAAATAGTTTTCAAAACCTCTGTCTGCATTAAGACAAAGTATTGCTAAGTCCTGCTCTCTTCTCCAAAGAGAAAGGAGTTCAGGTGGCCACCAACCAGAGACGGTACTGATCAGAAAAAGAATAAGTTCTCTGCAGGATTTTTGCAGGGACTGATGGTTGCAGGATCATGCAGTAAATAATACAGCCTGACAAATATTGGGGGCAATTACATTACTTGAGAACCTTAAAGAAGTGTCTAATTTTTCCACCCCAAAGCAATGACTGGGCCAAAAATCAGGTCACGAAAAGGATACAGAATCACAAGTGCTTGGACTGATCAATATTCTGCAAATTTCTTCATCAATGTTATCAAAACGTCTAAGAAAGGTAAGGTGTTTCACTGACCATAAGTGCCCGCTCATTTGTGGTGGTAAAGAAGCGATCCTCGTTCACTCAACCTTATTTTTGTTCCGAGTGCAGTTAACTAACAATCTCCTTCTGGTTATGTTTTCTAATATCCCATAACACATAACATGTCATCTAGAGGTGTACATGCTGCAGATCCATGTAGACAATTGTGATAATTGTAACACTGGGGGTTAAAGGAGTTGTCCAGAACTTTTATATTGATGTTCTATATTTAGGATAGGTCATCAATATTAGATCGGTGGAGGTGAGGCATCCTGCACCCTCACCAATGAGCTATTACCGGTGCTGCCCAGATGTGATCAGTTGTGGAGTGGAACAGCAAAGCTCCATCAAATGAATAGTGGTTGTAACGGGTCATTTGAATAGGAACAAATTTGCTGTATCTGGTGGCAGTCGCAGGTTGATGGACCTGTGCTGTTCCGCTCCACAAATGATCACATCTGGCAGTCACCAGCACTGGAAACAGCTGATTGATTGATCTGATATTGATGGCATATCCTAAGGACAAGACATCAATATAAAAGCACTGGACAACCCCTTTAAGGACAACTCCGGTCCTCGACATTTAATCCCTGGGGTCAATTGCAACACTGTCACTTACAGGTCTATGCTATTGACATAAAAAATAATTTTGTTTAAAAAAAAAAAAAAAGTAGTAAAACTATACATATTTGGTATTATTGAAAGTGTACTGACCCAAATAATCAAGTTAACATTTGTTATTTTTTACCGCAAAATACACTCACAAGTCACTGATGTCATCTGCGGGGGTGGCACTGGTCTCTGCTGCTCATTCTCTCCTTACATCGTACACTGACAGTGCGCTCTCTTGCTGGCTTGTCACTTCTTATTAAAGCTGGTGAGGGCATTGTCACTGTGCACGGAGAATAATAGTGTACAGTGAGAGGAACCTAGTGAGCATCCGTTGAAATTGACAACTGACATACGCTCACTAGAGCAGGGACTAACCCAGCCCCTGAAACGGACATTACTGATGACACTTCGTTTCAGGGTGGGGGCAGAGGCTACGGCAGTGCCCCCTAATGACGACTTGTTTCAGTATCCCAGCATGCACTGGGAGTCTCAAAGAAAGCATCATCACACATGAAGTAGGAAAAAAACAAAGCAGTTAGAGTAGTAAGGGAACGATAGGGACTTTTTAATTAAAGTATGTTATAAAAGAGATTAGATTATGAAATTAAATAGAGATTTAGGATTAAAATAAATTTTAGTTTTGGATCACCCCTTTAATGAATTGGCCACATAAGGTTTAAAATAGTTAGCTCAATCGCCAAGATTTTTAGGCTTTTCTTACATAGTGTCTCTAGAAACTCTAAATATCTCTTTGGAGTTGTGAAGTCTTCCAGGCGGCTCCTGCTTTTGTAGCTTTTAGTTAAATACATTCCAAGAAGTTTTTTGAATTTTTTTGCATAGATTGTATGGATTAGTTATTTAACAATATTATTCATATTACTCATGAAAGTATAGATCTGAAAGTCCACAATGTGATTGTGCATTCTTCTAAATCTGTGTTGTCTGCTGGGTTTCAACATGACAATTCCCACATAATTTCTGAGGGCAATACATTGTAGCCCACTTTCCTACACGTGCTTCTCACTTTGGCAGATGAGTCATAACCATATATTACATACTCATTGACCCATTAATGTCAAACTCAAACACAAAGAGGGCCAACTAGTATACAAAATAATGGGCCCCACATAGTGCTCCATACAGAATAATGGGCCTCACATAGTCCTCCATACAGAATAATGGGCCTCACATAGTCCTCCATACAGAATAATGGACTCCACGTGGTCCTCCATACAGAATGGGCCCCACGTAGTCCTCCATACAGAATAATGGCCACACATAGTCCTCCATACAGAATAATGGCCACACATAGTCCTCCATACAGAATAATGGACTCCACGTGGTCCTCCGTACAGAATGGGCCCCACGTAGTCTTCCATACAGAATAATGGGCCCCAAACAGTCCTCCATACAGAATAATGAGCCCCACATAGTCCTCCATACAGAATAAACATTGAAACATTGGCAAGAAGTATTTTTGTAAATACCTCTTGTTGCTATTCTTGCCTGAGTCGGCGCTATAGCTGACCGCTCACTGGGCATCCATCATGCGACCCCAGCTGTAGCCTGCTCTGACATCTGCTGATGTCAAGTCAAGTTCTGGGAACCCAGAGGCGTGACCCAGTGACACGCACCCCCAAGTGACTGGGCTGTGGGCAGCGTTTCACTGAACGTCACACCCCAGCATCCAGAGAGCGCTTTCTCTATCTCTCTTCTGCATTCATTGGCCGCAAGCGTGTGCTGGATGCTGGATCACATAGATTAGTGTCACTAACCAAACAACAACATGAAGACCAAGAAGATCTCCAAACTTGTCAGGGACAAAGTTGTTAAGAAGTACAAGTCAGGGTTGGGTTAAAAAAAAATATATTCCAATCTGTGATAATCTCTGGGAGCACCATCAAATCCATTATTATCAAATGGAAAAAACATGGCACCACAACAAACCTGCCAAGATAGGGCCGTCCACCAAAACTTTCGGACCAGGCAAGGAGGGCATTAATCAGAAAGGCAACACAGAGACCAAAGGTAACCCCGAAGGAGTTACAGAGTTCTCAAGCAGAGATTGGAGCATCTGTCCAAACGACCACCATAAGCCGTACACTTCATAGAGGTGGCCTCTATGGAAGAGTAGGCAGAAAAAAAGCCTTTACTAACACGCAAAAATTGTAAGGCTCATACTGAGTTTGCCAAAAGACATGTGGAAGACTCCCCAAATGTATAGAGAAAGGTGCTGTGGTTAGATGAGACTAAAATTGAACTTTTTGGCCATCAAGGTAAACACTTTGTCTGGCGCCAAGTCAACACAGCTCATCATCCCAAGAATACTACTATCCCCACAGTGAAGAATGGTGGTGGCGGCATCATGCTGTGGGGATGTTTTTCAGCAGCTGGGACAGAGAAAATAGTCCAAGTCGAGAAGATGAATGGTGCGAAACACAGGGATATTCTTGAGCTAAATCTGTTTCAGTCTGTCAGTGATTTGAGACTGGGATGGAGGTTCACCTTTCAACAAGACAATGACCCGAAGCATACTGCTAAAGCAACACTGGAGTGGTTTAAGGGGAAACGTGTAATGTTTTGGAGTTGCCTAGTCAAAGTCCAGACCTTAATCCAATTGAGAATCTGTGGTCAGACTTGAACAGTTCATCAGAGGAAACTATCTAACTTGAAGGAACTGGAGCAGTTTTGCCTTGAGGAATGGGCAATAATCCCAGTGGCAAGATATATGGAAAGCTCATAGAGACTTACATACAGACTTGCAGTTGTAATTGCAAAAGGAGGCTTTACAAGTTACTGACTTTAGGGGGTGAATAGTTATGCACACTGAAGTTTTCAGTTATTTTGTCCTATTTGTTGTTTGCTTCATAAAAAAAGAAAACCAAATGTTCACAATTGTAGGCATGTTCTTTACATAAACTGATGCAAACCCTCCAAAAAACCCCGTGAATTTCCAGGTTGTGAGGAAGCAAAACACAAAAAATGCCAAAGGGGTGAATAGTTTCACAAGCCACAGTATGAATATCTGGCAGAGCTGTGTGTGTCTGTATGTACATGTAGCAGAACTGTGTGTATGTATATGTGCATATGTAGCAGAGCTGTTTGTGTATAATACACACTGCAGAGAGACACCAACAATAGATTTCTTACCTCTCTATTCTACCCTATTACATTAAAATTAGGATAATGACCCCTCTACTTTACATGACCAGGGAAGTTTTAATTAATAGTAAAATGTTTTTCCTATTTTCTGCTGTCTAAACCTGGGGTGCGTCTTATGGTAAGGTGCGTCTTATAGTCCAAAAAATCTGGTATATTATTTTTACTAAAGAACTACATTTAAAATCCTACATTTTGTTTTTGGAAACTGTCAACAAGGAGTTGAGCCGATTCCCTACACTGCAGTGGAACAGCAAGCTCCTACGTTAGTTTACTATATGGGGGTTGAATTAATGACTACATCAAATATCAACCAAGCCATATCAAGCAAGGAATGTTGAGAGATTTCCACCCCAAAGCCTGGAGAATTACTCTGGTCTATAATAAAAAGAGCTTATAAGTCATAATCCATAGATGTCATGCAATGCAGAAAACGTTACATGCTTTAAATGGGATTATATGTCAACAGTGAATGCATGTTTATATGTGAACTTACACTTTATATCAATATTTAATGTGCCCCTTTTATATTCAGGTCATCTTATTATTTTGGGTTAAATACTAAAAGTGTTGGCATAGAAAACAGGCATTTCTTTTTTAACAAGCATTTAGAGAACCTCAGAGAGGATATATAGTAAGAATGGCAAATATCATTGTGATATATTAATAGTGCACAATGCTCATCAGCAGTTTTTCCTTATGTTCCTCTAATTCATTAGCTGGATCTATATTATTGCTCCTGGTAGAGGAATAGCTGGAGAAATCATCCCACCAAAAGAAAACGAATGTCAAACCAATGTTTGTTGTTTTCAGCCTTTTATACCAATGAAAGTATAGAAAGTCTAAAACATAGTGTGCCAAAGACTTGATTCTACTATTCTTATTTATAACTACCATATAAAGTTGTTTGCTAAGAACAGAGCAAACTGAAAGTCTTATGGTGATATATAGATGTTAAAGAGCCATAGTTTTCATGGAAAGTTTATTTTTGATGAGGCTCAGCTCTGCTACATCTGTATTATATATGATATAACATACCAGATGATGCAGGTTAAGAGCACATAATAACTGTGCTAGTATGGCTCTGCATATGTTCCCTTACTGTAATTAGTGCATGTAACATGCTACAACTGTAGAAAAAGACTTAGGCCATATTCATGTATTCAGTATTTGGTCAATATTTTACATCAGTATGTGTAAGCCAAAACCAGGAGTGTGTGAAAAATACATAAGTGGTGAAGTGTTTCTATTACACTTTTCCTCTGATTGTCCCACTCCTATCTACCAATATAAATGTAGGAGAGAAGTCACATAAGGATAGGTCCCCAGCAAAAGAAGATCGCCTTCTAGTGGCTGCTGGGCACGCATGAATTGGCCAAATTATGTGCAAAAAGTATCTTCGTTTTTTCTATTTTCTAGAGCAGTAATGCAATTCATATTTCATATATTTCATTTTCACATGCTATAGCACTACAGAGTGCAACTTTATTTCCAAGATACCACACCACAGACACAGCATCACAGTAACAATGGCAGCCACATAGCACCAACACCCAGTGAAAGGAGCCGTGAGGCAGCCATTGTTGTTGTGCCTGTGGGGTGGTATGACCTGTAGCTGTGGGGGCTTTCCCTGCAGCATCGGTGCTGTAGGGCACCTGGATCGTTCCCCCTACTATTTGCCGAACCTTTAAGGTTATGGAAGAGGTTCACAGTGACGTGGCAGTGAGCTTCATACTGTTTTCTCAGAATGCTAAGTTCTAGATGTGAGGTCCACGTCTTTTCTACAAATGTAGTACAGTGCATATAATATGGCACCCTCAGAAGTGTATAGGCCAATACTGTACCGCCATATGCCTTAAATTTCAGGTTTTTCCTGTAGCTCATACAGAATCCCATAGAAAAATAATTGTGCCATGCTTCCCCAGATGTTGTGTTATGGAGAAATTCTCTTTACAAGCATTTCTTCAAGATAAGAATGCCTTTGTACTATGGAGCACCAAACAGAGCACATAACATGATTGCATCTCTGCAGGGCAGAATCTAGGGACTCTGTGCTTCTGTACAGCCTCCACCATGTGCATTACACCGAAGAATGCACCAAAATCCAACAGTGACGGCCCCTATCATGTCTGGTGATAATGCTGTCTGGACTGCTTACAATATACAGTACATATTACAACATATATATCTGGCCAAGACTCCATTCTCATACTGTTTGTGAACTATACACTGCATATGCCTAGCAGTTCATAGGGCTCCGTGTTGGGATGGTCCATTTTTGGTAGTAGACTACACTTATTTACAATGCAGTGCCATAAACAAGTGTACAGCAAGGTATACATCTTATTAAAAATGGGAGTATACATTGGCTTATGTTCCACATTGCATCATGATATACATTAGGAGATCTTCCTGACACATATCTTGGGCGGACAGTCCTTAGATGGGAGTACTCACAGGCCAAAATAAATATCTTATTAGACCGATAGCTAAAGCTATGAAACATTTGTACTTACTGGCCAATAGACAAGTTTCAAGGTTCGTAACGAAATGTGAAACACTCCTAATTATATACGTCATCAATATTCATCATGTCATCATCTAAGACTAAAATCATAAAAAAATGACAGAAAAACAATTTGGCACATATAAACTTTCCACCATTGCCCTTTATCCACAGCAGTGTTAGTGTTCTGGGGTCAGCAATATCAGTGTCCGCCACCTTGGAAGACCCTCTTGCACTGGGTATTATCAGATTAACCCCCAACAAAAATTCTGCTACTTTTTGGTATCCTGATCCAAAATCTCATCTGGTGTGATATAATGAAATAGTTAGAACAACACTGTACACCACTGCCATGCTCACATCACTAGAGGACTAGATGGCCAGACCAGGTGCTCCTTCCTACCGCGCTGTAGGAAATGTACTGCTCCTTGCCTGTGACTGAGGCACGTGAGGTGCTAGACAATTTATTAGTGCAACAGCTTAGCAATCGGAAGCCACTTTTTCTGAAGAGATCATCTTCCCTTGAAATGTGAAGTTCTGCTGAGGGTCACTCTTCAAGATATCGTTCTTCATTACTACACACTGGGTAATGGTCCGCACTACAACGTTATGTATGTAATAAAATTGTGCATTTACTTTCCTTCTCAACAGAGCCATTCCTTCACGTATTTCTGCTCAGAATGTCTCATAGCGTGGCAAGAACACGTGAAAAGGAAATGATTATAGTCAACACTGTCTGCCCAGCTCCAAACACCAAAGCTTCTAGAGGTGCCATGTTCTTCCCCGCAACTTGATAGATGCCTGCAACTGCTGCACCTGTAAAAGGATGAAGATTGCATGTTATCAACAACCGATCAGACAGCGAAACGTTACCTCCCTCACTGGTCAGAAGGGCCCGACTAAGGCCATGTGCAAGAGTTTTTTACCTCAGTATTTGGAGAGTTTTTTACCTCAGCATTTATCTAAAAGCTAAAACCAGGAGTGGGTGATAAATACCGAAATGGTTTCCATTATACTTCTCCTCTGACTGTTCCACTCTTGGTTTTGGCTTACAAATACTGAGGTAAAAAACTCACCAAATACTCAATGTGTGAACGTGGCCTGAGAGGAGAAGCATGACTGCTGTATGTAGACCACTTTACATAATGGTTTTTATCCACTACCTTTAATACAGGGTCTAACTGTTAAACTAGCTTAACCCCTTAGTGCAAAATGAACTACATGACGTACGTCAAGCTCTGCTAGTGGTACCTGGTAAGCGCACATACCTCAGCCCCCATGATATGATTAAGGGGTACTGATGGGTTACCATAGTAGCCAGAGGACTACTGAAGACCCCATTCACTGCCATCTTGGAACTCCTGACACAGGCTGGGCTTCATAGGAGACTGTGACTTTTACTGTATACTGCAATACTGTGATGCTTCAGTATATACTATAAGTGCAATAAAAATGATCAAAACATCATATGCACCTCAAATTGGTATCACTAACGAAAAGTCCTACTAGTCTCACAAAGGGACTTGTGAGACTAGTATGTTATTTAAAAAGAAAAAAAAAGTTTTTAAGCGTTATTAAAGTAATATAAAAATAAAAAAAACAAAATCACAGAATTAATATAAAAAATGGTTTGTTAAAATAAAAAAACTGCAAAAACGACACATTATTGATATGATCATAACAATCCTTACTATAAAACTATATCACTTTTCATCCCGTACAGTGAACGCAGGTAAACAAAAGAATATGAAAAACTAGATCATAAGTTATTTTATTAATCTTGGCTGTAAGAAAATTAAATAAAAAGTAATAAAAATAATTATGTATTTCAAATTGGTATAACTAAAAATCATAGCTCAATATTCAAGCTTTCATACAGTTCAGTAAACAGAAAACTGGAAAAATTAGGGCTCATAAAATATGACTTAAAAAAAGATTATTTTTTTTTAAAAAGTGATTTTTCTCGTGAAACAGTAGCATGACATGAAAAAGTTTTTTTAATGGGTGGGTATAAACTTAATCAGATTAACTCACAGAATAAAGTTAAGACATAAAAAAGGGATCAAAAATGTGTATGTATGCAAAGATGGTTTCCAGGAAAAACTACAGCTTGTTCTGCAAAAAATCAAGCACTGATACAGCTCCATTTACACAAGATAAAAAGATATGGGTATCAAAATATGGTGACCCCCGAAAAATATTTTTCTTTAAAAAAAATTTTTTTGTGCAAAAGTAACAAAACCTAAAAACAAAAACCTAACCTAACCAAATCTAAATTTGGTATTGTCGTGATCGTATCAACTCATATAATAAAGATAACTTGACAATTGTACTGAATGGTGTGTAAAAAAAACCACAAAAACAAAATACAGAATGTTCAAAAAGTCTCATGTACAACAAAGTGGCACAAATGAAACCTACAGCATGTCACACAAAAAAATAAGTCCTCATACAGCTCCAGTGATAGAAAATTGCGAAACTTATGGCACTCAGAATACGGCAACCCCCAAATTTATTTTTTTCAAATTAATAAAACTTAAATAAAACTACATTAATTTTGTACTAACCTAAGAGCAAAGGCAAAACTTTATTTGTTCAGAGTAAAATTTAAAATGTAAAAAAAAAAACAGCGGCAGATCTGTTGCTTTATGTTACTTCAAGTAGTTAATAAAAGTTTCTTACTACATTACCACAAAATGATGCCAGTGACAAATACAACTTGTCCAGAGAAAAAAAATCCACCATTTTTTAGGTACCTTTTTGATATTTTGGGTAAACTTGATCTATTAATTTGAAAACAGCATGGAAATAATCTGCAATACAGTTACATATACAGGTGCATTTCACTAAATTAGAATATCATCAAAAAGTTAATTTATTTCAGTTCTTCAATACAAAAAGTGAAACACCTATATTATATAGAGTCATTACAAACAGAGTGATCTATTTCAAGTGTTTATTTCTGTTAATGTTGATGATTATGGCTTAATGAAAACACAAAAGTCATTATCTCAGTAAATTAGAATAGTTAACAAAAAACACCTGCAAAGGCTTCCTAAACATTTAAAAAGGTCCCTTAATCAGTTTCAGTAGGCTCCACAATCATGGGGAAGACTGCTGACTTGACAGATGTCCAGAAGGCAGTCATGGACACACTCCACAAGGTCCCAGAGTTCCAATTTTCATTTGGAAATCAAGGTCCCAGAGTCTGGAGGAAGAGTGGAGAGGCCACAATCCAAGCTGCTTGAGGTCTAGTGTGAAGTTTCCACAATCAGTGATGGTCTGGGGAGCCATGTCATTTGCTGGTATAGGTCCACTGTGTTTTATCAAGACCAAAGTCAGCGCAGCCGTTTACCAGGAAATTTTAGAGAACTTCATGCTTTCCTCTGTCGGCAAGCTTTTTGGAGATGGAAATTTCATTCTCCAGCAGGACTTGGCACCTGTCCACACTGCCAAAAGTACCAATACCTGGTTTAAAAACAACAGTATCACTGTGTTTGATTGGCCAGCAAACTCGCCTGACCTTAAAGCCATAGAGAATCTATGGGGTATTGTCAAGAGGAAGATGAGAGACACCAGACCCAACAATGCAGACGAGCTGAAGGCTAGAGGAGAAACGCCTTGGGGGCCACGATTATGGACAGCTATTAAGGGAAGCACATCTATTTCGCAGAGGTTCTTTTGAATGAGACCGGCGACATGGAATAGGGAACATGGTGCTTTCTGTGGCACACCAGCCCTAAATCTCCCCTGATGATTCTGTTATGAGAGGAAACGCGTCAGGAGTGATGTTCCTATACTACCTGGACACATGAGTGGCATACGGTTCTAGGTTTGGATCGGTCTGGGCAGCTTGCTTATCTAACTAAGACTTCTAATGGTGAGACTGTTCCATTATCTATTAATGCATGAACTCTAAAAGTAACCACATGGTATGTTCTCTGCTTTATACAGCTATCAAATGCCCATGAACTTTGATCCTAAATGAAATAGGATACACAACAGTTAATAATTGTGACTGGCTATTGCTTGCACAGGGTACGTGCCCCTGTAGAGGCTATTGTACAGACAATCTTGTATGTATCACCTTTGCTTGATTCACTGCACTTTAAGCACTTGTGGCACTATTTTTTTTGTACTTTAGGTCTATATGACCTTTTTAAAGATCTATTAGGTTTTATAAACTATATTAAAAGTTATGTTTTATTTACCACTTATTTGCTTTGGCTACGAATGGTAGAATCTGTGCTCTAAGGGTAAAACACCTATCTAGGATCGTCATAGGGATACTCAAGGCTAGACGAGGAGGAGCAGGGGTGCCTTCACTTGCGTTGCCTATTAGGGTGCCAACCTCTGCGGATAGGTAGGGCGCATGATTTAAGGTCTTATAGGGATATTGTAGTGGTTATTTTGCCACCTTCAACCCCTTATTTATGTACACTTATTGGATTGTTATTATTTATTATTTTTTGTATATCATTTTTTTCCCTTATTTCTCACTTCGCAACTTTTAAAGTATTTGTCTTTTAATAATAAGGGCTTCTTCCAGGGCCGGCATCAGCACCCGGGCAAGTACCAGGGCCCTAAGCAGGCGAGGGGGCCCACTCATGGTCGGGCACCCCGCCATGCTATGGGCGGAGGAGAGCGGTGCCAGAGCCCGCCCTTTTTCCCCGCTTGCTCAGGGCCCCGGCAGCCGGATACTTACCTCTCCCCGTGCCTCCGCAGATCCGCTGTCTTCCTGCTGTGCGCTCCCTGTGACGTCTCAGGTCAGAGGGTGCGGTGACGTCTTTCCACCGCGCCCTCCCCTGAGCCATCACAGGCAGCGCAGAGCGGGAAGAAGCCGGCGACGCTGGAGTCTGGATCTGAGCAGCGGCAGCAGGTGAGGAAGAGTGAGGTGAGTATTTGATTTTTTTTTTTTTCATGTATGGAGGCATGGGGCATTATATGGGGGGGTGACATCCTGCATGGGGCACTATATGGGGAAGGGGGGTGACATCCTGCATGGAGCATTATATGGGGGGGGTGACATCCTACATGGGCATTATAAAGAGGGGGGGTGACATCCTGCATAGGGCATTATATGGGAGGGAGAGGTGACATCCTGCATGGGGCATTTTAAAGAGAGGGGGGTGATATCCTGCATGGGTCATTATATGATTATATGGGGGGAAAGGGACATCCTGCATGGGGCATTATATGGGAGGGGGACATCCTGCATGGGGCATTATATGAGGGGGGAAAGGGACATCCTGCATGGGGCATTATATGGGGGAAAAAGGGACATCCTGCATGGGGCATTATATGGGGGGAAAGGGACATCCTGCATGGGGCATTATATGGGGGGGAAAAGGGACCTCCTGCAAGGGGCATTATATGGAGGGAAAGGGATGGGCATTATATGGGATGGAAAGGGACATCCTGCATGGGGCATTATATGGAGGGGAAAGGGACATCCTGCATGGGGCATTATATGGGGTGGAAAGGGACATCCTGCATGGGGCATTATATGGGGGGGAAAGGGACATCCAGCATGGGGCATTATATCGGCATTATTTGGGGGGGGAAGGGACATCCTGCATGGGGCATTATATGGGGGGGGAAGGGACCTCCTGCAAGGGGCATTATATGGGAGGAAAGGGATGGGCATTATATGGGATGGAAAGGGACATCCTGCATGGGACATTATATGGAGGGGAAAGGGACATCCTGCATGGGGCATTATATGGGGTAGAAAGGGACATCCTGCATGGGGCATTATATGGGGGGGAAAGGGACATCCTGCATGGGGCATTATATGGGGGGGAGAAGTGATATCCTGCATGGGGCATTATATGGGGGGTGACATCCTGCATAGGGCATTATATGGGGGGTGACATCCAGCATGGGGCATTATAAGGGGTGAACAGCCTGCATAAGGTATTATGTGGGGGGAACAGCCTGCATGGAGCATTATATGGGGGCCAGTATCTTGTATGGAGCATTATAAGGGGACCAGTATCCTGTACGGAGCGTTATATGGGGTCCAGTATCCTGTACGAAGCGTTTTATGGGGGCCAGTATTCTGTATGGAGCATTATATGGGGGCCAGTATTCCGCATGGAGTGTTATATGGGGGCCAGTATTCCGTATGGAGCGTTATATGGGGGCCAGTATCCTGTATGGAGCATTTTATGGGGGCCAGTATACTGTGTGAAGCGATTCGCCGCTTTCTGAGCTATTGTGGAATTTACAATAGATATCACTCATGTAATGTAAGAAGTGGAATCTTTGCATTGTACTATACCTATATTTCTCTGCAGTATCTGTGCATCATGAACCGTGGTATGTGTTAAAGGGGCCCACTGAGACTCTTTCGCCCGGGGCTCAGAAAAACCTGGAGCCGGCCCTGGTTTCTTCTCTTGTTAAACTGACTTTTGAATCCTTACATTTTTTACAATTTGGTTAGCCGGTTAGCCATGTTATCCTATATCTATAAATATATTGTGTAGTCATTTATTATTTAAAGTTATTCATTTTATGAAAAGTTTTAGTGTGTGAATTGTGACAATTCAAACTTTTTAAAAGGTCAGAAGACAATCAGGAAATCATTATTGCTGAAATCTTATTTTTAGAATAGTGCTGGGGAAAGGGTTTTTTTTTTAGCTGTGAATCACTGATCTCATATTGAAGATTTCAACTGTACAGATGGTAAAAAGAGTTTTATGGGTACAATTCTCCAACTATAAATGTAATATTAAAGACACAAAAGAAAATAGAGGATTATATAACTATGATTTGATTTCCTCCTGAGAAAAGGAATAAATAACACAAATTCAGTACCCAATGTGTAAATTGTTCTAATCCCTAAAAATTGTTTTCATGATAAAAAACTACCAAAGAGCACCATCACTTAATATTAATGAATTAAAAAACACCAGTTACGTGCAAAAATAAACACTTTATTGGTTATTTAGTTAGCTAATGAAATGAGACTAGTGAATGTAAAAAAAACACCAGTTACATGCAAAAATAAATACTTTATCAGTACACAAATTAATTATCCAGTTAGTTAAAAGCAACACTGAAAACAATTGGACAAAAAGGTTAAAACAATATGTCCAGAGGCAAAGCTCTAGCCGGTTAAATTACACCTTAATTATCAATAAATAATAAATGTGAATTTTACAAATTTAAAAAATACTTATAAACAAAAAATAAGGTAGGCTGAAAGGTAGGAATATAGAAAGATGATAATCCAGGAGGTCAATGGGAAATTCCCACTATATCAATTGATAAATTGATAGAACAGTATTGACTCAAGTTCATTCCTGTGGTGTTACGCTGCTCCTCTGTTCTGGCTCCAATGAACTTGATTCTGTTCTGTCATTTATGGGAGTGGGAGGTTCAGATGGAGGATGTTAGTCTTCTATCATTAGCAGAGTGGAGAGCACGGGCAGGGTAGAAGGGAAAGATGAGGAAAATGACTTAGGTTGGTGCAGCACTGCGGAGAGCTTTGTGGGTGAGTGTGATTAGTTTTGTGTTGTATTCTGTTGCAGATATGCAACCAGTGCAATGACTGGCACAGGGTGGAGGCATCGGTGTAGCAGCTGGACAGAAATATGAGCCTGGCTGCTACATTCAGGATAAATTGGAGATGGGAGAGTTTAGTGACAGGAAGACTAATTCGTAAAGAATTGCAGTAGAGAAAACGACAATGAATCAGAGTGACTGTAAAAGTTTTTTAAGTTTTAAAAGGAAAGAAAAGGTCAGATTTTGGAGATGTATTGAGGTGCAAGTGATATGAGCAAGTGAGTGATTAGGTGTAGGGAGTAAAGGAAAGGTCTAAGTCAAATATAATCCCAAAACAGCGGGTATGCAGCCTGGGACTTATGGCAGTACCGCATATGGAAATTGTAATATCAGGTTTAGTTGGGTTACTAAACGGAGGAAACGCAAGAAATTACATTTTGGAAAGATCCAGTTTCAGGTAGAGAGAGGGCATAATGTTAAAGATAGGAAAATCATTAGAGACTTTAGTAACAGCACTTTCTGTAGTGTGTAAAGAGTAGAAACCAGATTGTTAAGGGTTGAAAAGAGGTATCTGAAAGATAGTAGATTAGACAAGAATAGACCATGCATTCCAGGTGTTTAGAGTTGAAGGGGAGATTAGAGACAGGACTGTAATTAGTAGACCAGATATGGTCTGTGGTTGTTTTTTAAGTAATGGGGTAATGATAGATTTTGAAAGAGAAGAGAAAGATAACAGAAGAAAGAGAGAGGTTTAATATTTAAATTAGGTGGCAGTGACAGTTGGGGAGAGGGACTGGAGGAACTGTGAGGCTGTGTGCCCACGGTGCGTTTTTTTAAGCGTTTCCGCAGCGGCAAAAAAACTGCAGAAACGCTTAAAAAACACATGGTAGAAGGCCTGCCATGTCCCCCAATGATAATCCGCATGTGCTGTGCACATGCTGCGGAAATTTCCGCTGCGGATTATCATTGCAGAAAAATCCGCAGCACAACCATTTCGCGGCATCGGTAAAGAGGGATCCTTAGAGGTACTGAAGACAGCAGGAGAAGGGATGCTTTATCGGGAACGAGTGCTCGGGCTGAAATTATGTCCGGTACTTGAGGGAAAGACTTTAACCTGTTGTGCCCTATCCCACATGCTCCATTGTAATGACTGTGAATATTTTAGTAAAAGTTTGACTGTTGAAAAGGACTTGGTGTCCCCTAGATTGTGTGCAGCAGTTCCAGAAGATGGAAGTCTGGAGTCTGCGGACGCCTATTTCCCACAAGAGAGTGTGATGCACCCCACACTGGGAAAGGGCACAATTAGCCTGTAGGGTGCTAGAGCATGCAGGAGTCACAGCAGCTTGCTCACGACTACCTCGCTCGGGCACCTTACACTATGATGGGTTTGGGAGACAATTTCCTGTTGGATAATTTTTTCTTTTTTAATGAGTGAACAGCTCGTCCACTCTGAGAATGATGTTAGGGACCTGTGCTTTAGAACTGAAGAGAGAGTGAAAAGTGTAATTTTGGATTATTGGACAGTGAGGTGATGAAAGTAGTAAAGTCAGTTTTAAGAATAAACTTATAGTGGATGAAGTCTTTTGATAAGCATGACTATACTGTAATTTGTTTTAATTTAGTTATCTAACAAGATGAATTCATGTACCAATAAAGTGTTTATTTTTAGATGTTTTTTACTTTTATTATATTAATGGATGGGAGATAGATTGTTAGTATTATGACATATATGTGGGAGCTTTCTGCAGTAAGACCCAATACTTCAGATGAGGTTGCCCAAAGTGGTCCAAAACAAGAGACCATCAATGCCAAGATATGCCTAGTGGTGCTGTGGGAATGTGGTTGTAAATGGGGAAACATTTAGCAGACGTTTCCATGCTTTCTCTATGTTCACATGAGTTTTCTTTTTACTTCCATTTCCTCCAACATTTCAATCACATTTTATTGGCTTCCAACTAAAACTGGTCATACTCTTTGAGAGCACTTGATATGTTTTTCAGATCTAAGATTCAAATAAATATACCCCTAGTAAGCCTTTTTTATATCTTTTTGTTCTGTACACTGAATATAGATACAAAGTGGTAATCACCGAAGTATGCTTAGCGCGTCACCACCTATCAAGCCTACAATTACATCTGGCCTAAATTCTTAATCACTCACTGTAGTGACAATACAAGCTCTGAGCACTTTTTATATTAGTTCTTTCAGCAAGAGGTTTAATTTACTCTGAAAATACTCTATTTCAAGGGATAAAGGGGATTTACAGCCAGGAAAAAAACATTTTGAAAACAGCTTGCAATGTTCTAAATGAACAAAAGAAGCCATACTCGCCTTAGTAATCCAATGCCACTCTGCTTCCAACTTTTCCCAGGTGCCCACCCAGACTAACTGCCCTCAATCTTGATGTTCCAACTCTAACTTGAGACTGCTACAGCCAGTGATTGGTCACAGCAGACAAATGTCTTTGTGGGGACGTCAGTGCTCATGATGGATGCACAGAAACCAGGGGGGACTGGGAGACATTAGAATTTGTGCAGTGGGGATCGCTATGGTATATATAGTTTCTTTTGGGTTAGGATTAAACACCATTAATACTTTGGATACAGAAAGAAGTACGGAGATGTGTTTAACTACTTATAGACAGTCCACAAACGTTGAACATCCGGGAGTCCTGCATTCTGATAAGTCACGGCATAGTGGAGCAGCTACATGACATTGCGCAGCTGCAGAAGTGGGGAGCTGGCTGTCAGGCACAGCCAGACTCCACATGTAAAAGGCAAAGAGGGTTTGTTACTGTCTCAAAGTAATCTTTTATATGGTTCCTGCCCAATCAGATTCATTTGGGTAGTGTAGATTTATATACTATATAAACCTACTTATCTATATAGATTGCAACTCATGATTGTGTGTGGATTTGCCCTTCATATTGTTTAGTATTTAATGTATGATTTTGATATGTATTATAAAAATAAAGTATTTATTTTACATTTACTATTATATGGTGTGCAATTCACCATACATGTTCATTCTGACAGTAAAAAGGTTAAGGGGTGTGAGGAATGGCAGCAGAGAGATCCCGCAGAATCCCACCGCTGCCACCACTGTGAAGAATGGCAGCAGAGAGATCCCGCAGAATCCCACCGCTGACACCACTTGTGACGAATCCACACCTCGCCACCCACTTGACGTCACAATGTCAGACGGATCAAGTGATAAGGATCTGCCCTTTGCACCGTGACGTTCCACACCCCCTCAGGGACGCTTAGGGTCAGATTGGTACAGTTCTACACAGACACCCCCTGTCCACGCGAGTACAGGAAGGCACCGGGAGTGAGAAGAGGTGGGCTACTCAGTCACTGACGTGGCACCACACTCGCTCACACCCCCGACAGGCTGAGAGGTCCCTTCACTAGCCCCAGTGAAGCAGAACCTTTTCGGCCTGGTCGAGCTGCCACCAGTTTCTATTAGATATAAGTCCCCAATCCGGTAACGGGGATTATATCGCAGGGCTGTGGAGTCGGTAAACCAAACCTCCAGTTCTGACTCCTCAATTTCCATGACGCCGACTCCGACTCCACGACTCCGACTCCCTCATACATGGCTCATGTTTAAGTGATAAATTTACTGTAGCACAGATTCATCTCAGCTTAAACTCTAGACCCTTAGATCAAGAATAGGGCAGACATTTATAGGACCTTTATCTTTCCCAAATTCTTATGAAAAAAATATTCCCCACAAACTGCATTGAAATACTGTACCCAATTTATTATATATTTTAGGAGTTGGAGTCGGTCCATTTTATACCGACTCCACCAAAATGGACACCAAATCCGACTCCACAGCCCTGTTATATCGGACCAGAAACCCGCCCAGGTAGCATGAGGATTAAGCCAAACAACGAACGTGTGGGTACGTGGATCGGGATAAAAGAGCAACCCAAGGTTAAATTAGATATTTAATAGCCTTAAGGGCACACTAGACATTACACTATATACATAAGGGCTACACATACATAATGATCAGAGATGCAAACACAATAGTAGTGATACAAAAGATATAAAGCAGTTATTAAGAGTTAATTACCAGTCAGATGAAAGACCAGGCTTGAGAGGGAGGGGCTGCCACATGGGAGGCTTGTGGGGCCCTCTCTCTTTGTTGCAGGACTTCTCCCACAGGATGTATCCTCGCAACCTCCCAGGGAAAAAGACAATAGAGCCAGGGCTGCTGGGCTCTTAACCCCTCTGGGTCACTCCCCCACCTGCCTCCTGGCTGAACCTAAATCTCCACCCCTGGCCTCTCTCAGCTAAAAACCCCAAAAACTAAAATGGGCTATACTTCCTTAATGGACGATCCTAGGGAGCCAGTTTTGGTGTCATCGGATCCATCCGGGCCCCTGCTACGCGTGGATACCAAGCAGAGTTGCCCTAGGGGCTCCCGCAAGGCTGGGCCATGTATCTCCCTTTCCCTATGCGCTGGACTGTGCTGAAAGCCAGGGTGACATTCATCCGGTTCATGTGCTTCCAAAAATCTATTTGGTGTATCACTGGGATGTATCATGTTCCCATAACTCGGTGTTGAAATATAATTGTCTGATACAAAGAACATGCCGCATGGCTTGGAAGCCACAGGGAGCTTTTCTGTGCAGCTCCACAGCTGCTGTGAGGCATTTGTCACTCCCAGCCTCTCGGCCCCCTCCGTTGCAGAGTGTCCGGTTACAGCTGTACACTCTGATCTGTATAATCCCCTGCCAAACAGGGCACAATGATTGACATGGGATTATGCCTTGAATATTCTTCACAAGGGGTAAATAATCAAATTTCCTAACGTGTCTGTTTTAGTAATTCTTCATTAAGTAACAATTCAGGAGCCTGTTATTTACAGCTCAAAATGTTGCTATTCCTCTATTATTTTTCCTGGAAGTAAATGACAAATTACAACTTGTCAAAGACGTGTTTCCCGACAAAGTATGACTTTGTCAGCACTGTCTAAAAAGGGTCAGAGTTCGTAGGAACATGCCTCATTGATAATGGGAATGGTAACACCCAGTTGTTAAATATTTCATACTTCCTAGGAGACGTAAGAGCAATATTACAATGAAGAGTTCTAAGAAAAATATACAGTTGTGCTCAAAAGTTTACATACCCCTGCAGAATTTTTCCTTTCTTGGCCTTGTTTCAGAGAATATGAATGATAACCAAAAAACTTTTTCTCCACTCATGGTTATTGGTTGGGTGAAGCCATTTATTGTCAAACTACTGCGTTTTCTCTTTTTAAATCTTAATGACAACCAAAAACATCCAAATGACCCTGATCAAAAGTTCACATACCCCAGTTCTTAATACCGTTTATTGCCCCCTCTAACATCAATGACAGCTTGAAGTCTTTTGTGGTAGTTGTGGATGAGGTTCTTGGCAAAAAGCCTCCAGTTCCTGTAAATTCCTGGGTTGTCTAGCATGAACTGCGCACTTGAGATCTCCCCAGAGTGGATCAATGATATTGAGGTCAGGAGACTGAGATGGCCACTCCAGAACCTTCACTTTGTTCTGCTGTAGCCAATGACAGGTCGACATGGCCTTGTGTTTTGGATCGTTGTCATGTTGGAACGTCCAAGTACATCCCATGAGCAGCAGTTTCCGGGCTGATGAGTGCAAATTTGCCTCCAGTATTTGCTGATAACATGCTGCATTCATCTTTCCTTCAACTTTTACCAAGTTTCCTGTGCCTTTGTAGCTCACACATCCCCAAAACATCAGCGATCCACCTCCATGCTTTACTGCAGGAATGGTGTTCCTTTCATCATAGCCCTTGTTGACCTCTCTCCAAATGCAACGTGTAACGGGTCTGGGAGGCGGAACCTCTGAGCTACTATACAAGGGGGCGGTCCTTGTAAGGGAGCGGGTGGCGACCAGGCAGGCAGTCACAGCAGGTGACCGGGACAGTCTCTAGAAGAACGGGCAGGAGGTCACGGCAAGTGACCGGGGCAGTCTCTGGATGAACGGGCAGATGGTCACGGCAAGTGACCGGGGCAGTCTCTGGGTGAACGGGCAGATGGTCACGGCAAGTGACCGGGGCAGTCTCTGGGTGAACGAGCAGATGGTCACGGCAAGTGACCGGGGCAGTCTCTGGGTGAACGGGCAGATGGTCACGGTAAGTGACCGGGGCAGTCTCTGGGTAAAGGGTTGGTACGACCTGTGGCGGCTGATGGTAGACGTGAGCTCCCAGGTGAGCAGGCGAGAGTCTCTGGATAAACGGGTGGTCACAGCATGTGACGGCGGAGCCTCCAGGAAGACCAACAGACAGGCGGCAGATGAGCGCTCCCAGGTGAGCGGGCAGAAGTCTCTGGACAGGCAGGTGGTCACAGCACGTGACGGCAGAGCCTCCAGGTAGGCTAGCAGGCAGGTAGCAGGAGTGCGCTCCCAGGTGAGCGGGCAAGTTGGTCCATAGACAGACTGACAGGAGTAGTAAGGCAGACCGTCGGACCTCAGGCTAGCAGGCAGGTAGCAGGATATCAGGCAGGAATTAGACAGCAGACTGGCAGGAATCTGGCAGGTAACTGGCAACGGGACCTGAGGGCTGAAGCAGAGTAGTGAACAGTGCTACAACATTGCTCGGGCACCTCCATTTTGGAGGAGGTGCCTTTTATATGGGAGGTCCTCCGGCAATTGGCCGGGGACTCCTTAGGACGGCGCGCGCGGTCCCTTTAAGAGAGGGGGAGCGCGCGCTTGCGCGCGCGCCCTAAGCACACTGCCGGGGAAGGAGCGCAGCCGGAAGCAGCGGGGAGAGCAGCGCTGGAGGACGCTGCGCCAGGAGCGGGGAGGTGAGAGGGACGGCGTCTCTGCCTAGAACGGGGCAGAGACGCCGATGCTACAGTACCCCCCCCTTTAGGCCCCCTCTTTTTTTGGCCAGAAAGAAATTTCTCAAGGAGAAGCGGGGCGTTGATGTTCTCCCTGGGTTCCCAAGTTCTCTCCTCAGGACCAAACCCCCTCCAATCTACCAGAAAAAAGGTCTTTCCTCTTACCCTCTTGGAGGCCAGAATACTCTCTACCTCAAAGACGTCATCAGCAGAAACCGGAGCAGGAGGGGCACCTGGATTATTGGAAAAAGAGTTAAAGACAACGGGTTTGAGGAGAGACACATGGAAGGAGTTAGGAATCCGTAAGGTGGCCGGGAGTTTTAGTTTGTAGGCCACCGGATTTATTTGCCTGAGGATTTCGAATGGGCCGATGAAGCGAGGACCTAACTTGTAGGAGGGTATCTTGAGCCGCACATGTTTGGAGGAGAGCTAAACCTTGTCTCCCGGACGGAATTGAGGCGGATCCAGACGTCTCTTATCAGCATATCTCTTCATCCGCTCGGAGGACAGAAGAAGTGCGGATCTAGTACTCTCCCAAATGGTAGAAAACTCGCTGACAAGAGACTGCGCGGCAGGGTTGTCCACAGAGGCGGAGACGGGAAACGGAATCCGGGGGTGCTGGCCAAAGACAACAAAGAACGGGGATTTGGAAGAGGACTCGCTCTCGTGGTTATTGTAAGAGAACTCGGCCCAAGGGAGGAGGTCCACCCAATCAGAATGGTGGGCATTAACAAAGTGCCGGAGATAGCTGGTAAGGATCTGATTGATCCGCTCCACTTGACCATTGGACTGAGGGTGGTAAGCGGAGGAGAAGTCCAGGGTGACGTCCAGCAGTTTACATGTGGCTCTCCAGAAGCGCGAGGTGAACTGAACTCCTCGATCCGACACGATGTGGAGGGGTAGGCCATGAAGACGGAAGATATGGCGGATAAAGTCCTTAGCCAGCTCAGGTGCAGATGGAAGACCAGGCAGGGGAATGAAGTGGGCCATTTTAGAAAAGCGGTCAGCGACCACCCAAATGACAGTACACCCGGCAGAGACAGGAAGATCGGTAATGAAGTCCATAGCGATGTGTTGCCACGGGGCAACAGGTATGGGAAGCGGCAGGAGATGACCAGCTGGTAAGTGTCTGGGAACCTTGTTGCGGCCACAAGATGAACATGCAGAGACGAAGTCTACCACATCCTTACGCAGGGTAGACCACCAGTAATGCCGGGAAATGAGTAGGAAGGTCTTTTTTTGGCCGGCATGGCCAGCAAGTTTAGAAGAATGACCCCAGTGAAGAACCGTCTCACGGTCAGGAGGCGCCACGAACGTCTTGCCGGGTGGAAGACGAGTCAAATCCAGGGGGGCCACATTCATCACCTTGGAGGGGTCGATAATGTGCATAGGCTCCTCCTCTTGGTCGGAGGACAGGAAGGATCGGGACAAGGCATCAGCTTTGACATTCTTGTCCGCCGGGCGGAAATGAAGGATGAAATCGAAGCGGGCAAAAAACAAAGACCACCGGGCCTGACGTGGATTAAGTCTCTGGGCATTTTGGAGATATGCCAGGTTTTTGTGATCCGTGTAGATGATCACCGGGTATAGAGCCCCTTCAAGCAGGTAACGCCACTCCTCCAGCGCCAATTTAACAGCTAACAGTTCTCGGTCTCCAATGGAGTAATTGCGCTCAGAGGAGGAGAAGATTTTAGAGAAGAAGCCGCAGGTTACCATTCTCCCGGAAGAAGACTTTTGGGTGAGCACCGCTCCGGCTCCAGAGGAGGAAGCATCAACCTCCAGGTAGAACTGTTTGTTGCAGTCCGGACGGTGCAGCACAGGGGCAGAGGAGAAGGCTTGCTTCAGGGAAAGGAAGGCCTCCTCAGCTTCGGGTGGCCATACCTTGGGATTTGCTCCCTTACGGGTGAGCGCAGATATGGGCGCAGTCCGAGACGAGAAGTGAGGAATGAAGAGACGATAGTAATTAGCGAAGCCCAGGAATCGCTGTATCGCCTTCAAGCCCTCCGGCCGGGGCCACTTTAGGACAGCAGAGAGCTTCTCGGGATCCATTCGCAAACCCGTCTGGGAGATAACGTAGCCCAGAAATGGAAGAGAGGTCTGCTCAAAAAGGCACTTCTCGTATTTAGCATAGAGGTGGTTCTGCCTGAGCCTCAGTAGGACCTGACGAACATCCCTCCGGTGTGAGGGAAGATCCGGAGAGAAGACCAAGATATCGTCCAGGTATACCACCACGCAGGAGTAAAGAAGGTCACGGAAGATGTCGTTGACCAGTTCTTGGAAGACGGCGGGAGCATTGCAGAGACCGAAGGGCATCACACGGTACTCATAGTGTCCGTCACGGGTATTAAATGCCGTTTTCCACTCGTCTCCCTGACGGATACGGACCAGGTTATACGCTCCACGTAGATCCAGATTGGAAAAGATCCTGGCGCCTTTAAGGCGATCAAATAACTCGAAGATGAGCGGAAGGGGGTATTTATTTTTAACCGTGATCTGATTGAGTCCTCTATAGTCAATACAGGGGCGTAGCGAGCCATCTTTTTTTTTGACAAAGAAGAATCCGGCTCCAGCCGGGGAAGTAGACTTCCGGATGAATCCCCTGGCCAGATTCTCCTCTATGTACTCAGACATGGCCCGGGTTTCGGCCGCAGACAACGGATAAATACGCCCACGGGGTGGAGTGGCGCCAGGAACTAGGTCAATCGGGCAATCATATGGCCTATGAGGTGGCAATGTCTCTGCTTCCTTCTTACCAAAGACGTCAGCATAGGTCCAGTAAGGAGCCGGAAGACCGGGTAAGTTAGCTGGGGTAGGTGGAGGACGAACCGGACGAACCGGAACCAGGCAGGTCTTATGGCATTCCGGCCCCCACCGGAGTACTTCACCGGAATGCCAGTTCAACACGGGTTCGTGTGTTTGGAGCCAAGGTAGACCTAGCAATAGGGAGTGGGAGAGTCCGGGCAACACATGGAAGGAGATTACCTCAGAGTGCAGCATTCCCACCTGCAGGGTTATGGGTTCCGTGGCGAGCAGGATGGTCACCGGAAGGAGTCTTCCATCCACTGAGGCGACCGACAAGGGTTCAGCCAGAGACTTGGTGGGAATACGGTATTTCTCAACCAGGGACTGGGAGATGAGGTTTCCAGCGGATCCAGAATCCAGGTGGGCGAGTTCAAAGTGACGGGTCTCTCCCCAGGAGATAGATACAGACAAAGTCAGGGTTGGAGAGGATTTATTTTTGTCTAGGGCGACCTCTCCGAGCGGTCCTAGACACTGGAGTTTCCCGGCCTCTCCGGGCAAGAACGAATTAAGTGCTCCTTACTGCCACAATAGAAGCAGCTCCCCTCGGCTCGGCGAGACTCCTGGCGAGATTTGACCATCTTGGTATGGTCGACCTGCATGGGCTCGGGTGAGTGTGCCCGGGGAGTGACAGAAGAGGAGACAGGTTTCTGGAAAGTAGGAGCTAGGCGGGGAAACCTTCCCTCTCGGGTGGTCTCTTTGGTACGTTCTTGAAACCGGATGTCAATCCGGGTAGCCAACGACACCAGGTCATCCAGGGTGGTAGGAATATCCCGACCGGCGAGCTCATCTTTAATCCGACCGGAAAGGCCCTCCCAGAAGACGAACACCAGGGCCTCATTATCCCAGGCAAGCTCAGAAGCGAGGGTGCGGAACCGTATGGCATATTGGCCCACGGTGAGACTCCCTTGACGGAGACGTAGCAAAGAGGAGGCAGATGAGGTCTTTCGTCCCGGTTCATTGAAGACTCTCCGGAAAGCAATGAGGAAAGACGACAGGTCGGACACCAGGGGATCCCCTCTCTCCCACAGGGGGTTAAGCCATGCCAGTGCCTCCCCAGTGAGATGGGACATGATGAATGCCACTTTGGCCCGGTCGGAGATAAACTGGTGAGTCAAGAGTTCAAAATGCAGGGTGCACTGGTTTATGAAGCCCCGAGCTTGAGCGGGGTCCCCTCCGAAGCGAGGAGGTGCAGACAGCCGGGGTCCGAGACAGGATGCCATGGTATTGGTGGGCAACGGTGCTGCCGGGGTGCGAGTCGTGACACTAGCGGTGGTTGCTGGTGGAGCAGACAGTGTGTCCAGGCGGGAGTTGACATTCCGCAGGTGGTTCAGGATGGACTCCTGCTGGGATCTCTGACGGGAGAGTTCATGGTATAGGTCAGAGAGCGAGGGAGCTTGGGTGCCACCGGGTTCCATGGCCCGAGCAAACTGTAACGGGTCTGGGAGGCGGAACCTCTGAGCTACTATACAAGGGGGCGGTACTTGTAAGGGAGCGGGTGGCGACCAGGCAGGCAGTCACAGCAGGTGACCGGGACAGTCTCTAGAAGAACGGGCAGGAGGTCACGGCAAGTGACCGGGGCAGTCTCTGGATGAAAAGGCAGATGGTCACGGCAAGTGACCGGGGCAGTCTCTGGGTGAACGGGCAGATGGTCACGGCAAGTGACCGGGGCAGTCTCTGGGTGAACGAGCAGATGGTCACGGCAAGTGACCGGGGCAGTCTCTGGGTGAACGGGCAGATGGTCACGGCAAGTGACCGGGGCAGTCTCTGGGTAAAGGGTTGGTACGACCTGTGGCGGCTGATGGTAGACGTGAGCTCCCAGGTGAGCAGGCGAGAGTCTCTGGATAAACGGGTGGTCACAGCATGTGACGGCGGAGCCTCCAGGAAGACCAACAGACAGGCGGCAGATGAGCGCTCCCAGGTGAGCGGGCAGAAGTCTCTGGACAGGCAGGTGGTCACAGCACGTGACGGCAGAGCCTCCAGGTAGGCTAGCAGGCAGGTAGCAGGAGTGCGCTCCCAGGTGAGCGGGCAAGCTGGTCCATAGACAGACTGACAGGAGTAGTAAGGCAGACTGTCGGACCTCAGGCTAGCAGGCAGGTAGTAGGATATCAGGCAGGAATTAGACAGCAGACTGGCAGGAATCTGGCAGGTAACTGGCAACGGGACCTGAGGGCTGAAGCAGAGTAGTGAACAGTGCTACAACATTGCTCGGGCACCTCCATTTTGGAGGAGGTGCCTTTTATATGGGAGGTCCTCCGGCAATTGGCCGGGGACTCCTTAGGACGGCGCGCGCGGTCCCTTTAAGAGAGGGGGAGCGCGCGCGCGCGCGCCCTAAGCACACTGCCGGGGAAGGAGCGCGTGCCGGAAGCAGCGGGGAGAGCAGCGCTGGAGGACGCTGCGCCAGGAGCGGGGAGGTGAGAGGGACGGCGTCTCTGCCTAGAACGGGGCAGAGACGCCGATGCTACACAACGTTTATGGTTTTGGCCAAAAAGTTAAATTTTGGTCTCATCACTCAAAATTACCTTGTTCCAGAAATTTTGAGGCTTGTCTCTGTGCTGTTTGGCATATTGTAGGCAAGATACTTTGTGGCATTTGCGCAGTAATGACTTTCTTCTAGCGACTCGACCATGCAGCCTATTTGTTTTCAAGTGCCTCCTTATTGTGCATCTTGAAACAGCCACACCGCTAGTTTTCAGAGAGTCTTGAATTTCAGCTGATGTTATTTGTGGGTTTTTCTTTGCATCCCGAACAATTTTCCTGGCAGTTGTGGCTGAAATATTTGTTGGTCTACCTGACCGTGGTTTGGTTTTTACAGAGCCCCTGATTTTCCATTTGTTAATCACAGTTTGAACGCTGATGACTGGCATTAACAATTCCTTGCATATTTTTTTGTATCCCTTTCCTGTGTTATACAGTTCAACTACCTTTTCCAGTAGATTCGTTGACAATTATTTTACTTTCCCCATGACTCACAATCCAGAAACGTCAGTGGCTGGATGAAAGCGTCTGTCTGGATCCCAGAAACTCACTCAGCTTTTATACACACACACTGATTACAAGCAAACAGGTCACAGGTGAGGATGTTACCTTTAGTAGCCATTCAAACCCATTTGTGTCAAATTCTGTGCATGTTTTCAGGCCAAAATCACCAGAGTATGTGAACTTTTGATCAGGGTTATTTGGATGTTTTAGGTTGTCATTAAGATTTAAAAAGAGAAAACACAGTAGTTTGACAATAAATGGCTTCACCCAACCAATAACTATGAGTGGAGAAAAAGTTTTTTTGCTATCATTCATATTATCTGAAACAAGGCCAAGAAAGGAAAAATTCTGCCGGGGTATGTAAACTTTTGAGCACAACTGTATATTGATATTTTAATGGAAAGACAAAAAAATTACAAAAACGGACATGTCAGGAGAGTTGATAAATCCTCTTTAATGCCAATATATTCAGTGGTTCTGCACACCGATTGCAATTTCTCACAAGTGTCCACAAGTGAGACTTACAATCTTTTTATCTAAAGGGTAATTTAGTAGAAAAAGACTAAATAATATGTGCCTTGTCCTTCACCTTATACAGTAAACAAACCAATATGACTTTTAATCACTCATTTTATTTCAGCATTTATGATATTCTAATAAGACATTTTACAAAGAAGACAGATGGCTTCCAAACTGTTCTAGCAGCTGAGATCACCCCAATTTTGGAAAACAGTAGGTTTCATTGCTGAAGTGGCACAACTGCTCTCAGTGGACAGTTTGCATAATTCTACCTGATATTGATATAAGTAAGCTGATGTGTGTGGCTACTTCTCCACTAAAGGGGTTGTCCAGGACTTTAAGGCTATGTGCCCACGATGCAGAAATGCTCCTGATTTTTCCTGAGCGTTTCTGCATCTCCCTGGCAGAAAAAATGCATGCGGACTGTACATGCATTTTTCCTGCCAGGGACATGCGGAAGTGAAGCGTTCTTCATATGCATTTCCGCATGCGGGTTGTCAAGCACTTTCCAAGCGATTTTAGCATCACTTGGAAAGTGCTTGACAACTTGGTCACACTATATAAATCCATGCAACCGGCATGGATTTATATAATGTGACCGTAAAAGAATGGTAAAAAATAAAAAATAAATATTATACTTACCTTCTGATGGCCCCCGGTGTCCTTATTCGATCCGTCCGATGTCCCCGATGTCTCGCGGTGGTCTAAAAGGACCTTCCATGACGTCATTTAGTCATGTGACTGGTCATGCGACCGCAACGTCAGCGGTCGCGAGACCCGTCACATGACTAAATGACGTCATCGCGAGCAGCCAGGGACACCGGATGGATCGCTATGAAGACCACGGGCAATCAGAAGGTAAGTATAATGTATATTTTTTATTTTATTCATTTTTTTTACAGGTACTATGGTACCCGGGTCTGGAGGAGAGTCTCCTCCAAACCCGGGTACCATCCGCACATTGAACCGCATGATATCCGCATGTGCACATGTAGTGATGCAGATATCATGCGACTCAATGCAAGTCAATGGCGGCGATTCCGCAAAATAATTGCGGATTTTTCCACAAAGATAATCCGAAGCGGAAATTTCCGCAGCATATGCACAGCACATGTGGATTATCATTGGAGAACATGGCAGACCTTCTACCAAGCGTTTTTTTAAGCGTTTCTGCAGCGGAACTGCTGCTGCGGAAACGCTTAAAAAACGCATAGTGGGCATACAGCCTAACACTGATGGCCTAGCATCTGATCGGTGGGGGTGCAACACCCGGCACCCCAGCCGATTAGCGGTTCCCAGTGTCAGCCAGATCTACTATTGATTTGAATAGGTGGCGGATGTGCAGTACCCAGCCATGGCCACTAAACAGTCAACCGAGCTGTTCCGGCCGACGCTGACACTAGAAACAGCTGATCAGTGGGAATGCTGAGTGTCACACCCCCACCGATCAGAAATTGATTACCTATCCAAAGGATAGCCCATCAATGTTAAAGACCGGACAACACCTTTAATAATAGCAGCTAAATCCACAAACTGCATGAGGGTCAAACTGTCTCATCACAATTGATTTTGATTTAAACACCTATTGCAGGTTTCCCTACTGATTGTGGCTGATCACAAGGGGTACCAGACATAGGAGACTCCGTGATCAGTTTATCTCCTAAAGATCTAAGTGAAATGGACTGCCCAAAATCCCTTCAAAAGCAATAGGGTAGACAATCTTGCTGTGCCTTCACCTAGGTGAGAGAGACGGAACTTGATGGACACGTTTCTTTTTAAACCTACAAGACTATCAGCAAATACAGTACATACAAATTCACCAATCCCCAATATGTATCCTATACAGGGCAGAGATTGCAATATAACACTTACTAGTTATCATTGCTCCGGTGACAGAAGCTAGGAACCCAATGCTGACCAGGACCACACATATCAGCCTCCCCTGTTTGTGCCTCTGTAGCATGACAAACATCAGCACGCCTGCTGCTCCATGGACAAAGAGAGAAGAGAACAGGGCCCATAGGAAAACCCAATACCACATCTCTGAAAGAAAAGCAAGAAGTCATTCAGGAAGAGTCAAAGAAAGTCTTTTTCAGACGACATTCTCTGTTTTCAGCAGGAGTAAGAAAGTGAGGACAGAATATAAAGATGTAAAAATTACAATTTACCACCAAAAACTGGCTGTCATCACAATCACATAGAGAATATACAATAACAGAGAAGAATTATTTCATGCAAGTGACTCATCTTCTTGAGTCATGAAATTCTGCCTACTCTACACATATTTGCCATGGTTTCTTGTACGTAGGTGAGATATCAGCCATCACTAGGTGAAGAAACAACGAACAAAAGAAAAGGCATGAAAAATCTTTGGAATTGACGGAGCCGTGCTTTATTCGGCGGCCCATAGAAGCTAATAAAAATGCACTCCACCAGTATACGGGCATCTGTTGAATATAAACAGGAAAATAGACAATTGTTCCCTGGGTTTTTTAGAAAGTAAGAAAGAAAAGGAAGAAAAAAAAAGACAACAAAATGGAAAAAACGTCTGTGAGAAAGGTCAAAAACTCCTCTACTTGAGTTAGCAGAATTCAGACCCAAAATATCTCAAGGACGGAAGAGGAAAAAGAGAACAACTTGTAAATTCCCCTTGTCCGTCTTTGAACTACATCTGTTGAGTGCCTAGCATGATAAAGAGAACCTGTCAGGTGGGATAACACTGTTACCTGAAGATATAGGGTTAAACTGTACATTTATAGCGTTATGAAGGTGGCCGGCCGTCATACTGAAAGTGCAGCATCCGGGAGAAAGTGAACTTTGGTCCTCTCAGAAGCCGCCGGCTCTCAATCATACAGGCGTGCCGCTGCGGCGTCAGTCATTGATGAGCTGGCTGTCAGTCAATCTGCCGGGGGTGCTTACAGCCGTCGCTCACAGTATAGTGAGCGATGATTGTGGCCATGCTGGCATGCCTGAATTACTGAAAGCCAGCGTTTCCCAGGAAAAATAAAGTTAATTTTCTCCACGAGTGGCGCACTTTCAGTATAGTGGCTAGGAACCTTTCTAACGCTATTAAACCTGCAAATTAAACCAATATCTGCAGGTTAATAGTGTTATCTGACCACCTGACAGGTTCCTTTTAAGGCTAAGTTCCCACAATCTGATGAGTTTTTGATGTTGCAGATTGTCTGCACCTACTCAGTAAATTAGGTTACTTGCTAATTTTTCATTGCGTTTTTTATATGCATTTCCATCGCGTTTCTCAAACAGCGTTTTTTGGTCTCTTTTTGGTGTGCCATGCTTCAAAAACTGTAAACTCCAAAAATTCCAAAGTACCAGAGTTTGCATAGAGATAAAGCGTAGCTTTTATTCCATCCTAAAAGTCACATAGCGAACATACAAAAATGAGGCAGATGATGCGACGTTTCGGCCATAATAGGCCTTTACCAAGCCAGAAATACAAGTAATAAAAATTCAGCCATGACTGAATTTTATCCCAATGCAAACTCTCTGGTGCCTGGAAATTTTTGGAATTTACATTGCCTTGGACGACCTTGTAGGGAGGTCATACCGAGCCAGCACAGAGATTGGTGCATGTGAAACCTTGGTGCTTAACTTTAAAGTGTCCTTCTACAACTTGAAGTAATACTCAATGCAATCTCCATTTCAGCACTTTATTACATAGTTTGCTCAGTATTTTCTTTTTAATTAAAAAAAAAGTGCATAGCCAGAAAAAAAAAAACACTATACTCACCTGCCAATCCCCCCTTCCTCCGTACCATTGATGTGTACCCTACTAGGCTCTGAGCCTTGCCTTGAGGAGGAGACATCATGGAACCAAAGCAGCCAATCAGTGGCTGCATATAGTTCTATTTTAGGGCAGCATATTATAGGGAATTATAACTAGTTCATCATTTAACCCACAAACAAATAAAAATATTAAGCTGCTTGACTAATATCATCCAACATGGAGTACAGCAGACAACATGGAGTACAGCGAACAACATGGGGTACAGCAAACAACATGGGGTACAGCAAACAACATGGAGTACAGCAAACATGGAGTACAGCAGACTTGTAGATATCGGTCCGCTGTATTTATTAAGTCTGCTATGTAGTATACATGCTACAATCCAAACTCATACACACGTGGTGAAAATTGTTGGTACCCCTCGTTTAATGAAATAAAAACCCACAATGGTCACAGAAATAACTTGAATCTGACAAAAGTAATAATAAAATAAACATTTTTGAAAATGAACAAATGAAAGTCAGTCATTGCTTTTTGAACCCTGCTTCCACAGAATTTAAAAAAAAATTTAAACTCATGAAATAGGCCTTGACAGTTATGATAGTACTCTTAACTTAATATTTTGTTGAATAACCTTTTGAGGCGATCACTGCAATCAAACGATTCCTGTAGCTGCCAATGAGGCTTCTGTACCTCTTGACAGGTATTTTGGCCCACTCCTCATGAGCAAACTGCTCCAGTTGCCTCGTGTTTGAAGGTTGCCTTTTCCAGACGGCATGTTTCAGCTCTTTCCAAAGATGCTCAATAGGATTTAGGTAAGGGCTCATAGAAGGCCACTTCAGAATAATCCAATGTTTTCCTCTTAGCCATTCTTGGGTGTTTTTAGCTGTGTGTTTTGGGTCATTACCCAGTTGCAAGACCCATGACCTGCGACTGAGACCAAGCTCTCTGACACTGGGTAGCACATTTCTCTCTAGAATCCCTTGATAGTCTTGAGATTTCATTGTACCCTGCACAGATTCAAGATGCCCTGTGCCAGATGCAGCAAAGCAGCCCCAGAACATAACAGAGCCTGCTCCATGTTTCACAGTAGGGACAGTGTTCTTTTCTTGATATGCTTCATTTTTCTGTCTGTGAACATAGAGCTGATGTGCCTTGCCAAAAACTTCCATTTTTGTCTCGTCTGTCCATAGGACATCCTCCCAGAAGCTTTGTTGCTTGTCAACATGTAGTTTGGCAAATTCCATTCTGGCTTTTTTATGATTTTTTTTCAACAATGGTTTTCTACTTGGTCGTCTCCCATGAAGTCCACTTTGGATCAAACAACGACGGATGGTGCGATCTAACACTGATGTTCCTTGAACTTGAAGTTCACCTTTAATCTCTTTAGAAGTTATCCTGGGCTCTTTTGTTACCATTCGTATTATCTGTCTCTTTGATTTGTCATCATTTTCCTCCTGCGGCCACGTCCAGTGAGGGTGGCTACAGTCCCATGGATCTTAAATTTCTGAATAATATGTGCAACTGTAGTCACAGGAACATCAAGCTGTTTGGAGATGGTCTTATAACCTTTACGTTTAACATGCTTGTCTATAGTTTTCTTTCTAATCTCTTGAGACAACTTTTTCCTTTGCTTCCTCTGGTCCATGTTGTGTGGTACACACCATGTCACCAAACAGCACAGTGAGTATCTGTAGCCCTATATACAGGTCCACTGACTGATTACAAGATTGTAGACACCTGTGATGCTAATTAGTGGACACAGCTTGATTAAACATGTCCCTTTTGACACATTATTTTCAGGGGTACCATCATTTCTGTCCAGGCCTATTTCATGAGTTTAATTTTTTTTTAAATTCTGTGGAAGCAGGGTTGAAAAGCAATGTCTGACTTTCATTTGTTCATTTTCATAGATTTTTAATTTATTATTAATTTTGTCAGATTCAAGTTATTTCTGTGACCATTGTGGGTTTTTCTTTCATTAAACGAGGGGTACCAACAATTTTGACCACATGTGTATAAATTGAATATCATTGTATGCACAGACATTGCTACAAAAGACAATTGGGCCTTGTCAGCCCCAAATACCAAGAGCCAGTATTACAGCCAGTGATTGGGACCTGAAAAATGTCAAGGGGTCTCTAGCTATTGGATGGAGACAGTACTATCAGTAACATGCCAATGCTGCAGAAGAAGACATGGACAGCACATACAAAAATCATATGTTCATCTAAAGCCGCTAGACAAAACTTTACAAAACTGAACATGAGATTCTTAGGTGATCCGACTGTATGAAGCCCACTGCCACGTCATGAAATGGCCACATTGCCTTAAATGGGGACATCATGAGGGAATAAGCCCCTAATGTATTACATGGTCAAGTCAGGTTATGAGGTAACTGACAATATTACTTGGAAGTTTCAGAAGTGGTACAAATCTGGCCTTAACCGGTTTTTGAGCGGGAAATGGAGAACAGCTGATTGGTTCTGAAAGGGGGGGAGAGTGGGGGCATATGCCTATATAAGGTGACGGCTCCTGTCAGGAGGGGTCAGTTTTACCCCAAGAGCTGAAGAAGCCCTGCCCTCCCTCCCCTGTTATTTTGCTTTTGGTATTTATACTGCTAGGTTTGGGTGCTTTGTGAGAGGATGGGTCACCCAGATACTTGGGTGGATCCGTATGGAGATAATTATTAATGAGTTATTTATTAAATTATTTGTTTATGTCTGGAGCAGTTTTAATATTTAATGTATTTGATTATTTATGGATTTACTATATTGATTATTTGATTAAACTTGACAAAGGTACCCGACCAATAAATAAGTTTTACCCCATATATAATGGTAGTGTGGTTCTTTTATTAATTTAAGTATGTTTATCAATTGTGGGCTTTATGACTTCATGTGGCCTGGAGTCATGGGGACTCAGCCTTGCAGCATCAGGGCTGTGAAGCACCAGGTTGCTCGCCCTGCTGGTTCATTGTCGCTGCGGCGGTGGTTGGCGCATGTCGCCGCCGCACCTTTAAGGCTATAAAAGTTAGGGACCCACTGAGAGGTTCACAGTGACGTGGCAGTGGGCTTCATACAGTCGGATCACCTAAGAACATCATGTTCAGTTTTCTCTGTTTTTTTCTACCGCACTATCAGTGACATAGCTATAGGGGGTATACAGGGGTCTTTACCTCTGATCACACTTCCTGTCAATATATGCTTGATATTAATACATTATTGTATTGTGCACAGGTGGAAAAATCCTAGGAACCAAGAAGGCAATGACCTTAGTTCAAGCAGAAAGATGAACAAATTATGTGAATTCAATATTCTTTCGCCCCAGACACAATATAAAGCCTAACTATATGGACTCCATGGAAAATTTTGGCCCTGAGCTCCACACCAACTTGTTGCGTGAATGCACAGGCCCTAGTGGTGTTGCGAAGGTCCATGAAGATGTGTTTTGCCTCAGTAGGTGCCTCACACAGTATAGTGCTGCGAATTTATGACCACTGTCTTCACTGTGTATGGGACCGATGGAGAAAGCCAGGCCATGCATTCTAATATCTGTTTGCCCCATAAACACTGGGTGGAGCGGAATCACTGGGGACTTTTGGACATCATTCTGGTGATCAATGAGAGTCCCAGGGATCACACACCTATCCACACGCACCATGGATACGTAAGAGGTTGTGGTCATGGCAAATTCCACTTAAAGCAAATGATTTTCATTTTCACAAAAAATGGGGTGGAGACCGATCTTTGAGCTGATCTTCGGCACTCCAATAATGCTCAGCTGATCTTCGGCACTCCGAAAACGCTAGGCTGATCTTTGGTACTCTGATAATGCTCGGCTGATCTTCGGCACTCTGATAAAGCTCGGCTGATGTTCGGCACTCCGATAGCGCTCGGCTGATCTTCGGCACTCCGATAGCGCTCGGTTGATCTTCGGCACTCCGATAACGCTCGGCTGATCTTTGGCACTCAGATAACGCTCGGCTGATCTCTGGCACTCAGATAACACTCAACTGATCTTGGGCACTCTGATAACGCTTGGGTGATCTTCGGCATTCCCATAAGAATGATTGGAGCAGCAGTGAGCATGATTGATCACGGCTCCATTCACGCGGGTTTTGGGATCAGTGGCGGGCCCTAGTGGTCGGACCCCCCGCGGTCAGGAAGTTATCTCCTATCCCATGGATCCAGTTATGAACGGTTAGGGACCACGCGTGTATAGGATGTGGGCAGATCAGGAATATGTGGGCTGCCTGCTCTCCATCCATATGTCCAAGGTACAGCCTGGGTGCCCAGCTCTGATACAGAAGCCCCCTCCTCTCGTGCAGCACAGAGGCAGTTATCTATTAACAGATCAATGTATGGCTGGTAAAATAGTCTGACTGGCTACTGAAGCGATCCCCAGAGTAGAGTAATGAGGCCATTCCTGACAGTCGGTGATGTGTATGATTCACATGGGACGATCATGGCTACCAGCCTCCATTCTGGACTAGTAGCTGTGTATGTGGCCTTAGAATAGGGAGACGTGACAATGGATGACGTGGCTTCCCCCCTGCTCAGTAAGCTGCTGCCCCCATTAGTTGGCTCCCTGATGGTCGGGTATGAGTCCTGATGTACTCTGACATGTGCCACTCACCGGTCAGGGTCCTCAGCACCGTCCCGTGCGCCCACAGGCTCAGCACTTGCTGCACAGACAGGTTGATCATTGACAGGTCCTCCTTCTCCGCCTTCATTGTGCTCCTCCGCCGGCACGGTGCTCGGGGAAGAAGGGGACGAGTGAGTCCCGGGGCTCCCGGACAGCTGCTCCTCCTCCTCCAGGAGCAGCACAAGGAGCTCAAGCAGCAAGAGGCCAAGCAGCGACGGCCGGGGGATGAGCGGAGGGCGCAGCTGGAGCGGGGAGGAGAAGCAGCCTCGCAGGGGAGACATTGAGGAAGAGGGCTGCTGCTGCCTGGCCGGTCCGACTAGCTCTGCCTGGCAGCCAGTGAGGCGCTACCGCTGTGGGCACCGAGCTGCCACCAGCCCTGCACTGCTATGTGTGTGCTGCTCGGAGCCCAGCAGCCAACCTGCATCCTCCGGCACCATCATCCCCATCACATGTCTCCTCCTTCCCGTCATCATCACCCCAGTCACGATCATCATCCTGGAGGAGGAGACTGTGCTGCGGGGAGGTGGCACTGCACTAGGGGAGGCATGATGTGCCATGCACGCTACAGTTCTGCCTGCTATGTGCATGGTGTATGTATGGGCGACCCCTACCCAGTGGACACGGGGTAAAGGGGGAGCCTGCCAGCAGCTCCTGTGCCCACACAGCCGGCATCCCCTATAACAGCAGCTCCTGCTCCCCACACAGCCAGCATCCCCCATAACAGCAGCCTCTGCTGCCCGCACAGCCGGCATCCCCTTTAACAGCATCTCCTGCTAACCGCACAGCCGGCATCCCCTATAACAGCAGCTCCTGCTCCACGAACAGCCGGCATCCCCTATAACAGCAGCTCCTGCTCCCCGCACAGCCGGCATCCCCTATAACAGCAGCTCCTGCTCCCCGCACAGCCTGCATCCCATATATCAGCAGCTCCTGCATCCCGCGCAGCCGGCATCCCCTATAACAGCAGCTCCTGCTCCCCGCACAGCCGGCATCCCCTAAAAAGGCAGCTCCTGCTCCCCGCACAGCCGGCATCCCCTAAAAAAGCAGCTTCTGCTCCCCGCACAGCCGGCATCCCCTATAGCAGCAACTCCTGCTCCCCACACAGCCGGCATCCCATATAACCGCAGCTTCTGCTCCCCGCAAAGCCAGCATCCCATATAACAGCAGCCCCTGCTGCCTGCACAGCTGGCATCCCCTTTAACAGCATCTCCTGCTAACCGCACAGCCGGCATCCCCTATAACAGCAGCTCCTGCTCCCCGCACAGCTGGCATCCCCTATAATAGCAGCTCCTGCTCCCCGCACAGCTGGCATCCCCTATAACAGCAGCTCCTGCTCCCTGCACAGCCAACATCCCATATAACAGCAGCTCCTGTACCCCGCACAGCCGGTATCCACTATAACAGCAGCTCCTGCTCCCCGCACAGCCGGCATCTCCTATAACAGTAGCTCCTGCTCCGCAAACAGCCGGAATCCCATATAGCTGCAGCACCTGCTCCCCGCACAGCTGGAATCCCCTATAACAGTAGCTCCTGCTCCCCGCATAGCCGACATCCCCTATAACAGCAGCTCCTGCTCCCCGCACAGCCGGTATCCCCTATAACAGCAGCTCCTGCTCCCCACACAGCCAGCATCCCCTATAACAGCAGCTCCTGCTCCCTGCAGAGCCTGCATCCCATATAACAGCAGCTCCTGCTCCCCACACAGCCAGCATCCTGTTATGATCTGCAACATAGGCTAAGGAAAGATGGGGAGAGCTGTTCCTACAGTAAGACTAAGCTGAGCCCCTACGTTGCAGCGGGCTACCTGTTCCTTGTGAACAGACCCGCCTTCGTCCTCGGCTAGTCTGAACGGAGACCTATAGAGAAAGGGAGGGGTCCCTAAAGGAACTAAGGAGTGGGACAAAAATGGGACACCTCCTAACAGAAGTTGTTGCAGAGCAAAAGATAAACTGACAAAAAGTACTAGAGGTCCCAGAGGACCAAGCAAACTAGAGATAGATAGGCACAAAAGCACCTGGCTAGAGAGACAGTCAAAACAACACTGAAGTCCAGCAAAGCCAGAAGGGCTTAGCTGGAATATATAGGCAGATGGTCACGTAACCGCAAAACAGAAGATAGAAACAAAAACAAACAGGAGGGTTCTAACAATACCCCCTCTTTTATGAGGATCCTCCAGGCCCAGGCCTATCCGGAAATCTTCTGTGGGATGCTCTGACAAGTCTAGGGGCAGAGACATCATCCGCCCTTACCCAGGAGTTATCTTCGGGACCAAAACCTTTCCAAGCGACGAGATACTGCAATCTCCCTATATGCCCTCTGGAATTCAGGATACGAGAAATTTCATATTCGCCGTCTTCCACCACCGGAGGAACTGTGACAGTGGCATCCCTATCCGATACATCAGCCTTTTTCAACAAGGAAACATGAAACACAGGATTAATCTTCCAGGAGGTGGGGAACTCCAACCTAACAGCAGACTGGTTAACCACCTGAAGCACCTTAAATGGCCCCACAAACTTCAGACCCAATTTTTTAGAGGGAATCCTCAACCGCAGATTCTTTGAGGACAACCAAACCATGTCACCCACAGTAAACAAAACCTCTTTACGTTTCCTGTTAAAATACTTCTTGGACTTTTTGTTCGCCTCTTGAAGGTTACAATGTACATTAGTCCAAACTCTCTCCAAATCACCGGAAAAATTCTCCTCTTCCGGCACCGCCGACCCCAATTTGGAGAACGAACCAAAAGACGGATGTCTCCCAGTACAACAAAAAAAAGGAGAACACCCAGCAGAGGAGGATGTATGGTTGTTAAGAGCAAATTCTGCGAGTGGCAGAAGCTCAGACCACCCCTCTTGATTGTCTGCCACAAAACAACGCAAAAACTGTTCAACATCCTCGTTCTTTCTTTCTGTCTGTCCATTAGACTCAGGATGATACCCAGACGAAAATGACAAATGGACTCCCAACCTGTCACAAAAAGCACGCCAAAAGCGAGCCACAAACTGAGGTCCCCTATCAGAAACAATGTCGGTGGGAATGCCATGGAGCCTGACAATTTCCTTAACAAACGCCTTAGCGAGTGTCTCAGCGCAGGGTAGCTTAATGAATGGAACCAAATGATACATCTTGCTAAAACGGTCCACGACCACCCAGATGACAGTGAAACCCTCGGAAACAGGAAGGTCAGTAATAAAATCCATTGCCAGATGTGTCCAAGGCGCACTAGGAACCTCCAGAGGGCAAAGCAACCCCGCAGCAGGGGTATGTGAAGCCTTTGACCTAGCACACACCGTACATTGACGCACCCACTTGATGACTTCCTTCTGCCACCCAGGCCACCAAAAACTTCGACTGATAAGTCTCTTAGTCTCCGAAATTCCTGGATGACCTGCCAACCGAGACTCATTATACTCCACAAGCAAATCTCTCCTAAAGGTTCTAGGCACAAACAACCTCCCATGGGGAGTGTTAGATGGGGCATCCTCTTGGGCTTTCAGAATCCCATCTTCCAAAACGGAGTCCAATGCTGCTACCACAACTCCTTCCTGTAAAATGCTCTCCTCCTCCTCGGTACCAACCATGGGAGAAAAGCTGCGAGATAAAGCATCGGCTATAACATTCTTAGTACCAGGGATATAAGTAACAGAAAAATTAAACCGAGAAAAAAAAAGTGCCCACCTAGCTTGACGGGCATTCAAGCGTTTGGCAGCATCCAGATAGATCAAATTCTTATGATCTGTGAAAAACCTGAATAGGAAATTTAGCACCTTCCAAGAAATGACGCCAATGTTCAAACGGGAGTTTAATAGCCAGCAATTCCCGATTACCTACATCGTAATTAAGTTCGGTTTCTGAAAATTTTTTCGAAAAAAAGCACAGGGATGTACTCCATCCTTGTTCTCCTGAGACAAAACTGCACCGACCCCGACCGAAGAAGCATCAACCTCGACCAAAAAAGGCTTGGTCTCATCAGGCTGCATAAGGATAGGGGCAGAGCTGAACCTCTCCTTGAGATACACAAAAGCTTCAATGGCCTCAGTAGTCCACTGGACCGTATTCGCACCTTTCCTGGTGAGATCGGTCAGCGGCTTAACAATTATAGAAAAATTCTTAATGAATTTCCTGTAATAATTGGCGAAACCCAAAAATCTCTGTATCGATTTCAAACCAATAGGCCTAGGCCATTCCTGCACAGCCTGAACCTTCACCGGGTCCATCTCAAAGCCCTCTCTGGAGATAATGTAGCCCAAAAAACTAATTCTCTGCACAGCGAACTCACATTTCTCCAGCTTAGCAAAAAGTGAATTATCACTCAATAACTGCAACACCTCACGTACGCTCTGCCAATGGGACTCCATATCTGGTGAATAAATCAGAATGTCATCCAAATACACAACCACATTCTTACCAATCAAAGGTCTCAGGAAGTCATTAATAAGGTTCTGAAAAAACGCGGGTGCATTGGTAAGACCTAAAGGCATCACCAGATTCTCAAAATGACCTACCGGAGTGTTAAAAGCAGTTTTCCATTCATCACCCTCCTTCATACGTAATAAATTGTATGCCCCCTGGAGATCAATTTTAGAGAACCACTTGGCCCCCACTAACTGGTTAAACCAGTCAGGAATTAACGGCAATGGGTAGAAATTGCATACGGTAATCTTATTAATTTCACGAAAGTCCAGACATGGACATAAACCGCCGTTCTTTTTTTTAACAAAGAAAAATCCAACGGCCACAGGCGACTTAGAAGGTCTAATGTGACCAGCAGCCAAGCTCGTCTCTATGTATTCCTCCAAGGCCTTTCTTTCAGGGATAGTCAGATTAAACAAGCGACTCTTGGGAAGAGTAGCTCCAGGAACAAACTCATTGGTGCAATCATAGTCCCTATGAGGAGGTAAAACTTGCAACTCCTCCTCTGAAAAAACATTCCAAAAATCCTGAATAGGTACAGGTAATTCCCCTTTTTCCACAGCCGCAATGCGACCATTACAACATTTATCATAGCACTTAGGACTCCAAGACTTAATCTCATTAGTAGACCAGTCCAGTAAAGGATTGTGCAGTTTTAACCAAGGCAAACCTAAAATGACTGGAGAGGGTAAATTATTTAATACCACCAAATCCAAATTTTCTTGGTGAATGCCATTGATAGTGAGGGGAAATGCAGCAACCTTGTGAGTAATACATTTCAAAGGAGTGTTATCACTTGCAATCACAGAAATAGGTGATGACAAAGGTTTGGATTCCAATTTAAGTTTTCCCAAAAAACCCTTATCAATCACATTAAGTGTTGAACAACAATCCACAAATACCTGAAATTCAATCAAATCTTCCTGCAATGAGGTATTCCCTGAAAGAAATACTCCCTTAGAGCTCAAACAAGCAATACGGGCGTAACTGACCTTTTTTTTTTCTTTACTTAAACGAAGCTCACAGTTCTTAATCAAATGGTCAGTTTTACCACAATAAAAACACAATCCCTTGGAAAACCTGCAGTCTCTTTCCTGAGAGCGGAGTGACATCGCCCCAACCTCCATCGGTTCTCCGCCATTCGAGCAGACCCTTTGGGGACTAGGAGCTGCCATTGCAGGATTTTTTTCATCATTAACCCTGGCACGCAGTCTCCTGTCCACACATATAGCTAATTGCATGGCTTCCTGCAAGGTCTCAGGTGCAAGAAATGCAATCAGCAGATCCTTAACCCTTTCACTTAGATCAGCAAGAAAAAAACATTTTAACGCCGAATCATTCCATTTCACTTCTGAGGACCACCTTCTGAAGTGTGTACAATAATTTTCAGCATCACCTGACCCCTGATTCAAACGCCTCAGTTCTGTCTCAGCAGATGAGACTCGATCAGGATCGTCATACAATAGCCCCATAGCAGAAAGAAAATCCTCCACTGACCTAAAACACGGATCATTAGGTTGGAAAGAAAAGGCCCACCCCTGTGGTTCCTTGCGCAAAAGTGACATGATAAACCCAATGCGCTGTGATTCATTCCCAGAGGACCTTGGTCTCAAATGAAAATATAATAAACAAGCATTTTTAAAGGAAAAAAAATCTTGTTGTTTACCATAAAAAATATCAGGGAGTCCTACCTTGGGTTCGACATAATGCGCTCCAGAACAGCTACTCACGTGTTGCCGGAGCTCGGACACCTCCAGAGACAATCCCTGCAGGCGTTGAGTCAAATCTTGAACAGAAACCATACTGATCCCCGGATTTCTTTCCTTGAGGTTTTTGTTTGGGCTGGACTTACTGTTATGATCTGCAACATAGGCTAAGGAAAGATGGGGAGAGCTGTCCATACAGTAAGACTAAGCTGAGCCCCTACGTTGTAGCGGGCTACGTGTTCCTTGTGAACAGACCCGCCTTCGTCCTCGGCTAGTTTGAACGGAGACCTATAGAGAAAGGGAGGGGTCCCTAAAGGAACTAAGGAGTGGGACAAAAATGGGACACCTCCTAACAGAAGTTGTTGCAGAGCAAAAGATAAACTGACAAAAAGTACTAGAGGTCCCAGAGGACCAAGCAAACTAGAGATAGATAGGCACAAAAGCACCTGGCTAGAGAGACAGTCAAAACAACACTGAAGTCCAGCAAAGCCAGAAGGGCGGAGCTGGAATATATAGGCAGATGGTCACATGACTGCAAAACAGAAGATAGAAACAAAAACAAATGAGGGTTCTAACACATCCCATATATCAGCAGCTCCTGCATCCCTCGCAGCCGGCATCCCCTATGACAGCAGCTCCTGCTCCCCGCACAGCCGGCATCCCCTATAAAAGCAGCTCCTGCTCCCCGCACAAACGGCATCCCCTATAAAAGCAGCTTGTGCTCCCAGTACAGCCAGCACCCCATATAACAGCAGCTCCTTGACCCCGCATCCACTATAACAGCAGCTCCTGCTCCCTGCATAGCAGGCATCCCCTATAACAGCAGCTCCTGCTCCCCGCACAGCCAGTACCACCTATAACAGCAGCTACTGCTCCCCACACAGCCAGCATCCCATATAGCAGCAGTTCCTGCTCCCCGCAAAGTTGGCATCCCCTATAACAGCAGTTCCTGCTCCCTGCAGAGCCTGCATCCCATATAACAGCAGTTCCTGCTCCCTGCAGAGCCTGCATCCCATATAACAGCAGGTCCTGCTCCCCGCACAGCCTGCATCCCCTATAACAACACCTCTTGCTCCCCACACAGCCGGCATTCCCTATAACAGCAGCTCCTGCTCCCCGCACAGCCAGCATCCCCTATAACAGCAGCTCCTACTCCCCACACATGCGGCATCCCCGATAACAGCAGCTCCGGCTCCCCGTACTGCCGGCATCCCCTATAACAGCAGCTCCTGCTCCCCGCACAGCGGGCATCCCCTATAACAGCAGCTCCTGCTCCCCGCACAGCCAACACCACATATAACAGCAGCTCCTGTACCCCACACAGCCGCATTTCCTATAACAGCAGCTCCTGCACCCCGCACAGCCAGCATCCCCTATAACAGCAGCTTCTGCACCCCACGCAGCCGGCATCTCCTATAACAGCAGCTCGTGCTCCCCACTAAGCTGGCATCCCATATAGCAGCAGCTCCTGCTCCCCGCACAGCCGGCATCCCCTATAACAGTAGCTCTTGCTCCCCGCAGAGCCGGCCTCCGCTATAACAGCAGCTCCTGCACTCTGCACAGCCAGCACCTCATATAACAGCAGCTCCTGCACCCCGCACATCTGGCATCCTCTATAACAGCAGTTCCTGCTCCCTGCACAGCCGGCATCCCATATAACAGCAGCTCCTGCTCCATGCAGACCCTGCATCCCATATAACAGCAGGTCCTGCTCCCCGCACAGCCTGCATCCCCTATAACAGCAGCTCTTGCTCCCCACACAGCCGGCATTCCCTATAACAGCAGCTCCTGCTCCCCGCACAGCCAGCATCCCCTATAACAGCAGCTCCTACTCCCCACACAGCCGGCATCCCCGATAACAGCAGCTCCTGCTCCCCGTACAGCCGGCATCCCCTATAACAGCAGCTCCTGCTCCCCGCACAGTGGGCATCCCCTATAACAGCAGCTCTTGCTCCCCGCAGAGCCTGTATCCCATATAACAGCAGCTCCTGCTCTCCGCACAGCCAGCATCCCATAAAACAGCAGCTCCTGCTTCCCGCGCAGCCGGCATCCCCCATAACAGCAGCTCCTGCTCCCCACACAGCCAGCATACCTTTAACAGCAGCTCCTGCTCCCCGCACAGCCAGCACCCCATACAACAGCAGCTCCTGCTCCCCACACAGCGGTGTCCCCTATAACAGCAGCTCCTGCACCCCGCATCCACTATAACAGCAGCTCCTGCTCCCTGCACAGCCGGCATACCCTGTAACAGCAGCTTCTGCTCCCCGCACATCCAGTATCCCCTATAACAGCAGCTTCTGCTCCCTGCACAGCCAGTATCCCCTATAACAGCATCTCCTGATCCCCGCACAGCCGGCATCCCATATAGCAGCAGCTCCTGTAGCCCACACAGCGGCATTTCCTATAACAGCAGCTCCTGCACCCCGCACAGCCGGCATCCAGTATAACAGCAGGTCCTTCTCCCCGCACTGCCGGCATCACCTATAACAGCAGCTCCTGCACCCCACACAGCCGGCATCTCCTATAACAGCAGCTTGTGCTCCCCACACAGCCGGCATCCCATATAGCAGCAGCTCCTGCTCCCCACACATCCGGCATCCCCTTTAACAGCAGCTCCTGCTCCCTGCACAGCTGGCATCCTATATAACAGCAGCTCCTACTCCCCGCAAAGCCGGCATCCCCTATAACAGCAGCTCCTGCTCCCCGTACAGCCTGCATCCCATAAATCAGCAGCTCCTGCATCCCGCGCAGCCGGCATCCCCTATAACAGCAGCTCCTGCTCCCCGCACAGCCGGCATCCCCTAAAAAGGCAGCTCCTGCTCCCCACACAGCGGGCATCCCCTAAAAAAGCAGCTCCTGCTCCCCGCACAGCCGGCATCCCCTATAAAAGCAGCTCCTGCTCCCCGCACAGCCGGCATCCGCTATAAAAGCAGCTCCTGCTCCCCGCACAGCCTGCATCCCATATATCAGCAGCTCCTGCATCCCGCACAGCCGGCGTCCCCTATAACAGCAGCTCCTGCTCCCCGCACAGCCGGCATCCCCTAAAAAAGCAGCTCCTGCTCCCCGCACAGCCGGCGTCCCCTATAAAAGCAGCCCCTGCTCCCCGCACAGCCGGCATCCCCTATAAAAGCAGCTCCTGCTCCCCGCTCAGCCAGCACCCCTATAACAACAGCTCCTGCACCCCGCATCCACTATAACAGTATAACATCCCTGGCGGCGTGCTGGCATGGCTTACCACCTCCCTCCATGCAAGACTGCCATCTTACCTATCAGTCCACGCTGCACACTTTTCTCCAGTACCTGCTGTGTGCATGTATCTTGTCTGATTGCTTAGGGTGGCGGCGCGGTTACTGCCTGTTTCTTATACTTACTGTGTGCACAGTCCTAATGCGTCCCCGGCCTATTGCTGTGAGTCACTGGATACTTAAACCCCCTCCACCCAGTAGGAGGTGCCTGAGCAATACTTTCTTTCAGTGTGTTCTGTGCAACTGAGTTGCCAGGTCCTGTCCTGTATCTTGTCTGTTTCCGCCACCCTGGGGGCTGTATACCCAGGCCTGTTACCTGTATCTGTGACTTCTAGTCTGTTCTGCCACCCTGGGGGCTGTATACCCAGGCCCGTTACCTGTATCTGTGACTTCTAGTCTGTTTCCGCCACCCTGGGGACTGAGTTCCCAGGCTCGTTCCTGTATCTTGTTCCTGTCTGAACAGTGTCCTAGCCCGTTACTTGTTTGTCTCTATCTCCGTATCTTCCCTTTTCCTGCAGTGTCTGAACCTGCACCTAACTCCAACTCGTTGTCTCTGTACTTCTGTTTGTGAGTTTAGTGTCCACTCGCTACTTCTTTGTAAGTTGCTTGTGTGTACAGTACAGACCAAAAGTTTGGACACACCTCATTTAAAGATTTTTCTGTATTTTCATAACTATGAAAATTGTACATTCACACTGAAGGCATCGAAACTATGAATTAACACATGTGGAATTATGCACTTAACAAAAAAGTGTGAAACAACTGAAAATATGTCTTATATTCTAGGTTCTTTAAAGTAGCCACCTTTTGCTTTGATGACTGCTTTGCACACTCTTGGCATTCTCTTGATGAGCTTCAAGAGGTAGTCACCGGAAATGGTTTTCACTTCACAGATGTCCCCTGTCAGGTTTAATAAGTGGGATTTCTTGCCTTATAAATGGGGTTGGGACCATCAGTTGTGTTGTGCAGAAGTCTGGTGGATACACAGCTGATAGTCCTACTGAATAGACTGTAAGAATTTGTATTATGGCAAGAAAAAAGCAGCTAAGTAAAGAAAAACGAGTGGCCATCATTACTTTAAGAAATGAAGGTCAGTCAGTGCGAAAAATTGGGAAAACTTTGAAAGTGTCCCCAAGTGCAGTTGCAAAAACCATCAAGCGCTACAAAGAAACTGGCTCACATGAGGACCAACCCAGGAAAGGAAGACCAAGAGTCACCTCTGCTTCTGAGGATAAGTTTAGCCGAGTCACCAGCCTCAGAAATCGCAGGTTAACAGCAGCTCAGGTTAGAGACCAGGTCAATGCCACACAGAGTTCTAGCAGCAGACACATCTCTACAACAACTGTTAAGAGGAGACTTTGTGCAGCAGGCCTTCATGGTATAATAGCTGCTAGGAAACCACTGCTATGGAGAGACAACAAGCAGAAGAGACTTGTTTTGGTTAAAGAACACAAGGAATGGACATTAGACCAGTGGAAATCTGTGCTTTGGTCTGATGAGTCCAAATTTGAGATCTTCGGTTCGAACCACCGTGTCTTTGTGCGACGCAGAAAAGGTGAATGGATGGACTCTACATGCCTGGTTCCCACCGTGAAGCATGGAGGAGGAGGTGTGATGGTGTGGGGGTGCTTTGCTGGTGACACTGTTGGGGATTTATTCAAAATTGAAGGCATACTGAGCCAGCATGGCTACCACAGCATCTTGCAGTGGCATGCTATTCCATCCGGTTTGCGCTTAGTTGGACCATCATTTATTTTTAAACAGGACAATGACCCCAAACACACTTCCAGGCTGTGTAAGGGCTATTTGACCAAGGAGGAGAGTGATGGGGTGCTACGCCAGATGACCTGGCCTCCACAGTCACCAGACCTGAACCCAATCGAGATGGTTTGGGGTGAGCTGGACCGCAGAGTGAAGGCAAAAGGGCCAACAAGTGCTAAGCATCTCTGGGAACTCCTTCAAGATTGTTGGAAGACCATTTCCGGTGACTACCTCTTGAAGCTCATCAAGAGAATGCCAAGATTGTGCAAAGCAGTCATCAAAGCAAAAGGTGGCTACTTTGAAGAACCTAGAATATAAGACATATTTTCAGTTGTGTCACACTTTTTTGTTAAGTATATAATTCCACCTGTGTTAATTTATAGTTTTGATGCCTTCAGCGTGAATGTACAATTTTCATAGTCAAGAAAATACAGAAAAATCTTTAAATGAGAAGGTGTGTCCAAACTTTTGATCTGTACTGTATTTGCTGTGCTCTGTTTGTCTATGGCACCTGCGGGTTTTGCTCTGCTCTGCTTGTCTACCGCACCTACGGGTTTTGCTCTGCTCTGCTTGTCTACCGCACCTGCTGGTTTTGCTCTGCTCTGTTTGTCTACTGCACCTGTGGGGTTTTGCTCTGCTCTGCTTGTCTACCGCACCTGCAGGTTTTGCTCTGCTCTGCTTGTCTACCGCACCTGCGGCTCTGTACCTGTATCCCAGTCTGTACTGGTCCCTATCCTGCTTGCGTTCCTACCTGCCAGTACCCACTTGTCTGCACACCAGCCGTGCCTGCCAGTACCCACCTGTCTGCCTACCAGTCGTGCGTGCCAGTGCCCACCTGTCTGTATGCCAGCCTAACCTGCCTGTTCCTGCATTCCCCGGTGTGGGTCAACAACTGTGACCGGGGTCTGACCTGGAGTAGCACCTTGTCCCTCTGCTCGGTTCCTCCCTGGTTCACGGAGTTAACTGAGCCGCCGTGCTACTTTGGTCGTTCCGAGTTGATACTTAGTCACGCCCCTCCAGGCACTCCTCGGTTCATGGTCCAGTGGGATCACTAACCACGCTCACGCCAGTCAGTCCAGGCGTGTGCGTAACAAACAGCAGCTCCTGCTCCCTGCACAGCCAGCATCCCATATAACAGCAGCTCCTGCTCCCTGCACAGCCAGTATCCCCTATAACAGCAGCTCCTGCTCCCTGCACAGCCAGTATCCCCTATAACAGCATCTCCTGATCCCCGCACAGCCGGCATCCCATATAGCAGCAGCTCCTGCTCCCATGCACAGCCGTCATCCCCTATAACAGCAGCTCCTGCTCCCCACACAGCCAGCAACTCCTATAACAGCAGCTCTTGCACCCCACACAGCGGCATCCCCTTATAACAGCAGCTCCTGCACCCCTCATCCACTATAACAGCAGCTCCTGCTCCCTGCACAGCCGGCATCCCCTGTAACAGCAGCTCCTGCTCCCCACTCAGCCAGTATTCCCTATAACAGCAACACTTGCTCCCTGCACAGCCAGTATCCCCTATAACAGCATCTCCTGATCCCCGCACAGCCGACATCCCATATTGCAGCAGCTCCTGCTCCCCGCACAGCCGGCATCCCCTATAACAGCAGCTCCTGCTACCCTGACAGCCAGCATCCTCTATAACAGCAGCTCCTGCTCCTCGCACAGCCGGCGTCCCATATAGCAGTAGCTCCTGCTCCTCACACTGCCTGCATCCCCTATAACAGCAGCTCCTGCTCCCCACACCACCGGCATTCTCTATAACAGCAGCTCCTGCTCCCCGCACAGCCGGCATCTCCTATAACAGTAGCTCCTGCTCCGCACACAGCCAGCATCCTATATAGCAGCAGCGCCTGCTCCCCGCAAAGCCGGCATCCCCTATAACAGCAGCTCCTGCTCCCTGCACAGCCGACATCCCCTATAACAGCAGCTCCTGCTCCTCGCAAAGCCGGCATTCCCTATAACAGCAGCTCCTGCTCCCCGCACAGCCGGCATCTCCTATAACAGTAGCTCCTGCTCCGCACACAGCCAGCATCCTATATAGCAGCAGCGCCTGCTCCCCGCAAAGCCGGCATCCCCTATAACAGCAGCTCCTGCTCCCTGCACAGACAACATCCCCTATAACAGCAGCTCCTGCTCCCCGCACAGCCGGCATCCCATATAGCAGCAGCTCCTGCTCCCCGCACAGCCCGCATCCCCTATAACAGCAACTCCTGCTCCCTATAACAGCAACTCCTGCTCCCTACACAGCCGGCATGTCCTATAACAGCAGGTACTGCTCCCCGCACAGCCGGCATCCCCTATAAAAGCAGTTCCTGCTCCCCACACAGCCAGCACCCCATATAACAGCAGCTCCTGCTCCCCACACAGTGGCATCCCCTATAACAGCAGCTCCTGCACCCCGCATCCACTATAACAGCAGCTCCTGCTCCCTGCACAGCCGGCATCCCCTGTAACAGCAGCTCCTGCTCCCCGCACAGCCAGTGTCCCCTATAGCAGGAGCTCCTGCTCCCTGCACAGCCAGTATCCACTATAACAGCAGCTCCTGATACTCGCACAGCCGGCATCCCATATAGCAGCAGCTCCTGCTCCCCACACAGCCGGCATTCCCTATAACAGAAGCTCCTGCTCCCCTCACAGCCAGCATCCCCTATAACAGCAGCTCCTACTCACCACACAGCCGGCATCCTCGATAACAGCAGTTCCTGCTCCCCGCACAGCCGGCATCCCCTATAACAGCAGCTTCTGCTCCCCGCATAGTGGGCATCCCCTATAACAGCAGCTCCTGCTCCCCGCACAGTCAACACCCCATATAACAGCACCTCCTGTACCCCACACAGCGGCATTTCCTATAACAGCACCTCCTGCACCCCACACAGCTGGCATCTCCTTTAACAGCAGCTCATGCTCCCCACACAGCCGGCATCCCATATAGCAGCAGCTCCAGCTCCCCGCACAGCCGGCATCCGCTATAACAGCAGCTCCTGCTCTCCACGCAGAGGGCATCCCCTATAACAGCAGCTCCTGCTCCCCGCACAGCCAGAATCCTATATAGCAGCAGCTCCTGCTCCCTGCACAACCGTCATCCCCTATAACAGCAGCTCCTACTCCCCGGACATAAGGCTTCCACTATAACAGCAGCTCCTGCTCCCCACAAAGCCAGCATCCCCTATAAAAGCAGCTCCTGCTCCCCGCACAGCCGGCATCCCATATAACAGCAGCTCCTGCTCCCAGCACAGCCAGCATCCCCTATTACAGCAGCTCCTGCTCCCCACAGAGCCAGCATCCCCTATAACAGCAGCTCCTGCTCTCCGCACAGCCGGCATCCCCTATAGCACCAGCTCCTACTCCCCACACATCTGGCATCCCATATAGCAGCAGCTCCTGCTCTCTGCACAGCCGGCATCCCCTCTAACAGCAGTGACTCGCCCCCAGAGCCGTGGGGTACTCGGCAGCCGGGCCTATGGATGCCGGTGGGGGATATCACGGTGGCTGGCCCGGTCCGTGGCCCAGGGCGGTCACCAAAAAGGGGGATTATTTATAGGGGATTTGAAAAGTGTTCGTGACGCCACCTGTGGAATGCGGCTAAAGGGAGCCACCGCTGTGGAGCAGTCCTCTGATTCAGATATTAGGGCAGCTTATGATGGAACGGCTCCCCACAGGTGGAGCGGGCCTCAGGGCAGCGTGGGGTAATGGATGGTGGTGCAGGGGGGAGACGGCCAGGACGGTTCAGGAAGAAATGACGGACACTCACACGGGGGTTCTCTTTGGTACCTTTACTGGTGTAGATGCAGGCATGGTCCAGGGTACTCGGTAGGCAGGGTGCACTTCTGGACTCTCCCCAGTGAGTGGGTATAGGGCCTCCTGATCCGTTGCTTCTACTTGCTGAGCTTCTGACCTGCCTGGAGCTAGGCCCGGCTTAATGACTGTCTCTCTCTCTCTTGCACCTGCTGACCTGGTGGTAGGGCCTTCTCTTTGAGATCACTCTCCCTGGACGCTGGGGCCTCCGTGACTCCTAGCCCTGGTTCATTAGCCAGCGTTGGTCGACCTGGGACTTGTAGTCCTCCAGGTGTCCGGTGGTCCCTACTGGGTGTAAAGGGACCCTGTAGGCGTGGACCCGGTGTCCGGTATATAGTTCGGGGTGAGCCTGGTATGCTCCTCTGCCCCCTCAACTCCTTTCTCCTTTCCTCCTTGCCGTCCGCTACACTCGGGGCCCTCACTACGGCAGCAGCAGACGAGCTGCGTCTTCTCTGCTCTCAGCGTCAGCATGCTCTTCACTCACAACTCACTCTCTAAACTCCCACTCTGAACTGAGCTGCCTGGCTCCACCCTCCATATATGTATCCCTAACGGGCTCCCTCTGCTTGTCTGACGTGGTAGGGTGGAGGTGTGTGAATGTGTGAGGGCCTCTTGTGGAGAAGTCCATCCATGCACCCTACTGGGTTCTGTGGCACCCGGGGGTTGCAGGGCACCACAGCAGCTGCTGCTCCCTTTACAGCCGGCATCCCCTATAACAGCAGCTCCTACTCCCCACACAGCCGGCATTCCCTTCTAGCAGCAGCTCCTGCTCCCCGCACAGCCGGCATCCCCTATAGCAGCAGCTCCTGCACCCTGCACATCTGCCATCCCATATAGCTGCAGCTCCTGCTCTCTTCACAGCCGGCATCCCCTATAACAGCAGCTCCTGCTCCCCGCACAGCCGGCATCCCATATAATAGCAGCTCCTATTCCCCGCACAGCCGGCATCCCCTATAACAGCAGCTCCTGCTCTCTGCACAGCCGGCATCCCCTATAACAGCAGCTCCTGCTCCCCACACAGTCTGCATTCCCTATAACCGTAGCTCCTGCTCCTCGCACAGCAAGCATCCCTTAGAACAGCTGCTCCTGCTCCCCGCACAGACGTTATCCCCTATAACAGCAGCTCCTGCTCCCCCGCACAGCCAGTATCCCCTATAACCGCAGCTCCTGCTGCCCGCACAGCCGATGGAGGGGAAGACAAAGTGCTGCACTGATTTTTACAAGCACCATGCAGCTGGACCGAGGGGAGTAACTCCTTAGTGACAGACCCCATTCAGACCCAAATGACTGAGCAAAATAGTTTTGACATCTGACTTGTGCCACTCTATGTGGTTATAGCTGGAACGCTTCCCTACATCCACTGATTCTGAGACTTTTTTTGTGACACATTGTGCTTCTTGTAGTGATAAATTTAAGTCAAGATATTTTGCGCTTATTTATGAAAATATCAGAAATGTTATGAAAATATTAGAGAAATTTGTAATTTTTCTAAATTTGAAAGCTTATATCCTTAAACCAGAGTTATACCACCCAAAATAGTTACTATCCAACATTTCCCACCTGTTTGCTTCATGTCAGCTTCATTTTTCAAACATCCTTTTATTTTGTTAGGATGTTAGAAAGGTTAAAATATTTCATTTTTTTTCAAGGAAATTTACAAATCGTAATTTATACAGACCTGTTCAGTTTTGTAGTGACTTTGAGGGGCCTACAGTGGGCAAAATAAGTATTTGATACACTGCAGATTTTGCAAGTTTTCCCACCTACAAAGAATGGAGAGGTCTGTAATTTTTATCGTAGGTGCACTTCAACTGTGAGAGACAGAATCTTAAAAAAAATCCAGAAAATCAAATTTTTTGATTTTTGCATAATTAATTTGCAGTTTATTGCATGAAATAAATATTTGATACAATAGAAAACAGAACTTAATATTTTGTACAGAAACCTTCATCTGCAATTACAGCGGTCAGACGTTTCATGTAGTTCTTGACCAAGTTTGTACACACTGCAGCAGGGAGTTTGGCCCACTCCTCCATACAGATCTTTTCCAGATCTTTCAGGTTTCGGGGCTGTCGCTGGGCAACATTGAGTTTCAGCTCCCTCCAAAGATTTTCTATTGGGTTCAGGTCTGGAGACTAGCTAGGCCACTCCAGGACCTTGAAATGCTTCTTAGTAAACCTGGCTGTGTGTTTTGGGTCACTGTCATGCTGGAAGACCCAGCCAAGACACATCTTCAATGCTCTTACCGAGGGAAGGAGGTTGTTTGCCAAAATCTCGCGATTTATGAACCCATCCATCCTCCCTTCAATACGGTGCAGTCCCCTATGCAGAAAAGCACCCCCAAAGTATGATGTTTCACCCACCATGCTTTACGGTTGAGAAGGTGTTCTTCGGGTTGTACTCATCCTTCTTCTGCCTCCAAACACAGCGAGTGGAGTTGCTATCAAAAAGTTCTATTTTGCTCTCATCTGACCACATGACCTTCTCCCATTCCTCTTCTGGATCATGAAGATGGTCATTGGCAAACTTCAAAAGGGCCTGGACATGTGCTGGCATGAGCAGGGTGACCTTGCGCTCCCTGCAGGATTTTAATCCATGACAGTGTAAAGGGGAAGACCGGGGTGTAAATACAAGGGATCCGGAACTGCCGGGGCTGTGCCTCAGGTTGCAGGGGGAAGACAGACAGCAAGCACAGGAGTCAGGTGACCTGGAAGCTGGGGGCGTGTCCAGAGCTCAGGGGTCAGGTGACCGGGGAGCTGGGGGCGTGTCTAGGAAGTGGGAGGAAAAGGAGTTTTGCGTGGGAAAGCAGGCAGTTGACAGTTGGAATCAAGCCCGACTAGAGGGAGAAGAGACGCAGGGTCCGTGGAGCCAAGCAAGTGAGGTACAGTGTTATGGACTATGGGCTCAGCGGGTCAAACCGGAGACCGCCCGCTGCCGCCAGAAGATGGAGCAGTGTTTAGGCGGGGAAGCCAGAAGAAAACAACACCGGCATCAGCCGGCAACGGCCTTGGGGGGAACAAGAGTCAGCTAAGTGTAAAACTGCCGATTACAACCATTTCAACTGCTACATCTAGCCAAACTGTAGATTATGGTTATAGCCTGTTAGCTGCTACTCCCCTTGTTGTCCCCATATTTCCCCTGTTACAATAAATCCCCCCTGTTTATTAACCCTGTACTGGCTGTGACGCGCCCCCTGGGCCGTGGGGTACTCGGCAGCCGGGCCTCTTATGGATGCCGGTGGGAATATCACGGTGGCTGGCCCGGTTTTTGACCAAGGGCGGTCAGTAAAATTGGAATATTTATAGGGGATTTGGAAAGTTCATGACGCCACCTGTGGAATGCGGCTAAAGGGAGCCGCCACTGCGGAGCAGTCCTCTGGAGCTGGTGTTACGGCAGCAGGGATGGTGTGGCTCTGCACAGGTAGAGCTAGCTCCAGGTCAGTGTAGGACGTGTAAGGTGCGCTGGGCGTTGTAGTGCCGGGAGGGAAAGATGGCGCAGATGAAAGAATGGATGGAGGCAGTACGGTGCAGTCATCCGAGTTTTTACTCACAGTTCTTATGACAGTTCCACTGGTGCACTGTACGGGTGCCAGCCTCCCACGTCGTGCTGCGTTCACCAGGCAGGGGTTCAGCACTTCCTCAGGCAGATTAGGAGTAGTGTTGAGCCACCCCCGTAGTGTTCGAGTTCGGTTCGGTTCGTCGAACACCCGTGTGTTCGCCGAACTGTTCGTCGAACTGTTCGTCGAACACCTTCGAACACCGTTAAAACCAATGGCAGGCAAACAAAAACACATAGAAACAAGTAGAAAACACCTTCAAAGGTGTCCAAAAGCTGACAAACTGCTCAGAAGACATAACTAACACATGGAAAAGTGACAAGTACATATAGTCATGCGAAAATAAAAGAGGTGGAGGAGTAAAAGGAGGGGGAGACACAGATATAGGCATGTCATGCCCTTCTAAAATCCAAACAGTGAGAAGCCGACACGGCCAGTCCGTTGCTGCCCGTGCCACCTCCGTGTCGCCGGGTTTGTGCCAGAGCCGCGGTGGACCCTGACGGCCAGCCCCCCTCTCCTAATACTGGTGCCTGTCCGCTGGTGGGTCGAGCCCCCCGCGGTGGGGGGGAGTAACATCTGCAGAAGAAAGACCATCTTCCAGCCAAACTAACATGTCGACTTCTTTTCGTGGACAATGTGATACGATCCCTTTGTTACGGACACGCCCATCGCTACAAATTCCAGATGAGGCACAAAAACAGCAGGTGCTTCAGCGGATATCAAGTGCTCCTTCAAGTGGGCTCTCCTCCACCTCAACTTCAAAATCACAAATACTCCAGTCCTCAGAGGTGTCACCCCAATCGCACTTGCTTCCTCACAGCTCCCAAGTCTCCAGCTGCCCGTCTGAGTATGGGGTAACACAGATGGTTGAGTCTGCACAGCTGTTTACTCATACTATAGCCTGGGAAATGGAGGTCTGCTCCAGAGCTTCTGTTAATCCAGACGAGGAAATGATCTTCACTGATGCCCAGAATCTTTATAAGTCGGATCCAGGACCAGATGAAGAAGGTTCTGAGCATAATGTAGACCCTCGTTCCCAAACTGTAACTCCTGTTGGTGGAGACAATGATGAAGATGATGATGAGACTCAAATACCTGATTGGAGCGACAACTTGACTTTTCGGTCAGGGCAGGAAGAGGTTGGCTTTGAGGACGACGGGTGTGATAACACACAGGGTGATGATGACAAGGTTGGAGATCCCACTTACTGTCAACCCACAGTCAGCCAGTCGATGAGGTCACCCGGGCCTTTGCCTGGCCTTTGGGATGTTGCGGTGGTCGGCTCCCTGGCCCGTACCCTGGGGTCACTCTTTAAAAGGGTGGATAATTGTTAATTTTATAAGAGTTTGTGACACCACCTGTGGTACCTGGTGAGAAGCACCAGCGCTGCAGCAGTCCACTGAGGCCCGTGATAAGGCAGCTCGATGGTATAGCTCCCCACAGGTGGAGCTAGGTCTCAGGGCAGCGTATGCAGGGGGAATGCAGGACAGGCGAGACCCAGCTGGGTCAGAGCAAGAACGGAAACGGACACGGTAGTCACTTCAGTACCTTTTACTGGAGGAAATTCAGGCACATCCTGGAGCACTGTAGGGTGAAGGGTGCATATCAGGATCCTCCCCAATGAGCGGGTGTAGGGCCTCCTGTTTCTTGCCTCTGCGCAGTAAGTTTCTGACCTGCCTGGAGCTAGGCCTAACTTTGTCTCTGTCCTGCGCTGGCTGACCTTGTGGTAGGGCCTTCTCTTGAAGTTCACGCTCCCAGTATGCGGGGCCTAAGCGTCTCCTGGCTCTGTTACGTATCAGCACCTTAGCGATCCTGGGACTTGTAGTTCTCCAGGGATTCCGGTTATGCCTTACTGGGTCATAGAGATCCCGGTAAGCTCGGATCCGGTGTCCGGTAAATGCTTCGGGGTGAGCTGGTTAAGCTCCTCTGCCCCTTATGTACTAACTCGCCACTCGCCTTCGGCCTACTCGGGCCCTCAATAGGCTATACACACTAACGGCAGCTTGCCGCGCTTCACCAATCTTATGACGCCGGCACACCTTAAGCTCTATCTGGGCTCCCTGAATCTAGCTAGCAGGAGCCTCGTGCTCCACTGCTGAACTATTAACTGAGTTCTCTAGACTAGACTGAGCTCCACTGCAGACTGACCTCTCTTAGGCTTCTCTACTGCAGGAACTCTTCAGAGGAACTGAACTGCCTAGCTCCACCTTCCCTATTTATATCCCTAACGGGCTCCCTCTGCTGGTCTGAGGTGGAAGGTGGAGATGTGTGAATGTTTATGGGGGCCTCTTGTGGAGGATTCCATCAATACACTCTTCTAGGATCTGTGATACCAAGCGCAGCGGGGCGTCACAGATGCTATTGACGACGAGGTTAGGTTGCGCCTTCCTGGACAGAGACGGAGTACTGGAAGCACGTCAACAACTGCATAATCACAACTCCGCCTCTGACCACAAGTCGTAGTGGCTCTTCAGGTCGCATGGGCTCTAAGCCTTGCATAGCCTGGGCATTTATTCAGATCGATAAGGATGACCCAACTCGTGTTATCTGTAATATTTGTCACCAAAAGCTAAGTAGAGGCCAAAAAATCCATAGTTTGAGTACTTCATGCATGTACCGTCACATGGATATGAAGCATAAGTTGCAGTGGGAAGCTCACTGTGCTACAATGCGGCCTAGCAGGCTGGGCCAACCACCGTCTGCCCCATCTTGTGCATCCGCGGCCTCTTCATCCTCTGTGACTGGGGGGACAGCAGTCACAAATGTTTTTGGACGCAGACCTGCCACCTCTTTACCTGCAACAGCCAGTGTGATTGGCAGGTCGTCAGTTCATTGGGAAGTGGAAACACCTGCTGGTGTTGAGAGCTCTCTGACATCGAGAGCACCACCTTTGGATCAAGGCAACCTAACATGTCCGCCTGCATCTTCCTCACAGACCGGCAGTTTGCCAGGGACACCCTACTCAACCCCGTCAAAGCACAACAGCCAGCCCTCGGTCCCTCAGATGTGGACAAGTAAAAGACCATTTCCTCCTAGCCATGAGAAAGCTAAGAGGTTGAATTTCACCATCTGCAAGCTGTTGGCTACAGAAATGCTGCCTTTCCGCCTGGAGGACACAGTGGATTTTTGAGACCTTATGTCCGTCGCAGTGCCCCAGTACCAGATGCCCAGTCGGCACTACTTCTCAAAGAAAGGTGTGCCTGCGCTCCACCAGCATGTCGCACACAACATCACCGCTTCTTTGAGAAACTCTGTGTGTGACAGGGTGCATTTCACCACAGACACTTGGACGAGTAGGCATGGACAGGGGCACTGGGTAACTATGGTGACAGCAGGACAAGGGGCTGCTGTCCAAGTCTTGCCGTCCCCGCGAGTTGTACGTCAATCCTCTTTATCTAGAAGTTCCTCCACTGCTTCTGCCTCCTCAACCTCCTCTCGGTCCTCCACCTGCACCCAAAGCCTGTCTGGTAATGCCACCTGCTTTCTAACTGCGCACCTCCTTACTATGCTGGCAGCAGGGCTCAACGGCATCAGTGTTTACTTTGAAATGTCTGGGAAATGTGAGTCACACAGCTGAGGACTTGTGGTCAGCTCTGGAGACCCAGTTTCATGAATGGTTGTCTCCACTGGACCTGCAACCAGGGAAGGCCGTGTGCGACAATGCTGCAAACCTGGGTGCGGCCCTTCGCCGGGGCAATGTTACACACGTGCCTTGTATGGCTCACGTGTTGAACCTGGTTGTCCATAAATTTTTAGCCCACTATCCCGGACTAGATGGCCTTCTGCAGAGGGCACGGTCGCTGTGTGCTCACTTCCGCCGTTCGCATCCCGCAGCTCAACGACTTACATCTCTACAGAAGTCGTTGGGCCTGCCAGTTCACCGGCTGAAATGCGATGTGCCGACACGGTGGAATTCAACTCTGCACATGTTGCAGCGACTGTGGCAGCACCGACAAGCCCTGGTGCAATAGTTTCTGACGTATAGCCTGGGCCAACGAGATCCAGAGGTGGGGCAAATCACACAGCAGGAGTGGTCTCAGATCAGGGACCTATGAAGTTGACGCGCCCCCTGGGCCGTGGGGTACCCGGAGCCGGGCCGGTAGACGCTGGGGGTTGTAGTCACTGTGGCGGTGACCCGGTCCGTGACCCAGGGCGGTCAATCCAACGGTAATTTGTATATATGGATTTTATAATGTCCGACTACGCCACCTGTGGAGTGCGGCCAAAGGGGCCGCCGCTGCGGAACAGTCCTCTGAAGCTGGTGGTTTTGCTGCAATGGTATTATTACTCACCACAGAAAGAGTGTAGCTTCAGGGCAGTGTGGGTGGATGATGGTGGTTGTAGTGCAGGGAGTCAGTAATGAACACAGAGTCTGTGTGATGCAGTCCCAAGATCTTTACTCACAGTTGTTGCAGTCCAGATTACAGGTACCAGAGCTATCTCACCCGTCGTGCTGTGCGTACTCAGTGAGGGGCTCAGTCCACCCCCAGATAGCTCCGGAGTACTTAGCAGGACCCCCTTCTGTGTGTCCTTTCTCTGGCCTTCTCCCTGCACCTCACACCCAGTGACACTTCTATCCGGTATCCTCGGGCCTTGGCGGGCGACTTGTGTTCCGTCCCCTGGGTCCTATGTGGCTACCTTCTTAGTGAGACTGGTGTGGACTTTTGCCTGCAGTACATGAAATGCTGCAGCCTCCGGTTTCTAGTTGAGCCTTGCTGTTTCTCCTCTAGTTGAGGGACCGGTTCCCCTTATCTGGCCTGACCCCTCTACCTCCTGGTAGCAGCGGGAGTACAGGTGGCCTTCTGCACGGCCCGTAGCCCTAGGGTCCCTTCGGTTCCTGGAGCCTTCCTGCTCCCACTCCTCTCTTTTCTCCTTCAGTCCTGGGCCTCCCAGGCTAGGCCCGCCTCCGGAGCAGAGCTCATGCCGAGCCTCTGCTCCTGTCACTTTTCCTCCTCTGACTGGCTTGCTCTTTCTAAGATGGCTTCCTATTTATACTCTCCCTGTCATGTGCTCCCCTAAGCTGCTCCCCTAAGCACCCACTACATAGGATCCTCCCACCAGCTAGGGACCTGGGACTGTGCTCTCCCTTAGGAGCAATCTCGCCCTAACCCCACTGCGGGTATGTGTTGGATGCAGGTGTTAGGGTCCCGAGCCATACGCCTTCCTTACCTGAGGGTGAGATACCACACCTCTGGGTGAGATGCAGTAACTCTGTGGTGACTGCACCCTCAGGGGCGCCACACACCTTTCTGCACAGTTTTGAAATGGCGACGAAGATGTTTAGTGCTGACGACGATGCCATTATCAGCATAACTATTCCGGTGATTTACATGCTGGAGCACACATTAAACAGAATTCAGAGTCAGGTGGTCGGACAAGAGGAGGTGGAGGAAGTAGAGGAGGAGTCGTATGCGGAAGGGATAACATCTCCAAGGTCCAGACGGTTGGCAGCACCAAGGAGGCAGGCATGGGAGGGTGGGGGAGAGGGATTAAACAGGGCGCATGGTAGCAGCCAAACTGTTGAGGAAGGTGCAGGAGCCGAGGAAGAAGTGGAGGATGAACTGGCGATGGGCATGGAAGACTCAACAGATGAGGGAGACCTTGATCACATTTCTGTTGTGCGAGGTTGGGGGGAGAGGGCAGAGGAAAGAAGCATGATTCTTACCTCGCTACCAACACAACAAGGACTTGGTCCTCCTGGATGCGCAAGACACATGAGTGCCTTCTTGCTGCACTACCTGCAACATGACCCTCAGATTGCAGAATTCGAAGTAATCTCGACTACTGGGTTGCCACACTCTTAGATCCCCGGTACAAAAGTAAATTTGCCGAAATAATTCCTGCCATAAAAAGGGATTGACGCATGCAGGAGTATCTGCAGACGCTGTTGCAGAATCTTACATGTGCTTTTCCACAAAACACCAGTGGTGCACGAAGTGAATCTCACAGTTCTAACTTGCCAACCGCGGGACTGTCGAGTCTTCATCACTCAAACCGTAACAGTAACACAGTATCTGCTGGTAACAGCAATTTTGTGAAATCGTTTCACCACTTTTTTAGACCATCCTTTGCAAGGCCACAGGAGACAAGAAGTCTGACACATAGTCAATGCCTAGAGAGGATGGTGCAGGAGTATCTCCAAGTGAACATCGAAGCCATGACTGTGTCACTGGACCCTTGCTCATTTTGGTATTCCAATCTGGAAAAATGGCCGGAGCTCGCCACTCACGCCTTGGAGATCTTGTCATGCCCTGCAGCCAGTGTGTTCAGCGCTGCTGATGGTGTGCTGACAGATAAGCGCACGCGGCTGTCCACTGAGAATGTAGACAGACTCACGTTCATAAAGATGAACAAATCATGGATTCGCAAGGACTTTTCTAATCCTGTGTTATCCTTGGGAGGCTAAAAGCTTGAGGATTTGGTAATATCACCTCACCAACCATTTTAAGCAACTGTGGGGCAATTGATGCCACTTAACCCTAGAACGCATGACCATAAAAATCTACACTTTCATATACCTGGGGCCTTTTAGGCCCGTGTGCAAGTAACATTGAATAACTCAAACTCAAATGACAAACAACTATATACATGAAGAATACCTAGAGTTTCAAAATTCTAACTAAAGTAATCTTGCAGAAAATAGAAAACAATTAACAGGGCGGGACTGCGAGGCCCCAGGTATGCATTCTAGGGTTAAGTGGTGTCTGTGCCACAATTTTGGGAAAAAATGGAAACTCTTTTTGGAGTCCCCTTGCTGTGTCTTACGTGACGTTGGCATCGTCAATTCCAGGTGGGTTGGGTCGCTCCCCCCCCCCTTTTAACTGTAAGAAACTACATACACTATGGCTTGGGGTAACACAGATGATTGAGTCTGAAGAGCTGTTTACTCAGAGGTCTGCTCCAAATCTTCAGTGTGTGCTAGTCAGCGTAGAATTTTTAACTGCATCTAGCCTAGGCAATACTTTGGGCGTAGTAGCCCAGCTGCGAAGCAAGCTGCACCGCCTGTGTATCTAATAAGAATTTTTAAATGCATCTAGCCTAGGCAGACTGTGGGGACCCCCAACCAAACCCAGACGCTCAGCCCCCCTACCGCCCCCCTTTCCTTGACAATACAATAATGTAACTCTTACAACTGGATGGGTGAGGATCGGTCACAGCTTTATTAACTCTTTATACTCATTCCATTAGAAAGACATTTTATTTCTAAAATAATTCAGCTTGTTGCAGCATGCCCTGGGTCTCCACTCCGGCAACTTGGCCAACAAGTGTAACTCTCCAACATGTCCTTTCTATTTCCAGGCCACGGAGGATCCTGCGTACTCGTATGCAGGACTCTGACCCCCACCCATCACTCTTAACGCTTGTTCCACTCCGTCCTGGAGTCCTGACAGGAATATGTCCAGTCCAATATCCATTAAGTGAACACCGTCGGGCCGTATGAGGCCTGCTTTATCTCCTTCCAGTTGTCGGTGTCGTACCACTACACCACCTCTGTCTCTTCTAAATTTTGCCATCCGAATATTTATTACCCGCCTTGTCCGTTCGATGGCCGTGATGTCTCGCGCACCTTGCCATACCGCTATCGGCACAATCTCTGACCATACTATAGCTAGTTTTGTGAAAAATTCTCTGAAGCGCTCAGTGTCTAGTTTCATTATTGCCATTAGTTATGCGCTCTTGTGATGACCTAGGTTGTTTCCCCCAGCCTGTATAACTAAGATGACCAGACATCTTGCCTCTCTCCCTACCTTGATTACCTCCATTAGTACCTGTGGCCATAGCAGGCCTCTAATACCTCTCCAGTTGAAATATGTGTTATGAAACTCTAATTTCCTCCCGCCTGGGCGGACTTTCGCCCTTTAATCTGCCCAATATATATACGAGTGGCCTATCACCCACACTGTTGGCTTAGCGTCACCTGTAAAAGAAACAAACCACGTTAGAATAACAAGTCCGGTCTTATGTATCTTGCCAAACACGTGGATCACCATCTCTCTATCCTCTGAACTTCCGTTTCTGACAGTCCTGCTCTTGCTGCTTCTGTGGCCGCGCCTATGCGGAATGAGTGTGTCCCGTAATCTTTGGGGTGGTTCCCTGCCGATGTTATGCATTTATTAAATATAGCTTGGAACTGGTATCTTGATAATGGCGTCCCATCAATGTGTGATAGGAACAAATTACTTTGTGATCTGATGGTTAGATATGGCTTTACTATTGTTACCCGACTCAGTGTACCGTTTGTGGGTTGTAGAAGTACCCAAGTGCCCCTGCCCGCTGGAACCATTTTCGATTTGTGTATGCGTAGACGTATTGCATTATTGCCTATGACTACGTCCTGGTGTAATATGCCTCCACTGGTGCTAATTTTGGATTGAGGGACTAATTCGCTTATGCATAGCGCCCCGAAGAAGGCGATCACAAATGCAGTAGACAGTAGTGTTGCTTCAAATTGTGAGTGTCATGTTAATGGTGTTAGGGATATGATGTGAGAAATCAGTTTTAGTGACACGGGACGGGACGTCTACACTCCTGACTTGGCTGACCCCTTTTCCACCCTTTTATGGATTGTCTGATGATGAATCTTTGTCACATCTCCCCAATTCAGTAGTTGGAAGTGAAATGCTACTCCGGTCAGACACCGCTGCGCTGACGCCCCTGATATGCCCCTCATCATTAGCTGGTGGAGAAATTCTATGGTGACTTGTGATCTGGCTTGTTCACATTGGTCAACCCGTTTGCCTGCTACTAGTCGTGTCCACTCTTCCCATGCCTTACCGTATGCTTGCCACGTCGACGGGGCAACTGACACTCTGATTAATGGCATCAACTATTCGCCACTAGATCCCATAGGGAAGGTGGGCAACTGTTGTCCCGATGGGTGGGCATTGTGGAAGAGCTCTGTGAAAATCTGCCAATTGAATTGTTATAAAGCGTTAGCAGCAGCTTTAGACCCCTCAGCATAGTGGCTAGCGCGGACCCATACATTGTGTTTTAGGCACAGGAATGCTAGCCTGGGTAGTAGGCCTAGCACTGGGAGAGACGATGATGCCATCTTATTAATGCAGTGCGCTAAGCTGGTGTTTTTTGTTATGAAGCGTATATTTTTGTAAGCCAGGAGCGCGCCCCATATTTCTATTGCTACCACTATTGGGAAGAAAAATTATTTTCAGGGCTAGATGCAGCGAAAAATTATTATTAATTGAAAAGCTGGTGGAGCTTGGTATAGATGGCCTAATACAATGAGACCCACACACTGCTAGAAGGCCAAATATTTTTTCAGAGTTAGATGCAGAAAAAAATTATATTCAGTTTGCAACCTGATGGAGGTCAGTATAGATGGACTAATAGAACAAGTCTCACACACTGCTAGAAGGCCAAATATTTTTTCAGAGGTAGATGCAGACAAAAAATTATTTTGAATTTGCAACCTGATGGAGGTCAGTATAGATGGACTAATAGAACAAGTCCCACACACAGCTAGAAGCCCAAATATTTTTTCAGAGGTAGATGCAGAAAAAAATTATATTCAGTTTGCAACCTTATGGAGGTCAGTATAGATGGACTAATAGAACAAGTCCCACACACAGCTAGAAGCCCAAATATTTTTTCAGAGGTAGATGCAGAAAAAAATATATTCAGTTTGCAACCTGATGGAGGTCAGTAGAGATGGACTAATAGAACAAGTCCCACACACAGATAGAAGGCCAAATATTTTTTTAGAGCTAGATGCAGACAAAAATATATTCAGTTTGCAACCTGATGGAGGTCTGTATAGATGGATTAATAGAACAAGTCCCACACACAGCTAGAAGCCCAATATTTTTTCAGAGGTAGATGCAGAAAAAAATATATTCAGTTTGCAACCTGATGGAGGTCAGTATAGATGGACTAATACAACAAGTCCCACACACAGCTAGAAGCCCAATATTTTTTCAGAGGTAGATGCAGAAAAAAATATATTCAGTTTGCAACCTGATGGAGGTCTGTATAGATGGATTAATAGAACAAGTCCCACACACAGCTAGAAGCCCAATATTTTTTCAGAGGTAGATGCAGAAAAAAATATATTCAGTTTGCAACCTGATGGAGGTCTGTATAGATGGATTAATAGAACAAGACCCACACACAGCTAGAAGCCCAATATTTTTTCAGAGGTAGATGCAGAAAAAAATATATTCAGTTTGCAACCTGATGGAGGTCAGTATAGATGGACTAATACAACAAGTCCCACACACAGCTAGAAGCCCAATATTTTTTCAGAGGTAGATGCAGAAAAAAATATATTCAGTTTGCAACCTGATGGAGGTCTGTATAGATGGATTAATAGAACAAGTCCCACACACAGCTAGAAGCCCAATATTTTTTCAGAGGTAGATGCAGAAAAAAATATATTCAGTTTGCAACCTGATGGAGGTCTGTATAGATGGATTAATAGAACAAGTCCCACACACAGCTAGAAGCCCAATATTTTTTCAGAGGTAGATGCAGAAAAAAATATATTCAGTTTGCAACCTGATGGAGGTCTGTATAGATGGATTAATAGAACAAGTCCCACACACAGCTAGAAGCCCAATATTTTTTCAGAGGTAGATGCAGAAAAAAATATATTCAGTTTGCAACCTGATGGAGGTCAGTATAGATGGACTAATACAACAAGTCCCACACACAGCTAGAAGCCCAATATTTTTTCAGAGGTAGATGCAGAAAAAAATATATTCAGTTTGCAACCTGATGGAGGTCTGTATAGATGGATTAATAGAACAAGTCCCACACACAGCTAGAAGCCCAATATTTTTTCAGAGGTAGATGCAGAAAAAAATATATTCAGTTTGCAACCTGATGGAGGTCTGTATAGATGGATTAATAGAACAAGTCCCACACACAGCTAGAAGCCCAATATTTTTTCAGAGGTAGATGCAGAAAAAATATATTCAGTTTGCAACCTGATGGAGGTCAGTATAGATGGACTAATACAACAAGTCCCACACACAGCTAGAAGCCCAATATTTTTTCAGAGGTAGATGCAGAAAAAAATATATTCAGTTTGCAACCTGATGGAGGTCTGTATAGATGGATTAATAGAACAAGTCCCACACACAGCTAGAAGCCCAATATTTTTTCAGAGGTAGATGCAGAAAAAAATATATTCAGTTTGCAACCTGATGGAGGTCTGTATAGATGGATTAATAGAACAAGTCCCACACACAGCTAGAAGCCCAATATTTTTTCAGAGCTAGATGCAGAAAAAAATTATATTCAATTTGCAACCTGATGGAGGTCAGTATAGATGGACTAATAGAATGATGCTATGCCCAAAAGATTTTACTTCACTAGGTGCAGTAAAAAAATTGGTATTCTATACACAGGTGGTATATCTTGCAACACAGATAGGCTACTCCACTGACTAACACACTCTGCAATAGGCCAAAAAGGATTAGCTTTGCTAGATTCAGCCAAATGCTGTGAAAAAAACTTGCACAGCACTGGCACAGACCTGCCTGGCAAAAACTGATAGGAACTGATGTAACCTAGTCCTGAAAAGGACTCCAATTACAATTAGTCTTTACTCCCACAATCTATCTATTTAAGAGCACAGACCTGCCTGATAAAAGTCGTAGGAAATGCTGTAACCTAGTCCTTAAAAGGACTGCAATCACAACTATTCCCTACTCCCAAGCTATCTGTAGATTTGTGCGAAAATTGGCTTGAAATTAACAAGGTATAGCGCACACAGCAACAGCGGTGCCGTCTAACACGCAGCTGCAGCAGTGAGAAAATGGTGGCGACGGGGAAAATGGCTTGGTCTTATAGGGCAAGGACATGTGACATACACTGCCAATGACACATGCCCTTGCTTGTGTGAAAAAAAGCACTTCGCTCCGTGTGTGCGCTGCTGATAGGCTGACAGATTGCACCTCCCCACTGCAAATGCGGGAAAGAGAAAAAAAAATGGAGATCTTCATTGTTCCTGCAGAGATCCATCCCCTGCCCCTCCCCCCACCCCGCTGTACACTCAAACTGCGTATTAACATTAATTTTCATCATTACTGAGAAAAAATCCAGTTATGATTTTGGTGCACGAACAGTTATCGAACATAACCTCGAACAGCCGAATTTTTCTCAAATTGTTCGTGTTCGCCGAACGGCTCGAACACCGCCCAAAACAGCTCGAATTTGAGATTGGCGAACAGTTCGAGTAGAACAGCGCTCATCTCTAATTAGGAGTACCTGACAGAACCCCACTTTCTTGTGTTCCTAGCTAGACCATCTTCATGCTGGGTCTTTCTCCCTCTGGCCCTGCGCTTCCCACTCTCAATCCCGCTCAGGTGCTCTGAAGTCCCTCCTGTCTCGTCGGAGTTCCCGGACCTGCTTGACCCTCACGGTGATTAGAATGAGGCTTCGGCAACTGACTATATAAGCCAGAAGCCTCCGGTTTTCCCAGCCGAGACTTGGAGTTACACGGCTGGGCCAGGGGCTGGTCCCCTTCTTGCGGCCTACGATCCCTCTATCTTCTGGCAGATTCGGGGCGTACAGGTGCCGTCCCGCACTCACCGTACCCCCTGGGATCCCTTCCTTAGAACGGAGCCTACTCCTCTGCTCCCCACCTGGGCCTCTAGGACTGGGCCCTACTTGTGGAGCAGAGCTCCTAGAGAGACTCTGCTCCCTGACTGACTGTCCTCACTCACTGATCTGACTGATCATTCTGTTCTGCCACCCTAAGATGGCTTCCCTTTAAATACCTCCTGTAAAAGTGCTCCCCTAAACTACTTCCTCCACCCACACCCACTACTGGTTCCCCCTACCTTTGGGTTCCCCCCACTCCAGCCAGGGACAGGGCTCAGCAGCTGCGCACATGCATGTTGCCCCTCCAACCGGCCTGGAGCAGTGTAGTGTTGGATGCAGGTGTTGGGGTTCTGGGCAGCACTCTCTCCTTACCTGAGAGAAGGAGACACCACACCTCTGGGTAAGGTGCAGTACCTCTGTGGCGACTGAACCCTCAGGGGCGCCACAGCTGCTGTGTGTTTCTGTATCACTGCAACTTAAATACCTGTGTGGCATTTAGCATAGTCGGCAGGATGCAGTCTTTAGACACAGACACTGCAGATCAGTCCATCCTGGGAGCCCCTGGATCTAGCTTGCCGTTGGGAGCCATGCTCAGCAATCTCCCAAAGTTCACAGGGGACAATATGATGCTGTGGGACTGGGATGAGAGAGTTAGGAGTATGTTACGGATGCATCCGATGACCCCTGCTATGCAAGCCGAAATAGCCTTACTGGCCCTGGAAGGCGAGGCCCGGTACTCCGTGATGTACCACCCTCCTCATGACCGGGATACTGTAGAAAAAGTGGTGCGGATATTGGAGGAGATGCATGGGGATCCCACCAATGTAGAAGATCTGAGGATACGGCTGTTTCACCAAGTGCAGCAAGAGGGGGAGACTGTGACGCAATATGTTAATGCATTTCAGAGGGTGCATGCCTATATCACTAGAAAAGATGGCATTGGGAATTTGGGAAGGGCCCCCTGACGTGATCTTAAGGGACCAATTTGTGGCCGGCCTCAGGGATGTGCACCTGAAGCAGGCCTTGTGTGAGCCCCTTCGCGCTAACCCACGTATGACTTTTCTAGAAGTGGGGATGGAGGCACGTGTGAGAGAGCAGGAGATGGGGGTGACGGCCCTGGCAGGGATGATCCGGAGTAACAAGGTACCCACCCCTCCTGCAGCTGAACCGGAATGGGCTCGAGAGATGCGAAAGGAGATACAGGAGATGCGGGGTGAATGGTCCAGTCTCAAGAAGACCCCTGCACCGACACCGGAGATACCCAGATTAATTGCCCCAGTTAGGGAAAGAATTGAATTCAGGCCCCGTCCTGCAGGAGAGTTCCGTAGAGAAGAGAGGCAGCCCTACACAGACAGAGACACGACCTGCTGGAAGTGTGGAGGCGCAGGACATTACGCCAGGGGCTGTGCTAGCCGAGGGCGGCCCCTGTTGCGGCAGCCATTAAACTATCGGGCTCCGTGTTTGGGGGACACAGCCCAGAGCCTAAGGAGGGGGAAAGAAAAAGAGGAAGTCCCAAGGACCTAGTTTCCACCAGCCCAACTGTCTGATTGATACGGGATCCCAGGTGACTACGATGACAGAAGCCTACTTTCAGCAGCAATTTCCAGAGATAGCGTGGCCTGAATGGGGACCAGTAATTAGACTCACGGCAGCTAATCAATTACCCATCCCAGTCGTAGGGGTGGTATGGATGAAGATCCGAGTGTATGGAAAAGATGTGGGAAAAAAAGGGGTCGTCTTGGTTGCAGGAGGAACCGGAAGTGGACCCCCGGTGGCCCTCGGAATGAATATGCTGAAAGATATGGTGCAAATCCTGATTAGTGAGCTGAAGGAGATTCCTCTAGACCGGTGGGACCCATGAACCCCCCAAAGGAGGGTTTTTCAACAATTAATCCGAGCCGCCCAGGCTCAGGAGATGTCGAGTGAAGGGAAGGTCCTGGAGAAAATAATAGTACCAGCATCTACGCCGGGACAAACTGTACTCACGTTACCCGCACCAGCCTGCACACCTCTTGAGGGGGTCGAAGTTCAGATAGAACCAACATCGATTGACAAAGTACCCCCCGGACTCCTGGTGGCTCAGACACTGGCCACCGTCCAGGGTGGCAATGTTATAGTGCAGTGCATTAATCTGGGCGAAGGTGATCTCACACTCCCTCCCAGGGCGGAAATAGCCCACATTCTGGGAATGCCAGAGAAGTTGGTGCGACCTGATGTGGTACAGCTGTCCGCTGTACGAGGAGACCCCTGGACTCTGGCGGTCACCGTGCCGCCGGAATCCCACCGTGCTAGTGCGAAGGGGGGACGAAGAATCCTAGAACAAATGCGGGCTGAATTGACGGGACTTTCACCTCCACAGGTGCAGCAGGTTGAGGAGGTACTGGAGCGGTACCAGGAAGTCGTTGCTCGCCATGAGGATGATTTTGGTTGCACCGAAGCCATTACCCACGAGATTACCACAGGGAGCGCTGCCCCAGTGTGGGAGAGATACCGGCAGATACCTCCCAGATGTATAAAGATGTTAAGGAGAGGCTAGCCCATGTGTTACAGAATGGTGTGATACGGGAGAGTCAGAGTCCATGGGCAGCCCCGATCATCCTGGTCAGGAAGAAAGATGGGACCCTGCGGTTCTGTGAGGACTAAAGACAACTGAATGCCTGTACAGTACGAGACTCTTACCCACTACCCCGAATCGAAGAGTCCCTGTCGGCCTTAGGGAAGGCAAGATACTTCTCCTCCTTGGATCTGGACAGCGGGTATTGGCAAGTGACCGTGGCCGAACATGACCGTGCGAAGACAGGGTTCATATTACCCATGGGACTGTTTGAGTTCAATTGGATACCCTTCGGCCTGACTAACGCCCCCGGGACGTTCCAGCGTCTGATGGAGAGGTGCCTGGGCGATTTGAACTTCGAGGCGACACTGATTTATCTTGACGACATAATTGTCTATGCTGCCACCTTCGAGGAGCACCTCCAGCGACTGGAGCAAGTACTGAGTCGCCTACAGAATCATGGCCTAAAGGTGAAGCCCCAGAAGTGCCACCTGTTCCGCAAACAGATCGAATATCTCGGTCATACTGTGTCCAGTGAAGGAGTCAGGCCCACCCGGGAAAAGGTGGCCGCCGTACAGGAGTGGCCTACCCCGAAGACAGTGAAGGACGTTCGGGTCTTCCTGGGACTTGCCGGGTACTACTGAAGATTCGTGAAGAACTTCACCCGCATAGCCAACCCATTGCTGGAACTACTTAAGGGAGTGACGGCGGGCTCCAAGAATCGGGCGATTCGGTGGGGAAGCAGCCAGGAAGAGGCCTTCCGTGCCCTAAAAATGGCCCTGACCGAGGCCCCAATACTTGCCTATGCGGATTTCTCCCAACCATTCATACTCCACACTGATGGGAGCCTACATGGTCTGGGAGCCATGTTATCCCAAGTACAGGAGGAGAAAGAGCACGTGATTGCGTACGCCAGTCGCTCCCTTCACGACTCTGAGAGGAACCCAGATAATTGTAGCTCTTTCATATTAGAGTTGCTGGCTCTGGTTTGGGCAATAACCGAAAAGTTTGCAGAGTATTTGTCCGGGTCCGAAGTACTGGTGAGAACAGACAACAACCCGCTGGCTCACCTGGAGAATGCGAAATTGGGGGCCCTGGAGCAGCGATGGCCAGTTACTGGTATAAGATCGCCTACCGTTCTAAGGCAGAGAATACTCACGCTGACGCCCTCTCCAGAGTGACATATGAACGGCCTGATCATGACCGCGATGAAGATTTGGAGGTGGATGAGGTCCCTAGCTTCTGAAGTTTTGTGGGACCGCTGGTCGCGGCGCAGGGACAGATCGGAGAGACGTCGGAAGAACAAGTGCTATGGCAGCCAAGAGATGACTGGGTCCGACTTCAACAGACTGACAAAGAAGTTGCCAAATTACGTCAATGGGTGGCTTTGAGACAGGTCCCCAGTCGAGAGGAGAGGAGTACCCTGTCCCCGGGGGTGCTGAAAATGCTGGGACAATGGGAGAGACTTTGTTTGCGAGACGGGCTGCTGTACCAACGGGTACAGCTACTGCGAGAGTTTGGGATCACCTGGCAAGCGGAAGTTGGTCGGAGTAGTGAATAAGGAGGCTCATGAACAAGGGGCTCACTTCAGACCAGAGAAGACATTTCAGTGGTTGCAGAGGCTGGTGTATCACCCCCGACTGCGAGCAACAATAGAAGATACTTGTCGAAGATGTCGGAGCTGTGAGCTGGTTAAGCCCCCGGAGCAGCGGGTCCACATACAAACCATTGTGACTTCAGCCCCCTTGGAGGTGCTGATGAGCGACTATTTGACTGTTGGACCGGCGCATCTCGGGTATGAACATTGCCTGGTGATGACAGACCACTTAACAAAATTTGCGGTGGTGACCACGACAAGAGACCAGACCCCCGAATCAGCTGCGCAGGCCATCTGCCGAGACTTCATTCGGGTGTACGGCTTCCCAAAGAGGATCCATTCCAATCAAGGCGCCTGCTTCCAGGGCCGGGTGATGGAAGAGCTGCACCGGTTGTACAGGATTGAGAAGTCACAGACTACTCCTTACCACCCTCAAGTAAATGGGGCCTGTGAACTCTTTAATCGGACACTGATCCAAATGCTCCGCGTGTTGGAGGAAGATCGGAAGGTACGATGGCCTGAGTTTGTGGCCGAGCTGGTGTTGGTCTACAACAACCGAGTGAATAGTACGACGGGGTTCACTCCTTATGCCTTACTGTTTGGGCTAAAGGGGCGAGAGATTACTGAGTTAGAGTTGGACCCCGAGGAGGACTACCCATGGATGGGGATGTCTTCCTGAGTCCGGGAACACCGGCATCGACTGCAGACCCTCCGACGGTTGGTACAGCAAAAGTTTCGGGAGCTCAAACATCATGAGACATTGCCTCTTTGAGGGACAGCTCTGAGGCCTGGGGAGCGGGTGTTGGTTCGAGACAGGTGGCCCCAGGGCAAATTGAGTAGGACCTGTGTATGAAGTTTAACCCGAGGGGGCTGAAGGAGCCCCTACCAGAGTTGTTCATCATAGTATGTTGCAACTCTGTCTGTCTAAAAATGAAGAAGGATCACCTGCTTCTAGAGAGGGTCGTGTCACAGTTGCCCCAAGCCACGATGTGGATGAAGAAGAATTGTTGATTCTACCTCCGAGCCCCAGCACTCGATTACCTGTAGTCCCCAGTGCAGGCGGCAAGGAAACACGATCGGTTGAAGCCACCGGGCAGGCGGAGATTGGGAATCCAAGTGACCCTGCACCCTCCATCGGTCAAACTGAGTTATGCCGGTCAGAACAGACAACAGCAGGCGTGCCTCCTCACCGTTACGAACAAGATAAGTTTATATGGCAACGTATCGTCCAGGAAGTCCAAGAATGTGAACGTTTGGTGAAGGAACTCTCGTCCGTGAAATGGCGAGTTAAAGGAGAGCGGGAGTGTAAAGGGGAAGACCGTGGTGTAAGTACTTTCAGAACAAGGGATCCAGAACTGCCAGGGCCATGCCTCTGGTTGCAGGGGGAAGACAGACTGCGCGCACAGGAGTCAGAAGCTGGGGGCATGTCCAGAGCTTAGGGGTCAGGTGACCGGGAAGCTGGGGGCGTGTCTAGGAAGAGGGAGGAAAAGGAGTTTTGCGCGGGAAAGCAGGCAGTTGACAGTTGGAGTCGAACCCGACTAGAGGGAGAAGAGACACATGGTCCGTGGAGCCGAGCAAGTGAGGTGCAGTGTTATGGACTAGGGGCCCAGCGGATCAAACCGGAGACCGCCCACTGCCACCAGAAGACGGAGCATTGTTTAGGCGGGGAAGCTAGAAGAAAACAACACCGGCATCAGCTGGCAACGGCCTTGTGGGGAACAAGAGTCAGCTAAGTGTAAAACTGCCTATTACAACCGTTTCAACTGTGCTACATCTAGCCAAAATGTGGATTGTTGCCTGCTACTCCCCTTGTTGTCCCCATATTTCCCCTGTTACTCCCCTTGTTGTCCCCATATTTCCCCTGTTACTCCCTGGGTGGAGATTGACCCTGTTACAATAAATCCCCCCTGTTTATTAACCCTGTACTGGCTGCTCTGTGTTTCTGTGTCACTGCAACTTAAGTACCTGTGTCGCAATGGCGCAGTGTGTTACTAACGGTAATGTTTGAGAATGTGGTCCCAGCTCTCTTCAGGTCATTGACCAGGTCTTCCGGTGTAGTTCTGGGCGGATTCTTGACCTTTCTCAGAATCATCCTTACCCCACGAGGCGAGATCCTGCATGGAGTCCCAGACTGAGGAAGATTGACAGTCATCTTGTGTTTCTTCCATTCTCAACTAATTGTTCCAACCGTTGTTTCCTTCTCACCAATCTGCTTGCTAATTGCCTTGTAGCCTATCCAGCCTTGTGCAGGTCTACAATTTTGTCACTGGTGTCCTTAGACAGCTCTTTGGTCTTGACCATGGTGGAGAGGTTGGAGTGTGATTGATTGTGTGGACAGGTGTCTCCTATACAGGCGCAATTAATACGAGTAATGAGTGCAGAGTAGGAGGGCTTCTTAATGAAAAACTTACTAGTCTGTGAGATCTAGAATTCTTGCTGGTTGGTACGTTATCAAATACTTATTTCATGCAATTAAATGCAAATTAATTATGTAAAAATCATACAATGTGATTTTCTGGATTTTTTTTAAGATTTTGTCTCTCACAGTTGAAGTATACCTATGATAAAAAATTACAGACCTCTCCATTCTTTGAAGATGGGAAAACTTGTAAACTCTGCAGTGTATCAAATACTTATTTTCCCCACTGTATATAATAGAAAACCCAAAGAAGTGATACCATTTTAAAAACTGCACCACTCAAGTTATAGCTTCTCACTGACCGGAAGGAAGTCAGAGGTAATGGTCACAAGCTCTCAATGCAAGTCTACGAGAGACTCGTTCTGGCCTTGTTCTGGCTCTCATAGACTTACATTGAGAGGTGACTTCACAAACACTGGAGCGATCCGGCAGGTCACAAACTGCTGGAGACAGGCAGGAGCGGCGCCTCCGACACCCCCGCAAATAGCGAGGCAAAACGTGCGTCAGGGTGAGAGGGTACCGTGGCTGGCATCTACACTATTTGATACTCCTCAGGTAATTTACTATCATCTGTTGTTTCCTGGCAGATACATATGATTAAATCCATATGTTTAGCTTTATGAGCATAGTTACGCATGGCGATAGATTGAACTGTATATTAACATGTGGTAGTGGTTTGGTCATAATGGGCTATGTGCAATAAAAACTGAGAAAGTGCTATCTTAGTGGTTGGCTTAATCACATACAACATATAGTTGTATTAGGATAGCACATTTTCTGTCTGATTTAGCCTACTGCAAAAGTACCATATCCTTTAATTGTATACTGATATTATATAGACACTCTGATGTTTTTAGGACTTTCCTTGATTTAAAAGATGTTTTTGTTATAAGTGTCTTTGCCACTAGGTATTAATTGCAGATACTTTCAGAGTCTTTGCTGTTCAGAATTTCTGATAGTGTTAAGCTATTTTTGCCACAGTGCAACAGAGGCATTCCTGTTTTTTAATGTGGATCATTGTGATCATTTTTTGTTTTTATTAATGTTTAAATAAAGATTAAAATGAAGTATTATATGGATCTCTTCATGTTTTCAGGAGTTTCTTTAATCCTGGGAAAGGTTGATACAGTATATTGTTGTGAGAAGTGCCATACTTACCGTATATACTCAAGTATAAGCCGATCCGAATATAAGCCAAGGTACCTAATTTTACCACAAGAAACTGGGAAAACTTATTGACTCTAGTATAAGCCTAGGGTGGGAAATGCAGCAGGTACTGGTAAATTTCCCCATCCTGGTATGTATTGCCCACTCATGACCAATCCTGGTATGCATGGCACCCCTCATCCCTAATCCTGGTATGTATGGCACCCCACATCCCAATCCTGGTATGCATGGCCCCATCATCCCCAATCCTGGTATGCATGGTCCCCTCATCCCCAATCCTGGTATACATGGCCTCATCATTCCCAATCCTGGTATGCATGGCACCCCTCACCCAAATCCTGGTATGCATGGCACCCTTCACCCAAAACCTGGTATGCATGGCCCCATCATCCCCAATCCTTGTATGCATGCACCCCTCATCCCAATCCTGGTATGCATGGCCCCCCCTATCCTGGTATGCATGCCCCCCCCATCACTGCACACATTAAGAAAATCAAACACTTCTACTCACCTTCCTCCCCTCTGCTCTGCTCCAGCGCTGTGTCCTGTCTGTCAGCAGCTCACCTCAGCATCTGAGCAGTGCTCAACGTCACTGCCATGTGCCCTCAGACGCCGAGGCGAGCTGCAGGGACATTCACTCCTCTCCACGCCGAGACTATGGTAGTGTAGAGGAGTGAATATCCCTGTTCTTTAATAGCGTGCTCATAGTGTCAGCAGCGCCGCAGCTCCTGCTGAGCGTCAGCGATCTACCGTGCCCGCTACTAAAGAGAATGCATATTTACTCTTCTCCACTGTGCGCAGGCTATTAAAGAAATGTATATTCACTCCTCTACCCTCCCATGGGCATGGAGAAGGGTGAATATGCATTTTCCTTTAGCAGCGGGCACACGTGGTAGCTGCAGCAGCGGCTACTGCGTGTGCCCCACTCCTCCGCCGCCGTAACTCCCTCTCCACCACTATCCACCACCGGAATGTATATACAATAAAGTATATACCCAATTATAATCTGAGGGGGGCTTTTTCAGCCTAAAAAATGGGCTGAAGAACTCGGCTTGTACTCGAGTATATACAATATATTGTTTGGTGAACATGCTGTTGTGCTCAAAAGTTTACATACCCCGGCAGAATTTTTCCTTTCTTGGCCTTGTTTCAGAGAATATGAATGATAACCAAAAAACTTTCTCTCCACTCATGGTTATTGGTTGGGTGAAGCCATTTATTGTCAAACTACTGGGTTTTCTCTTTTTAAATCTTAATGACAACCAAAAACATCCAAATCACCCTGATCAAAACTTCACATACCCCAGTTCTTAATACCGTGTATTGCCCCTTCTAACATAAATGACAGCTTGAAGTCTTTTGTGGTAGTTGTGGATGAGGTTCTTTATTTTCTCAGATGGTAAAGCTTCCCATTCTTCTTGGCAAAAAGCCTCCAGTTCCTGTAAATTCCTGGGCTGTCTAGCATGAACTGCGCACTTGAGATCTCCCCAGAGTGGCTCAATGATATTGAGGTCAGGAGACTGAGATGGCCACTCCAGAACCATCACTTTGTACTGCTGTAGCCAATGACAGGTCGGCTTGGCCTTGTGTTTTGGATCGTTGTCACGTTGGAACGTCCAAGTACGTCCCATGCACAGCTTCCGGCTGATGAGTGCAAATTTGCCTCCAGTATTTGCTGATAACATGCTGTATTCATCTTTCCTTCTCTGAAACAAGGCCAAGAAAGGAAAAATTCTGCTGGGGTATGTAAACTTTTGAGCACAACTGTATATATTTATAATTTATCTTAGTCTGTATGCTGAGCACTTACATTGGGGTTTCCATGTAAATCCCCATAAAATGTGACAGATGAAACCCCCAATGGAACCACTCATTATTATGAAGTCATTGTTGACTTTGTCTGGCCTCTGTTTAAGCATTAACAGTCTTTTTAGGCTTGTCCAAAACTCTGGTCGGCCACACATTTGTGTGCTAAAATATACCTAAAAAGTCAGACACCCTTGTAATAGACGCCGACAGGGTCCAAAGTGACTCCATTTACTTCATTTAAATGATTGTTTCTGTCAGAGGTTTCATCTGAATCATTTTTTTGGAGGATTTGCATGAAAACCCCAATGTAAGTGCTCAGCGAAGAGCACAGGATAAATGTGATCCTAGCCTATGGGTATAAGAAGGCGTGATCCAGCATCCAAAAGTCTTCTTTAAAATCAATAATCCTTTATTGGAAAAGTATTTGAAAAATCATATGCAGAATAGTCACAGCCCCCACCGGAAGAGGAGATGTACAGACACGTTTCAGACCTTATGGTCCTTAATCATTGTAGCCTATGGATATGTGCACACAATGGGCCCCTATTCATCAAAGCTTTCACCAGAATTCTGGGGAATTTTCCACCAAAATTCACAAAGAATTCTGGCATAAAAACTTTATAAAGTTGCAAAATGTAGGCGCAACTCCAATATGGGCAGAGCTAGCCCTTGTGTGGCAACTGCCGTTTGTCAAATTCATGAGGAGTGGCGGCATTCACTATGCCACAAATCTTACTCCAGGGGCTGGAGTAGGTTCTGTAACAAGGTGTACACAGAGGTGTCCGATGCTCCTGTTTCATGAAAAAGTGTGTCTGATTCAAGCACACCCCATCATCAAGGCCAACGTGAATAATGACGGTCTTTATGAATCGGGCTCAAAATCTTTTAGATGGCAGTGTTTTACCTGAAGCATCTTTTTTTGTTGTTTTTGCAGCGACTTTGCCACTTTAACTTGAATATATCAACTAGAGAACAGTTTCCAAGGAAAGCTGCCTGAAGAATGGACCTGTCATTTATTTTAACAGCTTTTCTTCTTTGGAAACCTGAAGAAATTTAGAAACCTGAAGAAATTGAAACAACTGAACATATAAGTCGTTTTTACATTACAATGCATATGTTCATTTTTTTTATATATATATTTACTGAGCGCTTTCTTAGGTGGGTTACGGAGTGTGCCCACCTCAAAAAGACGTTGAGTGCACAAAACCTTAGACTGATTTTTGCGTCGCAGGATTAAATCAACAGCAGTTCAAGAATTGTTTTTAGTTTCTTATTGTTTTTTACAGATATATTTTTTATATTTAGCTACTATTATACACTAACAAGCATTTATTTTTTATTAGAAATTGTTTTTTGTCTACATAATCTGAGAGCTATATATAATGTTCCTATTTTATGGCCATCAGGGTTACATGAGGGCTTATTTTTTGCAGGAGGAGTTGAGGTTTTATTAGTACTATTTTAAGGTACATAACACTTTTTGATCGCTTTTTTGGCCGTAGAATGAAAAAAAAAACAGAAATTCAGTTATTGTTTTTTTTCCTTTTTTTGCGCCTTTCACAGTACAGTAAAAGTAAATTGACAGCTTTATTTTTTTGGTCAGTACATTTAGAATGATACCACATGTATATACAGTAAGTTTTCGTGCTTTGCTAATTTTGCACACGAAAAACAATATTTGACATAAAATAATTTGTTTTTGCATCACCATATTCTGAGAGCTGTAATTTTTTTACTCCAACAGAGCTGTATGAAGGCTTTTTACATATGACTTTTTCCATTGCTTTTTATTCCATTTTTTGTATCAGTATCATGAAAAAGCCATTTTTTGGGCTTTTTTTGTTTGTCTTTTTTATGGTGTTTTATATATACTTTTCAAAAAATAAAGGGAACATTTAAATAACGCATCCTAGATATCACTGAATGAAATATTCCAGTTGCAAATGTTTATTCATTACATAGTGGAATGCGTTGAGAACAATAAAACATAAAAATGATCAATGTAAATCAAAAATAATATCCAATGGAGGTCTGGCTTTAGATTGATACTCAAAATCTAAGTGTAAAATCAAATTACAGGCTGATCCAACTTCAGTGGAAATGCCTCAAGACAAGGAAATGATGCTCAGTAGTATGTGGCCTCGACATGCTTGTATGACCACCCTACAACACCTGTGCATATGACGCGCCCCTGGGCCTGCTGTGTCGCGCAGCGTCTCGCGCACGGGGGCTTACCCGGAACCGGATCAGATGAGGGTTGTAGTCTCCGAGTGGCGGGGACCCGGTCCGTGCCCAGGGAGTCAGACTCAGTGTGTGGCAGTCTTGATAGATGTTATTTGAGTGTCGACTACGCCACCCGTTGATTTGCAGCTATGGAGCTGCCGCTGCAGGGCAGACCGCTGAGGCCGGTGTAGAATTGTGCAGCGTGATAGTATAACCCCCAACGGGAGGGGTATGGCCTCAGGGCAGCCGACGTGGAAGATGGGGGTAGCAGGAACCACTCAGAGACGGTGCGGTGTAATTCAGGGTCTTTACTGGTAACAACGATAGACCCTCCCGGAGTACTTGCTAGCGAACGGGGCCTGGTCAGTCCTTGAGCAGATGGGATCTCCCCTGGCCAGGCGGAGTTGTAGGCCTCCCAAACTGACTGTACTCTTCTGGCTACCTTGCTAGAAGCGGATATAAGTAGCCCACGTCCCTGAGTGTACTGTGTGGTGCTCACCCGTATGGCCGGTGACTCGGGGCCTTCTATTGGCTTCCGCTCCACGATGGCGGTGCTGGTCCCACACGTGTGACCGTGCCTTCGGGTTTCTGGGCTTGAGGACCTGAAATCCCCTGCCGGTCGGCTTCTGCTGCTGGGTAGGAGTTAGTCCCCACAGCCTCGGACGCCGGGTCCGGTAAGAAAGCTTCTCAGTCAGGGCGAGCTCTGCAGCTGCCAGCCCCTGACTCGTAGTAGTATTGCTCCCACTGAGCTCCAGCTGTTTCTTCCTATGACTGTCTCTTGTCTCTACTCTCCTTGACTCCTAACCCTGCTTCAGCCCCGGGTTTATATAGGGGAAGTTCTTCCCCTCCCAAGACTGGGCAGGAGGTGTGGCATGCACAGGATCCCTGACCAAAGGACCTCCCACCTGCTCTCAGACATAACATCTCTATCACTGTGGCAACCAGACCCCTGGGGTGTCACACATACTCTTGATGAGCCAGCGGATGTTCTCCTGAGGGATCTCCTCCCAGACCTGGATTAAAGCATCAGTCAACTCCTGGACAGTCTGTGGTACAATGTGTAGTTGGTGGATGGAACGAGACATGATGTCCCATTTGTTCTCAATTGGATTTAGGTCTGGGGAACGGGCAGGCCAACCCAAAGCATCAATGCCTTCATCATGCAGGAACTCCTGACACACTTCAGCCACATGAGGCCTAGCATTGCCATGCATCAAAAGGAACCCAGGGACCACTGCACCTGCATATAGTCTCAAAACGGGTCTGGGGATCTCATCCCAGTACATAATGGCAGTCAGGGTACCTCTAGCTAGCACATGAAGGGCTGTGAGGCCCTCCAAAGAGATGCCTCCCCACACCATTACTGACCTACTGCCAAATCGGTCATGCTGGAGGATGTTGTAGGCAGCAGAACGTTCTCCACTGTGTCTCAAGACTCTGTCACGTCTATCACATGTGCTCAGTGTGAACCTGCTCTCATCCGTGAAGAGCACAGGGCCCCAATGTCAAATCTGCCAATCTTGGTGTTCTCTGGCAAAAGCCAATCGCCCTGCACGGTGTTGGGCTGTAAGCACGTCGGGCCTTCATACCACCCTCATGGAGTCGATTTCTGACAGTTTGAGCAGACACATGGATGTTAGTGGCCTGCTGTGGAGGTCATTTTACAGGGCTCTGGCACTGCTCCTTCTGTTCCTCCTTGCACAAAGGAGGAGGTAGCGGTCCTTCTGCTGGGTTGTTGCCCTCCTACGGCCCCCTCCACGTCTCCTGGTGTACTGGCCTGTCTCCTGATATCTGCTCCATGCTCTGGACACTGTGCTGACAGACACAGCTACCCTTCTTGCCAAAGCTCGCATTGATGTGCCATCTTGGATGAGCTGCACTACCTGAGCAACTTCTGTGGGTTGTACTGTAGACACTGCCTCATGCTACTGTACCTCTAGGGGTGAGAGCAATGACAAAATGCAAAAGTGACCATGAGAACAGAAAAATGGTCTGTGGTCACCACCTGAAGAACCACTCCTTTATAGGGGGTATCTTGCTAATTGCCAATAATTTCTACCAGTTGTCTGTTTCATTTGCACAACAGCAGGAGAAATTGATTCACAATCAGTGTTGCTTCATAACTGGACAGGTAGATTTCACCGAATTGTGATTGGCTTGGAGTTACATTGTGCTGTTTGTGTTCCCTTTATTTTTTTGAGCAGTGTATATACACACATATATATATATATATATATATATATACATACTGTATATATTTCATTACATTAATTGGCTAGTATAAGTGTCTTTCATGAGGCTTATTCAGGCGTAGTGCCTAGGGCTGCTTGAGTTGTAAATATGGCCCTAGAGACAGGACCAGCCTCTGACTCATAAGGCTAGAATAAGCAGGATTTTTAATAAAAGAATTGCAAGTTTTACTGACTCTTTTACCCTAAAACATATTTATCCATCTGCTCTGTTTCTTTTACAGTATGCCATGCTACTGCCAGATCAGACTGCATGTTAAATGTGACAGGTTCCCTTTTTATGAAGACAAAATGTTACTACACACTTTTGATTTTGACAGAATGTGGAAGTGAAATTAAAGCCATCTGTTGTGGTTGTCATTTTGTTGATTACGTATATTACGGTATGGAGGGCATTTATGCTACTTTCTCAAATTTTTGTGACCAAGACAATTTAAAAATCAAAGTGACATGTCATTTCTATTCAGTTATACTCATACTCTATCAGAGTGAAGTATATAATTTAGCTTAAAGTGGTTTTTATATGAATCATTTTCATAGCAAAATTCTTGAACGGCTGTACGTGGATGTTTAGAGCTATTTTAAAGTAATTTTCATAACTTTTGACTCTAATAGTCTCCTTTGGTGCTGCTGCTTATTTTGCTGCTTTGTGTGAGCTCTGTAGAGAATACATTTTCTTTTCTCTGAGCCAGCTGACTACATAACCCCTTCATGCTTCCACTGCAGAAAAAGTCCTATCAACTATACCCCCATGCTACTGCAAAGTCCCTGCTTCTTTACTGTCAAACAGGGCAGTAAGTTATTTCTATTGGTGCAGTAAACAGAGGACTAGAAAGACTAAAAACTGAGAATATTTGTCCATTTGGGCTCATTAGCGCGTCCCTCCATCCTAGGACTAAAATGTGACTATATTGTTTGCCTCCTCTGCCTTCTCTGCTCAGATCATCATTCCTTACCACCTGCTTCCAAGATAGTCATTGCAGTAACATGGGGAGCACAGTGGCAACACAACTACGGTAATTCCCTGTCTTTCCTACCTCACTACACAGGGACAGTTGTCAATGTATGATTTAGACTAACACTGTTCTCCAATGCCAAAGATCTGGTCATTTTGGAAACAGAAGCAGAATAGCGATCTGAAATGAGAAAGTCGGATACAAACAGAGAGCACAAGGTAGGGTAACTATACATGTGAAATGCTTAGTCACTTTTCAGTGCCACGGTGAAGGGTTGCCTTTAGCAGACGTGCACATTGGTATCAGGGGTGGATTAAGAGTAGCAAGGGCCCCGGGCAGTTTAGAAAGCGCGCCCCCCCCCCCCACACACACCTGATGTATCACATGTCACATGATCCCCTGTGATAGATCATGTGATAGTTCACGTGAAATTAATTTGGCACAATATTAATTATAATAATTTTTTTAGGCTGTGTGCCCACTATGAGTTTTTTAAGCGTTTCCGCAGCGGCAATTCCGCTGCAGAAACGCTTAAAAAACGCTTGGTAGAAGGTCTGCCATGTTCCCCAATGATAATCCGCATGTGCTATGCACATGCTGCGGAAATTTCCGCTGCGGATTACCATTGCGGAAAAATCCGCAGCATTACCAATTATTTTGCGGAAGCGCACCATTTTCGCCGCCATTGACTTGCATTGCAACGCATGGAATCCGCAACACTGCATCTGTACATGCAGAATCCATGCGTTTCAATGTGCGGATGGTACCCGGGTGTGGAGGACAGGAGACTCTCCTCCGGACCCGGGTACCATAGAACCTGTAAAAAAAAGAATAAAATAAAAAATAAATATTATACTTACCTTCTGATGGCCCCCGGTGTCTTTATCCGATGCGTCCTGGCTTGCCGGCAGCTCGCGATGGTCTGAAAACGACCTGCCGTGACGTCATTTAGTCATGTGACGGGTCACGCGACCGCTGACGTCGGCAGGCCATCAGAAGGTAAGTATATATTTTTTACCATTCTTTTACGGTCACACTATATAAATCCATGCCGGTTGCATGGATTTATATAGTGTGACCAAGTTGTCAAGTGATGCTAAAATCACTTGGAAAGCGCTTGATAACCCGCATGCGGAAATGCATGTGAAGAACGCTTCACTTCTGCTTGTCCCTGGCAGGAAAAACGCATGTACAATCCGCATGCGTTTTTTCTGCCAGTGAGATGCAGAAACGCTCAAAAAAAATCCGGAGCATTTCTGCATCGTGGGCACATAGCCTTACATTAATTCTATGACTCAATATGGAGCACCCGTAGCCATCTATACACAGCAGGAGGCCGCACGTAGCCATCTATACACAGCGGGAGGCTGCACGGTGCCATCTATACACAGCGGGAGGCCGCACGGCGCCATCTATACACAGCAGGAGGCCGCACGGCTCTATCTATACACAGCAGGGGGCCGCACGTAGCCATCTATACACAGCGGTAGGCCGCACAGCGCCATCTATACACAGCGGGAGGCCGCACGGCGCCATCTATACACAGCAGGAGGCCGCAGGGCGCCATCTATACATAGCAGGAGGCCGCACGGCGCCATCTATACACGGTGGGAGGCCGCACAATGCCATTTATACACGGCGGGAGGCCACACAATGCCATCTATACACGGCGGGAGGCCGCACGTTGCCATCTATACATGGCGGGAGGTCGCACGTAGCCATCTATACACAGTAGGATGCCGCATGGCGCCATCTATACACAGCGGGAGGCCGCATGTAGCCATCTATACACAGCGGGAGGCCGCACATAGCCATCTATACACAGCAGGAGGCCGCACAGTGCCATCTATACACAGCGGGAGGCCGCACGGCGCCATCTATACTCAGCAGGAGGCTGCACGGCGCCATCTATACTCAGCAGGAGGCCGCACGGCGCCATCTATACTCAGCAGGAGGCCGCACGTAGCCATCTATACACAGTGGGAGGCCGCATAAAGCATTCTATACACAGCGGGAGACCGCACAGTGCCATCTATACACAGCGGGAGGCCGCACGGCACCATCTATTCACAGCAGGAGGCAGCACGGCGCCATCTATACACAGCAGGAGACCGCACGGCGCCATCTATACACAGCAGGAGACCGCACGGCGCCATCTATACTCAGCAGGAGGCCGCACGTTGCCATCTATACACAGCAGGAGACCGCACGGCGCCATCTATACTCAGCAGGAGGCCGCACGTAGCCATCTATTCACAGCAGGAGGCCGCACGTAGCCATCTATACACAGCGGGAGGCCGCACAGTGCCATCTATACACAGCGGGAGGCCGCATGGCGCCATCTATACTCAGCAGGAGGCTGCACGCAGTCACGCACACACACAAACATATACAGACATACACATACATGCATAAACACATTTGAAACACAAAAATACATATAAACAGACATCAAACAATTATGTCTGCCTGCACACACACACTAAATCACACACACACACACTCACTCACTTTCACACACTCACCATCTCCCGACTCGGCTCCAGTCCTCCTGCTCCTCTCCGCTCCAGTTCTCCTGCTCCTCTCCGATGCAGGCTGCAGCAGTGCAGGCCGGGCGCGCACTGTGTGACGTCACAGATAGGAGACACGGCCGCGCACAGGGCTGTGTCTCCTAGCTGTGACGCGGCCGGGCCAGCACAGGGAAGTTAACTGCTGCAGTGCTGGCCCGGCCGAAGAAGAAGTAGCGGCTGTGCGCCGCTGCTGGGGGAGCGGTCCGGGGGCCGTCATGTGGCGCTGGCAGGGCGGGGCAACACAGTATGATTTAAACCGCCTACAGCTGCGGGTCCGCAGCGGTGATCATCTAAACCTTCGGCCAGCGCGGCGGTGACCGAAAAAAATGTGCATTATAATAGGAGCAATTCTTGGGCCCCCTGGAGCCTCAGGGCCCCGGGCGGTAGCCCATATTGCCCTCATTACAATCCACCTATGATTGGTATATACTTAGAATACAAAGTGCTAACACTATCAGGACTCGAACCCAGCAGCTCTTATGTACCAGGTGGCAGCTCTTCCCTCGAGCTATTCAGCTCGCTGGACAGTTCCTGGCTAACCCATATTCTAGTACTTGTATTGTTCCTGTGCGGCTCCACCCTGTGTTATTCCTGATTGAACATCCTATTTAAACTTGGCCTGGCACCTCCTTCCTTCAGAGATTATTGAGCTCCTAGCCTTTTGTCAAGCTCTCCATTCACCTGCTGCCTCATCCAAGATTATACTGCTGTTTCCTGTGTATTGACATCTGGCTTTTCCTGAAAACCAGGGGCGGACCTACCGCCCGTGCAGCCGGCTCATTGAACGGGGGCCCCTCAAGCCTCCAGCAGGGCCGCCATCAGGGCATGACTTCCCTGACTCCAGCATGGGGCCCGGCCGGTCGGGGCCCCCTCGGAGCCCCGTTGGGGCCCCCCTCTTGTGCATCTCCTCATGGGGCCCCCCCGCAGGACCCCCCGCCGTCACATGACCGGAGATGTCCCTGCGCTCAGTAAGCGCCCCCGGCCCCATGCTGAGCGCAGGGACATCTCCGGTCATGTGACGGTGCCGGCACAATACTTACCCCTCCCCGTGCCTCCGCAGCGTCTTCTGCGTCCTCTGACTGTGACGTCTCAGGTCAGAGGGCGCGGTGATATGTTTACACCGCGCGCGATCTCTCCTGAGCTGTCACAGCGGGAAGACGCGCGCAACGCTGGAGTCCGGATCAGCATCAGGTGAGAAGTGAGGTGAGTATTTGATTTTTTTTTTTTTATGTATGGGGCATTATATGGTGGGGGAGAGTGGGTGTGACATCCTGCATGGGGCATTATATGGGGGGGAGAGTGGGTGTGACATCCTGCATGGGGCATTATATGGGGGGGGTGGTGTGACATCCTGCATGGGGCATTATATGGGGGGGGAGAGTGGGTGTGACATCCTGCATGGGGCATTATATAGGGGGGGTGTAACATCCTGCATGGGGCATTATATAGGGGGGGTGGTGTGACATCCTGCATGGGGCATTATATGGGGGGGTGACATCCTGCATAGGGCATTATATGGGGGGAGAGGTGACATCCTGCATGGGGCATTATAAGGGAGGGGGGTGTGACATCCTGCATGAGGCATTATAAGAGGGGGAGGGGGGAAGTGACATCCTGCATGGGGCATTATAAGGAGGGTGGGTGTGTGACATACTGCATGGGGCATTATAAGGAGGGTGGGTGTGTGACATACTGCATGGGGCATTATAAGGGATGGGGTGGTCTGACATACTGCATGGGGCATTGAAAAGGGGGGAAGTGACATCTTGCAAGGGGCATTATATGGGGGGGAGAGGTGACATCCTGCATGGGGCATTTTATTAAGGGTAGAGGTGACATCCTGCATAGGGCATTAAAAGGGGGGTGTCATCCTGCATGGGGCATTATAAGGGGGAAACAGCCTGCATGGAGCGTTACATGGGGGCCAATATTCTGTATGGAGCATTATATGGGGGTCAGTATTCTGTATGGAGCGTTATATGGGGGACAGTATCCTGTATGGAGCGTTATATTGGGACCAGTAACCTGTATGGAGCATTATAAGGGGGTCAGTATCCTGTATGGAGCATTATATGGTGCCCATAATACTGTAGGAAGGACTATACTGTCCGGTCTGCACTGTGCGCTGTGAGGATTCGCCGGTTTCTGAGCTATTGTAGAATTTACAATAGATATCACTCGTGTAATGGGGCATTATAAGGGGGGAACAGCCTGCATGGCGCGTTATATGGGGGCCAATATTCTGTATGGAGCGTTATATGGGGGTCAGTATTCTGTATGGAGCGTTATATGGGGGACATTATTCTGTATGGAGCGTTATATGGGGGCCAGTATTCTGTATGCAGTGTTATATGGGGACCAGTATCCTGTATGGAGCATTATATGGGGACCAGTATCCTGTATGGTGCATTATATTGGGACCAGTATCCTGTATGGAGCATTATAAGGGGGTCAGTATCCTGTATGGAGCATTATATGGTGCCCATAATACTGTATGGAGGACTATACTGTCCGGTCTGCACTGTGCGCTGTGAGGATTCGCCGGTTTCTGAGCTATTGTAGAATTTACAATAGATATCGCTCATGTAATGTAGTAAGTGAAATCCTTGGCCTTGTACTATATATATATATATTTCTCTGTGGTATCTGTGCATCATGAATCATGGTATGTGTTAAAGGGGCCCTCTGAAACTCTGTCGCCCAGGACCCACAAAAACCTGGAGCTGGCCCTGGGGGTAAGTACAGTATAACAAGTTTTATTTTTTTTAAATACAATGAATTAACTAGGAGTGGGGGGAATCAGAGATGCACGGGGGGATGAGAGATGCACGGGGGGGGGGGCCTTCATGCCCCCTATGAAGGGCAGGGGGGTGCCCCCAAAAAATTCTTGCACAGGGGCCCACTACAGTCTGTGTCCGCCCCTGCTGAAAACGCAACCTGCTAATTCCTTCAAGACTATACTGCTGTTCCTGTGTACCAACCTCTGGCTTTTTCTGACTACTCTACCTGCCAATTCTGCCTCTAGTGGTTGCAATACCACTACTCCAACCCTGGTCAGTTCCTAACAGAATAATCTTGCACACAAAATGGAATATGTTGCAGCCACCCTGAGATAACAAATTGCTGAACCTCAGCATTTTGGTGCCACATAGCAAAAATTTTTTTCTAAAATGCAATTACAGGTGTTGGAACAGCAAAAAGAAATTATTGAGTTGCAGAGGCAACTTCTGGATTTGCGCAACTTGGGTACGGAATCAAACGCACGCATGCCACTGCCCGCCAAGTTCAGTGGGGATCATCATCTTTACCGTGGATTCCTTAATCAATGTTGTATCTATTTCCATATTGAACCTTCTTTGTTTACCAGCGATAGGAAAAAGGTTCTGTTCATCATTAATCTCCTGACGGATGAAGCTCATGACTCTGCTGTTCCTATGTACTGACCTCTGCCATTTCCTGACTATGCTACCGGTGCTGCCCCCAGTGGTTGCGTTACCACTACTCCAACCCAGGTCAGTTCTTAAAGAAGTTGTCCGGTACTTTTTTTAAATTGCCAAATGTATTCAGCATGTGGACATAAGTATATTTGTAAATACCTTGTGTTGCAGATAATGCCTGTGAGCGGCGCTATCACTGGCCGCTCACAGGCCTCACGTGACCCCCGGCTGACGTCACGACAAGTGAGGCGTGACTCAGCACTGGGGTCCCCGCGGTGGCTGCTGGGTTGTGGGTAGGGTTATTCCCCGCGTCACACCCAGCATCCACCGCGCACTTTCCCAATGAATGGGGAGAGGCAGAGCGCACGGTGGATGCCGGGTGTGACGCAGGGGAATAACCCCGCCCACAACCCAGCAGCCACCGATGGAACGCGGAAGAGGGACCCTCGGCTACAGCCTGGACTTGTCGTGATGTCAGTGGATGTCAGCGCCGGCTGCAGCCGGGGGTCACGTGATGCCTGTGAGCGGCCAGTGATAGCGCCACTCACAGGCATTATCAGCAACACAAGGTAATTACAGAGATACTTATGCCCACATGCTGAATACATTGGGCAACTTAAAAAAACTCTTCATTTTTTTTTTAGTGACATGTTTGATGCTGATCATTATCTAAACAATGAATATGATCATTCAAAGTAGGACAACTCATTAGAAGTGGATCTGTCTCCAGATTTCACAAAACAAACTGCAGAATAGATGTCTTATATCAGACAACGAATAGAGATGAGCAGAACGATCTGCGGAGGATCAAGTTTGAGTTGAATTTCCTGAAATTTGTAGTTTCATGCAAATTCAAACACTTTGAGATTTGATTTACAAAATACAACTTGGCCAACACCATTTTCCACGCTGCTGAAGAGAGCAGGCTAATGTCTTTTTGTGTGTTTGTGCGGGCTTCCTTACAATGCTATCCAGCTATGACAATCTAGCAGATTATCATACCTCGTACTGCGGTGGTCTTTGGGTTTGTCTCTCTCTCCTGTAGAGTGTAAGATCTTCTGATCAGCAGGTTCCCCTCTCGCTAACTCTTTCCTATAGAGTGTAAGCTCTAATGATCAACAGGATCCTTTCCCTCTCCTGTAGAGTGTGAGCTCATAAGATCAGCATTGTCCCCTCTTTCTACCTCTCTCTTTCTCTTTTCCTGTAGAGTATAAGCTCTCATGATCAGCAGGGTTCTCTTTCTCTGCTCTCCCCCTCTCTCCCCTGTAAAGTGTATGGTTAGTGGGCTTCTCTCTCTCTTTCCTCTATCAAAAGTGTGTTTTCTGTGTAATTACAAGCTTTCCAGTATTGAGATTCACGCTTATTTATTTGCCGATGAATTTGAATTTCAAAACATTCACTCATGTGTAATAATGAAGCTGTATTTCCTTGGAAAATCTATAGAAGAATGGTTTTAAAATCCCTAATGAAAGTTTAACTCCAGTCTAGTGAAGTTTCTACCTACCTAGTCTCATTGATAGTTCCTTAGTGTCCCTCCTGCTGCTGAGATCTCACACTGCTCAGTAAAAGCTGCAGCTGTCAATCAGGCTGATTGCATAGGGGTGGAATACCAAAGGGCAGCATAATGTGGTTATTATATAGTGATAGAAATTCAAACCTATATAGTGGTATTATTTGAGAAAGTTTTGGTATTATTATGAAGGCTCTTAAAGTGTTTTTCTGTAAAAGCAAAATAATTTAATTCTTGTCATTATAAAAAAGTAAAATCCTATATGTGTTCCATATGCGAAAGATGATTGATTTGCCAAGGGATCTAATCATTGCAGTACATCAAAATGTCTTTCCTGCTTATAGCTTTAGAAACTGGTCCTAGAATGTGGATAAATTGCTAAAGATATTCCTAAACTCAAGACTGTACAAAAATAAACTTAACCATACTTTGTTCTATTAGTAATCTATAGTATATATCATAGACACCACTCTCATACAAGCTTAATTTCCCTGATGTCGTAGATTGATAAAACATGTTAGGGAGGCCATAAGGGACATTTTTAAATAGCATGCGCGAATAAGCTTGAATTGTGAGTGTGAATTAATAGATAAAACAGAAAAAAGGCAGCCGTATTTACCAGCCCCAGGTTACAATAGTAATGCACTGCAGGATGCGGCAGCCCTCCATGATAAAGGCGGAGGCAGCACAAATGCAAAATACTGATGGAACCACCACCGACACACCAACCATTCATGAAGGGGGTGGTTGTCTAGTCTATTATAAATGCACATGGATAAGGCTTGTATAGGGCGCCAGTCACACTGATATGTGTAGCGTAGTGTCTGGCTTACAGTCTATTAGTGATGCCCATACTATTAGATTAGGCAGGCTGCCCAACACTTTGTAAGTGTACCCCAAAGGGACAGGCACACCCAGTTTTGTCAGCCAACACTAAAAGGGCCTGGCTGCACCCTGCAAAATATATCACCAATACACACAAAAAAGGTATAACCACAAATGATAGAGGCTATAATTCAAATTAAAATATCAATCTTTATTAGAAGGTAGACAGTTTCATGAGTGCACACAAGGTGGCGACAAATAGCAGGAGGAGATATAAATATACGTAAGTCAAGAAGTTTGTAGAAATATGTATATACATGAAAATACACTGCTCAAAAAATAAAGGGAACACTAAAATAACACATCCTAGATCTGAATGAATGAAATATTCTCATTGAATACTTTGTTCTGTACAAAGTTGAATGTGCTGACAACAAAATCACACTAAAATCATCAATGGAAATCAAATTTATTAACCAGTGGAGGTCTGGATTTGGAGTCACCCCCAAAATTAAAGTGGAAAACACACTACAGGCTGATCCAACTTTGATGTAATGTCCTTAAAACAAGTCAAAATGAGTCTCAGTATTGTGTGTGGCCTCCACGTGCCTGTATGACCTCCCTACAACGCCTGGGCATGCTCCTGATGAGGTTGCGGATGGTCTCCTGTGGGATCTCTTCCCAGACCAGGACTAAAGCATCCGCCAACTCCTGGACAGTTTGTGGTGGTCTCACAAGGGGTCTGAGGATCTCATCTCGGTACCTAATGGCAGTCAGGCTACCTCTGGCGAGCACATGGAGGGCTGTGCGGCCCTCCAAAGAAATGCCACCCCACACCATTACTGACCCACTGCCAAACCGGTCATGCTGAAGGATGTTGCAGGCAGCAGATCGCTCTCCACGGCGTCTCCAGACTCTGTCACGTCTGACACATGTGGTCAGTGTGAACCTGCTTTCATCTGTGAAGAGCACAGGGCGCCAGTGGCGACTTTGCCAATCTTGGTGTTCTGTGGCAAATGCCAAGCTTCCTGCACAATGTTGGGCTGTGAGCACAACCCACATCTGTGGACGTCGGGCCCTCATACCACCCTCATGGAGTCGGTTACTAACCGTTTGTGCAGACACATGCACATTTGTGGCCTGCTGGAGGTCATTTTGCAGGGCTCTGGCAGTGCTCCTCCTGTTCCTCCTTGCACAAAGGCGGAGGTAGAGGTCCTGCTGCTGGGTTGTTGCCCTCCTACGGCCCCCTCCACGTCTCCTGGTGTACTGGCCTGTCTCCTGGTAGCGCCTCCAGCCTCTGGACACTACGCTGACAAACACAGCAAACCTTCTTGCCACAGCTCGCATTGATGTGCCATCCTGGATGAGCTGCACTACCTGAGAAACTTCTATGGGTTGTAGAGTCCGTCTCATGCTACCACGAGTGTGAAAGCACAACCAACATTCAAAAGTGACCAAAACATCAACCAGAAAGTATAGGTACTGAGATGTGGTCTGTGGTCCCCACCTGCAGAACCACTCCTTTATTGAGGGTGTCTTGATAGTTGCCAATAATTTCCATCTATTGTCTATTCCATTTGCACAACAGCATGTGAAATTGATTGTCAATCAGTGTTGCCTCCTAAGTGGACAGTTTGATTTCACAGAAGTTTGATTTACTTGGAGTTATATTCTGTTGTTTAAATGTTCCCTTTATTTTTTTGAGCAGTGTATATATATAAAAAGTTCATATGGGGCCAATTACTATGATAAAGTGCAAAGTGCAATAAATATAGAAAATAGTAAGCAATAAATATATCAATATAGTAAGTATATCCCTATATAATAAGCACCATGCACTTAACCCCTTTACAACCACACATTAAAACGGCGGCCGTTAAGGGGCCTTATTCCCTCATTGCCGTGAATAAGAGTATAGCGCCCCCCAGAGTTGGAAAATCTCCGGGGTCTCAGCTGAGACCCTGGAGAACTTGATCAGGGCTGGATTTTCCAGTACCCGTTTACGTGATCGCTGTTATTCACTGAATAATGACGATCACGAACAAAAAAAAACTGTGCCCGCTATTAAAATAATTTCTCTCTCTACTGACATGATACACATGTCAGAGGAGAAAGAATGATGTCCCCCAAGACCTTCTTGGTACCTCAAACATCACCCGGTCCCCCCCCCCTCCTTCCCCAGGCCCTATGCATCATCTTTCTGAAAAAAAAATGGCGGGAGCATGTGACGCGCCCCCAGGGCCATGGGGTACTCGGCAGCCGGGTCTTGTGGCCGCTTGCGGGGGATATCACGGTGGCCTGCCCGGTCCGTGGCCCAGGGCGGTCACTGAAAAGGGGAAATTAACGGTTGGGGGAAGTGTCGTGACGCCACCTGTGATGTCTGGTGAGGATCACCAGCGCTGCAACAGTCCTCTGAGGCAGATGGTAGGGCAGCTTGTGATGGAACGGCTCCCCACAGGTGGAGCGGGCCTCAGGGCAGTGTAGGGGAAGATGGAGGAGGTGCGCTGGGCGTTGTAGTGCAGGGAGGGAAATGGTACCGGCGAAATGAAGGAGCGGAGGCAGTTAAGTGCAGTCATCCGAGTTTACTCACAGTTCCGTTCAAGTTCCTCAGGTGCACAGTACTGATGCAATCCTCCCGCGTCGCACTGCGTTCACCGGGCAGGGGTTCAGTCCTTCCTCAGGCGGCTCAGGTGTACCTGGTGGAACCCCACTTTCACATGTACCTTCCTAGACCGACTTCACGCTGGGTCTTTACTCCCTCCTGCCCTGCGCTTCCCACTGTGAATACTGTTCGGGTGCTGCGAGGTCCCCCCTGTCCGTCGGAGTTGCTCAGACCTGCTTCACCTTACTTTTGGATTGAAGTAAGAGTTTGGCTCCCGCTATAGAAGTCAGAAACCTCCAGTTTTTCCAGCCGAGGCTTGAAGCTGCACGACTGGGCCAGGGGCCGGTCCCCTTCTTGCGGCCTAGATCCTCCTAACACTTGGCAAGTTCGGGGTGTACAGGTGCCCCCTGCACTCGCTGTATCCCCTAGGATCCCCTTTTTGTAGAATGGAGCCTACTCCCTGCTCCCCTCCTGGTCCTCAGTCCTGGGCCCTTGTAGTGGAGCAGAGCTCCTAGAGAGACTCTGCTCCCAGACTGTTCTCCAACTACTAGTCTGACTGACTGACTCTCACTATTCTAAGATGGCTTCTTTTTATATCTTTACTGTATGAGTGTGACTCGCCCCCTGGGCCGTGGGGCACTCGGATCCGGGCAATAGGGGAACGATGGGGGTAGTAGTGGCAACCCGGTTCCGTGGCTCAGGGAAGTCAGGCCAGTGGTAGTCCCTTTATAAGTTTTAAGTGATGTCCGACTACGCCACCCATGGATTGCGGTCAGTGCGGACCGCCGCTGCCAAGTAGACCGCTGGGGCTGATGATGTATGCAGCTGGGATAGTGTGACTCCCCACGGGAAGAGTGCGGCCCCAGGGCAGTATGATGGAAGATGGGAGTGATGGTGGTGAGAGTCCCAGTGCTGATAGTGCTGGAGGAGCAAGGAGCACACAGACAACAGATTGCAGTCCAGGGTCTTTACTAGAACAGGTGAACTGACCCACAAACAGTCCCGGCTAGGAGGGGACCTGGATGTCTGAGTGCAATTGGGAAATTGGTCCTGGTCAGGGTGAGGGTGTAGGTCTACCGTGCTCTCTGCGCTCCTTCTGGCTATCTCCTCCTGATAGGGTAACAGCCCACGTTTCCGAGCTCTCCGTGTATTCTCGCCTGTATGGCCTGCAACGTGGGTCCCTTTCTACTCCCGGCCTGGTACGGCTTTGCTGGTCCCTTCTGTTGTGGCAGGGCCTCCGGGCTTCTTAGGCCAAGGAACATACAGTCCCCTGCGGACTGGTTATCTGCTGCAGGACGTGGAATCCTCACAGCCTCAGACACCAAAGTCTGGTAAAATGGAGTTCTTGGTCTGCCAAGACAGGCTCACTTCGCCTCTTGTCTCTGGCTTGTGGCTCTCCTACTGCCACACATCCTCTTAGGGTGCAATACATTTGTCCCTCTCTGCTCTGGGACACCTCTCAGTCCTGAGACAGGTCGTCCAGTTCTCGCTAACCCTGCCCCCAGTTCCAGCTTTTATAGGGGCAGCCTGCTCCCCCTACTGGCCTGAGACAGGAGGTATTGCATGCTAATGTTCCCCTGACTAGAGAACCTCCCTCTTGCTCTCAGACACAGCTTTATTATATTTGTGGCATCCAGGCCAGGGTGACACAAGTGCTCCCATGAACTACTTCCTCCACCCACACCCACTACTGGTTCCCCCTACCTTTGGGTTCCCCCCACCCCAGCCAGGGTCAGGGCTCAGCAGAAAACTACATTGCGTCTTGCCCCTCCTGCTGGCCTGGGGTAGTGTAGTGTTGGATGTAGGTGTTGGGGTTCCGTGCAGCACTCCCTCCTTACCTGAGAGAAGGGAGGCACCACACCTCTGGGCGAGGTGCAGTACCTCTGTGGCGACCGAACAATCAGGGGCGCCACACATGCACAGTGCGTCCGCTGAGATCTGCCAGCTGGTTCCCGGCAACAATTGGGAATTTTTCCTATTGATTCCTTTTGATCACTGTGATAGACCCTATTAGGGTTAGGGTTGGCGTTAGGGTCATGTTAGGTTTAGGATTGTGTTAGGGTTGGGGTAAGGGCTGGGATTGTGTTTAAGGTTGGAGTTAGGATTGAGTTTTTTTCAAAAGTAAAAAATAAAAATTAATGACGATATGATGACTAGTTTTGAGCGCAAGTGCCCACTACTGGAGTTTGCATCGGGTGCTTGGGTATTTTGGAATCTACACGCCTCAAGGATTTTATCAAGGGGTATAGTGAGAATTTTGAACCCACAGGTATAACACAGAATTTGATAACATTAGGTCGTGATATTGAATATGTCATTATTAGTGTTGAGTGCAAGTGGTCGCTGTTCAAGTTTGCATCGGGTGCTCGGGTATGCATCAAGTGTCGTGGGTGCTCAAGTGAAATGCTCGAGTCCCCCGCCGACATGTTTAGCGACTGTTAGACAGCAAAAAAATGCAGGGATTGCCTGCCATACTTGGGCAATCCCTGCATGTTTTTTGGTTGTCTAACAGCCGAAAAACATGCGGGGTGGGGACACTAGCATGTCACTCAAGCACCCACGATACGGGCACATTGGGGGATCTCCAAACGCGGCATGGCGTCTGCTCTCAATTCCAGCCAGTTCAAAAAGTCACATAGTGCTCCTTCCCTTGCGAGCCCTGCCGTGCACCCAAACAGTAGTTTTCCCACACATATGGGGTATCGGCATGCTCAGGAGAAATCGCACAACATATTTTGTGGTCTATTTTCTCTTGTTACCCTTGTGAAAATAAAAAAAATTGAGTGTAAAGTAACATTTTTGTGAAAAAAGTTAAACGTTCATTTTTTCTTTCCACATTGTTTCAGTTCCTTTGAAGCACCTGAAGGGTTAATAAACTTCTTGAATGTGATTTTGAGCACCTTGAGGGGTGCAGTTTTGAAAATAATGTCACTTTTGGGTATTTTCTGTCATATAGGCCCCCAAAGTCACTTCAAATATGATGTGGTCCCTAAAAAAATGGTTTTGTACATTACACTGTGTGCCGAATTATTAGGCAAATGAGTATTTTGATCACATGATACTTTTTATACATGTTGTCCTACTCCAAGCTGCATAGGCTTGAGAGCCAACTACCAATTAAGTAAATCTGGGGATGTGCATCTCTGTAATGAGCAGGGGTGTTGACTAATGACATCAACACCCTATATAAGGTGTGCTTAATTATTAGGCAACTTTCTTTCCTTTGGCAAAATGGGTCAGAAGAGAGATTTGACAGGCTCTGAAAAGTCCAAAATTGTGAGATGTCTTGCAGAGGGATGCAGCAGTCTTGAAAATTCCATACTTTTGAAGCGTGATCACCGAACAATCAAGTGTTTCATGGCAAATAGCCAACAGGGTCGCAAGAAGCGCGTTGGCCAAAAAAGGCGCAAAATAACTGCCCATGAATTGAGGAAAATCAACCGTGAAGCTGCCATGATGCCATTTGCCACCAGTTTTGCCATATTTCAGAGCTGCAACATTACTGGAGTATCAAAAACCACAAGGTGTGCAATACTCAGGGACATGGCCAAGGTAAGGAAGGCTGAAAAACGACCACCTTTGAATAAGAAACATAAGATAAAATGTCAAGAATGGGCCAAGAAATATCTTAAGACTGATTTTTCAAAGGTTTTATGGACTGATGAAATGAGAGTGACTCTTTATGGGCCAGAGGCTGGATCAGTAAAGGGCAGAGAGCTCCACTCCGACTCAGACGCCAGTAAGGTGGAGGTGGGGTACTGGTATGGGCTGGTATCATCAAAGATGAACTTGTGGGACCTTTTCGGGTTGAGGATGGAGTGAAGCTCAACTCCCAGACCTACTGATAGTTTCTGGAAGACAACTTCTTCAAGCAGTGGTACAGGAAGAAGTTGGTATCGTTCAAGAAAAACATGATTTTCATGCAGGACAATGCTCCATCACATGCATCCAACTACTCCACAGCGTGGCTGGCCAGTAAAGGTCTAAAAGAAGAAAAAATAATGGCATGGCCCCTTGTTCACCTGATCTGAACCCCATTGAGAACCTGTGGTCCATCATAAAATGTGAGCTCTAGAGGGAGGGAAAACAGTACACCTCTCGGAACAGTGTCTGGGAGGCTGTGGTGGCTGCTGCACGCTATGTTGATCGAAAACAGATCAAGCAACTGACAGAATCTCTGGATGGAAGGCTGTTGAGTGTCATCATAAAGAAAGGTGGCTATATTGATCACTAATTTTTTTGGTTTTTGTTTTTGCATGTCAGAAATGTTTATTTCTAAATTTTGTGCACTGATATTGGTTTACCTGGTGAAAATAAACAAGTGAGAATTAGAATTCGCTGGTCAACTTTTAACCTTTCTAACTTCCTAACAAAAAAAATGTTTCAAAAATTGTGCTGATGTGAAGTAGACATGTGGGAAATTTTACTTATTAACTATTTTGTGTGACACATCTCCTTGCTTTAAGGGCATAAAAATTAAAAGTTTGAAAATTGTAAAATTTTCAAAATTTTTGCAAAATTTCAGTTTTTTCACAAATAAACGCAAGTCATATTGAATATATTTTACCACTATCAGGCTGTGTGCCCACGATGCGTTTTTTAAGCATTTCCGCAGCGGCAAAAACGCTGCAGAAATGCTTAAAAAACACATGGTAGAAGGCCTGCCATGTTCCCCAATGATAATCCGCATGTGCTGTGCACATGCTGCGGACATTTCCGCTGCGGATTATCATTGCGGAAAAAACGCAGCACTACCAATTATTTTGCGGAAGTGCTGCGTTTTTGCCGCCATTGACTTGTTAGACCGCATGGATTACACATCACTGCATATGTAGATGCGCATTCCATGCGTTCCAATGTGCGGATGGTACCCAGGTCTAGAGAAGAGGAGACTCTCCTCCGGACCTGGGTACCATAGAAAACTGTAAAAAAAAGAATAAAATAAAAAATAAATATATACTTACCTTCTGGTGGCCCGCGGTGCGCTCCTCCTTGCTAGGCAGCAGTTCGCGATGGAATGAAGGACCTGCGCTGACGTCAGAGTCATGTGACAGGTCACGCGACGCTGACGTCAGCAGGTCCTTCAACTCTACCTCTGCCGGCAGCCTGGACGGAGGGAATCAAGACTGCGGGGGCCATCGGAGGGTAAGCATACTTTATTTTTTTATTTTTTGACATTCTCTCGGTCACAGTATATATAACCATGCCGGTTGCATGGATTTATATAGTGTGACCAAGTTGACAAGCACTTTCCAAGTGATGCTAAAATCGCTTGGAAACCCGCATGCGGAAATGCAAGTGAAGAACGCTTCCTCATGTCCCTGGCAGGAAAACGCATGTACAATCCGCATGCATTTTTTTCTGCCAGGGAGATGCAGAAACGCTCAGGAAAAAATCCTGAGCATTTCTGCATCGTGGGCACATAGCCTCATTAAGTACAATGTGTCAGGAAAAAAACAATCTCATAATCACTGGGATCTGTTGAAGCGTTCCAGAGTTATTACCACATAAAGTGACACTGGTCAGAATTGTAAAATTTGGCTTGGTCATTAAGGTCAATATTGGCTCCGTCACTAAGGGGTTACATAATGCAGAAATCTATATCACATATATGTTGATTGGACTAGCAGCATGATTTGGAGTATAGTCATATATGTACCCATATGCTCAGGCCGTATATAGTGTTAAAATTCATAAGCTGACAATATGCACACTAACCTGAGGGCATCTCCTCCTGCTTGAATGGCGCTTCGAACATCCCACATTCAACACTAAAAGAGCCCAGCTGCACCATGCAAAGTATGTAACAAATCCATGATGTTCTGGTTGATATTTTGTCCAAACTATCAACCCATGTCAAGGTGACCAATGGTCCGTAAGCCAGACACTGTGCACCACATTTATCAGCTTGACTGGCGCCCTATACAAGCCTTATTTGTGTGCATTTATAATAATAGGCAAAAAAACTCTCTATGAAGGGTAAATGTGTGAGTGGTTGTTTCACCAGTATTTTACACCTGTGCTGCCTCTACCATTATCAAAGCTGACTACTGCATTAGTATTGCATTAGTACAGTGGTCTGGTATTAGTAAATACAACTGCCTTTTTTCTGTGATGTTTTTTTTTTATTTTAAATCAATACATAGTACTGTCTCAGACTACAGCCACTTCAGTACATTATATATGTCATGCACGCAGGTGGCGCAAGTGGTTCGTGGACCCAGTGTGCCACGTGGCCAGGCTTAACTAGGAGGGACATAGCTAAGCGGCTACCTGGTGTTCACTGGAGTTCCTGATGGTGGAGTCAGGCTTGAGCTGCAGGTAGCCACCTGGTACCACTCCTAGGCAGTCCCTGGTAATGCAGCTGCTGACTCCAGGGGTCAGATACGCAGACACGGATAGGACTCGGGCTCCATTCAGACAACTATGTTTTGGATCTTCTGCAGAACGATTATTGACACAGACTTGGGCTCCGTTCAGACTTCTAGGTTTCTAGGTTCAGGATACGGAGTCTCAGATAGGGCTGGTTCAGAGACTGATATGACAGTCCAGATATACAAAATACATGGATAGGCAAATGGGTCTTGGATACTGATTCAGGCACTGGCCGCACATGGACCAGGGGCTATGGGTTCAGGACTGGCCACGTAAGGACCATGGACTACGGGTTCAGGACTGGCCATGCAAGGACCAGGGACTGCGAGTTCAGGACTGGCCATGCAAGGACCAGGGACTACGGGTTCAGGACACTGGCCACACCTGGACCAGGGGACCTAACAACTCACTAGTTGCACCATTAACACACTAATCAAACACATTGCTTCGGCACCTCACTATTGGGGAGGGTGCCTTTTATACAAGATGTCTCCCAGGTACTGGCTGAGGACATCATAGCAGGTGTGTGCTCTGGCCCTTTAAGAATAGAGCAGGGCGCGCATTAATCTTGCTGCCGGGAAACCAGAGAACCAGGATGCAGAGAACAAGCCGAGGGACACACTTTGCGGCAGGGGTGGTGAGTATGTTGGCATCCCTGTATGCAGGGGCAAGGGGAGCTATGCAGGGACACCAGCAATGCCGTTACAATATGAATGTCTAGCAACTCCAAATACCAATATGCATACTGTATCTAGAACAGTTGGGCTAAAGTTTGATCCAATCAATAGTCAGCTCTTCACAGGGGTTGTGCTCTGTACACTGAATATGAATGGATACCGGCAGCTCCTTACTGTTAGATCATTATTGCATTATGTTTTTAATCTTTGTAGGGTGGTATATATGATATACAGTATACTGTATGATTACTAAAAGGATATGCTGAGCTAAGGGATATATTTTGCCTTTAGTAATTTATAAATAATAGTGAATTGGTTTCATCACAGTAATAATCAGTTATACTAACCATTACCTGGTCACAATCCTAATGCACTGCAGTATATAGCAAGCCCCATGATAAAAGGTGGAGGCAGCAGAGGTGTAAAATGCTGATGAATAACCACTCAGACATAAGGAGTGGCTGCCTAGTATTATTGATGCACATGGATAAGACTTGTATAAGGTGCCAATCACACTGATGAGTATTTCAGCCAAAATATCCACTAATACCTCATTTATTTTTTCAACTTTGCAGGATGCAGCCAGGTGTCTAATAGTGGGAGAAGTTGGGGTGTCTGTGGGGTGCACTTATATAGTGCTGGACAACCCACCTGATCTAATAGTATGAGTGTCAGTAATAGGTTGTAAGCCCAAAACTGCACCCTATGCAAGCCTTATTCATGTGCATTTATAATACTGAGCAACCACCCCCCATAGATGGTATGTGGGGGAGTGGTTGTTCATCAGCATTTTCCACCTCTGCTGCCCTCACCTTTTATAATGGGGGCTACTGCATCCTGTAAAATATTGGTATTGTGACTATTTTTTTCTCTGGTGCTCTGGATTTGATGTTGTTTTCAGTGAATTGGATTCATGACCTATGGTTCATTTAGGTTCATGTACTAAAATGTAATTTTCTTCTGTTCATGTTACTGCGGACAAAAAAAGTAGCTGTTACACTGCTCTTGCTCAATTCGTCACACGATCAGTCTTTCTGTGTACTCTCAACATTGGAGGACTGGTATAAGCAGAATGGCATCAGTTTTAATTTACTGAAATAATTAGCCACTTAACAAAACGCCCATCTTTTGCTAATGAAAAGTATTTACAATTATTCTATATGATGCGTATTCACTATAAAAATACATAAATATCACCTTCTGAACTGTTTCAAATGAAAAACGATTTGCAATGTCAATGTGTTCTTTAGGCAGTATGTAAGAAAGGCTTAAAGCGTAACCATCGTTTTCATTTTTAGTTAATACACATGAAAATAATTAACTTTGTAATATATCTTAATAAGATATATTACAAAGTTTCTTATTTTTATGTGTACTATTGGCTTATGAAATACAAATTAAAATGGCGGTTACGCTTTAAAGAGGACCTGTCACCAGCTCAGAAGGGACAAGTTATTTCTGCTGCTCTCCTGAATATGCTTTTTTTTCCCAGAGATATGGGTCTTTTTAATTAATGGTAATTTTTATGGTCTTTACCAAGGAAACGTGACTTTCAGGGACATTTTTTAGATCAGCCTAATGTCATGGTCCCAGATAATCTGTTAGTTACCTTGACCATGAAAATTCTCACTACATAAACATGGCCCACATCCCTGGAACCATATAGTGGATTAAAAAAAAAAAAGAGAAAAGAGGGGGAAGAAAAGCAAAATACTCATGGAAGCAACTGCAATAAAATAAGAGCAAAAACTTTAAGGGTAACAGATAACATGTAATTATTACATCGGTATCCCTGAGACAAGATTTACGAACAGCAGTCTAGGCGGTCTGGAGGGCCAAAAAAGAGTCCTTAAAGGGGTTTTCCCACTAACAAAGTATATTTTAATTAATAGATTGTGGAACTAAACTAAATTATTATTATTATTCAAAGATCTATTATTTAAAATGTTGATTAAAATTAACTTTGTTCGTGGGAAAACCCCTTTTAACTGTAGACTGAGGATGGCACAACAAATTGTGTAGAGCACTATTGGGATCATGGTAAATTAAGGGCCTTCACCTGTGTACATCGGATCTATGAGGCCACAATTGATGAGATCATAGAAGCAGACTGTATTCCATAGTTGTCTGGGACTACGACAGTCCTGGAATTAAATTGAAGCTTTGGCACTATTTTTGGTCCTATAGCTATTTTCTAGGCTACTCAATACAATATATGGTGATACCTACCTAACATAGAATGAATGTGTATCTAACATATGAGCAACCCGATATAATGAGGAAGTCTACATCAGAATGCACCTACACAAATACTCGACTTTACCTTGTGGGTTTTTTTTTAAATCCTCAAATTTGTAGTTAAAAGTACACTAGTGGCATAACCTCTACCCAAACGTAACCTAATAATACAATACTAATAACCAAAATAAAAATAATTTTTGGGGAAACGGGAAAGAGTATGTGCCCCCTGCTGGGGTGAGGGGAATATAAAATTGGGATGCATCCTGCCAATAGCTTCCTATATACAACAGAGTATATACAATCTGAGACAGTCTTACTCTCTAACTGTAAATGTCTGTCTGTTGTCTTCTCTGTTCTGCTACTTCACTTATATGAGATTAATAGCTGGTAGTAATAGTTGCAATTACAATTTATATCTTCACCCCTGTACAATGTTACAAGTGTACATAAAAAGATAACACTGGTTCATATTAGACAGTTCTGTAATAAAACCAACAGAACTACTGTAGCTGCAAATGACAACATCCTACAACATGCAACTTGCAGAAAGATTTATGGCTTTAATAGGTAAGCAAATAAAAGTTATATTTTAATAATAGGGGTAGAGAGTGAGGTTTTTTTTGTGCTAAATGTAATTTGTGTAAAGATGCTTACATGTAGCCATTCCAATTTTTTTTGGGTGGTCTGTGGTTAGCTTTATAAAGACATTTTGGATGATGGCAGAAACACAGGACAGGCTCCTTTCCTGTGTGAAGAGCAATTGGTGAATTGATCATGCAGTCTACACCCTTGGCTATGTTATTTTCTAAAATAAAAAATGAACCTTTACAGTTTTTTGTCCCATCAGGCAGAACTGGTCTCCAGTTGAAAAGTATGGGCAAAAAACATATACACTGTGTTCCAAATTATTATGCAAATAATATTTTCTCAGATTTTCCCAAATTTCCTATATGAATTGCAGTCATTGTAATTTTCCAGTCAAATAACTATTAGGCTGTGTTCACACGATGCGTATTTCATGCGTTTCCGCGGCGTTTTTGCAGTTGCGTAAACGCCACGGAAACGCATGAAAAACGCATGGTAGAAGGGAAGCAATGTTCCCCAATGGAAATCCGCATGTGCTGTGCCCATGATGCGGATTTTTCCGCAGCGTTAACGCTGCGGTCAAAAATCCGCAGCATGTCAATTAATTTTGCGGAAATGCGGCGATTTCGCCGCCATTGACTTGCATTAGAACGCGCCAATTCCGCAAGACAGCATTTGTACTTGCGTAATTGGTGCGTTCTAATGTGCGGATGGTACCCGGGTGTGGAGGAGAGGAGAGTCTCATCCACACCCAGGTACCATTAAAAAAGCTGTAAAAAGAAGAATAAAATAAAAAATAAATGTATTCTTACCTTCTGTCGGCCCGCGCAGCGCTCCCGCTTGGTTCCCGGCACTTGCAGTGAGTTGTAGGACCTGCGGTGACGTCAGAGTCATGTGACGGGTCACGTGACGCTGACGTCGGCAGGTCTTTCAATTCAAAGTTGCCGGCGAGGGAGAACAGATTGAGCAGGACAGCGCGGGCCATCGGAGGTAAGTATATACACTCTCTCGGTTCACACTGTATAAATCCATGCTGTTTGCATGGATTTATATAGTGTGACCTAGTTATCAAGCACTTTCCAGGTGATGCTAACATCGCCTGTAAAGCGCTTGTCAATCTGCATGCGGAAACGCATGTGAATCTGCATGTGGATCCGCATGTATTCTGCAGGAAAAACGCATGCACAATCTGCATGCGTTTTTTCTGCCAGGGAGATGCAGAAATGATGCAGAAATTTTCTGCTTCATTTCTGCATCGTGTGCACATACCCTTAGAGTACAATTGAAAGGTTTTTGCACAAACTGCCTATGATAACAGTATATTTTTAAAAAAATAAAAAACTCAAACTGCACTCAAAATGCATGTTCCAAATTATTATGCACAGCAGAGTTTTCAACCTTTTCATTTTAATAAAGAACAAAAAAATTTTCATTTTTGAAATTATAAGCATTAGCAGGTTATTACAAACTGAAATCAAACAGTTTTCAACTCAAAACTTTATTCTAGGTGATGTTACATTTGCACATAGGACCCCTTGTTCGAAAGGAGCTTCTGAACTCTCTCGTCCATTGAATTTGTCAGGTTTTGGATGGTTTCTGCTTCAATTGTTTTGCATGAGGACAGAATACCCTCCCAGAGCTGTTGCTTAGATGTGAACTGCCTCCCGCCATCATAGACACTCCTTTTGATGATGCTCCAGAGGTTCTCAATGGGGTTGAGGTCAGGGGAGCATGGGTGCCACACCATAAGTTTGTCCCCTTTTATGCCCATAGCAGCCAGAGATGCAGATGTGTTATGTGCAGCATGAGACGGGGCATTATCATGCATGAAAATGATCTTGCTGCGGAATGCACGGTTCTTCTTCTTGAACCATGGAAGGAAGTGCTGTTTGAGAATCTCAACATACATTATGGAGTTCATCTTTACCCCTTCAGGGATCCTAAAAGGGCTGACAATCTCTCTCCCCATGATTCCAGCCCAAAACATTACTCCACCTCCTCCTTGTTAGCGCCGTAGCCGTGTTTGCATGGGGTGTCCATCAACCAGCCATTCTCCACTCCATCCATCTGGACCATCGAGATCATTTCATGCATGATAATGCCCCGTCTCATGCTGCACATAACACATCTGCATCTCTGGCTGCTATGGGCATAAAAGGGGACAAACTTATGGTGTGGCACCCATGCTCCCCTGACCTCAACCCCATTGAGAACCTCTGGAGCATCATCAAAAGGAGTGTCTATGATTGCGGGAGGCAGTTCACATCTAAGCAACAGCTCTGGGAGGGTATTCTGTCCTCATGCAAAACAATTGAAGCAGAAACCATCCAAAACCTGACAAATTCAATGGACGAGAGAGTTCAGAAGCTCCTTTCGAACAAGCAGTCCTATGTGCAAATGTAACATCACCTAGAATAAAGTTTTGAGTTGAAAACTGTTTGATTTCAGTTTGTAATAACCTGCTAATGCTTATAATTTCAAAAATGACAATTTTTTGTTCTTTATTAAAATGAAAAGGTTGAAAACTCTGCTGTGCATAATAATTTGGAACATGCATTTTGAGTGCAGTTTGAGTTTTTTATTTTTTTAAAAATATACTGTTATCATAGACAGTTTGTACAAAAACCTTTTAATTGTACTCTAATAGTTATTTGACTGGAAAATTACAATGACTGCAATTCATATAGGTAATTTTGGAAAATCTGAGAAAATATTATTTGCATAATAATTTGGAACACAGTGTATACACGTGGTCAAAATTGTTGGTACCCCTCGTTTAATGAAAGAAAAACCCACAATGGTCACAGAAATAACTTGAATCTGACAAAAGTAATAATAAATTAAAAATCTATGAAAATAAACAAATGAAAGTCAGACATTGCTTTTCAAACCTGCTTCCACAGAATTTTTAAAAATTTAAACTCATGAAATAGGCCTGCACAGAAATGATGGTACTCTTAACTTAATATTTTGTTGAACAACATTTTGAGGCAATCACTGCAATCAAACGATTCCTGTAGCTGTCAATGAGACTTCTGCACCTCTCGACAGGTATTTTGGTACACTCGTCATGAGCTAACTGTTCCAGTTGTCTCGTGTTTGAAGGTTGCCTTTACCAGACACCATGTTTCAGCTCTTTCCATAGATGCTCAATAGGATTTAGGCCAGGGCTCATAGAAGGCCACTTCAGAATAGTCCAATGTTTTCCTCTTAGCCATTCTTGGGTATTTTTAGCTGTGTTTTGGGTCATTATCCTGTTGCAAGACCCATGACCTGCGACTGAGACCAAGCTTTCTGACACTGGGCAGCACATTTCTCTCTAGAATCACTTGATAGTCTTGAGATTTCATTGTACCCTGCACAGATTCAAGACACGCTGTGCCAGATGCAGCAACGCAGCCCCAGAACATAACAGAGCCTCCTCCATGTTTCTCAGTAAGGACAGTGTTCTTTTCTTGATATGCTTCATTTTTCCATCTGTGAACATAGAGCTGATGTGCCTTGAAAAAAACTGCCATTTTTGTCTCATCTGTCCATAGGACATTCTCCCAGAAGCTTTGCGGCTTGTCAACATGTAGTTTGGCAAATTCCAGTCTGGCTTTTTTATGATTTTTTTTCAACAATGGTGTTCTCCTTGGTCGTCTCCCATGAAGTCCACTTTGGATCAAACAACGACTTATGGTGCAATCTGACACTGATGTTCCTTGAGCTTGAAGTTCACCTTTACTCTCTTTAGAAGTTATCCTGGGCTCTTTTGTTACCATTTGTATTATCCGTCTCTTTGATTTGTCATCAATTTTCCTCCTGCGGCCACGTCCAGGGAAGTTGGCTACAGTCCCATGGATCTTAAATTTCTGAATAATATGTGCTACTGTAATCACAGGAACATCAAGCTGCTTGGACATGGTCTTATAACCTTTACCTTCAACATGCTTGTCTATAATTTTCTTTCTAATCTCCTGAGACAACTCTTTCCTTTGCTTCCTCCGGTCCATGTTGAGTGTGGTACACACCATGTCACCAAACAGCACAGTGAGTATTTGTAGCCCTATATACAGGCCCACTGACTGAATACAAGATTGCAGACACCTGTGATGCTAATTAGTGGACACAACTTGATTTAACATGTCCCTTTTGTCACATTTTCAGGGGTACCATCATTTCTGTCCAGTCTTATTTCATGAGTTTAATTTATTTTTTAATTCTGTGGAAACAGGGTTGAAAAGCAATGTCTGACTTTCATTTGTTCATTTTCATAGATTTTTAATTTATTATTACTTCTGTCAGATTTAAGTTATTTCTGTGACCATTGTGGGATTTTCTTTCATTAAACGAGGCGTACCAACAATTTTGACCACGTGTGTATATATTTATATTTTTTTTATTTTTAATTATTTTTACATGATTATTTTTTACATTATTTTCTTCACTAATCTTTACATTTTGTTTCATGTGTGTATGTGATTAGTGATGAGCGAGCACTAAAATGCTCGGGTGCTCGATGCTCGGGTCGAGCACATTGGAATAATCGGGTGCTCGACCCGAGCAACGAGCCCAATGTAAGTCTATGGGAAACTCAAGCATTTTTCAGGCGGCTCCCCCCGGCAGTCTGCAGAGGGCCTAAAAATTGCCCAAATCGATGAGAACAGTGCTCAAGTGACATGGGGACAGCATGGGGAAGACCTCTTTAAGCATTTCTGACTCCCAGGTCACTTCTGTCAACAACATTGTCAGAGGTATTATGCCACTTTTACGGACTCACAATAAAACATACTAAAACGAAACCAAAATGGATTTTCCTGAGAAATATGTTAAGGAACATCCTTTCCAGGGTAATGACTTGTATATAAAGCAAAATAAATAACCAAAAACAAAAATGCTCCTCCACACCTTGGGCTATGTTCACACGTAGCGTTTTTCATGCGTTTTTTCACTATTGCATTGCTTTCAACCGTGACAAATGCATTTACCAGGAAATGTCATTTTAACATTTTACAACCTTATCTGGCCATGTGGTGTGTGAGATATCATCAGACACATTGTGTTTCATTTATGAAGGAGGGACTCTGAAAGTCACAAAGCCTATTTTAATAGGGCCATCAGGCGGCTTTTACTATTCTTAAAGGGCCAGCAGTCTGCCCTCACTATTCTTAGAGAGCCATCAGCTGACTATGTTTTATTGTTCCCATTACTAAAGAGTGCGTCTCCTATACTGTTATTGCATATGCAGTGAGTGGCAGGACTGCCCAAAATTTGGACGCACCCCAATACCACTTTGAAAATTTGGATGCACCCCAATACCCCTTTGAAGAGACTTAGAGGAGGGCCTCCTGAAAACAATGTTCCCATTATTAGGAAGTGGGTCTCCAATTGTGTTTGCCTATGCAGTGAATGCAAGGGTTGCCAAAAATTTGGAGGCACTCCAATGCCCCTTGGAAGAGATGTAGAGGGCCTCATGAAAAAATGTTCCCATTATTAGGAAGTGGGTCTCCCATAGTGTTGACCTATGCAGTGAATGCAAGGGTTGACAAAAATTTGGAGGCATTTCAATGCCTCTTGGAAGAGACAGGAAGGTCAGAGGGCCTCCTCAAAACAGTGTTCCCATTATTAGGAAGTGGGTCTCCCATACTGCTGGCCTATGTAGTGAATGCAAGGGTTGCCAAAAATTTGGAGACACTCCAATACCCCTTGGAAGAGAGGTGGAGGTCAGAGGGCCTCCTGAAAACAATGTTCCCATTATTAGGAAGGGGTCTCCCATTGTGTTTGCCTATGCAGTGAATGCAATGGCTGCCAAAAATTGGGAGGAACTCCAATGCCCCTTGGAAGAGACGTGGAGGAGGGTCTCATAAAAAAATGTTCCCATTTTTAGGAAGTGGGTCTCCCATTGTGTTTGCCTATGCAGTGAATACAAGGGTTGATTAAAATTTGGAGGCACTCCAATGCTCCTTGGAAGAGATGTGGAGGAGGGCCTCATAAAAAAATGTTCCCGTTAGAAAGGAGCGGGCCTCCTATACTTGTAATGCCCATGCACTAAGCGTATGGGCTGACAAACATTTACCCCTGTATAAATTTTTTTTTTTTACGGCCATCATAAACACCCTTTAAAAAAATTATGTGGGTGTTGCATCACGGACCACGGTCACCCTAGTGATATGGTGGTGGAGGATGAGGAGAAGGAAGAGGACAAGAGCAAATAGCCAAAATCAGGAAGCGTATACCCATGTCTGGGTGTGAAAAGGTGCATGGGAATACACCTCCCAAGAAAAGACACTGGATTTGAGTTTATGTTACTCTGCTATCATTCGGTGGTGTTGAGAAGTCTTGCCCAATCCAGCCCTTGTTCATTTTATAAGAGTCAGCCTCTCAGCATTTTCAGTTGACAGGCGGATGCACTTATCAGTTATAATTCCACCAGCGGCACTAAAAACCCACTCTGATAAAACGCTGGTGCCATGGCAGGCCAGGACCTCCAAGGCATAGAGAGCCAGTTCATTCCACGTATCCAGCTTGGATACCCAATAATTATAAGGCACAGAGGAATCACGGAGGACATTGGTACGGTCGGCAAGGTACTCCCTCAGCATCTTCCCAAACTTTGCACTCCTTGTGAGAGTACCCCGCGCCTCAGGGCTTGTGCGATGGGAGGGGCTGAGAAAATTCTCCCAGAACTTTGACAGTGTTCCCCTGCCTCTGCTGGATTGAAGTTGTGTCTCTCTCGCCTGTACTCCTTGGTTGTCCAACGAAGTGTGACCTCTGCCGCCAGCATTTTCAGATGGGAATTTTTTTAATAGTTCCACAATAAGGGCCTTCTGGTACAGCCCCATTTTTCTAGACCTGTCAGCCTCAGGAATAAGAGATATAAAGTTCTCCTTGTAGCGTGGGTCTAGAAGTGTCACCAACCAGTAATGACTGTCACCCAAAATTTTGAGAACGTGAGGAAAGGCAGCGTAACATAAACTCAGTCATGCATGCCAGACTACTAACAGGCTAGACTTCCATATCCTCACCAAGAGGATGACTAACCATGCTCTCCTCCTCCTCCTCTTCCTCCTCCTCTCTGTCCTCTGACCATCCACGCTGAACAGACGGTATGACAGCTGTGCAGGTAGTACTGTGGCGCCCAGCTGCGCTTGGTACCACAGATCCTAAAAGAGTGCATTGATGGAATCCTCCACAAGAGGCCCCCATAAACATTCACACATCTCCACCTTCCACCTCAGACCAGCAGAGGGAGCCCGTTAGGGATATAAATAGGGAAGGTGGAGCTAGGCAGTTCAGTCTAGAGTCTGGAGTCGAGTAGTTAGTCTGGAGTGCACAGAGAGTGAAGAGCTGTGTGTGCGGAGAAGCACGAGGGTTGCTGTGTGAGGCAAGCTAGGCCTCCAGCGGTCCTGAAGCCCAGTCTAGACTCAGGAGCTGAAGTAAGTGAGCTTAAGGTGTGCCGACGCCTGTAAGAGCGGTGAAGAGCGGCAAGCTGCCGTTAGTGTGAGTAGCCTAGTGAGGGCCCGGGCACGGCCGAAGGCGAGTGGAAAGTGAGTAGCAATGGGGGCAGAGGAGCTTACCCAGCTCACCCCGAAACATATACCGGACACCGGGTCCGAGCTTACCGGGATCTTTACGACCCAGTAAGGCATAACCGGAATCCCTGGAGAACTACAGGTCTCGCCTGTCCTGCATCCCCCTCTCCGTATGCTACCCTGAGGCCTAGCTCCACCTGTGGGGAGCTATACCATCGAGCTGCATTATCACCGACCTCAGTTGACTGCCGCAGCGCTGGTGATTCTCACCAGAAACCACAGGTGGCGTTACGAACTTTCATAAAATTAACAATTAACAAACAATCCCTTTTTAAAAGCTGACCCCAGGGTACAGGCCCGGGAGCCGACCACCCCGACATCCTCAAGGCCAGGCAAAGGCCCGGGTACCGAGTCGTCCCCATCCCCCTGGGCGAGTCAGTACCATCTATAGCGCATGAAACTAGCTCCTGTTCTTCCTCCTCCTCCTCTTCCTCATTGTCCCCCAATTCACGTTGGGATGAGATGAGGCTGGGCTGTGTGTAGTCACCCTGTATGGTTCCTTGCTCCATCTCATCGTGCTCCGCCTGCAATGCATCCTCTTTGATTGTGAGCAGAGAGAGTTTCAAAAGACAGAGAAGCGGGATGGTGACGCTAATTATGGCGTCATCGCCGCTCACCATCTTGGTGGAGTCCTCAAAGTTTTGGAGGATGGTACATATGTCTGACATCCATGTCCACTCCTGAGGTCTTATGTGTGGAGTCTGAACTGAATACCGATGGCCTTGTTGATGCTGGTACTCAACAACTGCCCTCTTCTGATCACAAATCCTTCCCAACATCTGCAGTGTAGAGTTCCAACGCGTGGGGACATCACACACCAGTCTGTGAGTCGGAAGCTGCAAACGTTGCTGAAACATGGCAAGGGCGGCGGATGCTGTAGCTGACTTTCTAAAATGGGCACACAGGCGGTGTACTTTAACAAGCAGATCCGGCAGCTCCGGGTAGGATTTGAGAAACCGCTGAATCACGAGGTTAAGCACATGGGCCAGGCATGGTACGTGTGTGAGCTCGCCTCGCCTCAGAGCCGCCACCAGGTTCCGGCCATTGTCACACATAACCATGCCTGGCTCTAGGTTCAGCGGTGTGAGTCACAGATCTGCCTGCTCTTTCAGAGCTGTCCACAACTCTTCAGCATTGTGTGCTTTGTCACCTAAGCATATTAGCTTCAGCACAGCCTGTTGCCGCTTGGCCGAGGCAGTGCTGCAGTGCTTCCAGCTTGTGACTGATATGGTCATTTCGGAGATGGAGGCTGAAGAGGAGGAGGCTGAGAAGGATGAGGTGCAGGAGCTGCAGACCGTGGGGGCAACCCTGATTGACCTAGGGGCGGCAATCCTTGGCGTCGGGAGGACGTGTTCCGTCCCAAGGTCCGACTGGGTCCCGGCTTCCACTATGTTAACCTAGTGTGCCGTTAGTGAGATGTACCTTCCCTGCCCACAAGCACTTGTCCACGTGTCTGTGGTTAGGTGGACTTTCCTGGTAACTGCGTTGCTGAGGGCACGGCTAATGTTTTGGGACACGTGCTTGTGTAATACGGGGATGGCACACCGGGAGAAATAGTGGTGGCTGGGGACCGAGTACCGAGGGATGGCCGCTGCCATCAGGTTGCGGAATGCTTCCATCTCCACTAGCCTAAAAGGCAACATTTCGAGCGCAAGCAGTCGTGAAATGTGAGAATTTAGTAGTGTGGCCTGTGGGGCGTTGGCTGCGTATTTGCGCTTGCGTTCCAAGGACTGGGGTATGGACAACTGAACACTGCGCTGGGACAAAGACGTGGATGTGCTTCCTGATGCTGCTGCTTGTGAATGTGCAACGACAGGTGCAGGGCAGGAGGCATCTTCGCATGCACCATAGACAGGGGATTGGCTTGCATGCACAACAGTGGAAGAAGCAATGGTGCCACAAGCAGACTCTGTTCCTGGACCCTGGGGTTTGACCCACAAAGTCGGGTGCTTTGCTGCCATGTGCCTGATCATGCTGGTGGTGGTCAGGCTGGTCGTTTTGCCACCCCTGCTGATGCTGGCCTGGCAGGTGGTGCAAATGGCCTTTTTGGGGTTATCGGCACAGTCTTTAAAAAACAACCAGACTCGGGAAGACCTAACAGTTGTACTGGCAACTTCCTTTGTGTTGGTGTTACGGGGAATGGTTGCCTGCCTTCTTTCTGCGGCCACCACACTGCTTCTTCCTGCCTGTTGGGGTGCTCTGCCTCCCTCCCCCTGTGTGCTGCTGTCCTCGCTCTGCATGTCCTCCTGCCAGGTTGGGTCAGTTACTATATCATCCACCTCATCTTCCACTTCCGCACTCTGGTCCTCCTCCTGACTTTCTGGCTATTGTGTCTCATCATCGTCCACCTCTTGTGACACTTTCCCACCATCACCTTCGTGTGACCGTGGCTGCTCAAATATTTGGGCATCGCTACATGCGATCTCCTCTTGCCCCGCTTCAGGTGGACCGGGCGAGAGGCCCGAATCTATAAATGGAACAGTGAACAGCTCTTCAGAATGTCCAAGTGTGGGATCAGTTGTCTCCGGGCACTCGGCATGGTGGGAGGAAGGAGAATCAGGGTGAGGAATATGCGATCCAGACTCACGGCTACTGAGACTTGACCGTGTGGAAGACAGGGTGGTGGTGGTGGCTAAGTGACTGGAAACATTATCCGCTATCGAGCCAACAACCTTTTGACACTGCTCTGGGTTAAATAGTGGTGTGCTGCGGTCCACTGGGAATTGGGACAGGAAGGTCGGGCGAGAAGATGTGGGTGTTTGTTGTGGCACAATTTCAGCTTGCCCACGGCCTTGTCCTCGGCCTCTGCATGTACCATCACCATCACGTCCAGTTCCCCGTCCCTTGCCACGTGCCTTGTCCATTTTAAATGGAGGACATTATCTTCCACGCTCATTACAAATGACTGAATTTGTAGCGAACTTATATGTGATCCGTGTGACGGAGAAACCACAGTTTTAAATACCTGGCCTGTAGGTAACTATTTTGAACAGCAAACCGATGTCAAAAACTTCACTGACACAGTGAAAAAAAATTTGAATGGAGGCCAAAAATGGCAGTATTTTCTGAAAACGTATATGTGATAAGTGTGACGGAGAAAACACAGTTTTAGATACCTGGCCTGTAGGTAACTATTTTGAACAGCAAACTGGTGTCAATTGCTTTACTGACACACTGAAACAAATTTTTAATGCAGGCCAGAAATGGCAGCATTTTCTGAAAAAGTATATGTGATCCGTGTGACGGAGAAAACACAGTTTTAAATACCTGGCCTGTAGGTAACTATTTTGAACACCAAACTGGTGTCAATTGCTTCACTGACACACTGAAACAAATTTTTAATGGAGGCCAGAAATGGCAGTATTTTCTGAAAACGTGTATGTGATCCGTGTGATGGAGAAAACACAGTTTTAAATACCTGTCCTGTAGGTACCTATTTTGAGCAGCAAACTGGTGTCATTTGCTTCACTGACACACTGAAACAAATTTTTAATGGAGGCCAGAAATGGCAGTATTTTCTGAAAACGTATATGTGATCCGTGCGACGGAGAAAACAGATTTTTAAATACCTGGCCTGTAGGTAACTATTTTGAACAGCAAACCGGTGTCAAAAACTTGACTGACACAGTGAAAAAAATTTGAATGGAGGCCAAAAATGGCAGTATTTTCTGAAAACGTACATGTGATCCGTGTGACGGAGAAAACAGTTTTAAATACCTGGCCTGTAGATAACTATTTTGAACAGTAAACCGGTGTCAATTGCTTCCCTGACACACTGTAACAAATTTTTAATGGAGGCCAGAAATGGCAGTATTTTCTGAAAACGTATATGTGATCCGTGTGACGGAGAAAACACAGTTTTGAATACCTGGCCTGTAGGTAACTATTTTGAACAGCAAACCGGTGTCAAAAACTTCACTGACACAGTGAAAAAAAATTTGAATGGAGGCCAAAAATGGCAGTATTTTCTGAAAACGTATATGTGATCCGTGTGACGGAGAAAACTCATTTTTAAATAGCTGGATTTTTAGTGCTGTAATATGTAAAGGACCTGGCTGTATTCTGCAGTGCCAACAAGCAAATGGCGCAGAAAAACGGTGTTCTCTGAATTGCTTTTTAAGCAAATAATGAGGATTGAGATCCAAAAAAAAGTATTCCTGGCCCCTGAGACCTGGGCTTTTGTCTAGAAATATCTAACAGCAGCAGAAAGCAGAACTGGAATGGAGCCTCTTGTGCTATATGCACTGCAGTCTGCTATATACACTGCCTGCCTATATACACTGCCTGCCTGCCTGCCTATATACACTGCCTGCCTGATATCTCTGCAGATGGATTAGTCCTCAGAAGGACTGTTTGTTAAGTTGGATATGTGTAATGTACTTTTTTTCTCCCTACACTACCTAATATACAAGCAAATATCTCCCTAGCTCAGCAACACCTCTCCCTACTCTGCCTGATTCCGGAGTGACTGTGATGAGCACGGCGGCGCCAGGTCTGATATAGACCTGATGACGCTGTGCGGCCAGCCAATCACTGTAATGCCCACAACCAAATGGCTGCGGCATTACAATGAGTGGCAGGCAATCCCTGCATGTTGATTGGCGCTCTAAAGAGCGCCAAACATGCAGGGAGGGGACCCGAGTATCGGGCGAGTGAAGTGACCGCGGGCAAGGCCGCGCATTGGTATCTATCATCTGGCCCAGCAAGATCCCCACACACAGACTCTATCTTGATAACCGTATCTTTACTCGTATACATTTTTAACACAGCAAAGAAAAACAATAAATGACAACCGTAAATATGCACAGTAATAACGTGTACTGATAAGCTGACCCTCACTGTCCCTACTCACACGTTACCAGTCCTTTACTCCAGAAGGATGTGTCCCCCGTCGCAGGCCTGTCTGTCTTTGCAGGAGGGCGTCCCAGCCGGAAAAAAAAACAGGAACAGCAGAATTCGCGGAAAGAAAGGAAGGGATACTTCGGCCTCTCGCCAGAGGTCCCGCTTACAGTCTCTCTGATCCGGATAGAAGCTCTGGTGGGTCCCCTTATGTAGTCCACACTCCAGTAGCAGGGAGTGTAATAGCTGTATCCTTCAGCAGTGCAGAAGCTGGGGAAGGCTCCGAGGATATGGTGTTAGATAGAAGAAATCACGTTGAGAGTTTCTCCTGCGCCACACACGAGGGCCTGCACACCGTCCTGGCTCTTTTCACAGACCACAGCAGACTCTTCGCGCGCTTTTTCCTGCTTCCCACTTTGGTCACGTGACTCTCTAGGGCGGGACACAGGAGGCTCAGTCTTTTTCTCTGTCATCACACCCTGCGCAGGTGCAACCTCTGGCCACAAGGTGGCAACATCATCCTGTGTAATCACTTCTGTAACAGGCTCTATATCAATTATCACAGAACAGCCAGAGCCGGCCAGCTCACTACACGAGTACCGAGTACTTGCGAGTATGCTCGCTCATCACTATATGTGATGTTACGTAGACAGCTTTTGATATTTACCTTGGAGATCTTAGCACCAACATCATGATCCATTGTCTGGTAGGCCATGGTCCCTTAGGCTATGTGCACACAGAGGTATTTGGAGTGGGTCCGCTTAAAAAAACTACTAAAAATCACTTTTGAAAAACTCTTCCTTAGTATTTTCTATTGTAAAACCACTTTGCTGTTCATACGTTCAGTGTTTTTGAAAATGTCCCCTTCCTAACTGTAATTCCATATTGAGACATCTGCTACGAAAGCTAACACAGATTGTTTTTGAATTCCAGAGCTCCATTAAAATGAAAAGATTAAGGAGCCCATTCATCAAAATTTTTATACCAGAAAACTGGGCTAAAAACACTTTGAAAAGTTTAAAAATGTTGTTGAACTGTTACAAAGTCCGCAGAACTGTGGCGGGACAGGGAGGGGCGTGACGACAACCCGCTTGTCAAATTCATAATGACCAGCAGCATACCTTACGGTGATATACAGTACAGACCAAAAGTTTGGACACACCTTCTCATTTAAAGATTTTTCTGTATTTTCATGACTTTGAAAATTGTAAATTCACACTGAAGGCATCAAAACTATGAATTAACACATGTGGAATTATATACTTAACAAAAAGTGTGAAACAACTGAAAATATGTCTTATATTCTAGGTTCTTCAAAGTAGCCACCTCTTGCTTTGATGACTGCTTTGCACACTCTTGGCATTCTCTTGATGAGCTTTAAGAGGTAGTCACTGGAAATGGTTTTCACTTCACAGGTGTGCCCTGTCAGGTTTAATAAGTGGGATTTCTTGCCTTATAAATGGGGTTGGGACCATCAGTTGTGTTGTGCAGAAGTCTGGTGGATACACAGCTGATAGTCCTACTGAATAGACTGTTAGAATTTGTATTATGGCAAGAAAAAAGCAGCTAAGTAAAGAAAAACTAGTGGCCATCATTACTTTAAGAAATGAAGGTCAGTCAGTCCGAAAAATTGGGAAAACTTTGAAAGTGTCCCCAAGTGCAGTTGCAAAAACCATCAAGCGCTACAAAGAAACTGGCTCACATGAGCACCGCCCCAGGAAAGGAAGACCAAGAGTCACCTCTGCTTCTGAGGATAAGTTTATCCGAGTCACCAGCCTCAGAAATCGCAGGTTAACAGCAGCTCAGATTAGAGACCAGGTCAATGCCACACAGAGTTCTAGCAGCAGACACATCTCTACAACAACTGATAAGAGGAGACTTTGTGCAGCAGGCCTTCATGGTAAAATAGCTGCTAGGAAACCACTGCTAAGGACAGGCAACAAGCAGAAGAGACTTGCTTGGGCTAAAGAACACAAGGAATGGACATTAGACCAGTGGAAATCTGTGCTTTGGTCTGATGAGTCCAAATTTGAGATCTTTGGTTCCAACCACAGTGTCTTTGTGCGACGCAGAAAAGGTGAACGGGTGGACTCTACATGCCTGGTTCCCACCGTGAAGCATGGAGGAGGAGGTTTGATGTTGTGGGGGTGCTTTGCTCGTGACACTGTTGGGGATTTATTCAAAATTGAAGGTATACTGAACCAGCATGGCTACCACAGCATCTTGCAGCGGCATGCTATTCCATCCAGTTTGCGTTTAGTTGGACCATCATTTATTTTTCAACAGGACAATGACCCCAGGGCTATTTGACCAAGAAGGAGAGTGATGGAGTGCTACGCCAGATGACCTGGCCTCCACAGTCACCAGACCTGAACCCAATCGAGATGATTTGGGGTGAGCTGGACCACAGAGTGAAGGCAAAAGGGCAAACAAGTGCTAAGCATCTCTGGGAACTCCTTCAAGATTGTTGGAAGACCATTTCCGGTGACTACCTCTTGAAGCTCATCAAGAGAATGCCAAGAGTGTGCAAAGCAGTCAGCAAAGCAAAAGGTGGCTACTTTGAAGAACCTAGAATATAAGACATATTTTCAGTTATTTCACACTTTTTTGTTAAGTATTTAACTCCACATGTGTTAATTCGTAGTTTTGATACCTTCAGTGTGAATGTACAATTTTCATAGTCATGAAAATACAGAAAAATCTTTAAATGAGAAGGTGTGTCCAAACTTTTGGTCTGTACTGTATCTCATTGGAGTAACATTTGTGGTGAGGTTCACATGTAGGCGCAGGTCACTACACACCTCACCTGATTCATTAAGAGGAGGGCACCTTTTAAAGCACCACTCCAATGTTTTGTGTTTTTCAGCACTGGAGTGGTGCTATTAATCTAAAGTCCCTGACCGTAGTTTTATATTCACTTGCCGGCGTCTTCACCTTTTATTGGCGCCAATCTAGCACCAATAAAGTCAAACGTAACGGCCACAAGCTGTCAATGCAAGTTTATGAGAGACAGAACGAGGCTCTCATAGACTTGCATTAAGGCCATGGCCCCACTATCAGCATTTGGTCAGTATTCCGTCAGTATTTTTTCTGAGAAGTGGGAGCCAAAACCAGGAGTGGGTGATAAACGCAGATTTGGTGACTTGTTTCTATTATAACTTTTCTCTGATTGTTCCTCACTTGGTTTTGGCTCCCACTCCTGAGAAAAAATACTGACCGAATACTGATCAAATACTGATAGTGGGGCCATAGCCTAATCTTCAATCCCAGCAGTCACAGAGGGAATCAGCTGTCAAATTCAACTGACACCCACTGCTTATAGAGAGGGCACATATGATGTACATTTATACCACATGTTGCTAAGTGGTTAAAAATAATAAATCAGTATGCCATTCCTGCAGAACTGACTCCATAGGAAACCTGCAAAAATAAGATACTTAGTAATTGCAAGCTGAAAGTAATATTCATCCTGGAATACATTTTTTTATTTAAAAAGGTTAAAAACTCTGTGCTAATTTTTTTTATGTATCTTTTGACCAATACAAAGAAAGAAATTAAAAAGTGCTATCTGCAGCTGTCACTAGATGGTGCTCACTCCGTATTTTTATGCATAAACACAATAACAAGACAATGCAATAAGCTAAGACGCTCTGTACACTGCTGCAGACCTGTGTTGTTGTGCATTTGCTGAAGTATTTGGCCCGATTCATCACTTGCATTTTTTTTGTAATTTTCCTTTCATGTCTTGTGGTATTTATTAGTTGCTGTTTTCTGCATTAAATTCTTCAAAATGGCGCACGCAATTTATGAATTTGGCTTAAAGTTAAAAATGGTCTTTTTTCTGTTTTGAATTGTTTTTGAGGCGTTTTAGCACAAAAAGTCACAAGTTTCACTAAATGATGCAAAAATTACTCAAAAATATGGGTGTAGTCAAAAGTACACCAGTGGAGACTGGAATAGAATGGAATGAGGAAAGCAAAAGAAACTGACAACACATATAAAATAGACTTAAAAAAAAGAAAGAAAAAAAAAGGCAGAAATAGAATAATGAGTTGGGTGCAAACAAAAAAAGCACAAAACTAGACAAAAAACAGGCACAAAGGTAAAGATGAATTGGGGCCATTGTTTTTTTTTACCTTAGACACCATTCTAGAGCTTAAAGGGAAACTCTCACGTTAAGAAACACTATTTACCTGCAAATATAGTTTACTACGTCTTTCTGCCTGCCTCCAATAGGTGTATACCGCCTAAAATAATGCACGACCACACACGGTGACTCCATCTGCATCATTATAATCATTTTGCGGGGAGTGGGGAATTCGGATAAAAGCCTCAAGGGCCACTAAATGTAAGAAAGAACACAATGTGAAAGGGCCCTTAGAAGTATGTGCAGATATATGATTAATAGTCACTATCAATACCAAAATAGGGACCATGAGAGATTTAATTAGGAAATTTGTATGCTTAGTTCAATATAGTATTCATAGTCTTTTAAACTATTATGGATTAACAGGGCCAATCTGTGTCTCTATAGGGGCAGTCACTGTTTAGTGAAGGGCCCAATATCATTCAAATAAGGTGGCAACTAGCGATGATCAAGCACTAAAATGCTCGGTACTCGAATCGATCATGTCGGATGCTCGGACTGGCTCGATTTGAGTAACAAGTATAATGGAAATTAATGGGAAACTAGAGCATTTTTCTGGCAGACCCTAACAGGAGGGCTGGGAGCAGGAAAATCACTGAAATGGATGGAAACAGCACTCAAATGGGATGGGAACAGCATGAGGAAGACGCCGGGACGTATCTCTGGCTCCCAGGTTGCTGTTGGAAACAATGTTGTCCAAGTACTACTCCACTTTTACGGACTGACAATAAAACATACAAAACCGAAGATAAAATGGATTTTACAGGAAAAAATATTACGAAACATACTTTCCTATATAATGACTTGTATATGAGGCAAAATTAAAAAGAGGGGAAAAAAACGCTTCCTCCACCCCTTAATAGTTGGGCCATCTCTCACTAAATTTCCCCCTCGCCTATGATTACAGTAGATGAAATAGAAGAGGGAGGAATAAAAATACACCCATCGGTAGCTACCGGTAAATGTAATTTTAACATTTTACTACTTTAAGTAGTGGGACTCCAAGACTCCTAAAGCCTATGCACTAAGTGCAGGGACTGTCAACAAGTAGAAGGAGGGACTGCAATACACCCTGGAAAACATATAGAGGAGAGCCTCAGCAAACATTTTTTTTCCTCACTTTTAGGGAGTAGGACTTTTAGGCTGCTAAAGCTCATGCACTATTTGGAAGGGCTGAAAGACATGTCTATATATATATATATATATATACAGTACAGACCAAATGTTTGGACACACCTTCTCATTTAAAGATTTTTCTGTATTTTCATGACTATGAAAATTGTACATTCACACTGAACGCATCAAAACTATGAATTAACACATGTGGATTATATACTTAACAAAAAAAGTGTGAAACAACTGAAAATATGTCTTATATTCTAGGTTCTTCAAAGTAGCCACCTTTTGCTTTGATGACTGCTTTGCACACTCTTGGCATTCTCTTGATGAGCTTCAAGAGGTAGTCACCGGAAATGGTTTTCACTTCACAGGTGTGCCCTGTCAGGTTTAATAAGTGGGATTTCTTGCCTTCTAAATGGGGTTGGGACCATCAGTTGTGTTGTGCAGAAGTCTGGTGGATACACAGCTGATAGTCCTACTGAATAGACTGTTAGAATTTGTATTATGGCAAGAAAAAAGCAGCTAAGTAAAGAAAAACGAGTGGCCATCATTACTTTAAGAAATGAAGGTCAGTCAGTCCGAAAAATTGGGAAAACTTTGAAAGTGTCCCCAAGTGCAGTTGCAAAAACATCAAGCGCTAGAAAGAAATTGGCTCACATGAGGACCGCCCCAGGAAAGGAAGACGAAGAGTCACCTCTGCTTCTGAGGATAAGTTTATCCGAGTCACCAGGCTCAGAAATCGCAGGTTAACAGCAGCTCAGATTAGAGACCAGGTCAATGCCACAGAGTTCTAGCAGCAGACACATCTCTTCAACAACTGTTAAGAGGAGACTTTGTGCAGCAGGCCTTCATGGTAAAATAGCTGCTAGGAAACCACTGCTAAGGACAGGCAACAAGCAGAAGAGACTTGATTGGGCTAAAGAACACAAGGAATGGACATTAGACCAGTGGAAATCTGTGCTTTGGTCTGATGAGTCCAAATTTGAGATCTTTGGTTCCAACCACCGTGTCTTTGTGCGACGCAGAAAAGGTGAACGGATGGACTCTACTTTGCTGGTGACACTGTTGGGGATTTATTCAAAATTGAAGGCATACTGAACCAGCATGGCTACCACAGCATCTTGCAGCGGCATGCTATTCCATCCGGCTTGCGTTTAGATAGACCATCATTTATTTTTCAACATGGCAATGACCCCAAACACACCTCCAGGCTGTGTAAGGGCTACTTGACCAAGAAGGAGAGTGATGGGGTGCTACGCCAGATGACCTGGCCTCCACAGTCACCAGACCTGAACCCAATCGAGATGGTTTGGGGTGAGCTGGACCGCAGAGTGAAGGCAAAAGGGCCAACAAGTGCTAAGCATCTCTGGAAACTCCTTCAAGAATGTTGGAAGACCATTTCCGGTGACTACCTCTTGAAGCTCATCAAGAGAATGCCAAGAGTGTGCAAAGCAGTCATCAAAGCACAAGGTGGCTACTTTGAAGAACCTAGAATATAAGACATATTTTCAGTTGTTTCACACTTTTTTGTTAAGTATATAATTCCACATGTGTTAATTCATAGTTTTGATGCCTTCAGTGTGAATGTACATTTTTCATAGTCATGAAAATACAGAAAAATCTTTAAATGAGAAGGTGTGTCCAAACTTTTGGTCTGTACAGCATATATATATATATAATTATACCTAGTTGGCAGATACTTGTGTCATGTTAAACTGACTCTGTTCTGCTGGTTTGGACTGCAATTTGACAGCGCAGGACAGAACCTGGACTGGGGGTTGGCGCAAGCAACTAGGAAGAAGTGCTGATCATGGCCATCTTGGGAAGAAGAGGTTGAGAGCTAGAAGAGGGAGGACGTGTTGCATCTCTATCCAGTGTTATCAGTGGAGCTGTGTGTCCTAGGGAGACGAAGACTGCACCAGATAACAGAGGATACCGTCACGTTCCAGTTCTACTGACAGTGGAGAAGTTTGAAGTGAAAACGCCAATAGGAGAGACAGAGAGACCGGGAGTCGGTATCTGAGACGCAGCTGGAGGGCCCTCCAGCAAGTCAGCACTGGTACCATGTGCCAGCAGGAGACTCGCCATCCCCAGCTCATGCAGTCATTTGCTGAGTGGATGCAACTTTGCAGTGTTACAGCGACCTGACCCAGGTAAGTCCGGAGCTGAGGCCCACCGTAGGGATTACGTTATGAGCATGCACGTGTAGGGGGTCAGCCCTTACTGGACATTGAATGACACTGTAACTTTAAGAGATCATGATCCCCTCTGTTTATGTGCTCTTGGACTAGTTGCCTCTCCCCTGCTGTTTTGGTTTGTGCTGTTGAAGGAGAAAGAAGCAGGAAGTGAGAGGTCCTTGTGTGTGTCTGAGGTAACTGACAGGACGTTTGCCTGTGTCCTGATAAAGAGAGACAATAAGATGAACTGATGTTCCCTGGGGAAAAGATAATGTTTGGACTACTGCAAGATTGTTTGTCAGGACTGTGTCCAAAAGTAAAGAGCTGCCTTGCTCCTCCAGAACAGCTTCCCGGAATAGTGGTGACCTGAGGTAACAGAACACAATGTGTCAGCCATCTCTCATCATTGAAAGTGGAACAAGACTTGCCTGATCTGAATAAGAAAGAGATCAAATATACAGGAGAAAGAGAGAAAGAACTCAAGTGCAACTCATCCGGCTCAGCTACAACAGAACCAAGCGGTCACTGCAAACCTATTCATGTTCTGCAGAATTGTGAGTGAAGCACCGGTACCCCCCTGTGTGAGGGTGTAGCTCAGTTTTCTTTAGTTAGGACGCTGTAGTAGCATGGCCCGATTAGCGGAAGCCAGATAGTGAATTAGCCGAGAGTAGTTTGTGAAACCTGATTTATACTGTTTGTATTGAACTTTCATTGCCATAGCTGGAACACAGTTTATGTAACATGCTTCAGCTATTTCTCCTTATATTCATGTTATTACTATTATCATTATAAAAACTGTTACTCTTATAATCCGGCATATAACCCCTTTCTACCCAACAAAACCGGTGTTTTGTTTCTTCCTAGTTGTCTGCTGTGCCGTATTTGAATCCTGCCTTGCGGTGTTCTTCGGACATTGCTACACATGCACACACAGTTAGTTTGGCACCAAACTCAGACAGGCAGATACAGGCACTTGATAGCACCAGTGTCCAGCAGACTCCTGAGTTACCAGTGCCTTATAGAGACCACAGCAGTAACGCGTAATCTACCGAAGTATACAGAAGTGTTCCGGGGCGAAGCCCCATTGTGCTCATGTAGTTCTTAAAGTGAACTACACGGTATATAAATAGTTTTTTTATGTGAATTTACGCTTACTTAAGATGTTCTTCACTGGGATGCACGCTGGGGAGCAGCTGCAACTGGGCCTGGCAGGTGAGAGGCCCGCTGACGCCAGCAAATACTTCAGATGGATGTGCATCCTCGGACGTACAGTACATTCAGCTGAAGTGTATTGCTGCGCACAGACCCATCAGGTTCCTGCGCGGAAATACATGCTGCTGGCCAATCAGGGGGCAGCAGCTGACATCTGCGTGCCCATGACCGGGGGCGCATGGCAGTGACGTCTTGCGCTCCTGCCGCTTGAACTCTGAAGTCAGCTGCCGGCTTCAGAAGAGGATGCTGCACGGTGGAGGAGCAAAGGGAGCATGAGTATTTATTTTTGATTTTTTAAATCAGTGAGCACACAGTGGCCTTACTACTACATGGATGACTATATGCTCTGAATTATACTACATGGATGACTATGGACTGTGCATTATACTGTATGAAGGATATGGGCTGTGTATTATATTAATATGGAGAGTGCATTATATTATATGGAGGACTATGGGCTGTGCCTTATACTCTATGAAGGATTATGGGGCGTGCAGTATACTTCTGCAATGGCACCCCATTACTTCTGTGTATGCCCCTGGTGGGTATAACGGTTTTTCTATAAAGAACAGCAGCAGAATGGGGGACATATACCAGGATGGGGAATATGTACACCAGGATGGGGCCCAGGATAAGGGACATATACCAGGATGGGGATATATACCAGGATGAGGCCAGGATGAGGGACATATATACCAGGATGAGGAACATAAATACCAGGATGGAGGGCGTATATATCCTTACTAGTATGAGAAACATATATACCAGGATGGAGGACATACTGTATATGTATATAATTGAGATGGGGAGGGAACCGTGTCCAAATTTTGCACGAGGGCCCATCAAAATCTAGTTATGCCACTGGAAACACAGTTCAGTACAGAACTAAGTCAATAACTGGATTTTACCTAGGAGCCTTCCCCCTCCTCCACCACGCACGGCAAAATTCTGGCTGAGCAGTACTTGTTTACCCACCAATGGGCTGAAGGGTATTAGAATCATTCCGTAAAGGTTGTGAGCTGCTGGGCTTCATTTGATTGTTCAAAAGTCTGTCGAAGGCAGGTGCACGATTAGGTAAATTATAGCATAGTAGTCACTACTTTGGGGTCTACTGGGTGGTGCAGTGCAGTGGTCCTGGTCAGTCCTGACAGGGTGTGAGTTAACTTGTTACATTTTTTTGGTTGTTGGAAAAGCACTCTATCTAAACTATTGAGTAAAAGTTAATTTGGCAAGTTTGGTGTTGGCTGCTTTCCTTGTCCATGACTTTGCTGATTCCTGGGGAGCCCACCCCCGTACATGGTCTACAAATGCACTACCGTTCAAAAGTTTCTGGTCATTTAGAAATTTCATTATTTTTGAAAGAAAAGCACTTTTTTTTTTCAATGAACTAACATTAAATGAATCGGAAATACACTCTAATCATTGTTAATGTGGTAAATGACTATTCTAGCTGCAAACGTTTTGTTTTTATTGCAATATCTACGTAGGTGTATAGAGGCCCATTTCCAACAACCACCACTCCAGTGTTTTAATGGTACACTGCGTTTGCTAACTGTGTAAGAAGGCTAATGGATGTTTAGAAAACCCTTGCACAAGTATGTTAGCCCAGCTGAAAAGGGTTTGGCTGATTTGAGAAGCTATAAAATTGACCTTCCTTTGAGCTAGTTGAGAATCTGGAGTATTACATTTGTTTGTTCTATGAAACTCACAAAATGGCCAGAAAAAGAGAACTTTCATGTGAAACTAGACAGTCTATTCTTGTTCTTAGAAATGAAGGCTATTCCATGTGAGAATTTGCCAAGAAGCTGAAGATTTCCTACAACGGTGTGTACTACTCCCGAGGAAAGCACAAACAGGCTCTAAGCTGAGTAGAAAAAGAAGTGGGAGGCTCCGCTGCACAACTTTGCAACAAGTACATTAGAGTCTCTAGTTTGAGAAATCGACGCCTCACAGCTTCTCAACTGACAGCTTCATTAAATAGTGCATGCAAAACACCAGTGTCAACGTCTACAGTGAAGAGGCGACTCCGGGATGCTTGCCTTCAGGGTAAAGTGGCAAAGAAAAAGCCATATCTGAGACTGGCTAATAAAAGGAAAAGATTAATATGGGCAAAAGAACACAGACATTGGACAGAGGAAGATTGGAAAAAAGTTTTATGTACAGACGAATCAAAGTTTGAGGTGTTTGGATCACACAGAAGAACATTTGTGAGACGCAGAACAACTGAAAAGATGCTGGAATAGTGCCTGACACCATCTGTCAAGCATGGTGGAGGTAATGTGATGGTCTGGGGTTGCTTTGGTGCTGGTAAAGTGGGAGATTTGTACAAGATAAATGGGATTTTGAATAAGGAAGGCTATCACTCCATTTTGCAACGCCATGCTATACCCTGTGGACAGCACTTGATTGGAGCCAATTTCATCCTACAACAGGACAATGACCCAAAGCACACCTCCAAATTATGCATGAACTATTTAGGGAAGAAGCAGGCAGCTGGTATTCTATCTGTAATGGAGTGGCCAGCGCAGTCACCAGATCTCAACCCCATGGAGCTTTTGTGGGAGCAGCTTGACCGTATGGTACTCAAAAAGTGCCCGTCAAGCCAATCCAACTTGTGGGAGGGGCTTCAGGAAGCATGGGGTGAAATTTCTCAAGATTAAGTCAGCAAATTAACAGCTAGAATACCAAAGGTCTGCAATGCTGTAATTGCTGCAAAGGGAGCATTCTTTGATGAGAGCAACGTTTGAAGGAAAAAATTATTCTTTCAAATAAAAATCATTATTTCTAACCTTGTCAATGCCTGGACTATATTTTCTATTCATTTTGCAACTCATTTGATAAATAAAAGTATGAGTTTTCATGGAAAACACAATATTGTCTGGGTGACTCCAAACTTTTGAACAGTAGTGTACATTCTGATCTAGCCCCTTTACTAGTATATAAAGCTAAACTATGGAACCTCTGTAAAGGGACTCTGTGAGCACACAATGACTGTTCAAACCAAGTACAGGCGCTCGGTGCTTCATGGCGAGGCCAATCATTTATACACACTTTCACACCTGCTTGTTTTCTATCTATCTCCACTCTTCTTTGGCTCTATGAAGTCACAGCTGTCAATCAAAGAAGAGGGGGTGCAGATAGAGTGAAAACAAGCAGGTGGGAAGGTGTGTTTAAATGATTGGCCCCGCCGTGAAGCACGGTCATCCTCTGCTAACAGAGTCCCTTGAATTATTTTATATATTGCTATGTCTATTTGAAATGTACTTGGTGGGTAAGTTTTTAATTAGTTTTGAATAAAACTTAATATTTAATTTAAATTAAATAAACACATTTAAGAGTAACTGTCGCTTTAGATTTTATTTAATAAATCAATGGTACATATGAAAAAAAGCAACTTTGCAATATATATTATCAGTGAAATCTGCTTTTTTCTCCACCAGGACTGATCATTCATTTTCAAAATTCTCAATTCAGGGGTAAAATCTTTATACAGTGAAGACAGATTGTTACATTACTGAGATAGGAGATGGCAGTTGTTACTAATAAGATTTTATGTAGAGGGAAGGTGGGAAGAAAGGAGGGGCTCTAGCTCCTCCCTCTCCTCCCCCTCTCCTATCTACAATTTCTTCGATATGACTTGCGTTTATCTGCGAAAATTTTGAAAATGTAGCAATTTCCAATCTTTTAATTTTTAATGCCCTTAAATCATAGTTACGGCACACAAAATAGTTAACAAATCACATTTCCCTGTTACGGATCCGGGGGTGGAACCTCTGTGCTGTGATACAAGGAGGGACCAGAGGGGCGTAACTAAGTGCCTACCCGGACCGACCCTGGCCACACGGCGGCTTAGTCGACTCTGTGAACCAAGGAGGGACCGGGAAGGTGAACCAGGTACCACTCTGGGACCGACCTTGTGTGAAAGTAGACGACTCCCACGGGACTGATGGCCAAGGCCGACAGGCACAGCAGATGAACACGGCTGGTAGACAGGCAGGTGATGTGGGTAGACAAGCAGGCGGGCACGGCCGAAAGGCAGGCGGGCATGGCTGATAGACAGGCAGAGAAGTACAGCTGATAGACAGGTAGGCGGGCACGGCTGATAGACAGGCTGGCGGACACTGGAACCTGAGGACTGAAGCGAGTGTTAGCACTAGTGTTGAGCCACCCCCGTAGTGTTCGAGTTCGGTTCGGTTCGTCGAACACCCGTATGTTCGCCGAACTGTTTGTCGAACTGTTCGTCGAACACCTTCGAACACCGTTAAAACCAATGGCAGGCAAACAAAAACACATAGAAACACATAGAAAACACCTTCAAAGGTGTCCAAAAGCTGACAAACTGCTCAGAAGACACAACTAACACATGGAAAAGTGACAAGTACATATAGTCATGAGAAAAGAAAAGAGGTGGAGGAGTAAAAGGAGGGGGAGACACAGATATAGGCATGCCATGCCCTTCTAAAACCAAAAAAGTGCGAAGCCGACACGGCCAGTCCGTTCCTGCCCGTGCGACCTCCGTGTCGCCGGGTTTGTGCCAGAGCTGCGGTGGACCCTAATGGCCAGCCCCCCTCTCCCAATACTGGTGCCTGTCCGCTGGTGGGTCGAGCGAGCCCCCCTGCGGTGGAGGCAGGTCTAAGCTTTTTAATTTAAATTGTCTCTCTAATTTGAATGAGTACACTTTAAATCCTTTTACAAGGATCTATTGGAGGGCAAGTCTGATGCCAGCAGCTGCGGGAATTCCAGCTCCAGTAGCGTCCACAAAAGCTGCTGCAGTTAAAAAGTTTTTATAAGGATCGAGCTTGGTGCTCCACCGCCAGGCGTCCTACCGCCAGTCCCAGCCCCTGTGCCTTGGGGTGCCTCCAGATGCTCTTCACTGAGTGTCCCGGGGGCCCGAAGCATTTCCTTTGAAAAAATTAAGTGTCCAAACTACAGGTGGTGTAGCTTGCTTAACAGCTGGGATAATCCGCTGACTAGCAGACACTGCTACTAGGCACAAAGTATTTCCTGGGCTAGATGCAGTTAAAAATTTGTAATTAGATACTCTCGTTGGATGCTGAGAAAGCATTCCATAGAGTCTCCTGGCACGCCATATATTATAATCTTAAAAAGCTTGAGGTACGGGTCTAGGGGACCCTTTTATAGCCAAAATCACAGCCCTGTATCGCAATACGTCACCTAGGCTGAAGATAAATGGAACATTTTCATCACCTTTCATAATCACCAATGGGACAAGGCAGGGATGTCCTCTGTCCCCTCTCTTATACATCCTAGTGACGGAGCACCTGCTCTCATCAATTCGCCATAACCCCAATATTAGGTGGATTGAGGTGGGAGGCACCGAGTACAAGTGCTCTCCATTTGCTGATGATGTCCTAGTATATATCACTCAATCACATATATCCATCCCTGCTGTTATGGCTGAAATAGATCACTTTGTTACATGGTCAAATTTTAAAATCAATGCAGCGAAGTCTGAGGCCCTCGATGTCTCCCTCCTCAAATCCATACAGGATTCCATCCAGTCCAACTTTCCCTTTGCCTGGCCCTCACAGGGTATCAAATACTTAGGAATTCGTATTCATAGAGACCTCTCCCGTCTATGTTATCTTAATTTTGGGCCCTTTATTGAACAACACCATACAGACCATGGTTGGCAAGTTAGAACTGTAAAATTCACTACGTGAACCACTGGTGTTTTGTGGAAAAGCACATGTACACTGTGTTCCAAATTATTATGCAAAAAGTGTTTAGGAGTGATAAGGTAAGAATTTTTTTGTTTGTCAGTTAAACTCATTGATGGTGATGTGTGTCAGGGCTCTTTATATCACTGTAAGCAATTGCAGACACCTGTGCTAATTAGTTTGGCAGGTGTGTCCAATGAAAGGCAAGACTACTTAAGAAGGCTGTCCCACATTATTAAGCAGCCTACATTTTCTGCCAAAATGTGAAAGAAAAAGGATGTGTCGGCTGCTGAGAAGCAACAAATTGTGGAGTGTTTAGGTCAAGGCATGACTACAATCAACATTGCCAAGACACTTCATCCTGATCATCGCACAATCAAGACATATGTGGCTGATTCACAGTACACACGTGTGCGTGCTGATAAGGGAAAATTGAGGACTCTTTCCTACAGGCAATTACGTCAGGTTAAAAGAGCAGCGGCAAAAATGCCTTGTCATAGCAGCAAACAAGTTTTTGAAGCTGCTGGTGCCTCCAACGTCCCCCTGAACAACAAGATGCAGGGTCCTTCAGAGGTTTGCAGCTGTGCTTAAGCCATCCTGTCGACCTCCTCTATCCACTGTACACAAGCAGAAGCAGCTCCAGTGGGCCAAACAATACATGAAGACTGACTTCAAAACTGTTTTGTTCACCGATGAGTGACGTGCAACGCTCGATGGTCCAGATGGATGGAGTGGAAGATGGCTGGTTGATGGACACCCCATGCAAACACGGCTACGGCGCCAACAAGGAGGAGGTGGAGTAATGTTTTGGGCTGGAATCATGGGGAGAGAGATTGTCTGCCCCTTTAGGATCCCTGAAGGGGTAAAGATGAACTCCATAATGTATGTGGAGTTTCTCAAACAGCACTTCCTGCCATGGTTCAAGAAGAAGAACCGTGTATTCCGCAGCAAGATCATTTTCATGCAAGATAATGCACCGTCTCATGCTGCACATAACACATCTGCATCTCTGTCTGATATGGGCATAAAAGGGGACAAACTTATGGTGTGACCCCCATGCTCCCCTGAACTCAACCCCATTGAGAACCTCTGGAGCATCATCAAAAGGAGTGTCTATGATGGCGGGAGGCAGTTCACATCTAAGCAACAGCTCTGGGAGGGTATTCTGTCCTCATGCAAAACAATTGAAGCAGAAACCATCCAAAACCTGACAAATTCAATAGACGAGAGAGTTCAGAAGCTCCTTTCGAACAAGGGGTCCTATGAGCAAATGTAACATCACCTAGAATAAACTTTTGAGTTGAAAACTGTTTGATTTCAGTTTCTAATAACCTGCTAATGCTTATAATTTCAAAAATGACAATTTTTTTGTTCTTTATTAAAATGAAAAGGTTGATCGTAGAGTGTGGGGGATCTAAGAGTGTGGCAACCCAGTAGTCAGGATTATTTCGAATTCTGACAATCTGAGGGTCATTTTGCAGGTAGTGCAGCAAGAAGGCACTCATGTGTCTTGCGCATCTAGGAGCCCCAAAATTATTTTCCGGGCTAGATGCAGCTAAAAATTATTATTAAATTGAAAGCTGGTGGAGCTTAGTATAGATGGCCTAATAGAATCAGTACTGCAAACTGCTACAAAGCCAAATTATTTTCCAGCCAAGATACAGATAAACATGATTAGTAATTTTAAATCTGGTGGAGTTTAGTATAGATGGCCTAATAGAATCAGTACTGCACACTGCTACAAGGCCCAAATTATTTTCCAGCCAAGATACAGATAAACATGATTAGTAATTTTAAATCTGGTGGAGTTTAGTATAGATGGCCTAATAGAATCAGTACTGCACACTGCTACAAGGCCCAAATTATTTTCCAGCCAAGATACAGATAAACATGATTAGTAATTTGAAAGCTTAAAACGGTTGGTGAGGTGATTTTAACAAATCATTAAGCTTTTACTCTCCAGGGGTAGAAAAGTCGTTTCGGATCCATGATTTGTTCATCTTTATGAACGTGAGTCTGTCTACATTATCAGTGGAGAGCCGCGTGCGCTTATCTGTTAGCACACCACCAGCAGCGCTGAACACACGTTCAGACAGAACGCTGGCTGCGGGGCATGACAAGATCTCCAAGGCGTAAGTGGCGAGCTCCGGCCATTTATCCAGATTGGAAGCCCAAAAAGAGCAAGGGTCCAGTGACAAAGTCATGGCTTCAATGTGTACTTGGAGGTACTCCTGTACCATCGTCTCTAGGGGTTGACTATGTGTCAGACTTCTTGTCTCCTGTGGCCTTGCAAAGGATGGGCTAAAAAAGTTGTGAAATGATTCCGCAAAATTGATGTTACCAGCAGATACTGTGTTTCTGTTACGTTTTGAGTGCTGAACACTCGACGGTCCCACGGTTGGCAAGTTGGAACTGTGAGATTCACTACGTGTTTTGGGGAAATGCACATGTAAGATTCTGCAACAGACTCTGCCGATACTCCTGCATGCGTGCATCTCTTTCTATGGCAGGAATAATTTCTGCAAATTTACTTTTGTACCGGGGATCTAACAGTGTGGCAACCCAGTAGTCAGGATTATTTCTAATACTCACAATTCGAGGGTCATGTTGCAGGTAGTGCTGCAAGAATGCACTCATGTGTCTTGCGCATCCAGGAGCACCAAGTCCTTGTTGTGTTGGTGGCGAGGTAACAATCATGCTTCCTTCCTCTGCCCTCTCCCCCCAACCTCACACAACAGAAATGTGATCAAGGTCTCCCTCATCTGATGAGTCTTCCATCAGTTCGTCCTCCACTTCTTCCTGGGCTCCTGCACCGTCCTCACTAGTTTGGCTGCTACCATGCGCCCTGGTAAAACCATCTCCCCCACCCTCACATGCCTGCCGCCTTGGTGCTGCCGACCGTCTGGATCTTGCAGATGTTAGCCCTTCCGCATACAACTCCACCTCCTCTACTTCCTCCACCTCCTCTTGTGCCACCACCTGACTCCGAATTCTGTTTAACATGTGCTCCAGCATGTAAATCACCGGAATAGTCTTGCTGATAATGGCATCGTCAGCACTAAACATCTTCGTCGCCATTTCAAAACTGTGCAGAAGGGTGCATAGGTCCCTGATCTGAGACCACTCCTCCAGCGTGATTTGCCCCACCTCTGGATCTCGTTGGCCCAGGCTATACGTCACAACGTATTGCACCTGGGCTTGTCGGTGCTGCCACAGTCGCTGCAACATGTGCAGAGTTGAATTCCACCGGGTAGGCACATCGCATTTTAGCCGGTGAAGTGGCAGGCCCAACGACTTCTGTAGAGTTGTAAATCGCTGAGCTGCGGGATGCGAACGGCGGAAGTGAGCACACAGCGACCGTGCCCTCTGCAGAAGGCCATCTAGTCTGGGATAGTGGGCTAAAAATTGCTGGACGACCAGGTTCAACACGTGAGCCATACAAGGCACGTGTGTGACATTGCACCGGCGAAGGGCCGCACCGAGGTTTGCAGCATTGTCGCACACGGCCTTCCCTGGTTTCAGGTCCAGTGGAGACACCCATTCATGAAATTGGTTCTCCAGAGCTGACCACAACTCCTCAGCTGTGTGACTCACATTTCCCAGACATTTCAAAGTAAAAACCGCCTGATGACGTTGAGCCCTGCTGCCAGCATAGTAAGGAGATGTGCAGGATCCCTTCTGCGCAGTTAGAAAGCTTGTGTCATGACCAGACAGGCGTGCAGGTGGAGGACCAAGAGGAGGTAGAGGAGGCAGAAGCAGTGGAGGAACTTTGAGATAAAGAGGATTGACACACAACTCGTGGGGATGGCAAGACTTGGACAGCAGCCCCTTGTCCTACTCTCATCATAGTTACCCAGTGCCCAGTCAGCGACATGTAACGCCCCTGTCCATGCCTACTCGTCCAAGTGTCTGTGGTGAAATGCACCCTGTCACACACAGAGTTTCTCAAAGAAGCGGTGATGTTGTGTGCGACATGCTGGTGGAGCGCAGGCACACCTTTTTTTGAGAAGTAGAGCCGACTGGGAATCTGGTACTGGGGCACTGCGACGGACATAAGGTCTCGAAAATCCTCTGTGTCCACCAGGCGGAAAGGCAGCATTTCTGTAGCCAAGAGCTTGCAGATGGTGAAATTCAACCTCTTAGCTTTCTCATGGCTAGGAGGAAATGGTCTTTTACTTGTCCACATCTGAGGGACCGAGGGCTGGCTGTTGTGCTTAGACGGGGTTGAGAAGGGTGTCCCCGGCAAACTGCCGGTCTGTGAGGAAGATGCAGGCGGACATGTTAGGTTGCCTTGATCCAAAGGTGGTGCTATCGATGTCGGACAGCGCTCAACACCAGCTGGTGTTTCCACCTCCAAAGAAAATGATGACCAGCCAATCATGCTGGCTGTTGCGGGTAAAGAGGTGGCAGGTCTGCGTCCCAAAACAGGTGTGACTGCTGTCCCCCCAGTCACAGAGGATGAAGAGGCCGCGGATGCACAAGATGTGGCAGACGGTGGTTGGCCCGGCCGGCTAGGCCGCATTGTAGCACAGTGAGCTTCCCACTGCAACTTATGCTTCATATCCATGTGCCGGTTCATGCATGAAGTACTCAAACTATGTATTTTTTGGCCTCTACTTAGCTTTTGCTGACAAATGTTACAGATAACACGAGTTGGGTCATCTTTATCGATCTGAAAAAATGCCCAGGCTATGCAAGGCTTAGCACCCATGCGACCTGAAGAGCCACCACGACTTGTGGTCAGAGGCAGAGTTGTGTTTGAGGATGCAGTTGTTGACGTGCTTCCAGTACTACGTCTCTGTCCAGGAAGGCGCAACCTGACCTCGTCGTCACTAGCATCCTCCTCCACCTCCTCTGCTGACCTCATCTCTTGGCTGACTGTGGGTTGACAGTAAGTGGGATCTCCAACCTCGTCATCATCACCCTGTGTGTTATCACACCCGTCGTCCTCAGAGCCAACCTCTTCCTGCACTGACAAAAAACTAAAGTTGTCGCTCCAATCAGGTATTTGAGTCTCATCATCATCTTCCTCATTGTCTCCACCAACAGGAGTTACAGTTTGGGAACGAGGGTCTACATTATGGTCAGAACCTTCTGCGTCTGGTCCTGGATCTGACTCATAAAGATTCTGGGCATCAGTGCAGATCATTTCCTCGTCTGAATTCACAGAAGCTCTGGAGCCGACCTCTGATTCCCAGGCTATAGTATGAGTAAACAGCTCTGCAGACTCAACCATCTGTTCTACCCCATACTCAGACGGGCAGCTGGAGACTTGGGAGCTGTGAGGAAGCAAGTGCGATTGGGGTGACACCTCTGAGGACTGGAGTATTTGTGATGTTGAAGTTGAGGTGGAGGAGAGCCCACTTAAAGGAGCACTTGATATCCGTTGAAGCACCTGCTGTTTTTGTGCCTCATCTGGAATTTGTAGCGATTGGCATGGCCGTAAGAAAGGGATCTTATCACATCGTCCGCTAAAAGAAGTAGACATCTTAGTTTGGCTGGAAGATGGTCTTTCTTCTGCAGATGTTACTGTTGCTTTAACACCTACCCCACGGACACAACCTTTTTTTCCCTTCCCAGCACGCCTATTCCCCTTTCCACCAGCAGCAGGCCTTTTTCCACTCATTTTGGTGGTTAACTAATTCACAACTCTGGAGTTGTTTGCACAAAAAACAATGGATGGGAACCGAGCAGAGCTGAGTGGCCAAACTGTGGTATTAGCCCAAAAGTATTGGCTGGGTTAGATGCAGATAAAAACTATATTGAATTTGCAACCTGGTAGAGGTTAGTATAGATGGACTAAAAAACAAGTCCCACACACTGCTACAAGCCGAAATATTTTTTCAGAGCTAGATGCAGAAAAAAATTATATTGAATTTGCAACCTGGTGGAGGTTAGTATAGATGGACTAATAGAACAAGTCCCACACACTGCTACAAGCCGAAATATTTTTTCAGAGCTAGATGCAGAAAAAAATTATATTGAATTTGCAACCTGGTGGAGGTTAGTATAGATAGACTAATAGAACAAGTCCCACACACTGCTACAAGCCGAAATATTTTTTCAGAGCTAGATGCAGAAAAAAATTCTATTGAATTTGCAACCTGGTGGAGGTTAGTATAGATGGACTAATAGAACAAGTCCCACACACTGCTACAAGCCGAAATACTTTTTCAGAGCTAGATGCAGAATTAAATTCTATTGAATTTGCAACCTGGTGGAGGTTAGTATAGATGGACTAATAGAACAAGTCCCACACACTGCTACAAGCCGAAATATTTTCTCAGAGCTAGATGCAGAAAAAAATTATATTGAATTTGCAACCTGGTGGAGGTTAGTATAGATGGACTAATAGAACAAGTCCCACACACTGCTACAAGCCGAAATATTTTTTCAGAGCTAGATGCAGAAAAAAATTATATTGAATTTGCAACCTGGTGGAGGTTAGTATAGATAGACTAATAGAACAAGTCCCACACACTGCTACAAGCCGAAATATTTTTTCAGAGCTAGATGCAGAAAAAAATTATATTGAATTTGCAACCTGGAGGAGGTTAGTATAGATGGACTAATAGAACAAGTCCCACACACTGCTACAAGCCGAAATATTTTTTCAGAGCTAGATGCAGAAAAAAATTATATTGAATTTGCAACCTGGTGGAGGTTAGTATAGATGGACTAATAGAATGATGCTATGCCCAAAAGATTTTACTTCACTAGGTGCAGTAAAAAAAATTGTATTCTATACACAGGTGGTGTAGCTTGCAACACAGATGGGCTTCTCCACTGACTAACACACACTGCAAGAGGACAAAAAGGATTTGCTTTGCTAGATTTAGCCAAATGCTGTGAAAAAAAACTTGCACAGCACTGGCAGAGACCTGCCTGGCAAAAAGTGATAGGAACTGATGTAACCTAGCCCTGAAAAGGACTGCAATTACAATTAGTCTTTACTCCCAACCTATCTATTTAAGAGCACAGACCTGCCTGATAAAAGTGATAGGAACTGATGTATCCTAACCCTGAAAAGGACTGCAATTACAATTAGTCTTTACTCCCAACCTATCTATTTAAGAGCACAGACCTGCCTGATAAAAGTCGCAGGAAATGATGTAACCTAGTCCTTAAAAGGACTGCAATCACAACTATTCCCTACTCCCAAGCTATCTGTAGATTTGTGCGAAAATTGGCTTGAAATTAACAAAGTATAGCGCACACAGCAACAGCGGTGCCATCTAACACGCAGCTGCAGCAGTGAGAAAATGGTGGTGACGGGGAAAATGGCTGGGTCTTATAGGGCAAGGACATGTGACATACACTGCCAATGACACATGCTCTTGCTTGTGTGAAAAAAAGCAGCTCGCTCCGTGTGTGCGCTGCTGATAGGCTGACAGATTGCACCTCCCCACTGTAAATGCGGGAAAGAGAAAAAAAATGGAGATCTTCCTTTTTTCTGCATATATCCATCCCCTGCCCCTCCCCCTGCCCCGCTATACACTCAAACTGCGTATTAACATTAATTTTCAGCATTACTGAGAAAAAATCCAGTTATGATTTTGGTGCAAGAACAGTTATCGAACATAACCTCGAACAGCCAAATTTTTTTCAAATTGTTCGTGTTCGCCGAACGGCTCAAACACCGCCCAAAACAGCTCGAATTTGAGATTGGGGAACAGTTCGAGTCGAACAACGTTCATCTCTAGTTAGCACACAAACAACAATCTTGCACAAGCACCTCCATTTTGGAGGAGGTGCCTTATATAAGAGCAGTCCTCTGGCCATTGGCCGGGGACTCTTTAGGACGTAGCATGCGGCCCCTTTAAGAGGGAGGGAGCGCGCGCCCTTAGTACAGTGCCCGGGAAACTGCATGTGGTGCGCGCACCCCGGGCAGACGCAGGAGGGGAGCCGGAGGACGCCGGACTGGGACCACATCGGTGAGGGGATTGGCGTCTCTGCCCAGCAGGAGGCAGAGACGCTGACGCTACAGTACCACCCCCCCCTTTACGCCCCCGCTTCTTTAGGAGCATGAATGTTCTCCCTGGGCTCCCAAGACCTCTCCTCAAGACCAGACCCCTTCCAATCCACAAGAAAGAAAGTCTTTCTTCTTACCCTCTTGATGGCCAAAATATTCTCTACCTCAAAGACGTCCTCAGCGGAGACTGGAGCTGGAGTGGTACCTGGATCATCAGAGAAAGGATTAAGGACAACAGGCTTGAGTAGAGACACATGAAAAGAATTGGGAATCCATAGGGAGGCGGGGAGTTTTGGCTTGTACGCCACTGGATTTATTTGGTTCAAAATCTCAAAAGGACCGATGAACCGCGGGCCCAACTTGTGTGATGATATCTTGAGACGGACATATTTGGAGGAAAGCCAGACCTTGTCTCCCGGACTAAATAGAGGTGGATCCAGATGTTTTTTATCAGCATGCTTCTTCATCCACACGGAGGACTGAAGAAGCGCAGATCTTGTGTCTTCCCAAATCACCGAAAAGTCACTGACGACAGACTCCGCGGCAGAATTGTCCACAGAAGAAGAAACGGGAAACGAAATTCGGGGGTGTCGACCGTAAACCACAAAGAATGGGAACTTAGCAGGGGACTCACATGATTGTTATAAGAAAACTCAGACCAAAGCAGAAGTTCTACCCAATTGCTATTGTGAGCGTTGACAAAGTGGCGAAGAAAAATGGTAAGGATCTGATTAATACGTTCCACCTGACCACTGGACTGAAGCTGATAGTCCGAATAAAAGTCCAAAGTGACATCCAGCTGCTTGCACGTGGCTCTCCAGAAGCGAGAAGTGAACTGAACTCCTCTGTTCGAGATAATGTGGAGGGGTAAGCCGTGGAGACGAAAGATGTGATGGATGAAGTCCTTAGCCAGCACAGGTGCGAACGGAAGACTAGGCAAAGGAATGAAGTGAGCCATCTTGGAGAAGCGGTCAGCGGCCACCCATATGACGGTAGAACCGGCAGATACCAGAAGATCAGTGATGAAGTCCATAACAATGTGTTGCCAAGGAGCAGAAGGCATGGGGAGAGGAAGAAGATGACCAGCTGGAAGGTGTCTAGGTTTCTTGTTACGGGCACAGGAGGAACAAGCCGCGACAAAATGTGCAACATCCTTACGCAGGCTGGGTCACCAATAATGTCGGGAAATGAGCAGAAGCGTCTTCCTCTGGCCGGCATGACCAGCCAGTTTGGACAAATAACTCCAGAGTAAGACCCTCTTCCGATCCTGAGCTGCTGCAAAGGTCTTACCAGGAGGTAGATGAGACAGATCAAATGGAGCAACAGTCATTATTCTGGAGGGGTCAATGATGTGTAGAGGCTCCTCCTCTTGGTCGGTAGACAGGAAAGAGCGGGATAGAGCGTCAGCTTTAATATTCTTGTCTGCCGGGCCGTAATGGAGAGTAAAACTGAAATGAGCAAAGAGCAAAGACCATCTGGCCTGATGCGGATTTAGTCTTTGGGTGGTCTGCAAGTAAGCGAGGTTTTTATGGTCAGCATAGATGACCACCGAATGCAGAGCCCCCTCAAGCAAGTAGCGCCACTCCTCCAGCGCTAATTTGATGGCCCACAATTCTTAATCTCCCATGGAGTAATTGCGCTCGGATGGAAAAACGAGTTTGGAGAAGAAGCCGCAGGTCACCATTCGCCTGGATGAGGATTTCTGGGTGAGCACTGCTCCGGCCCCGGAGGAAGAGGCATCAACCTCCAGAAAGAACTGTTTATTGCAATCTGGACGAAGTAGCACTAGAGCGGAGGAGAAGGCTTGTTTAAGAAGACAAAGGCACTTTCCGCCTCGGAAGTCCATTCCCTGGGATTTGCTCCTTTATGGGTGAAAGCAGAGATGGGAGCAGTACAGGAGGACAAATGAGGAATGAAAAGGCGGTAATAGTTAGCGAATCTCAGAAACCTCTGAATAGCCTTCAACCCCTCAGGTTGGGGCCACTTTAAGACGGCAGACACCTTCTCGGGATCCATCCGCAGTCCGGTCTCAGAGATGATATGACGCGCCCCCAGGGCCATGGGGTACTCGGCAGCCACGCCCCTGCGTATGCCGGTAGGGGAGTATCACGGTGGCTGGCCTGGTCTGTGACCCAGGGCGGTCAGTGCAAAGGGGGGATACTTTTATATGGGGTTTTTGGGATTGTTCGTGATGCCACCTGTGGAATGCGGCTAAGGGGTGCCGCCGCTGCGGAGCAGTCCTATGGAGCTGGTGTTACCGCAGCAGGGATGGTGTGGCTCTCCACAGGTAGAGCTAGCTCCAGGGCAGTGTAGGAAGATGGTGGTTGCGCTGGGCGTTGTAGTGCAGTGAGGGAAAGAGGGCGCAGATAAAGAATGGACGGAGGCAGTGAGGTGCAGTCATCCGAGTCTTTACTCACAGTTTTTATGACAGTTCCACCGGTGCACTGTACGGGTGCTAGCCTCCCACGTTGCACTGCATTCACCAGGTAGGGGTTCAGCCCTTCCTCAGGCAGATTAGGAGTACTGGACAGAACCCCACTTTCTTGTGTTCCTAGCTAGTCCGACTTCACGCTGGGTCTTTCTCCCTCCTGCCCTGCGCTGCCCACTCTCAATCCCGCTCGGGTGCTCTGAAGTCCCTCCTGTGCGTCGGAGTTCCTGGACCTGCTTGACCCTCCTGGGGATTAGAATGCGGCTTCGGCAACTGACTATATAAGCCAGAAGCCTCCGGTTTTTCCAGCCGAGACTTGAAGTACACGACTGGGCCAGGGGCCGGTCCCCTTCTTGCGACCTACGATCCCTCTGTCTTCTGACAGATTCGGGGCGTACGGGTGCCTTCCTGCACTCGCCGTACCCCCTAGGATCCCTTCTTATTCCTCTGCTCCCCTCCTGGGCCTCTATCACTAGGCCCCTACTTGTGGAGCAGAGCTCCTACTGAGACTCTGCTCCCAGACTGTTCTTCTGAACTGTCCTCTCACTACTGCTCTGTTCTGCCACCCTAAGATGGCTTCCCTATTTATACTCCTACCAAAGTGCTCCCCCTAACTACTTCCTCCACCCACACCCACTACTGGTTCCCCCTACCTCTGGGTTCCCCCCCACTCCAGCCAGTGTCAGGGCTCAGCAGGAACATACATTGCGTCTTGCCCTTCCAGCTGGCCTGGAGCAGTGTAGTGTTGGATGCAGGTGTTTGGGGTTCCGGGCAGCACTCCCTCCTTACCTGAGAGAAGGAGACACCACACCTCTGGGTGAGGTGCAGTACCTCTGTGGCGACTGAACCCTCAGGGGCGCCACAGATATACCTCAAAAATGGTAGGGAGGTCTGCACAAAGAGGCATTTCTCGTGCTTTGCATACAGACGATTCTTCCAGAGCCTCAGCAGTACCTGATGAACATCCCTCCGGTGAGAGGGCAGATCAGGGGAGAACACCAAGATATTGTTCAGGTACACCACCATGCAGGAATACAGGAGATCTCGGAAGATGTTGTACACTAACTCCTGGAAGACGGCTGGAGCATTACAGAGACCGATGGGCATCACGTGGTACTCGTAGTGACCATCCCGAGTGTTGACTGCCATCTTCCACTCGTCTCCCTGGCGAATCTGGACCAGATTGTATGCCCCACGAAGATCGAGCTTTGTGAAGATCTTCGCGTCTTTTAGGCGGTCAAACAGCTCCGAGATGAGAGGCAGGGGATACTTATTTTTGATGGTGATCTGGTTTAGGCCCTTATAATCAATACATGGACGAAGAGAGCTGTCTTTCATTTTGACGAAGAAGAATCCTGCTCCAGCCGGAGAGGTGGATTTCTTGATAAATCCCCTAGCAAGATTCTCTTGTATTTACTCAGACATAGCACGGATCTCGGCCAGCGACAAGGGGTAGATTCACCTTCGAGGAGGTGAGGCACCAGGTATTAGGTCGATGGGGCAATTATACGGCCTATGAGGTGGTAGTGTCTCTGCCTCCTTTTATCAAAGACGTCCGTATATGACCAGTAGGGTGCCAGCAGGCCAGGTAGGTTAGCTGCAGTAGACAGAGGTCGAGCAGGACGAACCGGAACCAGACAGGACTTATGACATTCCTGACCCCAAAGGAGCACATCACTAGAGCTCAAATTCAGGACGGGCTCATGTCTCCGTAACCAAGGCAGGCCAAGCAGAAGGGGATGAGAGAGACCGGACAGCACAGATCCTCTCTGAATGTAGCATTTCCACCTGAAGAGTGACAGGCTCAGTGACAAACAAGATGGTCTCAGAGAGAAGCTTTCCATCCACAGACGAAACCGCTAAAGGATCCGCGAGACGTATGGTAGGAATCTGATATCGCTCCACAACTGCCTGTTGAATGAGGTTCCTAGCGGCTCCAGAATCCAGATAGGAAGTCTCGAAGAAGCGGGTCTCACCACTGGTAACCGAAACGGACAGAGTCAAGGGCGGAGAGGGAGAACTTTTGCCTAGGACCACCTCTCCGAACGGTCATAGACACTGGAGTTTCCCGGTCTCACCGGACAGGAGCGGATACGATGCTCTGTACTGAAAACAGTGGAGCAACTCCCCTCGGCGCTGCGGACCTCCTGGCGAGACTTGACCATCTTAACTTGGTCTATTTGCATAGACTCTGGAGAAGACACCAGAGGGGATGCTGGTTGCAAGACTGGCCTTTGAAAGGTTGGTGCGAGGCGCAGGGTTCTTCTCTCACGGGTCGCCTCCTTAGAACGCTCCTGAAAACGGATGTCGATCCGTGCAGCTAATGACACCAGGTCGTCCAGAGAGGGAGGTATGTCACGACCGGCTAGCTCATCCTTGATCCGTCCGAAAAGGCCCTCCCAAAAGGTGGACACAAGAGCCTTATTGTTCCAGGCAAGTTCAGATGTGAGGGTGCAGAAGCGCACGGCATACTGCCCCACAGAGAGACACTCTTGGCGGAGTCGGAGAAGAGAGGAGGCAGTCGAAGATTTTCGTCCGGGCTCATCGAACACCTTCCGGAAAGCCGCGAGGAAGCCCTGGAGGTTGAACACCAGAGGATCCCCTCTCTCCCACAGAGGGTTAAGCCATGCCAATGCCTCTCCGGTGAGGTGAGACATGATGAATGCCACCTTGGCCCGGTCGGAGGTCAACTGGTGTGCCAGGAGCTCAAAGTGCAGCGTGCACTGTTTTGTGAAGCCCCGACATAGGGCAGGGTCACCACCAAAACGTGGAGGCGCAGAAAGCCGGGGTCCTAAGCCGGATGCCACAGCACCACTGGGTTGAGGTGCCACCGGAGCGGGTGCTGCTTGGTTAGAGGCGGACACAGTCGGGGTGGACAGCGCGTCCAGGCGGGAGTTGACTGTCTGCAGATAGGACAGGATAGTATCCTGTTGGGATCTCTGGCGAGAGACCTCTTGGTACAGGTCTGAGAGCAAAGGAGCCTGGGAGCCACCGGATTCCATGGCCTATGCAAACTGTTACGGATCCGGGGGTGGAACCTCTTCTGTGATGCAAGGGGGGACCGGAGGGGCGTGACTAAATGCCCACCCGGCAGACCCTGGTCACACGGTGGCTTAGTCGACTCTGTGAACCAAGGAGGGACCGGGAAAGTGAACCAGGTGCCACTCTGGGACCAACCTTGTGTGAGAGCAGACGACTCCAATGGGACTGATGGCTGAGGCCGACAGGCACAGCAGATGATCATGGCTGGTAGCCAGGCAGGTGATGCGGGTAGACAAGCAGGCGGGCACGGCCGATAGGCAGGCTGGCACAGCTAATAGACAGGCAGGCGGGTACGGCTGATAGGCAGGCGGGCATGGTTGAAAGACAGGCAGGCAGGCACGGCTGATAGACAGGCTGGCGGGCACTGGAACCTGAGGACTGAGGTGAGTGTTAGCACACAAACAACAATCTTGCACAGGCACCTCCATTTTGGAGGAGGTGCCTTATATAAGAGCAGTCCTCCGGCCATTGGCCAGGGACTTTTTAGGATGGCGGGCGCGGCCCCTTTAAGAGGGAGGGAGTGCGCGCGCTAAGTACAGTGCCCGGGGAATTGCGCGTGGTGCGCGCACCCCGGGCAGACGCAGGAGGGGAGTCGGAGGACTCCGGACCGGGACCACGGAGGTGAGGGGATCGGCGTCTCTGCCTGGCAGGAGGCAGAGTCGCCGACGCTACAGTACCCCCCCCCCCCCTTTATGCCCCCTCTTCTTTAGGCCCGCAAGAAATCTTTCTAGAAGACAAGAAGCATGAATGTTCTCCCTGGGCTCTCAAGACCTCTCCTCAGGACCAAACCCCTTCCAATGCACAAGAAAGAAAGTCTTTCCTCTTACCCTCTTGATGGCCAAGAGACGCCAACGCTACATTCCCACATGTCTACTTTACATCAGCACAGTTTTTGAAATATCATTTTTTGTTCTTAGGAAGTTAGAAGGGTTAAAAGTTGACCAGCGATTTCTCATTTTTATAACAAAATTTACAATACAAACCCATTTTTTTTAGGGACCTCATCACATTTGAAGTGACTTTGAGGGGTCTATATGACAGAAAATACCAAAAAGTGACACCATTCTAAAATCGCCACCCCTCAAGGTGCTCAAAACCACATTCAAGAAATGTATTAACCCTTCAGGTGCTTTTCTCTAATTAATGGAATGTGGATTGAAAAAAATAAACATTTAACTTTTTTTTACAAATATTTTACTTTATTTTCACAAGGGTAACAGGAGAAAACGGACCCCAAAATCTGTTGTGCAATTTCTCCTGAGCACGCTGATACTCCTTATGTGGGGCGAAACTACCGTTTGGGCACATGGCAGGGTTCGGAAGGGAAGGAGCGCCATTTGACTTTTTGAATGCAGAATTTGCTGAAATCATTAGCAGATGCCACGACTTGTTTGGAGAGCCTCTCATGTGCCTAAAGAGTGAAAAAAAACCACAAGTGACACCATTTTAGAAACTAGACCCCTCAATGAACTTATTTAAATATGTGGTGAGAACTTTGACCCCATAGGTGCTTCACAGATATCCCATATGTGGGGGGAAAACTTCTGTTTGGGCACATCAGAAAGGAAGAAGTGACGTTTTGGAATGTAGAATTTGTTTGAATGGTCTGCGGGTGTCATGTTGCATTTGGAGAGCCTCTGATGTGCCTTAACAGTGGAAACACCACACAAGTGACCCTATTTTGGAAACTAGACCCCTCAAGAAATTTATCTAGACATGTTATTTTATCCCTAAATCTTTTCACTTTCACAAGGATAGCAGGAGAAAATGGACCCCAAAATTTGGTGTGCAATTTCTCCTTAGTACACCGATACCCCATGTGGTAGAAAACTACCTTTGAAGCACAGTGCAAAGCTCAGAAGGAGCGTCATATTGGAATTCAGATTTTGCTGGACTTATTTGAGGGTGCCATGTCACATTGGTAGAGCCCTTGTGGTTCCAGAACAGCAGAACCCCCCAAAGTGAGCCCATTTTACAAACTACACCTCTTAATGAATTCATCTAGGGGTACAGTGATCATATTGACACCACTGATGGGTCACAGCATTTTATATAATTGGGCAGTGAAGAAAAAATAATTAAATTTTTATCACCAAAATTTCGTTTTACCCCAGATTTTACATTTACACACTGGGAAATGGGTAAAAATGGCTCCAAAAGTTATCCCACAATTCCTGCTGAATGTAAAAATGTGGCTGCACAGTATTGCTTAGCCATTCGGCGAGACTCAGGAGGTTGGAGCGCTATTTGCCTCCTGGAGAGCAGATTTTCCTAGAATAGTTTGTGGACTCCATATACAGAACCCCTAAGGGTATGTGCATATGATCAGGATTTGAAGCAGAAATTTCCTGAGCGTTTCTGCATCTCCTTGGCAGGATAAATGCTGAGCGGTTTTGATGCATTTTTTGATGCGGTTTTTGAAGCATTTTTGTACATCAATGAATGCTTTTTGGCGCTAAATAAAGTTATTTGGTGGGACATTGCTCAAACCCTTGGATTACTGTCAGAACTGGGGTGAGTATATTGATTAATTTAAATGATTAAAGAATGTGTCTGTTGTATTTCAAATAAAATGTTTGCTCTGTATTTGTGTGTTTATTTAACTCTTTACTTTAATTAGTTTTGCTCATGAAAAGGTCTGATTGACACCTTGTCATCACCAAACAAAAGAGCTGGGTGTCAGCTAGTCCCATTCACCCAATCTTCATTAGCATTTCTATTCATGTAATTTATGCGGCTGCTGTGAGCTGGTATTTTTAGCCTAGGAAGGTGCCATTTGCAAAAATGGTCCCTGGCCATTAAATAACATCTCACAGCTGGTTCATTAGCTGCTATGTCCCCCCGATCAGCACTCAGCAATGCTTTGGATGCAGCGCATTTTTGTTGCGTCCAAAATGCGGTGTTCTCATGCCGCATTTTTGCTGTCAGTACATGTGAATCCAAAACATATAATGACACTTCAATCGGTCAAAATCTGCAGCGGAGACTAGCGTGTCTGCTACAAAAATTGACATGCTGCGGGTGAGTTTGGGTACGTGGCCACGGTCAAGAGCCGCTGCAGGTTTGATGCTGCGTGTTTACACGGCGTTAAACCCGCAGCATCCAAATGTTACAGCATAGTGGATGGAATCTCTAGAAATCCCATGTTACCTATGTGTGCATCAGAGGTTGCGAATCACCCGTGGACACTGACATGCAGCCCGTCTTTCAGGACCGCAGCATGTCAAATTCTCTTGCAGAGTCGCTAGTCTCCGCAACAGAAATAAATTTGACTATTAGAATGTATAGAATGTGATAAATATGCATGGTTCAGTGAACACATGTGGATTTACCTGTGTTCAATAGAATACAATGTTTTGGATGCAGCAAAAAGTATGCGTCCAAAGCGCTGCTATTTCCGGATCGTGGGCACCGAGCCTAAAATTGAAAAAAAAAAATGGCGCGTCATTTTTATAACCGGCAGAGGGAAAGCCAACCGCTGGGGGATGACATTAGTAGCCGGGGAAGGGGCCTTTAGCCAACAATGTTCCATGGCTATTAATATCAGCCCACAGCTGTTTGTTTAGCCTTTACTAGCTAGATTATAGGGGGACCCCAGAAAAAAATTGATGTGGGGTCCCTCTATAAAATCTGTGGGCTGATATTAATAGCCAGGGAAGGGGCCATGGATAATAGCCCCCTCTGCGGCTACTAATATCACCCCTCAGCAGTCCCAGAAATGGCACATCCATAAGATGCGCCAAATCAGGCGCTTAGCCTCCGCTGTTCCCACTGCCCTGTAGCGGTTGCGAGTGGGGTAATGGAGTTGGGGTTCACGTCAGCCTTTTATTGGCGGCTGACGTGAAGCCAGGTTAGTAATGGAGGGAGTCTATAAGACGCCCCCATTACTAACCACATAGTAAAATGGTTGCCGCTTTTTAAATAAAAGACGCGGCCAGAATAAAGTATTTTAATGAAATAAAAAACACACGGTTCTACAATTTTTTTTATTACCCTCCGTCCGCGAAGCCATCGATCTTCTGAAAAAAACGTAAATAACAAACAACCATATCCCTCACCTGTCCGCCGTCAATGACGTAGTCCACATACCTCCAAAGATTGTCCCACGATGATCCTGGTCACTTCTACAGCAGTGACATCAGCAATCACTGATGTCACTGCTGTAGAAAACAGTATACATGCTGCAGGAGGTCACTGAGGTTGATCAGCTGAAGATCAGCTGATCAACCCCGGTGAGCTTACCACCCTGGGAACATTCTTGCAAATGTTCCCAGGGTCAGGTGAGCATTAGCTGATCGCGGGCGTCACCAATCAGCTGAGTGGTCACGTGACCATCAGCTGATCTCTACATCACTGATCAGCTGATGGTCACGTGACCATCAGCTGATCGCTAACGTCACCGATCAGCTGATGGTCACGAGACTGCTCAGCTGATCGGTGACGTCAGCGCAGATCCTGGAAGCACAGTATGCCAGCTGCCGGTAGGAGAGGATCGCCGCTGGGGGCCTCCGGACAGGTGAGTATTGAGGTTTATTTTTTTTCTTTTTACTTTTTTTTTTCTTTTTTTTACAGCGGGCAAGCGGGCTGGGCAGAACAGACTACTGCTCCTCCCATCCACGCTGCTCTCGCTATTATCAGCGAGAGCGGCGGCCGGATGAGAGCAGATTTCGTCCTCCTCTCCCGACCTGGATACCACCCGCAGCGCGATTTCGCGCCCATTGACTTTCATTGAAACGCAGCATATCTGCAGGTATGGATATTATACCTGTGGGTTTTCTGTGATTCAATGCAAGTCAATGGATGCAAATTTGCGGCGGAAACGCCCAAACAATGGTCATGCTGTGTTTTTTTTACCGCAATGCGAGTCCGGAGTGGAAATTTACGCATCATGTGCACAGTATTCGCATTGCTATACCTGGCAGTCCTATTAACAAGCGTTTTTGCAGCGTTTCCTCGGTGGGAAAACCGCTGCGAAAACGTATCAAAAACGTACCATGTGAACTGAACCTCAGTGCTAGAAGACCAGAATTCCCTCTCAAGTGACCACATTATGGAAATTATACCCCTTTGGGAATTTATCTATAAGTGTAGTGACGATTTTGACTCCATGAGTGTTTTCCAGAAACAAGCAGTAGTGGATTTTGCTGAGTGAAAATTGCAATCTGCCATTGTAGTGACCAGTACGTTGTAGTGACCAGTATGTTGTAGTGCTCAGCTCATGCTTCTGGAGATATGCACCCGTAAATTAGGCAGACTCCCATCACTACAGAAATGCAAAACATGTGGATGCTAAATGGGTTTAGACACACTGGGGTTCAGAAGAGAGGGGGCATGTTGATTTGGGAGCACAAAATTTGCTGAATTTCTTTTGGGGGGCAAGGAACCATAGAGCTTTTCCAGAGCCTTTGTTCTACCATTAACATGGAAGCCTCCTATATTTCTGTTAAGAGATGACGGACCTGAGTGGAGACTTGCTTTTTTTGTGGATTGAGTTGAAACTTTAATTAGGAACATTTTACGTAACATTTTCGATCACATTTATCCGGCGCTCTACGCTGAGCACTTACTTTGAGGTTTCCATCTAAATCTCCGAGTGACGTGACAGATAAAAGCCCCAATGGATCCATTCACTATAATGAGGCAGCAGAGTTACTCTGGACTTCATCTGGCCTCTATTCAGCGTTGTCCTTCTTTTCAGAAGTGCACAAAACTGTGGTAGACAGTGCTTTTATGCACACCTGAAAAGACGGACACCGCTGGATCACAGGCCAGACTGCATCCACAGTTTCCCATCTTCCTCATTACAGGGAATCTTCCGCTGGTGGTTCCACCTGAATCACATATTTCAGCCGAGCCTTACTACGATCTTTGGGAGGCAGAATGAACAAATCAACAGCAGGTGAAGAATTGGTTTTATTTATTTTTTTATGCCTTTCCTTGTGCGGTATAAGTGATTAGACGACTTTATTCTTTGGGTCGGTGCGATTACAGCGATACTAGATTTATAGTGGGTTTTTATGTTTGGAAGCTGTCACACACTAAAAGATGCTTTTTATTGCTGCATCACCATATTTTGATAGCTATAATTTTTCCATATTTCGGCTGACAGAGTCATGTGAGGGCTTATTTTTTGTGGGACGAGTTGACGTTTTTATTGGTACCATTTTCGAGCACATAAAACTTTTTAATCGCTTTCTATGCCGATTTTTGGGAGGCAGAATGAACAAAACAAGCAAATTAGGAATTATTTTTTTATGCCATTTCGCGTGTGGTAAAATTGATAAGGCAGCTTTATTCTTTGAGTCAGTACGATTACAGCAATACCAGATTTATATATTTTTTTATGTTTTGTCGCTTTTACACAGTTCAAACTATTTTATAGAAAAAATAATTATTTTTCCATCGCTTTATTTTGAGAGCTATAACTTTTTTATTTTTCAGATGACGGAGCTGTAGGGCAGCTTTTTTTTTTGCGGGACAAGATGCCGCTTTTAGCAATACCATTTTTAATTACATTCGTCTTTTTGATTGTGTTTAATTGCACTTTTTGTTTGGCGTTATGATGATAAAGCATCATTTTTTGCCTCTTTTTTTTTACGGTGTTCACTGAAGAGATTAACAAGTGGGACAGTTTTATAGATTGGATTGTTCTGGATGTGACGATACCTGATATGACTACCTTTTTCGTTTTTTTCATAAATAAAAGTATTTATTGTATTAATATTTTTTTCATTTTTTTTTTATATTTTTACATTTTTTAATAACTTTTTTTTAAACTTTTTTACGTTGTCCCAGGATGTGACAACTTCTTTCCCTGCCCCGATCGCTGATCTAATACTCATTAGAACAGTGCATCGCAAACAGGGAAGAGGCATGTGAGCTCCTGCTTTGAGCAGGAACTTACAGACCTCCATCCCTGGGTGACTCCGCGGCCATCTTTCGGCCCAGGGTCATCATGGAGACCATCGGCACAACGTGATCTTAATCTTGTTCTGCCAATGGCAGCAGACAGGCAGCTCCCTCCCTCTGCGATTCTCCTCGATGTAGCTGCCACTATTGACAGCGGCATCAGAAGGGATAAAAGCCTGTGACTGGTGCTAGCGGGCGTTGCCGCAGAGTGTCAACTCTCATATAGAGTTGTCACCCGCACTCAATCGCGGCGGCGCTCAGTGTGAGCCTGCGCGTTCGTGAAGCAGTATATGTACGGCGGTTTGTGGGAATGCTGCTCCCACAGCACCATACATATATGGTGCATGTCGGGGAGGGGTTCAGGTGGTATGTTTAGTTCTTCAATAATTTTAATCTGCAGGTAAATCACATTTTGTTAAATCATATGTAGTCGGTTTAATGGCCACTGGGAGTAAATCCAGGTATTCTTCAAATTGCTTCCAATCATAGTGGTGGTGCAGGGAGCTATTACAGTCACCGTGATACAGTGCCAGGGAGTAATTACAGCCAAGCTTGGTATCGTGAGCGGTAACTGTGATTGCTCCCTGCTCCCCAAGACTGGAAGCAAGTGGCTATAAGGAGAATAAAATTTTATTTTTTCCCTGTAGCTGAGCTTCCATTAATCCAAATAAAACAGGATTTAAATGCTATTTTTCTCGAGAATACCCCTATATCTGCAGGTAAATAGCGTTTCTGGAGGTGACAGGTTCCCTTAAAATAACAGGCAAAAGTGATTTTACCATTAGATTGATTTGCTTTTTTTAAACTTTATTTACCAATTATCATGAAAAAGCTGATGCATTTATGTTATTCTGATATAGTTATAGAGATTTCAATTTTATGATTTTCTGCTTTTTTATACTTTAAAGTTTGTTTTTCCTTGTATTAAATTTTTGATTCGCTGCTTATGTTAATACAGCATATATATTTAAAAAAGTTGAATGAATTGTGCATATTCTATAATATTCCTGCCATCACTTTGCAGTTTTCACTATATTGTAACATTCACGCAATAGATTTTAAACTGCTTGTGGGTTTGGATTGTTACTGTATTGTTGTACATGTATTGACCAGGAGAGGGCAGCCTGGTGCAGCCAAAAAAAAAGTAACGGATGGAGTTCTCAAACTAGCAGAATAAAACTATGCAAAAGTCAATGACAAAGGATATTAATAACATTTTACAACCCATGAACCAGTATAAAATTGACTTAGGGGTGCTTTCACAGTAACAAATCTTCCAGTGTACAATTTGTGTTGTTGCTGCAGATCAGCATGCAAATATGAGATAAAATCTATGAGATTCATGCAGATTTGCGATATATTTTGATGACGATTTGCTCTGTATTTCACACTCTGTGTTGTGCTATGAAAATCTGCAGCATTCAATGTCCAGCTAAACTTTCAACATCTTACTATGCTCACAAATGAGTTTAAAGGGGTGTTCTGTGTTTTTTTTTTTTAAATTCCTGTCTCCGGCTGCAGTTAGGTTTTTTTATTTAAAAAAAAAATTGTGCTTTTGTCTCCCACCCCAGGTTCAGCGTCTCCCTCACCTGTGCTCATTATTGGCGATTGAGGGTGCAGTAGCAGAGATTCAGCGCTGGAGCACAGGGCCATTTTTAACAAACAAACTGAAAGGATTCTTCTGGTTTTAATTGAATTAAATGCTGCTTTTGGGTCACTGACATTTGCTCAGTTCTGGTACACCTTACCAGACATGCACTCATATTTTATATCATAAACATAAAGGCAATATTATTATTATCATCATTATTGTTATTCTCCATTAACACTTTACTCACAAGGCACCATATTCTGGTGCATCTATAAGCAATAATAATTATATTTTTTATTATTACTATTAGGTTAAGTGCACACAGTGCGGTTTTGGTGCGTTTTTGGTGCGTTTTTTCAACGCGTAAATGGGCCAAAAACGTATTGCATACCTTATCCCATGACTTCCTATGACATTTTGCAAGTTCTGTGCACATGATCAGGAATTTTCCTGACCGGATTTCATGTGGGGAAAAAAACGCAGCATGTCCATTCTTTGTGCGTTTCCGCATGCGTTTTTGCCTATACAATGCATTGGAAAAAACGCATGGCAAAAACACACAAAAAACGCATCAAAACTCATGTAAACGCTGCGGATTTTCCGCAGCGTTTTTGCTGCCAAGAGGTGCAGAAATTTCTGCAAGCAATTCCTGAATGTGCACACACCGTTTTTGCCAGAAAGGCTGTGTTTATTTTGGTGAACCTTTCACTGGTTTATGCCATGTTTTAAACAAACCAGAAGAAGAAACGATCCTGTGTCTACCTCAGTGAGCAGCCAAGCTTGTCGTATTACCAGAGTTGGTGTTTCCAGGAACACGTGTAGCTGCTGCAGGAAACGTTATATGTCCTGGATAAAGGCCACCAGCCAGCAAGAGATGTCCGACAGCATGGAGGAGCTGATCAAACACCTCGTCCAAAGCCAGCACCAGCAGCAGCAAGCCCAGCAGGAGAGAGCTAAACTCCTGATGCAGCAGACCCAACAGCAGCAAAGGCAGATGGAAGTCCTGACGGGGGATATCCGCAACAGAAAAATCGCCAAATGACAGGCGCACCATGCAGAAGATGACCCCGGGGGATGATGTGGAAGCATTTCTCACGGTTTTCAAGAGGGTGGCTGATTGGGAGAGACTTCCGCCAGAGTAGTGGTCTACTGGCAAGTCCCCAGGTCCCAGAGTGCCAAGGAGAAGACGGCCTTCTTGACACCTGATGGGTGCTTTCAATATACCAGAATGCCTTTCGGACTACAGGGTGCCCCAGCCACCTTGTAGATGGTTATGGATTGGATCCTAGCTCCCCATAAGAAGTATGCCACAGTCTACCTCGATGACATAGTGATCTTCAGCCCAGACTGGGGTAGTGATCTTACCAAACGTGCAGTCAATCCTGGATGCTCTGAGGGAGGCAGGGTTTACCATAAATCCCAAAAAAGTGCCATGGGTAGGAAGAGGCCAAGTACTTAGGCTACATTGTTGGGAGAAGCGAAATCGAGCCTCAAGTAAACAATAAAATCGATGATGGCCAATTGGACTGCTGAAACAGAAATGGCATCCCAAGAGCTGAAGCTAGCCTTATGTAAATAGCCCGTCCTGGTCGTACCAGACTTCAGTAAAGAATTCATGGTCCAGACGGATGCTTCAGAAGTCAGGTTGGGAGCCGTGCTGTTTCAAGAGATAAATGGTGAAGAACATCCAATCCGGTATCTGAGTCGGAAGCTCTCTTCTTGTGATAAAAATTATGCCATTGTCGAGAAAGAGTGCTTAGCCATCAAATGGGCAGTTGATATGCTGAAGTATTACCTACTAGGCCATAGGTTTAAACTAGTGTTGGACCATGTACCTCTGAGATGGTTAAGAGAAAAGAAGGGCAAGAATGCACAGGTGACTAGGTGGTTCTTAGGTCTCCAGGACTTTAGTTTCCACGTAGAACATAGACCCAGAAAGTTGCACGGTAACGCAGATTTCCTCTCCAGAATTTCCTGTTTGGTGTCTGAAGATGCCAAAACCCCAGGCTTTGGGCAGAGGGGAGAAATATGTGACAGGGTCACTGGCAATGTAAGTGAGGGGAGATATGAATCATGAAGATTGCTATCTTCCGTGATATGAAAACCCAGAAGATTCTCTCCAGCATGTTATGTGCTGAAAGGGGTTAATTGGCCTTGACAGGGTTGGGCTTTTTTGTGAGTGGCTGTAAGAGATGGGCAGCATGGCCTCTCACCATATTGTTTAATCCAAGTGTGTGGTTAGGCAAGTTAAATGTCCAGCCACTGAGTTTTTTTCTCTGTCGGTGTGTCTGGAGGCAAGAGAACTTCAGAAACTGTTTATGTGCAACTGTGCTGGATTCTGTTGATTACACCCTAAGCAGGCGAATTCCCGCAGGCATATGGACTTTAATATACACTACCATTCAAAAGTTTGGGGTCACCCGGACAATTTTGTGTTTTCCATGAACACTCGTACTTTTATTTATCAAATGAGTTGCAAAACAGAAAATATAGTCCAGACATTGACAAGGTTAGAAATAATGATTTTTATTTGAAAGAATAATTTTCTCTTTCAAACTTTGCTTTCGTCAAAGAATGCTCCCTTTGCAGCAATTACAGCATTGCAGACCTTTGGCATTCTAGCTGTTAATTTGCTGAGGTAATCTTGAGAATGGGGTTGAGATCTGGTGACTGCGCTGGCCACTCCATTACGGATAGAATACCAGCTGCCTGCTTCTTTCCTAAATAGTTCATGCATAATTTGGAGGTGTGCTTTGGGTCATTGTCCTGTTGTAGGATGAAATTGGCTCCAATCAAGCGCTGTCCACAGGGTATGGCATGGCGTTGCAAAATGGAGTGATAGCCTTCCTTATTCAAAATCCCATTTACCTTGTACAAATCTCCCACTTTACCAGCACCAAAGCAACTCCAGACCATCACATTACCTCCACCATGCTTGACAGATGGTGTCAGGCATTCTTCTAGCATCTTTTCAGTTGTTCTGCGTCTCACAAATGTTCTTCTGTGTGATCCAAACACCTCGAACTTTGATTTGTCTGTCCATAAAACATTTTTCCAATCTTCCTCTGTCCAATGTCTGTGTTATTTTGCCCATATTAATCTTTTCCTTTTATTAGCCAGTCTCAGATATGGCTTTTTCTTTGCCACTTTGCCCTGAAGGCCAGCATCCCGGAGTCGCCTCTTCACTGTAGAAGTTGAAACTGGCGTTTTGCGTGTACTATTTAATGAAGCTGCCAGTTGAGAAGCTGTGAGGCGTCGATTTCTCAAACTAGAGACTCTAATGTACTTGTCTTGTTGCTCAGTTGTACAGCGGGGCCTCCCACTTCTCTTTCTACTCTGGTTAGAGCCTGTTTGTGCTCTCCTCTGAAGGGAGTAGTACACTCCGTTGTAGGAAATCTTCAGTTTCTTGGCAATTTCTCACATGGAATAGCATTCATTTCTAAGAACAAGAATAGACTGTCGAGTTTCACATGAAAGTTCTCTTTTTCTGGCCATTTTGAGAGTTTCATAGAACAAACAAATGTAATGCTCCAGATTCTCAACTAGCTCAAAGGAAGGTCAATTTTATAGCTTCTCAAATCAGCCAAACCGTTTTCAGCTGGGCTAACATACTTGTGCAAGGCTTTTCTAGGTTTTCTAAACATGCGTTAGCCTTCTTACACAGTTAGCAAACACAATGTACCATTAAAACACTGGAGGGGTGGTTGTTGGAAATGGGCCTCTATACACCTGTGTAGATATTGCAATAAAAAACAATACATTTGCAGCTAGAATAGTCATTTACCACATTAACAATATATAGAGCGTATTTCTGATTCATTTAATGTTAGCTTCATTGAAAAAAATGTGCTTTTCTTTCAAAAATAATGAAATTTCTAAATGACCCCAAACTTTTGAACGGCATTGAACGTTATCTTTTTGTTTCCCGTTTTTCCAGAAAGACCGTGTTTATATTGGTGAACCCTGCACCTATTTATGTCATGTTTTAAATAACCAGCAGAAGAAATGTTCCTGTGTCTACCTCTGTGAGCAGCCAAGTGAGTAGAATTACAACATGCTTTATATACACTGCTCCAAAAAATAAAGGGAACACTCAAATAACACATCCTAGATCTGAATGAATGAAATATTCTCATTGAATGCTTTGTTCTGTACAAAGTTGAATGTGCTGACAACAAAATCACACAAAAATCATCAATGGAAATCAAATTTATTAACCAATGGAGGCCTGGATTTGGAGTCACCCCCAAAATTAAAGTGGAAAAACACATTACAGGCTGATCCAACTTTGGTGTAATGTCCTTAAAACAAGTCAAAATGAGGCTCAGTATTGTGTGTGGCCTCCAAGTGCCTGTATGACCTCCCTACAACACCTGGGCATGCTCCTGATGAGGTTGCAGATGCTCTCCTGTGGGATCTCCTCCCAGATCTGGACTAAAGCATCCGCCAACTCCTGGACAGTCTGTGGTGCAACGTGACGTTGGTGGATGGAGCGAGACATGATGTCCCAGATGTGCTCAATTGGATTCAGGTCTGGGGAACGGGCGGACCAGTCCATAGCTTCAATGCCTTCATCTTGCAGGAACTGCTGACACACTCCAGCCACACGAGGTCTGGCATTGTCCTGCATTAGGAGGAACCCAGGGCCAACCGCACCAGCATATGGTCTCACAAAGGGGCTGAGGATCTCATCTCGGTACCTAATGGCAGTCAGGCCACCTCTGGCGAGCACATGGAGGGCTGTGCGGCCCTCCAAAGAAATGCCACCCCACACCATTACTGACACACTGCCAAGCCGGTCATGCTGAAGGATGTTGCAGGCAGCAGATCGCTCTCCACGACGTCTCCAGACTCTGTTGCATCTGTCACATGTGCTCAGTGTGAACCTGCTTTCATCTGTGAAGAGCACAGGGCGCAAGTGGCGACTTTGCCAATCCTGGTGTTCTGAGCAAATGCCAAGCGTCCTGCACGGTGTTGGGCTGTGAGCACAACCCCCATCTGTGGACGTCGGGCCCTCATACCACCCTCATGGAGTCAGTTTCTAACCGTTTGTGCAGACACATGCACATTTGTGGCCTGCTGGAGGTCATTTTGCAGGGCTCTGGCAGTGCTCCTCCTGTTCCTCGTTGCACAAAGGTGGAGGTAGTGGTACTGCTGCTGGGTTGTTGCCCTCCTACGGCCCCCTCCACGTCTCCTGGTGTCCTGGCCTGTCTCCTGGTAGTGCCTCCAGCCTCTGGACACTACGCTGACAGACACAGCAAACCTTCTTGCCACAGCTCGCATTGATGTGCCTCCCTCGATGAGCTGCATTACCTGAGCAACTTCTGTTGGTTGTAGACTCCTGCTCATGCTACCACGGGTGGGAAAGCACAACCAACATTCAAGTGACCAAAACATCAGCCAGAAAGCATTGATACTGAGATGTGGTCTGTGGTCCCCACCTGCAGTACCACTTCTTTATTGAGTGTGTCTTGATAATTTCCAATAATTTCCATCTATTGTCTATTCCATTTGCACAACAGCATGTGAAATTGTCAATCAGTGTTGCTTCCTAAGTGGACAGTTTGATTTCACAGAAGTTTGATTTACTTGGAGTTATATTCTGTTGCTTAAGTGCTCCATTTATTTTTTTGAGCAGTGTACATTGTCCCAGTGGGGCTCACAATCTAAACTCCCTATCAGTGTATCTAAAATGATTGATGTCACTGTTCAGGCCATAGTCTGTATGAAGTAGTGATGCAACTTTTTCCCATTTCATAAATGGATATACTGTATGTCCTACCTTTGTAGAATGGTTGACAGTAGAGATGAATAAATCTTTTGAAATTCGAATTTACCAGCTTTGGGTACTTCAATTGTCCTTAAATGACGTATATGTTGCTCTGGGGTCTGCTAAGACTGTACCAAATCCCTTACAAGCTCTTTAACACTATAGTTATGTCAAAGTGACCTCAACATATATGACTAGATAAAATCAGATCAATCCACGGTAAATCGAATTTGAGTAGAATTTCTTGAAATTTGCTGGTCCTTGCTAAATCGAATAGTATGAGATTCGTTTTGTGCAGGTAGGCCAAAATAAATGACTGGTGCCATTTCACACACAGCTGAAAAGTCCTCCAGCTTTTGTAAACATGATACCAAATATGCTTATTTTCTTAATTTTTTTTCATTTCTTTATTTTTGAATGAAACTTCATCTATACTGTATATATATTTATATTTTTTTAATATTTTGTTTTTATCTATACTTTATTTCTTAGCCCCCCCCCCCCCCCTCGGAGACTTGAATTTACAATGGTTCGATCATTATACTAAATACTGAAATATTATTTTGTAATTGAAGTTCTCCTCTGAAGTCCAGCCCGAGGCAATGAATAAGCGATGACAGCCATGAGGGCCTTCAGTAGACCCCCAGTTGCAATGGCACTCCATTGGTTTTCAAAGTATTCACATCGCGGGGGGCATTAACAGCCAGCAAGTGAGGTATTTTAATGGTGCTGTCACCGATTGATCACAGCATTTAAATGCTTAACGGGGTTGTCCTCTACTTTACAACCCCAGCTAAAAGAAGCATTCCCATGAAAATTTTTATCCTCTTAATAAATTGCATTCATCATATTATACAGCACTGTGTACTTACAATTGCTCATTTTACCCTTCTACCCAGCTACTTCTTCTCTTTTCCATTAGGTCTATGACATCACGTGATTAAAAACTGACGATCTGAATCCTTCTAAGCTCTATGTAGAAACAGGAGGTCAATTTTCTCTGCACAAGTCATGAGTCACTGCAACAGCTCTATTTCACCAAATAAAATCTGTTTAAATGTAAATGGTATAATTACCTATAGTTAGAGAATTCGCTGCTGCTAAAGATCTGACAGGCTGGAGTGTCCCTCTGCCCCGACATTTCGCCTCACTTGCTTCTTCCTGGGGGCGTCGGAAATATTTGGGAAAATAGCACTGTTTGGATCATGATCCAATGTTAAGACCCTGACCAACCTTAAGTGTAATGGGAAGGATATTCTATGTTTTGTATGTGCACTAGCATTATATTACCCTGTACCTCAATAAAGGCTTAGCCAACTGGTCTATACTATTGTTGTTATATACAGTTTTTTTTGGTGTCCCTCAACTAGAGGTACTCCTTGTTTTACATAGTTTTTTTAATTATTGGTTTTATATTTATTCTCAATAAATGTTGATTTTTTTTAACCATTTCATAGATCTCTTCTTTCTCCTGGGATCATATAGTATCACAAACATTTGGTTTACATACATTATTGAAGTACTATGCATTATGTTGGCCAACAATAATGACTGATTGTTGTGTCACATGTCAGCTGCAGCCAATGAGTGGCTGATCTCTGTCCACAACTCATCAATATTCTGTCAGGGCGGGCATCTGCTCTGGTGAAATAATAAAGGCTGCAGCTGACAAGTGGACGCTAATTGGCTGCAGCTGGCATGTGACACAACAATGTAACTGCTGGGAACAGCGGCGCCATCATCGCTGGAATGGCGCCGCTGCAGTAGGTGAGTGTATACTGTTTATATTTTAATTCTGAATTGATTAGGTTGGGGTTGTCTGGTAGTGGACAATCCCTTTAATCATCAGCGGTCGGAGATAGCATCTGCTTGGTATGATGCAGACTCAGCTCCTGTGCCCACTCCATACACCCTGCATGTGACGTGTTTCAAACATTACAGGCAGATTAAGGCATTACAGCAGATCTGTCAGCAGATTTGACAATGAAAACTGTGGACATTATTAAAAAGATATTTTAGACCTGATGAGGCTAGTGTATTTACTTCCACAATACGTGTTAAAATTACTTTAGAATCCTTTTTGAAAGTTTACTTCCAAAATCCATTTCAGAATGGCTGTATAAGGTTGGGGCTACAGAGCAATTTTGGCTATGACATAGATAGCATGGGCAAAGATTGCTCTTTGTCGCTTCTACAGTACATTGTAACGTAATGCAGGACAATGGGGTCCGCATAATAATCTCGGTATCATCACCACGACAAGCAAGTCACAAAAAGTCAGATCTAGTTGGATTTTTTTGTGACTTGCTTTTCCCCATTCACCTGCAATGCATCACACATAGATTTAGTCCTGCGTCCCTTCTGCTACTTCTCAAACCTGTGATTTTTAGTGGAATGAGTTGTACTTCTTACTGCTACCTTTTTGACGTACGTACATGGGACATATTGATTTTATGCTTTTTTTTGGGGGGGAGAGAAGAACAAAAAATTATATTCTTGTGGGTTTATTTTTTTTGTTTTCTTGTTATAGCATTTACCATTGGCGATAAATATTATGTTATTTTTTGTTACGGTTGAAGCAACACCAATTGTTATTGATTTCTTACTTTTTGATTTACACAATCGCACTTTGCATAAGGGAGAAGGATTTTATGTATTTTTCAGATCGATTTTTCTGAAGACTTTATTTATTTTTTTTGATTCTGTTATCAATTCATCGTTCTGTATTGCAGCTTGTTATGCCTGACAGTGTTGCATGGACAGGAAGCCTATTTTGTAGTTTTTCAAAAATGGTGTTATTTTACTGTGATTTGTTTATAAACCACTACATGATGCCTATGTATGAATATACCCAAATTGTTGCATTTCTGACCTGTGTAGAAGCAAGTGATAAAAAAAAGAAAGTAGCCATTCTAGCGGTAATCAGGGTGAAAGGTTACCACCTGGCTCCAGATTGAATGATCAACCTCAGACTATGCTTTTGTTTAGAATCAATCAATGGCCTCAAACTCTGACCTGGCTCAATCTGGCATGGAGTGTCTTTAGTCTGTCCGTGACTGCTGTCTGTATTTAGAAAGGGACACAGTAACAAAAATAGTAACAGAAAAAATGAACTATTATTACAACATATTTCACTGAGACATTGAAAAAGAAATAAAGAGAGGAACTAGAAGTAAACTACTCCACCCCTATCCTATGTGACCCTTGAAAGGAACTCCTATGTTCCCTTTGAGTATGACGAAGTTATGAGACCAGTGCCGCATGTGATCTTTTCCTGCTATTGTGGTAGAGAAGTGAAATAGCCAATTCACAGAAAATGATTCATGTCAACTGGGTGTATCTAAGTAAAAAATAATGAATGTGTTAGCTGTATTTCTTCTCTCTGATTCTATTAATAATCTCATTTAATGCTTAATGGATTGTCCACTACTTTTACAGATGTTACTGTGTGACGCTCTCAGCCCTACCCTGGGAAGATGAAGGGGTTTACTCGGACCCGGGTCAGATGTTAGGGGGGGAGCAGTCGTGGCCTGGACCCGTTCCGTGCCCAGGGCCGTCACATTAAAAAAAGGTGTAATGGGCTTTCAGGGTTGAGTGGTTGCTAACGACTACGCCACCTGTGGTACCTGGTGAAGGCCACCAGCGCTGCTGCTGTCCCCTGAGGCGTGATGTTGTGGCAGCCATAGTTGACACTACTCCCCACAGGCGGAGCAGAGCCTCAGGGCAGAGACGAGGATGGAGGGAGTGGTAGTATAGGAGGTCTGGTGCTGCGCGGTGCGGTGCAGTGCAGAAATAAAGAGTCCGGAGGCCATAGGGGTCGACTTCCAGGGTTTTTACTCACGGTGGAGAGTGCAGCAGAAAGGCTTCTCCCTGCTCCTCGCGGAGTTTTGCGGTTACCAGAGACGGGGGTCCGACAACCTCTGAGTAATTCAAGTGCTTAATCAGGACCCCGCACCAGAGTGTTCCTAGACTTCCGACCGAGTCCTTTCCTGTCTGTAGCACCCTGAGGATTCGGCTGCTACAGGGGTATTACACCTCAAGCCAGAGGTGTGGTATTCCACTCCCGGGTAAGGATGGAGTGTGGAACTGAGCTCAGTAGGCTGCATGCATTACATACATCCCATTTCCGGGGGACAGAACAACGGTACTCCCACCAGTATATGTGCAGGTACGACAGCGTCTGTCCCTGGCTGGAGTGGGAGGGGGGTGGAACATCCCAGTAGTGTAGGGGCAGATAGGGGGAGTACTCTGGGTAAAGCTAGGAGCTCATTGGGTGCTAGTCACCTGGGCTCACACATAGAGGGAGTATATAAGGTGGGCACCATCTTAGGACAGGGTCTTTTTAGCAGGGGAGCTCAGCCAGGAGGGCTGACAGGGAGCTGTGGCACCGGCTGGGCCCAGCTCCAGAGCAAGGCCTGCAGAGAGAGGAGTAAGAAGGACCCAGAGAGAAAGACAGAGGGAACCCCAAGAACTCAGAAACAGACCAGAAAGGGTGAAGGGTTGGCGGACACGGGTACCGGAACCCGAACTGGTGGAGGCCAGAAAGGCACACCAAGCATAGGGTCAGGGAACCCAGAGGAGGTTTGACCACTAAGAGACCCGAGGGAGCCGGCCAAAGGTGGATCCCTGGTGGGAATGGCCAGAGACAGAGAGAGAGAAAGGGAGCTCAGGACCACGCTCCAGAACTGCCTGGGGGTTAGCCGAGTCCAGGACCTGGTGGACGCAGCACGGCTCGGGTGGTCACTCAAGGCCAGAATGACTGAGAGAACAACCGTGAGTAAAAACCCTGAAACTGCACCTCAAGTCTCTGACTCTCCTTTCTACAACATAACTACACCCATCATCCACACCTGCTGCCCTGAGGCCATACCCCTCCCGTTGGGGGTTATACCATCACTGCTGCACATATACCACCGGCCTCAGCGGACTGCTCTGCAGCGGCGGCTTCAAAGCCGCACTCAACGGGTGGCGTAGTCGATCAAATTAACATCTACTGCCATAGACTGCCACTTAGTTTGACACCCTGGGCACGGACCGGGTCACCGCCACAAGGACTACTACCCCCATCGAGATCCGGCTCCGGGTATCCCTTGAACATGGCCCAGGGGGTGCGTCAACTTTGGCGTAGTCGGCAGGATAACGTGCCCGCAACCACCGGGTACTGCGTGCCTGAAGAAAAGTTCATATTTACCGTAAAAAGAAGTCTCCCGCCAATTCCGGAGGGTCCCCGCCATCGGACGCCATCACGGGTCGTTTCCCGCCGGTTGCCCGCCATCTGCAGCTTTTTCCCGCCATCCACGGAGTTTCCCGCCACTGGGAGATGATTCCCGCCATCTGAGAAGATTTCCCGCCCTGGCAGAGCGGACGCCATTATGGGCGTGCCAGAGGGTGGTAAGAGATGACCTCCCATCGTGGGCCAGGACCAAGAATGGCGCCAAAAACGAAGACCGCCCCCACCAGCAGAGACTGCAATGATTGAGATGTCCATCAGCGTGGGGGGTCTGCCCCTGGAACTGACAATCACCAAGTTGCCCCAGGACCGCCCTCAATGGGGGCGGATACAGAACAAAAGAGCGAAGATGGGTGCAGCCTGGGGAAGTCTGGAGGAGCCGTACCCGGAGATGGAGGGAGAGGCAGGCAGCACCGACCCTGTGGTCAGGAGCCTGATGCAAGCAACCACCCCACAAGACCTGGTGGAGATCCTGGCACAGCTCCCCCGAGATCGGGAGCGTGCACAGACCGCGCTGGAGGGCCTCGCACGGAGGATGGCCCAGGTGCAGCGAGAAACGCTGATGGAGTGGAGCAGGGAGATGGCCCAGCAGGCTGGAACCCGCCAGCGGAGCACACCACCCGCAACGAGGAGCACGCCTGCCCCTGAAGAGGATGCAGAAGGGACGGAGGCCGGAGACGACGCCGCAAAGGGAGCTGAAGAGACGGAGGCAAGTAAAGGGGACGTCACTACCCCAAGCCCAGCCACCGTAAGCCTACCCCCGCTCCCCGTCGCAGAGCCCGAAGTCCCACTGATCGTGCCCGTTGCCGCACCGCTACCGCTCCAGACTAGGCCCCAAGCAGGAGCCGCGACCACGCCCCCTGTGACGTCACGCGCCTCAACCCTGAGCGCGGCCAAGCAGGAGACGCCACCGGCCTGGTCGCAAGGCCGAGTGCCCCCGGGCGCCGCCGTCTTCACGGTGCCCTTTACCTTCAGGGTACCCCAAGACTGGTCGCAAGGCCTAGTGATCCCGGGCGCCGCTGCCACCACCGCGCCCTCAACTTCCACTGTGCCGCACCTAGGTGAAGACTTGTTTGCCCAGCACACTTGCCCGGATGGGCAGCCCTTTCCGTGGCCACCGGAGTACCACCATCCCCGACTCCGGAAAGAAAGACCCCTGGATGAGCCCCTAATCCCGGCTCCGGCGCCCGTCAAGATGACCCCGCTCTCGTTAGAGGAGGCGCAGTTTGAGTGGGACCCCACTGGAGGAGACCTCATCGGGTTCACTCAAGAGACCCGGGCGGCCGCAACTGAGCGTGCGGAGTGCTGCCGCCAGCAGTTGGAAGTCTTTGAGCGAGAACGGAGAGAGAGACGGGTCCGCGAGGAGCGGCTGCAAGTAAAGAGTGCAGAACAAAAGAGCCGGACCCGAAGGAACCCCCGTGCAGCCCACGGTCCCCGTGCCACCGGGACTGTAATCAAATTCCAACTGCAGCACGGTTGGGGCTTCATCAGAGATCATCACACCCCCGGTGACGTCTTCGTGACCAGAAGAGATGTCGAGTACCACCTACCGGAGGGACACAGAGGTCGTGACCTTTGCCTGGGTGATGAGGTCACCTTCACCCGGCACCAATGTGCCAAAGGACCCTATACCCTTCATGTACACCGACTGACAGAGAAAGAGCTGAGGTGTCAGGAGGAGCAAGAGGACCCGGACGGGTCTGAAGGGTACACGGAGGAAGGAGCAGGAGGACGCCGCTACTAAAGTACGGTAAATGGAACTGTAAAATAGTTACCCGTTAGGGTACAGGAACTGTTACCATTATAGTCCCCGTTGGGACCAGCAAATTAAACTGTTACCCGTATGTCCCTTAATCCCACTGGCCGAGGACTGAGAGCGGTCATTCTTCCTTAATCCCACTGGCCGAGGACTGAGAGCGGCCACCTCCCCTTGTATATAGTTGCGCTTCTTAAAGCGCCCCCTACTGGTTTTATAGGAAACTGTTTTTTCTACCAGAGACTGTGGCACTTACCTGGTCACAATTTGCACAAGTGGCCAGAGGACAAGAATGTTTATAATGAAAAGTTTTATATGAAGAGTATTATGCTGCTGATATATATATAGTGTTTTATATGTTTATGATGTTTTAAAAAAAAAATTGTATGTTTTTGGATATTTTATTCTTTTACAGCCCGAGGACGTGCTGTGGTTTACCAGGGGGGAATGTAGCACCCTGAGGATTCGGCTGCTACAGGGGTATTACACCTCAAGCCAGAGGTGTGGTATTCCACTCCCGGGTAAGGATGGAGTGTGGAACTGAGCTCAGTAGGCTGCATGCACTACATACATCCCATTTCCGGGGGACAGAACAACGGTACTCCCACCAGTATATGTGCAGGTACGACAGCGTCTGTCCCTGGCTGGAGTGGGAGGGGGGTGGAACATCCCAGTAGTGTAGGGGCAGATAGGGGGAGTACTCTGGGTAAAGCTAGGAGCTCATTGGGTGCTAGTCACCTGGGCTCACACATAGAGGGAGTATATAAGGTGGGCACCATCTTAGGACAGGGTCTTTTTAGCAGGGGAGCTCAGCCAGGAGGGCTGACAGGGAGCTGTGGCTCCGGCTGGGCCCAGCTCCAGAGCAAGGCCTGCAGAGAGAGGAGTAAGAAGGACCCAGAGAGAAAGACAGAGGGAACCCCAAGAACCCAGAAACAGACCAGAAAGGGTGAAGGGTTGGCGGACACGGGTACCGGAACCCGAACTGGTGGAGGCCACTTATCCTCAGCCAGGAACCGGAGGTCGTGGTCAAGATTTGCCACGACCCTCACCAAATCCACCAGAAAGGCACACCAAGCATAGGGTCAGGGAACCCAGAGGAGGTTTGACCACTAAGAGACCCGAGGGAGCCGGCCAAAGGTGGATCCCTGGTGGGAATGGCCAGAGACAGAGAGAGAGAAAGGGAGCTCAGGACCACGCTCCAGAACTGCCTGGGGGTTAGCCGAGTCCAGGACCTGGTGGACGCAGCACGGCTCGGGTGGTCACTCAAGGCCAGAGTGACTGAGAGAACAACCGTGAGTAAAAACCCTGAAACTGCACCTCAAGTCTCTGACTCTCCTTTCTACAACATAACTACACCCATCATCCACACCTGCTGCCCTGAGGCCATACCCCTCCCGTTGGGGGTTATACCATCACTGCTGCACATATACCACCGGCCTCAGCGGACTGCTCTGCAGCGGCGGCTTCAAAGCCGCACTCAACGGGTGGCGTAGTCGATCAAATTAACATCTACTGCCATAGACTGCCACTTAGTTTGACACCCTGGGCACGGACCGGGTCACCGCCACAAGGACTACTACCCCCATCGAGATCCGGCTCCGGGTATCCCTTGAACATGGCCCAGGGGGTGCGTCATGTCTGTGTGTGTGTGTAGATAGGCCGGGTCTCCCTCTGGACTACGCTCAGAAAAAGGGTACGGGTGGCAGCTCCACTCTTTCCGTTACACGGTGGAATCCTCTGGGCATGCCGGGCTTCCCTGACTAGGACATGGAGTAGCAAAATCAGGTGTCGAGGGCCGGTACCTCTCTTGCAGCCGGAATCCCTCTGACTAGGCCAGAATAGCGAGGACAGGTGGCGTATACTGCTCCGTCTGCATCCCCTTGGGATCCTTTTGTGGTGGAGCTACACTCCTAAGCTCCAGGCCTTCTTGGGTATGGTCCTTGACCGGGTTGAGACATTTGTTAACTCCAACCTGCCCCTCGACTCAAGGCCGGAGTACGAGGGCCGTGTCTCCATCCGCTGCAGGTTCACCCAGAAGCCACGTTCAGGGATGGAGATCACAATCAAAGACCCTGTGCCCAAGATGGCTGTTTATTAAATATGAAATATTAAGTGTAACTAAATGTGCGTCCTCCAACCTCACCCACTAAATGGTTCCCTCTATCTCTTGGTTCCCCAGTCTCCCATTTTCCAGTAGGGGCAGCACACTAGTGCCTACTATCCCCCTCTGGTGGGAGAAGTGTGGTGTTGGATGTGGAGGTGGGGTCCTGACCATTGCACCGTTCTTACCTCGAAGGAGGAACACCACACCCCATTGAAGAGGTGCAGCATCCCTGTGGCGGTCGAACCCTCAGGGGCTCCACATTCCCCCCTGGTGAAACACAGCACATCCGCGGGCTGCGAAGAGAGCAAAACCTGGTACAGTCTTTTTATATTTTTGTTAACAGTAAACAATCTTCCCAATATGGGAGGCACTTTTTCTTTAACGTTATAAACAGCAAGTATTATAAAAGTATAAAAGTATAAAATCATCAAGAGACATTATGCATAGGCAGACGGGTTAAAGTGCAAGGACGAAGAGTCAGTTCAGAAGCTTGAGGGACCTGTCCAAAACCCCCAACATAGGCGCTGGGGTGGCTGCAGGGCATGAAGATCCCGAGTTGGACCTCCTGGAGAGCCACTCCAGACAGGTTTTTCTTCCGAGGTCTGAGGTAGGAATAGCCGCGGTTTTACATAAAACCAATAAGGAGCACCTAAAGAGATGCAAACTATTTACAGTAAAAGAGTCTGCCTTCTGCAAGTCCGCAGGGACAAATGTCTCTAGATAACCGGGAGGAAAAACATGGCAAACATCAATATAAACATAACAACTTTAAACAGGTTACAGCCGCCGGGGCTGCTTAATCCAGGGGTCCCCTCCAGGGAAAAGGCTCATTCCTCCCGACGGAGGCTGACCGGTCCTCCATGGCTGAGCGCGATGGAGCATCACTCCTTGACACCTTGTGAACATCCAGGGCGTACCACCCCCGCACCCCGTGGCGACGGGTGTATGTAACTATGTCACCCGAAAAGAGGTTCCGACCAGAGTGTCCCTTTTTCAGCCGCGGCTCGATGTCTCGCCGACTGATGAAGACGTCGTGCTCATGCTGGGAACTCCAGATGAAGCCCCACCACGCCTCATGGTGGAAGCGGACAACTTGCCCCTCTACACGGGGGCTTGGACGGGTTGCCTCCTCCTGACGGGCCCGGGATTTTGCAGCCTTGGCGCGCACCTCGAGGTGCTCGCAGCAAACTTCCCTCTGGCGTTGCTCCCGCTCGAGCTGGAGGATCTGTTGGCGACACAGCTCGCTCCTCCTACACGCTTCAGCCCGTGTCTCTCGGGGGAAGCCCATCAGGTCCCCCCCCTGGTTGTCCCAGGCCCACTCTTCAGCCGCCGGCCAGGTGACTGTAGGTGCGGGCAGCGGTGACAGTAGGGGCTGCTGCAGGTCCTCAAGAAGTGCGGACCAGTCCGGGTTGGAGTCAGTGGATACCCCAGCAGACTCAGGTTCTTCCAAGTCGGGAGTTGGGAGGCAGTGCAGGTCCCCGCTGATAGCAGAGGCTTCAAGCTCCGGGGCAAAGACCTGCTCCCAGGTGACCGCACCGTGCAGCAGGTACTCGGTCATGAGGTCCAGGAGGGGCACGGTGGGCTCAGCAGCCGGGACAGGGGTATCACACTCACCCGCTCCTGGGCTGCACGCGACCTCTGTTGCTGCCTTCTCCTGAGTTGCTGCTCCTTGGCGGCGGGTCCGGATGCGCAGCAGCATTTCTTCCCGCCACGCAGCGGATGCCGCTTGCTGGGCCTCAGCCACTCTCTGAGCTAGGTCCGGGGTTTCCTGGCGGAGAAATTCCATATCTCCCGATGTTAGCGCTATGCCACTCCATTCACCGACAGGAGAAGAACCTGGGCCGGGTTCGGAAGGCTCCGATTGACTTGCTTCAGCAGCGTCCATGTCCGCTCCCGAGGATTGCAAGTCTCCAACTGCTATGGCCGCACCTTGTTGTTTTTCCATTCACTCCTCTTTTTGGGGCGGCTGCAGGGCGGTCGGCTGACAGGCACGCCTTCGTTCAGCCCATCCGATTTGACAGGCATTACCCTGCGGATAGTCTCTGATGGAAGGGGCGGTCTGCTCTCTTGGTGCCATGAGAGAGCCAGGCCCACGATAGGAGGCACTAGGAGACTGTCTTTTTGGTGCACTATGGCGTCTGTTCTTCTTGGGCGGGCGCAATTTTAAGTGGAAACGACAGTCTAAGGTGTAAGGCACACAGTACCCGGTAGCAATGGGCAATTTCCTTCCATTGCTGCGGGCACGCGATCCTGCCGACTACACCAAGAGGTGTGACACTCTCAGCCCTACCCTGGGAAGATGAAGGGGTTTACTCGGAGCCGGGTCAGATGTTTTGTGGGGTTGCAGCCGTGGCCTGGACCCGGTCCGTGCCCAGGACCATCACATTAAAAAATGGTGTAATGGGCTTTCAGGGTTGAGTGGTTGCTAACGACTACGCCACCTGTGGTACCTGGTGAAGGCCACCAGCGCTGCTAAAGTCCTCTGAGGCGTGATGTTGTGGCAGCCATAGTTGACACTACTCCCCCCAGGCGGAGCAGGGCCTCAGGGCAGAGACGAGGATGGAGGGAGTGGTAGTATAGGAGGTCTGGTGCTGCGCAGTGCGGTGCAGTGCAGAAATAAAGAGTCCGGAGGCCATTGGGATTGACTTCCAGGGTTTTTACTCACGGTGGAGAGTTCAGCTGAAAGGCTTCTCCCTGCTCCTCGCGGAGTTCTGCGGTCACCAGGGACGGGGGTCCGACAACCTCCGAGTAATTCAAGTGCTTAATCAGGACCACGCACCAGAGTGTTCATGGACTGCAGACCGAGTCCTTTCCTGTCTGTGTGTGTAGATAGGCCGGGTCTCCCTCTGGACTACACTCAGAAAAAGGGTACGGGTGGCAGCTCCGCTCTTTCCGTTACCCGGTGGGATCCTCTGGGCCTGCCAGGCTTCCCTGACTAGGACGTGGAGTAGCAAAGTCAGGTGTCGGGGGCCGGTACCCCTCTTGCAGCCGGAATCCCTCTGACTAGGCCAGAATAGCGAGGACAGGTGGCGTATACCGCTCCATCTGCATCCCCCTGGGATCCTTTTGTGGTGGAGCTACACTCCTAAGCTCCAGGCCTTCTTGGGTATGGTCCTTGACCGGGCTGAGACATTTGTTAACTCCAACCTGCCCCTCGACTCAAGGCCGGAGTACGAGGGCTGTGTCTCCATCCGCTGCAGGTTCACCCAGAAGCAGGGTTCAGGGATGGAGATCACAATCAAAGACCCTGTGCCTAAGATGGCTGTTTATTAAATATGAAATATTAAGTGTAACTAAATGTGCATCCTCCACCCTCACCCACTAAATGGTTCCCACTATCTCTTGGTTCCCCAGTCTCCCATTTTCCAGTAGGGGCAGCACACTAGTGCCTACTAGCCCCCTCTGGTAGGAGAAGTGTGGTGTTGGATGTGGAGGTGTGGTCCTGACCATTGCACCGTTCTTACCTCGAAGGAGGAACACCACACCCCATTGAAGAGGTGCAGCATCCCTGTGGCGGTCGAACCCTCAGGGGCGCCACATTACTAATGGGGCCATGAAGGTGAAAATATAAAAGAAAACCTTCACATTTTGGGTTGCCCTAGAATAAGCCGAACTCCGCCTGCCTCAACTACCCCCTTATAGTGGCCTAGCCGTACCCACATGCTGCCACTGTATCTTTTGTGGATTTCAGTCCTCAGGATTTCAGTCTTCCAAGGACTGCACTTGCCAATCTATGAATTTAGGATTCTGCGGTTGTTCTTGTACCAGCACTATTGGAGTGCATCGTTAAAATCTGTACCCTCACAAAACCAATATGAAATCAGTTATAATACTGGATCGATTGGTGTTGTTCTGTGTGAGAATCTGCCCTAATCCTGAAAACCTCCTGTTTCAATCTTAAAGTCATCATATAAATTAGATAAACATGCTGATCTTGGTGGCATCGGCCAATCATTTTGTTCTCCTGACGCTCCCATACAGACCATGTGGTTGAAAAGAAGAATTGGGTATCTTTAATTACAACCCCCAATCCTTTTGTTTCTGTGGGAGATAAGCCATAGGCACAGGATTCAAGAAGGAGGAGGTGAGCTGTGCCCATCGCATTCTATAATGTAAGTGGTGTGATCCTGTGTTATATGTAAGTATTGGTGACACTTTGCATTATAATTTGGCCTGTGATAATGAGATGACTACTAATTTGCTGAACAGTGATATCTATACGGCAGCACGGTGGCTCAGTGGTTAGCACTGCAGCCTTGCAGCGCTGGGGTTCTGGGTTCAAATCCCACCAAGGACAACATCTGCAAGGAGTTTGTATGTTCTCCCTGTGTTTGTGTGGGTTTCTTCCAGGTTCTCCGGTTTCACCCACACTCCAAAGACATAGTGATAGGGAATGTAGATTGGAAGCCCCAATGAGGACAGTGATGATAATGTCTGTAAAGCGCTGTGGAATTAATGGCACTATATAAGTGATGGATGGATGGATGGATGGATGGATGGATGGATGGATGGATGGATGGATGGATGGATGGATGGATGGATGGATGGATGGATAGCAGATATATAAACAGATTATGAGCCCATGTATGTTTGGTGCACAGTATAAAGAACAATGCATAATAATGAGACTTGATAGAATCCAGAGTGATAAAGTTGCAGGGGTCAGAACACTATCAAGTTGATATAGGGGGAGGGGGAATTGACCGTGGCAGTGCTGAATAAGCCAATGCAGTGCTCTACCTGTGCTATCTGCCTAGTGTCCATGCTGACCCATGACCCTATGCAATATGGACTGTCTTGTCTGCTCAGCAGAAGATCGCAGTATGTACTTGTAGCTTCTTTATGATATGTCCAGAATCATCACAGTCATAAAGAAGGTATACAGGCAGAGCCGAAACAGATTTACCGCTGCTTGACAAGGTGCTGGCCATGCCAGGGGGCTGGCAGCTATGAGCAGGGAACAAGCCACACCCCGACATGTCTCCTGATCAGGGAGTGCATAAAAGCAAATTTTATCAGGGGGCTAGCAGCTATGAGCAGGGAACAAGCCACACCCCGACATGCCTCCTGATCAGGGAGTGCATAAAAGCAAATTTTATCAGGGGGCTAGCAGCTATGAGCAGGGATCAAGCCACACCCCGACATGCCTCCTGATCAGGGAGTGCATAAAAGCAAATGTTATCAGGGGGTTGGCAGCTATGAGCAGGGAACAAGCCACACCCCGACTTGCCTCCTGATCAGGGAGTGCATAAAAGCAAATGTTATCAGGGGGCTAGCAGCTATGAGCAGGGAACAAGCCACACCCCGACATGCCTCCTGATCAGGGAGTGCATAAAAGCAAATGTTATCAGGGGGCTGGCAGCTATGAGCAGGGAACAAGCCACACCCCGACATGCCTCCTGATCGGGGAGTGCATAAAAGCAAATGTTATCAGGGGGCTGGCAGCTATGAGCAGGGAACAAGCCACACCCCGACATGCCTCCTGATCGGGGAGTGCATAAAAGCAAATGTTATCAGGGGGCTAGCAGCTATGAGCAGGGAACAAGCCACACCCCGACATGCCTCCTGATCGGGGAGTGCATAAAAGCAAATGTTATCAGGGGGCTGGCAGCTATGAGCAGGGAACAAGCCACACCCCGACATGCCTCCTGATCAGGGAGTGCATAAAAGCAAATGTTATCAGGGGGCTGGCAGCTATGAGCAGGGAACAAGCCACACCCCGACATGCCTCCTGATCAGGGAGTGCATAAAAGCAAATGTTATCAGGGGGCTGGCAGCTATGAGCAGGGAACAAGCCACACCCCGACATGCCTCCTGATCAGGGAGTGCATAAAAGCAAATGTTATCAGGGGGCTGGCAGCTATGAGCAGGGAACAAGCCAGACCCCGACATGCCTCCTGATCAGGGAGTGTATAAAGCAAATTTTATCAGGGGGCTAGCAGCTATGAGCAGGGAACAAGCCACACCCCGACATGTCTCCTGATCAGGGAGTGCATAAAAGCAAATTTTATCAGGGGGCTAGCAGCTATGAGCAGGGAACAAGCCACACCCCGACATGCCTCCTGATCAGGGAGTGCATAAAAGCAAATTTTATCAGGGGGCTAGCAGCTATGAGCAGGGATCAAGCCACACCCCGACATGACTCCTGATCAGGGAGTGCATAAAAGCAAATGTTATCAGGGGGCTGGCAGCTATGAGCAGGGAACAAGCCACACCCCGACATGCCTCCTGATCAGGGAGTGCATAAAAGGAAATGTTATCAGGGGGCTAGCAGCTATGAGCAGGGAACAATCCACACCCCGACATGCCTCCTGATCGGGGAGTGCATAAAAGCAAATGTTATCAGGGGGCTGGCAGATATGAGCAGGGAACAAGCCACACCCCGACATGTCTCCTGATCGGGGAGTGCATAAAAGCAAATGTTATCAGGGGGCTGGCAGCTATGAGCAGGGAACAAGCCACACCCCGACATGCCTCCTGATCAGGGAGTGCATAAAAGCAAATGTTATCAGGGGGCTGGCAGCTATGAGCAGGGAACAAGCCACACCCCGACATGCCTCCTGATCAGGGAGTGCATAAAAGCAAATGTTATCAGGGGGCTGGCAGCTATGAGCAGGGAACATGCCAGACCCCGACATGCCTCCTGATCAGGGAGTGCATAAAGCAAATTTTATCAGGGGGCTAGCAGCTATGAGCAGGGAACAAGCCACACCCCGACATGTCTCCTGATCAGGGAGTGCATAAAAGCAAATTTTATCAGGGGGCTAGCAGCTATGAGCAGGGAACAAGCCACACCCCGACATGCCTCCTGATCAGGGAGTGCATAAAAGCAAATTTTATCAGGGGGCTAGCAGCTATGAGCAGGGATCAAGCCACACCCCGACATGCCTCCTGATCGGGGAGTGCATAAAAGCAAATGTTATCAGGGGGCTGGCAGCTATGAGCAGGGAACAAGCCACACCCCGACATGCCTCCTGATCAGGGAGTGCATAAAAGCAAATGTTATCAGGGGGCTAGCAGCTATGAGCAGGGAACAAGCCACACCCCGACATGCCTCCTGATCAGGGAGTGCATAAAAGCAAATGTTATCAGGGGGCTGGCAGCTATGAGCAGGGAACAAGCCACACCCCGACATGCCTCCTGATCGGGGAGTGCATAAAAGCAAATGTTATCAGGGGGCTAGCAGCTATGAGCAGGGAACAAGCCACACCCCGACATGCCTCCTGATCGGGGAGTGCATAAAAGCAAATGTTATCAGGGGGCTGGCAGCTATGAGCAGGGAACAAGCCACACCCCGACATGCCTCCTGATCAGGGAGTGCATAAAAGCAAATGTTATCAGGGGGCTATCAGCTACTAGAAGCTAGTAGCAGGCTACGCCCCATGATCTGTGACATGATGTACCAGTAGGGAGGGGGAGCACCGAGGAGCAGATCCACCATCACTCTGAATTGCAGGTAGTGTGAGGATGGGAAACAGCACTATAGATGCTATCTTTATAGCTTATGAAAGTGTGGCTGTTATCGTAGGTTTTTATCTCCCCTGAGAACCCCTTTAAATCATGTGTCTGAAGCAATGACGTAATTTCTAACTTCCCAGTTGTGATAAATATACTGTGATTACGCTGACACTGAAAACTTTATTTGGATACATTTAGAACTAAACACCCTTTACTTTGAAACTCATGAAAAAAAAGGGAAGGGTCCAGTAAATTAATCTGGTAATAGAATTTACTGAGAACCAAAAGATTTTTCAACTTACACTTCGCAAAAAAATGAAAAAGAACATTGACTTCCAAAACATTTTCCATTGTGTTTTCCAAAACACTGTAGCTATTTGGCTCACGTTTTGCAAGAAATATGTGCAGGATCTACAGGTAAGTAAAGTAAGGGCATGGAAAACTTTAGTTTTGATGTTTAATCCTGGATTGCATTGCTTGGATGTTATTTGTATTATTCATTCAATGGAATTTGTAGAAAGCTACAATCCGTATTACTAAAGAAATGTCTTGCATACTGAAAGAAATAACTAATAACGTATTTCAAACCAAAGAAATGTCCTATATCCATTGCTGTAATACTGTATATACCTTTGAAGCAAAATCTAATTGTTTTGCAATTTTACTTATCTTTTATGACTTTATTTAGGAAATAATAAATGCATGAACACTTAAAAGACTAAGGAATGATCCAGCACTATATTCCCACAGCATCTTCTCCCCATGCTTTCCACATTATACGCCCAAATATCATCAGATTAGGTAATGTATCTCATAGTATTGCTTTACAGGGGCATAAATTGGAAGCTTACATTGGAATTGCACTCACCGACCCAAACAGCCTTAGGCCTTCTTCCCACGTCCGTAAGGGTTCTTTCAGTTTTTTCTTTTTTTACAGATATCACCCATATCCATTATATTCTGTGGAGCTGTTCACATGTCTGTGTTTTTACAACAACTATGTGCAAAACACACGTTTTTTTTCCAGCAGCACGGATTACAAAGGCCAATACAAATCTATAGGTCTGTAAAAAACACATACAGAGCACGAATGGAATCCATGTGCTGTCCGTGTTTAACATTGCAAAGTATAGGAGAAGCGTTGCAATTTCTATATTTCTTTATCCATACCGGAAAAAGACACTGATGGTAAAAACAGACACACTGATGAAAAACACTGATGACACCGGTACCGGTTTTTCACGTACGTGTTTTATATAGACGTGTGAAGGAGGCCTAAGGCTATGTGCGCATGTGTTGAGTATTTGATTGCAGATATTTCTGCAAGGTTTCTGCATCTCTTGGCAGCAAAAACGCTGTGGAAAAATAAAAGCTTGCATTTTTGTCGCGTTTTGGTGTGTTGAATGAATGCTTTTTGGAGCTAAATAAAGATATTTGAAAAAAGGAACGTAGGACATCGCTTTAACCCTTGGATTACCGTCGGACCTGGGGTGAGTATATTGGGTTATTTTAAATGATTATGTCTGTTTTATTTCAAATAAAGTGTTTTATTCTCAGTGTGTGTTTATTTAACTCTTTACTTACAGGTTTAGTAAGGAGAGTGTCTGGTTGACACCTCTTCATTACTGGGCAGCACGGCGGCGCAGTGGTTAGCGCTAAGGACAACATCTGCAAGGAATTTGTATGTTCTCCCCGTGTTTGCGTGGGTTTCTTCCGGGTTCTCCGGTTTCCTCCCACGCTTCAAAGACATACTGATAGGGAATTTAGATTGTGAGCCCCAATGGGGACAGCAATGATAATGTATGTAAGCGCTGCGGAATATGTTGGCGCTAGATAAAAATAAAGATTATTATTATTATTATTATTATTATTAAAGCTAGGGCTTGGTGTCAGTAACACCTAATCCCATTACCCCTAATCCCATTACACCTAATGTACAGCAATGAATGCTTTTTGGAGCTAAATAAAGATATTTGAAAAAAGAAACGTGTATTTTCACTGCGTCCAAAGCTCTGCCTTCTAATGCCGCACTTGTTTTGTCAGTACATGCGAATCTACTGCATGCAATGACATTTCAATTGGTAAAAATCTGCGGAGGAGACTAACGTCTCCACTATAAAAATTGACCTGCTGTGGGTGAGTTTATGAAATAAAATTAAGAATTAAATAAAAAAAATGGTGTGGGCTCCCGTGTCATTTTCATAACCAGCAGAGGGAAAGCCAACCACTGGGGGCTGATATAACTAGCCGGAGAAGGGGCCAATAGCCAAAAATGTTCCCTGGCTATTAGTAACAGCCCACAGCTGTTTGCTTAGCGTTTACTGGCTAGATTACAGGGGGACCCCTGAAATAAATTGACATAGGGTCAAAAAATCTAATCAGCAAAGGCTAAACAGACAGCTGTGAGCTGTGTAAGGTGGCTGCCGGACAGGTCGTGGACGGGAGGTATGTGTCCCTGAGGTGCCAAGCTTCCGTGATGTAGGACCTGGAGAAGCAGGCTCCAGCACACATAGTGCTGAAAGGAATTTTATGGGCCTGGATTACAGGGCCGGGTTTTACGAGCAGCTGACAGAGCTGTGGGGAACAGCTGCTCACTTACCTCCAGTCCAGGTCTTGGAAGGCTGATTTAAGACAGCTGCACCTGTCTCAGTCTGTCTGTGTTTTTGTTGGGCAAGGTGAGCAGACCGTGCATGTGCTTCTCAGAGTCTGCTGGAGGCAGAGAAAAAGCAATTTGTTTAAACGGCTGAAACCGTGCTGCATGGACTTGTTATTTTGAGCTTTGCTCTGTTATTGCTTTTTTGTACCAGGAAAAGGCTGTTACTTTTGTTTCCTCACTGGTGTATGGACACTAAATAAACCACCAGTTTGTTTGAACCCGCGGACTGCATCACTGTGTGAACCTGTGCCTACCTCCAACGTGGCTCAGTGAGTACAAATCCCTACAATTGGTGCTAGAAGCATGGGCACAGATCCCAAGCGGCAGTGTGACTGCTACAAGAAGATGTATATGTCCTTGGTGAAGTCGGCCATAAGCCAGCAAGTGTCGCTGGACAAAATGGAGGACCTCCTTAAACATCTGTTGCAAGCACAGCAGGCGCAACAAGTGCAGCACTAGCAGCAACTTCAGCAACAACAGGCTCAGCAGAGGCAGATCCAGCAGCAGTTCCTGCAGAGCCAGCAGAACATACTGCAGCAGCAATGAGAGCAGCAGCAGGAAACAAATAAACTTCTGATGCAGCAGTTCCAACAGCAGCAAAGACAAATGGAAATCTTGGCAGAGCAGATCCGTGGCAGGATGACCGCCATATCCTCAGATCCAGGTGATGACTCACACGTCAGGAAGACGGTAAGAAGAACATTACAAAAGATGACCCCGGGTGATGACGTTGAGGCGTTCCTGACGGTCTTTGAGAGGGTGGCAGAGTGGGAGAAATTGCCTTCAGAGCAGTGGGCGGAGGTACTGGCGCCATATTTAACAGGCGAGAAACAGAAGGCCTATTATGACTTGGCCTTGCAGGACGCGAAAGAGTACGCTAAGTTGAAAACTGAGATTTTGGCACGCTTGGGAGTGATTCTGACTGTCAGGGCGCAATGGGTGCACCACTGGGCCTATTGCAGTGACAAACCTCCCCGGTCCCAGATGTTTGACCTCCTACACCTGGTCCAAAAGTGGTTGCAACCTGAATCTTCCTCCCCAGCACAGATGGTGGAGAAGGTCGTTATAGACAGGTTTATACACTCTCTCCCGAAGTCGGTGAAATCCTGGGTTGCCCAGGGAGAGCCCCATAATGCCGATGACTTGGTGGGGTTGGTGGAAAGATACTGGCCGGCTGAGAGTCCATTGGGAAAACAAGGGGTCATAGCCTCTCAATACTGGGGTTCCCAAAAGGCGGCGGACACCCAAAAGAAGGGAGCTAGCGCCACACCTGGGGGGCATTCTAGACTTCAGGAGGGGTCTGAGTTGCTGCCCAAGGTCCCCCCCATAATATAGTGTGTTGGAGATGTCATACCCCTGGCCATATTGCCGCCCGGTGTCCCATAAACTCTGAGCCAATGGACTGCAACATGGGCCGGCGTTGCTCTTATTTTGTCTACCCCGCCTGCAGCTCGGTTCCTCAACATGGCGAGGGCCCTCAGGCATGCTCAGTGTCAGTAAACGGGGCACAAGTCTCTGGACTATTGGACTCAGGAAGTTTGGTGACCCTGGTAAGGACCACACTCCCTCATCGGCTGGTTCCTGGGAAGGTGGTGGGTGTCCGGTGTATCCATGGGGACGCTAAGAACTATCCTGTGGCCCAGGTGGATGTAAACACGGACTGTGGCACCACATCTCATGAAGTGGCGGTCATTAAGGACCTATTGCATCCCATAATAATTGGTCATGACTTTGCATTATTCTGGGAAATGTAGGGGAAAGCGGGGACACCTGGTTGCTCGGACGACAGCCAGATCGCCCCTAAGGAAACTTACCGGCAGAACATGGTAGATGAGTTTCCCATGTGTGTCTTTGTGGGCGATGAGGTAGCATCCCCTGAAGCCAATATCCCTGAGTTGGAGGTGTCTGAGGGAAACTTTAGAACTGCCCAACTCAGGGATTTAACTCTGAAAGGGGCCTTTGAAAATGTTACTGTGTTAAATGAGGTGCCTCAGGAATCGGGGGCTGACACTCGGTTCCCTCATTTTCCTGTGAATGGGGATTTGCTGTACAGAGTAACCAAGCCAAGGGGTGAGGTAATAGAACAGTTGCTGGTGCCAGGGCCCTATAGACGTAGGGTGTTTGACATTCTCATTCTCATGTGTTGAGTGGTCACCTGGGTGCAGACAACACTCAGGAACGGATCCTCCAGAGATTCTACTGGCCAGGTTGCTATAGAGAAATAAAGAGTTATTGTTGTTCCTGCCCCACATGCCAGATAACATCCCCAGTTGACCACTTCCACAGTCCCCTAGTGCCCCTACCCGTCATCGAGGTTCCATTCGAACTCATAGCAATGGATCTAGTGGGGCCTCTGGTCAAGTCCACCCGAGGGCATCAGTATATCCTGGTGGTTTAGATTATGCTACATGGTATCCGGAGGCCATACTACTACAAAACTCCTACGCCAGGTGTATAGCCCGGGAGTTAGTCCACATGTTTTCAAGAACGGGGTTGCCTAAGGAGATCCTAACAGACCAAGGAACTCCATTTATGTCGGAGGTCATGAGGTAATTGTGCAAGACATTGCAGATTGCACAACTGAGAACCTCCGTGTACCATCCCCAGACGGACGAACTGGTCGAGAGGTTTAACAAAACCTTGAAAGCAATGTTGAGGAAAGCAGTGGAAAAGGATGGCCGAGACTGGGACTGTCTGCTTCCCTATCTGTTGTTTGCCATCAGGGAAGTTCCCAAAGCTTCCACAGGTTTTTCCCAGTTTGAACCACTCTATGGACGACACCCTCGAGGACTCCTGGATGTGGCAAAAGAGTCTTAGGAAGCTGAGACCACTCCCTATAGGAGCGTGGTGGAGCACGTTGCCCAGATGCAAGAGAGGATTGCCCACGTGATGCCCATTGTGAGGGAGCACCTCCTCAAGGCACAAAAGGCACAGTCCAGGGTATATAATAGGTTGGCCAGGGTGAGATCGTTCAACCCAGGAGATTGAGTGCTTGTGCTTGTGCCCACAGTGGAGAGCAAGTTCATGGCCAAGTGGCAGGGCCCCTATGAGGTGATAGAGAAAGTGAGGGAAGTCAACTATGAAATCCACCAACCAGGGAAGAAGAAGCCCTACCAAATTTACCATGTTAACTTGATTAAGCCATGGCAAGATAAAGAGCCCGTGGAAGCTCCCTGTTTAGTGGCTGGGGCTGAGGCCGATGTGAAAGAGGTCAAGGTGGCAGAGTCACTGTCACGTGCCCAAAAGCAACAGTGCAAAAAGTTGCTACAGCGAAATAAAGACCTGTTTTCGGAGTTGCCAGGACTCACTCAGGTCATAGAGCATGAGGTTCTCACAGAGCCTCATGTTTGCGTCAATCTAAAACCATACTGGATCCCCGAGGCCCGCAGAGAGGTGATCTCAAATGAAGTGAGGCGGATGCTTAACCTGGGAGTCATTGAAGAGTCCAAAAGTGGATGGTCCAGTCCTATAGTCTTAGTGCCGAAATCAGATGGGGAATGGCGGTTTTGCAACGACTATAGGAAGCTGAATGAGGTCTCAAAGTTCGACGCCTACCCAATGCCTAGGGTAAATGAGCTTATCGAAAGGCTAGGACCCGCTCGGTACATCACCACTCTGGACCTCACCAAAGGATATTGGCAATTTCCCCTGTCCAAAGAGGCCAAGGAGAAGACAGCCTTCTCGACGCCAGACGGATGTTATCAATACGTCAGGATGCCGTTTGGGTTACAGGGAGCTCTGGCCGCCTTCCAGAGAGCCATGGACCGGATCTTAGCACCCCACAAAAAGTATGCAGCGGCCTACTTAGATTACATTGTCATATTCAGCCAGGACTGGGAAAGTCATGTGCACAAAGTTCAAGCCATACTTGATGCCCTAAGGAAGGCGGGCTTTACTATCAACCCGAAGAAATGTGCCATGGGGATGGAGGAAGCCAAGTACCTAGGGTACGTGGTTGGTAGAGAGGAAATAAAACCACAAATAAATAAGGTTGAGGCGATCTTGAACTGGCCACAGCCCCTCTCGAAGAAGCAGGTCAGGCAGTTTCTAGGCATTGTCGGCTACTATCGAAGATTTGTCCCTAACTTTGCCCTGATAGAAGCCCCGCTGACGGATCTTCTGAAAGGGACGAAGTCTCCGATGGCCAAGTGGTCCCCGGAAGCAGAAGCGGCCTTCCAGGAATTGAAACTGGTCCTCTGTAAACAGCCAGTCTTGGTAACGCCCAACTTCTCCAAGGAGTTTGTGGTCCAGACAGATGCATCAGATGTCGGGCTGGGAGCAGTCTTGTCCCAGGAGATTAACGAAAAAGAACACCCTGTAATATACCTCAGTCGGAAGCTCTCCACTTGTGAGAAGAACTACTCCATTGTAGAAAAAGAATGTTTGGCCATTAAGCGGGCGTTAGACACTCAGAGGTATTACCAGTTAGGTAGAAGGTTAAGGTTAGTGTCAGACCATGCCCCACTGAGGTGGATGCCAGAAAAAAGGGGAACAATGCCAGAGTGACTAGGAGGTTCCTGGCTCTACAAGATTTTAGTTTACAGGTAGAGCATAGGCCTGGGAAACAACATGGGAATGCTGATGCCTTGTCAAGGGTTTATTGTATGGTGACAGAAGGTGCCAAGCCCCCCGGCTTTGGGCAGAGGGGGGATATGTAAGGTGGCTGCTGGACAGGTCGTGGACGGGAGGTATGTGTCCCCGAAGTGCCAAGCTTCGGTGATGTAGGACCCGGAGAAGCAGGCTCAAGCACACATAGTGCTGAGAGGAATTTAATGGGCCATGATTACAGGGCCAGGTTTTACGAGCAGCTGAAAGAGCTGGGGGGGGACAGCTGCTCACTTACCTCCAGTCCAGGTCTTGGAAGGCTGATTTAAGACAGCTATGCCTGTCTCAGCCTGTCTGTGTTTTTGTTGGGCAAGGTGAGCAGACCGTGCATGTGCTTCTCAGAGTCTGCTGGAGGCAGAGAAAAAGCAATTTGTTTAAACGTCTGAAGCCGTGCTGCATGGACTTGTTATTTTGAGCTTTGCTCTGTTATTCCTTTTTTGTGCCTGGAAAAGGCTGTTACTTTTGTTTCCTCCCTGGTGTATGGACACTAAATAAACCACCAGGTTGTTTGAACCCGTGGACTGCATCAATGTGTGAACCCGTGCCTACCTCCAACGCGGCTCAGTGAGTACAAATCCCTACAGCTGATATTAATAGCCAGGGAAGGGGCCATGGATACTGGCCCCTTCTGAGGCTAATAATATCAGCTCTCAGTGGCCTCAGAAATGGCGTATCCATAAGATGCGCCAAATCTGGCGCTTAGCCTCTCTCTTCCCACTTGCCCTGGTACAGTGGCAAGTGGGGTAATAGAGTTGGGGTTTGTGTCAGCCTTGTATTGGCAGCTGACATGAAGCCCAGGTTAGTAATGGAGAGGCATCTATAAGATGCCCCATTACTAACCCCATAGTAAAGGTTTTTAAATAAACACAGCCTGAAAAAAATCATTTACTTGAAATAAAAGTCCACATGGTTTTAATCATTTATTTAAAAAAAAAGCACAGTATACTCACTTAATGCCAAATCCGCTGAAGACATTGTCACCTGTAAGAAACAGAAAATAATAAACTACAGAAATACTCAACCTAACCCCTAATCTGCTGAAGCCATTGTCATTTCTAAAAAAACAAAAATAAAAACAACCATATCCCTCACATGTCCGACATGATCACATAATCCAGTGTCCCACAAAGATCTGGGTCAGTTCTAGAGCAGTCACATCACCAATCACTGATGTGGCTGTTCTAGAAGACAGCAGGCTATACACTGACAGGAGTGTAATCACTCCTGTGTCAGTGTATAGCGCTGAGCTGCCGGGAGAGAAGTCACATGAGTTCATCAGCTGATCAGCTCATGTACTGCACCACCACTGCGTGAGAAAATTATCACGCAGTGGTGCAGTAAGTGAGGTTACCGGAGCTCATTAGCTGATCATCAGCTGATGAACTCATGTGACAACTCTCCCGGCAGCTCAGCGCTATACTCTCCAGGAAGCGATCATGCTCCTGTCAGTGTATAGAGTGCTGCCGGGTAATCCAATTGCCGTGGGACACTCGGGATTACAGTGGATAGGTGAGTATAATGTGTTTTTTATTTTAATATCGATTTATTTTAACTTTTTTTTTATACTGTGTGCACAGGCGCCGGCTGATGAGACTACTTCTGTTATCAGTGGCAGCAGCCGTAGGCTGATGGGAGGAGTAGTCTCTCATCAGCTGATGCCTGTGACCCGCTGTCCATTCTTTGTGCATTTTTGCTGCGTTTTTGACCCACTGACTTCAACTGAGTCAGTCAAATAGGCCGCGTAAATCCGCAACAAATCAGCAAATATTTTTATACCTGCATTTTTGCTTTGGATTTGACTGACTCAATTGAAGTCAATAGGTGAAAAATGCTGCAAAAATGTGCAAAGAATTGACATGCTGCAGATTTAAACGCAATGACAATCCTTACAGGAGAGGAAAATTCCTGATCATGTGCACAGCACTTCAGGATTGTCATTGCATTAGCTGGCAGAAGGATTCTCTTGCGTTTTTGGCCCATTTCAGAGTGGAAAAAAAGCCGTGAAAACGCATCAAAAACACACAGTGCGCACACACCCTTGGGTCTCATTCACAATAATTTATGTGTTCTATCCATGATTTTCAAGGATAGATCATGTACCCATTCAAATGTTTGGAGCTGTTCACATGTCCATGTGTTTTTGCAGATGAAGTGATTTGTAAAAACTCAATTTTTGACCTCATTGATAAGAAGCCAAGCTGTGTAAGTGCGGGTATTTCTGAGCTTGTCGCTCATACTCGACACTGAATAAATCGAGATGCTTTGAAAATTTTGTTTCCCCTTTTTCTTATTTGCGTATCATTAATATGTCTATCCATCCTGTGATTTCCATAATTGCATGACTTTTCTTTCATTGTTGAGGAGTGTATTTATCTATAGGTAGTCTATATCACATATCTTGTTATTCAGTACTTCTCGCATCTGGGTGCCAGCCACTCAAGTGCTTATTTTTGTATCTCTTATTGTGGCTGGGACATTATTCACATTCTCACACTTGTAAATATACAGGTTTTTACCATAACTGTTTTACTTTATCCATGTTTATTTTACCACATTGCTTCTGCATAGCTTTTTATTTGTTTTTTATTTTCTATTTTTCAATGTTTGCTTTCCTATTTTTCTTGTTTACAACAGTCATTTACTCTGACACTTTTTTTATATAGTTTTTTAAATATATTTGTGTCTTCATTCATGTTCTTGTCCCAACTTTTCACTACAACACTCTGGTTCAATAAATAGTAACAACAAAGACTTTACTCTTTATACATTGTCTTTTGTCACAGTTTCATTGATCCACATTTAGGTTCACTTAATATAACAATGTCCAGTTCAGGGTTGGACACAGACTGAAGAGGACCTCTGTGCAAGAATAGCATATGGGCCCTTTGATTTGGAGTAGGAAGTGGGCTCCCTCACCTCACTATTCATGCACTATGGTGTCTATTTTCACTTCATTAATGCTCAGTATGTGTTTGTGCTCTGCAAGCACATTGGTTTGTTTTGGCTAATTATTCCTGGTACATACCCTTTCAATCCTTGTGGAGCATTATTCTTTTGTCATCTAGATGCACCCTCATTGCGGCAGCATTACATGACCTCCCGCATTTGTTCTGTCCGGGATATGGGCCAAGTAGCATCATAAGGATGAACACATAGTAGAGGACACTGATGATTTTACGGCACCGAGACACATACATCAGGACTCTACTTCAGTTCATACTCCATTTCTTATTTGTATATTTTCTTGGTCTTATTATAAATAAGAAATAAAAACAAAAAATAAATAAAAAATTCCTTTTACCACCCAGCCCCTGAGGAAGCTGGCCAGACCTGCAATTTGGCGGGGAACGCTTCTCCCATATGTACCTCTGGTCACTCCTCCCTACTTAGTAATACCGGTACATACTTAAACCTTTTTCTGATCTTTCCATTTTCCCCTTTTGGGACCTTACCTAGCTATTTCATTATCCATGTATTTTTTATGTTTATGATTATATTTTTGGGTTCATTTTAAACAATATTTAATTGTTTAGGATCTATCCATATTTTGTGCTTCCATTCGGGGGTGTTTTTGAGCACATTACTCTTATGTGTATTTTAAATGTTTTTAAAATTCGTGTCTGTCATCAACATTTTTTTTGCAATTGATGTATGAAGAAATTTATTTTTGTTTGCATATATGTAATGGTTTTGGATGCACCAATTTTTTTTTACAGTATATCTCATTCTTGTTATTATTTGGTCTCTGAAATTGTGACCCAACCACAATAAAATAAAGTATGTGAAAGTCTTGATTATCCTTCCTTACTAGCAATTTTTTGTTCTTGTACTTGATTCTAGTACAGTGTAGTTCCTTGAGTCACACAAGAGTGAAGCGACACAGGTGGTGATGATAATGGCACATTGTTTAAACATGGGTATAGGATAACTGCTGAAGGTCTGGGAATGAGGCATGGACATCCCACATGTTCGGCTTCCATCAACTATCCCTGCACCTGTGAGTACTTCAATAGTAACTTTTTTTCATTAATCAATAGTAGAAGAGAAGATAAGAAACGTTGTAATATATCTTATCAGATAAATATGCTTCTTTCTACACTTATCAGCCATTTTGTGGTCTCTTGCACTGATCATTCACTCTTAAAAAAATACCTAAAAAAAAAAAGTCTGCAGTGTCTATAAAAGTCTATGATGAGAGGAGGGAAAAAAGGCAGAGCAAACAAAGAAAAAATGTTGAGCTTTCTAGTACAGTGTGGGAAAATTGCTAAAATGCAGAATATAAGTCATAAGGTGGCCAGATATAGTCTTATTCCTCATGACAGTGTGTTCTGAAAAGTCATATAAAAGTCCAGTTATACTTTGTATAGAACCTTGCCTGAACATTATTCCTTTTTTATTATTATTATTATTATTATTATTAACAATAATTTTTAAAGCACAATTGTTCCATGGTGTTGTACTTGTGAAGAGGATTTAAATACAAAATACATATATAAATTACAGTGATATCCTGGTACAGAGGTGGAAGGGACCCTGCCCTCATGGGCTTACAATCTGCAGGGATAATGAAATTCTGCTGGATAGATAAAGCACAATATAGTCTTCAGTTACAAAATGTGGAAAAAAAGAGACACTTAGGACTTTCATCAGATACAGCCAAATAACAGACAATTTCAGGAGCATACCATCCATAGCGGTAGACCATGTGGCCACTATGGGGCCCATGAGCTAGGAGGACCCAGGCCCAAGTGACATCTCCCTTCCCACTCACCCCTTTTTTCCCAGCATTCAAATTTCAATAGGGTCTGCATTTTCATTGTATCCATTGTAAGTTGCAGATAGAGTTGAAGACAATCAAGAAGCCATCAGCACCCTCTTCCACCATTTATCCTGTACGTCTGAGACTCAGTAGAGCAGACGTAATGATGTCATTAGATCATACCTGCTGCATGACACCTCAGTTCACACAGGGCACAGGACCAGAGCAGTGCACTGGTGGAATAAGGGCTAGGTAAGTTTTTTTTTTTTTAAAGTTCCTTATCATTACTTGGTGACTATCATATTGTATGGAGGGCTGTACAAGCATTATCCTGTGAGGAGGCCATCATACTGTCTGTGGGTTTATGGGGTGCCATAGAATGTGGGGAGCTCTGGTGGTCATCATGCACTATGGAGGGCTGTGGTGGCCATCATAATGTGTGGGGATTGTTGCTGGCCATCATACTATGGAGGGTTGCTCTGGGGGGCATACTGTGTGGAGGGCTGTAGTAGCTTTCATACTGTGTGGGGGACAATGGGTGCCATCATAGTGTGTGGGGGCTGATGGTGCCATAGTACTGTGTGGTGGGTGTGCTTGGTTATAATATTGTATGGGGAAAGTTTGGGACATCATACTTTATGGTGGGACTTTGGAGCCGATCATACTATGTGGACAGGCTGTGGTGGACTATGGGGGTGTCATACTGTGCGGGGTGATTGTGGCACCATCATATTGTGTGGGAGGAGTGTGGGGCAATCATAATGTGTAGGTAGATTGTAGGACAGCCATCATACTGTGTGGGGGGACTGTGGGTTTGCCATCATTGTGTATGGTGGGACTGTGGGGCCCTCATTTTGTGTGGGGAGACACTGGGTTCCGTCATACTATGTGAAGGGCATTGTGGTAGCATTATACTGTGGGTGATCACTTTGGGGATATCATTCTATGTGTGTAGGGGGCACTGTGAGGAGATTGTGTAGGGGACTTCACTGTAAGGTGTTATATTATGTGTGGAGATATTTATCATACTGTATGTGGGCTATGAAATAGAAATCATAGTCGGTGGAAGCATTAAGCCTCAGTAGGGACACTAGTTATTCATACAAGCCACAATACATGTCCCTCTCCCAGTGTTTTAAAACTCAGAAGGTATGCCTTTCTGTGACTGTGCCTTTGTGCTGTGATGATCCTGCCCACTCTGTTGAACTTTCTTTTTTGGTGGGGGGTGGCCATTATGGGCTCCTGTTATGAGGCCTCATGATATCTTTGTATACCAATGGACAATAGCCATCGTTCTGTAAAACACCTCACAGTAATGAGTGATGCGATTTTATATACTTTGCTAACAAATGATTCATTAGCATTCTCAAGTCTCCATCTAAGCACGTCTTCTCTTTACAGAGTGAAACATTGGAAAGGAGAGGGAAATCATGTGGCTCTAACAGACTACACATCAAGTTTGGGAGCAAACAAAGTGGTTTGAGGGAAACTATCAGTAAAATCAACCCCCCTCCCAAATTGTATATCTGGGCATGCAGATCTTTGACAGCAAAATCTATCGACACCTTTATATCTTCTATCTGTTGCTGTATTCTGGAAAAATCTGAATTTTAATTAATATCCAAATGAGACATGAAGTGCTCTGGGCGTGACAGAGCACTTCTTGAGCCTTAGTCTCCTGAGTTTGTTTCCTAGCCGAGCACCAGCCCTATTAGTTTGATTGAAAGTGCACAGTCTATGTAACGTCAGGTGCCAGGCAAGAAAAGACATGAGTTAATTGGACTAGATTTTGCTAGCACAAAATGGAAAAACCTTTCCCAAACATAACAAAACACAAAGACAGATTGGTGGATGAGTCAAGAAACACCTGTGTATCTTCTGTCTGTTGCTGCAGTTCTGCGAAATCAACATTTTAATCCATATATAAATGAGATATTAAATGCTCTGGGCATGACATGGTGTGACACCCCAGGGGTCCGGTTGCCACAGTGGCATTGCCTCCCTCACAAGAGGTGATGCCATGCCTGGAAGCAAGCAGGGGTCCCCTAATCAGGTTTTGCTAAGCATGCAACACTTTCCTGGCTCCAGACCAGCAAGGGGAGCTCCTCCCCTTGGCAACTGGGATCTGGAGGTGGGGTTAGTTAGACTTAGTGAGAGTAGTTGAAGTCAGGACGTCGACGAGGAAAGACCTAGGGAGTGGAGCGGCACGGCAGTTCACCCCAGAGGAAGCGCAGAAGAACCGGACACTGGAGTCAGAGGTTGTGGGACACTGAAGGCCCAGCAGCAGAAACCGGAGGGCAGGAGACTGCAGGTCTCCTGGCCCCACCAGATGCCCGGAGGATCAGCAGCACGATAGGGCCCAGCACCGCCACGTGGGAGCGACACTCCAGGAAGGCCCGAGCTGCCTGCCATGCGGGTGAGCACAAAGACGTTTTACTCAGGGACGAGGGCCACAGCATAGCTATACGCAGCAGGGCCAAAGAGGTAGCGCAAAGGGAAGGCCTCCCACTTCACCTGGTGAGGTGGATTCCCCAACTTGCTTCCAGGCCACCCGGACCTCTACTACCAGCTAGTACCCGTGCCCCGGCTGCCTAACCACCGCAAGTAAAGATAACAGGAGACCGCCATTAAGTTGTGGACTGATTATTAACTGCGCCATCCTCTGCACTACACCATAACAGCAACGTCTACACTGCCCTGGAGCTAAGCTCTACCTGTGGAGAGCCAAACCAACTCTGCTGCATTAAACACCAGCTTCAGAGGACCTGCGCTGCAGCGGTGGCTACCTATAGCCGCATACCACAGGTGGCATCACGAATTGCATACCTAGAAGACTATAAAATTCCCCTTTTATTGATTGCCCTGGGTCACAGACCGGGTCACCGCCACTGTGACATCTCCCCTAGCAACGACCGACCCGGTACCGAGTACCCCACGGCCTAGGGGGCGCGTCAACTTGGCGTCACAAACAGGATTCACGAAGCCCAGTATAACCGGGTCCTGTGTGTCATAGACTTTACTAAACGGTGTTGTCACATGGTTTGCCGCCCGCCGAGGGGAAGCAAGAAGCCCCAATCCGGAACCGCCGGGTAAGAGATCCTTCCGCCTGCAGAGCAGCATACTGGTACGTCAGCAGATGCCCAGGCCCTGGCTGAGGTTCACTAGGGGGGAGGAAGATGCCCAGCATGGGAGAGGATTTAGCCGTGGGCGCGGCCGCCGCCACTGTAATGCCGTTGTCAATGCCATATATACTGGGGGCGGCGTGGTAGCCCCAGTACTCAAGTGAGTCGCACACCCTGAACGACTTTGAGGAGAGACTGCGCAGTTTGTTTAAAGTGTACCCCCTGTCTGAGGAGCAAAAAGTCAGCATCCTCAAAGGACAGCTAATCGGTGCAGCCCAGAGAGAGGTGAAGTCCTGGCCGGGCAGGGACAAAGGCACTGTCAAGGAAATACTGGCCCGGTTGAAGGATACCTTTGACACCCGCACTGCAGCAGAAATTAAAATGAAATTTTACGGGTGCAAACAAAGGGTGCAGGACAGTGTACGGGTCTATGCTCTAAACCTGCAAGAGGTGCTGCGGGCCATCAAACAGGTAGACCCCAACAGTGTGCGAGATGAGGACAGATTGCTAACTGAGCAGTTTATTGAGGGGCTCCTGTCTGGCGCTCACAGGACACAGCTGTGCATTATGGCTCTGCAAAACCCTGATCTGGACTTTGCACAATTTAAAGACAGAGCCATCCGGGTGCTGCGAGAATCAATCCCAAGTGGCACTGCACCCCTCCGGCGCCCAGCTATCACATACCACCAGTAGCTGGTGTCCTTTCCCTCAGCATCTGTGGAGGCTGACGCACAGACCCTAGATAATGATCCATCTGCAGACCTGCGCCTTCAGATCCAGGAGCTGACCAAAAGTGTGGCTACACTAACTAAAACCGTGCAGGCCATGCAAGTGTCTCCAAAGGAAAAGATCCAGCTGGCTTCCAGTCCAGATGACGTCCTGTGGCGGCGACAGAGAAGAATTCCACCGACCAGAGGGAGGAACAGCGATCGCCACGACCAGGATGCACAAACGACCAGGACATACAACCCATCTGCCGCCGCTGTCAAAAGGCGGGGCACTACGCAAGATTCTGTAATTTAAAAGAGCAACCCCTGGGGCAGAGGGCCAACCCCCAGGAGTAAGGCGATCAGGTCCACAAAGCTGGAGAGACAAGTACGTGGGAGGACGACCTGTCCTCCCTGTCGTGCTTGATGGCATCCCGATGAACGCACTGCTGGACACTGGGTCCCAGGTGACAACGATGCCATATATCCTTTATAAACAATACTGGACTGATTCAGACATCACCCGCCATCCAGATGAACATCTTAGTATCTATGCCAGCAATGGTCAGCCCTTGCCTCAGGTGGGGTATAAAGAGGTGACCATAAAAGTTGGCAAAGTAGAATTGCCATCACAAGGGATGATTATTGTTGATATTGATCGCCGAGAAAGTCACCCTATGATAACCTTAGGCACCAATGTGATAGAAAATTGTCTTGGAGAAATTATTCTTTTGTTGCAACAGGTCGCAGAGACTGCCAGTTCCAGTCAGCAGCAAGTTCTGCAGAAGGAAATCAGAACCCTGATAAAAAGACAACAGGTAGAGCTGTCTGCTGCCGAAGTTGGCAGTGTCAGGATGAGTGATCCATTCCCCATTGCAATGCCCCCTAGGAGTGAAATGATAATATGGTGTCGGGCAGCAATAGGTCTCAGGGGTCAAGATTATCAGGCCCTGGTAGAACCTGTGTACTCTGACAGTAGGCCCACCATCTTGACAGCCATGGGGTAGTCGATGTCCGCAAGGGGAGAGTACCGATATGCATCCTGAATTGTGGGGAGAAAGAGGTCCATTTACCCCGGTATGCCACCCTTGCTAAGCTGTTCACTGTCAGTAACAATGCAATAAAGGCAGTGGAACCCTTGCCTCCATCTAAACCGGCAGAGGATAATGGCTCCAATGGGCAGATGGAGGATTGGTGTCAGAAGCTACAAGTAGGCACTGACTCCACCCCTTTGCACCAAAAGCATGGAGTATACCGGGTGGTCCAAGAATATGAGCGAGTCTTCAGCAAACACCTACTAGACTTTGGGCAGGTAAAAGGGGTCCAACATCCTATCCCCATAGGAGATCATCCGCCCATTAAAGAGAGGTACCGGCCTGTACCCCCAGCTCACTATCAATGTGCCAAAGGAATGTTACGGGAGAGAAAGGAGGCTGGGGTGATCAGAGATAGTTGTAGCCCCTGGGCAGCTCCATTAGTACTCGTTAGAAAGATGGTACAATGAGGATGTGTGTTGATTACAGGCAGATTAACCGCATTACACATAAGGATGCCTACCCATTACCCAGAATTGAGGAATCATTAGCAGCATTGAGATCAGCTAACTATTTCTCCACTTTGGATCTCACCAGTGGGTGTTGGCAGGTTCCTGTGGCAGAGGCGGACCGAGAAAATACCGCGTTTACAACACCAATGGGCCTTAGCGAGTTCAACTGTATGCCATTCAGGCTCTGCAATGCCCCAGGAACCTTCCAACGGTTAATGGAGTGTCGCCTAGGACACAAAAACTTCGAAACCGTCCTGCTGTACCTAGACGACGTAATCGTCTACTCAAAGACATATGAAGACCAACTGGAGCACCTGGCCGAGGTGTTCGAATCCCTTTCTGGTTTTGGCCTGAAGGTAAAGCCGTCCAAGTGCCACCTGTTGAAGCCCAAGGTGCAGTACCTAGGTCATGTGGTAAGCGCCGAAGGTGTAGCACCAGACCCTGAAAAAGTCGCTGTGATCAAAGACTGGCCAAGACTCTCCACTATCAAGGAAGTGCGGCAGTTCCTCGGGCTGGTAGGCTACTACAGGAGATTCATCAAGGGTTTCACCAAGATAGCATCACCCATGCAGGACCTCTTAGTGGGCCAGTCCAAGAAGGCCAACAACCCGAAACCTCTGCTTAAATGGGGTAAACCAGAAGACGAATCTTTCACTCGACGGAAAATGGCTCTTACTGGAGATGAAGTCCTGGCCTACCCCAACTATGGCCAACCCTTTACACTCTATACGGATGCCAGGAACGTGGGATTGGGAGCGGTGCTTTCCCAGGCACAGCAGGGCAGAGAGAGAGTGATTTCCTACGCCAGCAGGAAGCTCTGGCCCACAGAAAGGAACCCTAACAACTATAGTTCCTTCAAGTTGGAGTATTTAGCCATAGTCTGGGCTGTAACAGAGCTCTTCAAACATTACCTCGTCTCCTCCAGATTTACAGTCTTCACAGATAACAACCTGCTGACGCACCTGGAAACTGCGAAGCTTGGTGCCCTAGAACAACGATGGATGGCCCGACTGTCTAACTACGACTTTACCATCAAGTATCGGGTGGGGCATAAGAAAATGCTGATGCGCTATCCAGGATGCCCAACTTGCCAGATGGGGGAGAAGACCCGGAAGAGCTGGAGGAGATAGAGCTACCCGTTTTTCATCGCCACGGGGTGACCCAGTGCTCCCACTGTGTGAGGGACAAGCGCTCCGCCAACAGAGAGGCCACGTTCAACCCATTGCCGCACCATGGATGGGCGAAACGCAAGATAGCGACCAGGCTGTCCGCCTGGTAAAGGAGTTGCTGACCCAAGCTGACTCGCACCCTGATCCAGATCCTCCACAGGAGTTGGAAGTCCTGCTACGTGAGCAATTCTACTGGGTTGGCATGAGAAAAGCAATCGAGAGATGGTGTCGAGAATGTGGTCCATGCAACCTGAGACGGAAAGACCGTGATAGCCAGAGGGCTCCCCTGCAGCCCATAATCACCAAACAACCACTTGAACTGGTAGCCTTGGACCACGTGAAGCTAGCCCCAAGCCAGTCAGGCTATGTCTACGCTCTCACCATAGTAGACCACTACTCCCGGTTCTTGGTAGTAGTGCCAGTGAAAGACCAGATGGCTCAGACGGCAGCCAAAGCATTCCAACAGCACTTTTGTCGCCCACACGGTTACCCTGAACGGGTGCTTACCGACCAAGGTCCAGCCTTTGAAGCAGAGGTGTTCCAGGAATTCTGTAACTTGTACGGCTGCAAGAAAATAAGGACTATGCCATATCCTCCCCAGACCAACGAGTTGTGTGACAAGATGAACCAGGTGGTAATAAACCTGTTGAAGACATTGCCCCTTTAAGAATGTAACCTGTGGCCAGAGAACTTACCAGATTTGGTGGACCTATATAACCACATCCCGGTGAACTCCACCAACTGTACACCCGCTTACCTGATGAGAGCAAGACCTGGTAAGCTACCCATCAACTTAGACATGGGAGTCTTAACACCAGAGACAACATCACCAGATGCGGATTAGGATACCGAGCGGCAGCAACAATACCGCAAGGTGCAAGAGTGTGTGGAGAGAAGTTTGTCCCAGGCGAGACAGAAGCAAGAGAAAACTTACAACCAGCATGCACCTGCAGTTCCCTTGTCACCTGGAGAACAAGTACTCAGGACGAAGAGACGAGTCCATAAATTAGATGACCAGTGGGAGGTTGAGCCATACACCGTCCTACCTTCGAATTACGATAACACCAAAGTGTGCCTCATCAGTAAGGATGAGAAACTTCAATGGCAGTCTCAAGAGATCACTTGAAGATATGTCCTGAACAGTTGAAACACACAGAAGACGATCAAGGCAGCCCTCGACTCACAGAAAAGGTGAAGTAAACGGTCCAGACAGTCCTCAGAGAATTTCCCCTGTCTTGGACGCAGGTGAACAAAGCAATTGTGGTACCTGTCTTAACCTTTCTCCCAGCGGCCTCACCGGAAGCTGCAGAGGCTCCAAAACATCTGGAAGACCAGTCGGCCTCAGAGACAGATGCTTTATCAGCAGCAGATCAGGAGAGTCTACCCTCTGCTAGCAGTGAACCTGTCGTACCCAGGGTGAGTGAAAGAATTCGTAGGAGATTACCCAGCCTACCGGTGTTACCTCAGACTACCCGTAGTGTAGTTCACACTGAACCCACCACACCAGGGGTAGACACTAGGGACCAGGGTAGGTCAGTGACAACAAATGTACTACGTAGATCGACCCGGAGTACTAAAGGTCAGCTCCCTGCCCGCTGGAGGAACTAAAGTGTAAGAGAACTAAGGAGTATGTTATAAATAGTTGTAATCGTTAAATAATGCTAGATATAATATATATATATATATATATATATATATATATATGTAAAATTTATGGACAATTGGACCACAGGACTAGGTGTGGTCAGGACAATGGTGGATATAGTTACTAATTGGCCTAGAAAATAAACCGCAGGCATGGCTGAAGACCAGGCCCACCGAAAGAGTGCCCTGAAGCCACGCCCAGGGACGATATACAAAGTGGGTTGATGCGGTTCCCACCAGCCAAATTTCAGTTACCTGGATTGTGGCGTAAAGACTAAGCGCCGCAGTGACTGCTGTACATTTTTGCTTGGGTTTTTGTAATTTTTGATTTTGTAAACTGGTTGTAATGTGAATTGTTATTGTTAATTTTAAAAGGTATCCTCAGTCCGGAAGTACTGAAGTTAACTAGGGGGGAATGTGGCACCCAGGGGGTCCTGTTGCCACAGTGGCATTGCCTCCCTCGCAAGAGGTGATGCCATGCCTGGAAGCACGCAGGGGTCCCCTAATCAGGTTTTGCTAAGCATGCAACACTTTCCTGGCTCCAGACCAGCAAGGGGAGCTCCTCCCTTGGCAACTTGGATCTGGAGGCGGGGTTAGTTAGACTTAGTGAGAGTAGTTGAAGTCAGGACGTCGACGAGGAAAGACCTAGGGAGTGGAGCTGCACGGCAGTTCACCCCAGAGGAAGCGCAGAAGAACCGAACACCGGAGTCCGAGGTTATGGGGCACCGAAGGCCCAGCAGCAAAAACTGGAGGGCAGGAGACTGCAGGTCTCCTGGCCCCATCAGACGCCCGGAGGCTCAGCAGCACGATAGGGCCCAGCACCGCCACGTGGGAGCGACACTCCAGGAAGGCCCGAGCTGCCTGCCATATGGGTGAGCACAAAGATGTTTTACTCAGGGAAGAGGGCCACAGCATAGCTATACGCAGCAGGGCCAAGGAGGTAGCGCAAAGGGAAGGCCTCCAACTTCACCTGTCGAGGTGGATTCCCCAACTTGCTTCCAGGCCGCCCGGACCTCTACTACCAGCTAGTACCCATGCCCCGGCTGCCTAACCACCGCAAGTAAAGATAACAGGAGACCGCCATTAAGTTGTGGACTGATTATTAACTGCGCCATCCTCTGCACTACACCATAACAGCAACGTCTACACTGCCCTGGAGCTAAGCTCTACCTGTGGAGAGCCAAACCAACTCTGCTGTATTAAACACCAGCTTCAGAGGACCTGCGCTGCAGCGGTGGCTACCTATAGCCGCATACCACAGGTGGTGTCACGAATTGCATACATAAAAGACTATAAAATTCCCCTTTTATTGACCGCCCTGGGTCACAGACCGGGTCACCGCCACTGTGACATCTCCCCTAGCAATGACCAGCCCGGCACCGAGTACCCCACGGCCCAGGGGGCGCGTCAATGGCACTTCATGAGCTTTGGCCTCCTGAGGCTATTTAATTGCCCAGCACCAGAGTCTTATCAGACAGTGAGCTATCAATTAAGCTAAACAGGCTGGTGCTAGGCTGGGAAACATCCTCAGTAGGTAAAGGCTCAGGAAGTGCTTTGTCATGCCCAAAGAGCACTTAATGCCTCATATGCATATGAATTAATATTCTGATTTATCAGGAATGCAGCAACAGATAGAAAACATAAAGGTGTAATTAGATTTAGTTTTGAAAGGCCTTCATACCCATATATTTGGTTTACTGGGGTTGCTGTCAAATCTCTTTTATGTATGTGGCCATAAGTACTACAAGAAATTCTTTCCAGATTCAATATGAATATGACGCGCCCCCTGGGCCGTGGGGTACTCAGTAGCCGGGCCAGTCGGTGCTGGGGGATGTCACAGTGGCGGTGACCCGGTCCATGACCCAGGGCGGTCAGTAAAAAGGGGATTATAGTGAAAGGGGAATTAAGTTTTTATAGTTTAATGTTCGTAACGTCACCTGTGGTATGTGGCTATATGGGGCTACTGCTGCGGTACAGATCCTCAGGAGCTGATGGTGACGCAGCAGAGTTGGTTCAGCTCTCCACAGGCAGAGCTTAGCTATAGGGCAGTGTAGATGGTGATGTTATAGATGTTGCTGTGCAGTGTAGTACAGGGGATGACGCAGATAATAATTCCAGGACACAGTGGGGTGCAGTCTTCAAGGTTTACTCACAGTTGTTGAACTCCAGGTTACCAGTACTAGAGTTAACTCCCACGTCGTCCTGCGTTCACCAAGGAAAGGGTTCAGCAATCTCTCAAGTAACTCAGGAGTACTTAAACGGGACCCCTTTCTATGTGCCTACCTCGGTCGTCTTCCTGCGCTGGTTCTCACCCTCCTGTCCTGCGCCTCACAATCAGTGTCCCAAGCCGGTAGCCTCGGATCTTGTCGGGCGACCTGCAGTTCCCTGGACCCTCTGTGGCCACCTTTTCGGCGATATAATTGTGGTGGTTGGCAGCTGCACCTTGCAAGTACAGCAGCCTCCGGTTATCTAGCTGAGCCTTGTAGTTCTCCACTAGTTTAGGGGCCGGTCCCCTCTGCAGCCTGATCCCTCTACGTTCCTGCAGATTTGGGCGCGCGGGTGGCATCCGGACTTCCCGTGCCCCTAGGATCCCTTCTGTTCCTCTTGGAGCCTTCCTTCTGCTCCCGTCCTCTCTCACTCTCCCTCCTGGGCCTCTCAGACTAGGCCCCACTTCTCTCTCTCTCCTCTCAACTCCTGCTCCAAGCACTGGAGCCAGGAGCCTGGATCTCCTCCACTGCTCTCCTGAACAGGACTGGCTGGTTCTAGATGGTTCCCTGCTTTCTTATACTTCTACTGAAGTGCTCCCCTAAACTCCTTCCTTCACCCACAGCCACTACATGGTTCCACCATCCAGCTAGGGACCAGGGACTGTGCTCTCACTTAGGAGCAATCTCGCCCTTCCCTCTGAAGTGGAGTGTAATGGATGCAAGTGTGTGGGTCCCGGGCAGTACTCCCTCCTTACCTGAGAGTGGGATACCACACCTCTGGGTGAGATGCAGTACCTCTGTGGCGACTGAACCCGCAGGGGCGCCACACATCATTATCAATATGGTCCTTCTCCAAAGTGGCTGTTGACCTAGGGTTCCCCAACAAAGCAAGTCCAAAACATTATTTAGAGTATCTGTTAGAGGGGCACACAGGCACCAGGATACCAAATCAGATGCAGAAAGTTTTACATTTGACCCTTAAGAGGAATATTTGTTATAGCATCGTATGATGGCATATTGTATGACTTAGTATAGCGATAACTTGGTTTCATACTAAAGTGCCATCAAAACATAATTTATAATAGATCTCCATTCTTCTGTGTGTTTTTAATTTATTCTTTGTGTTTGTCCTAATCAATAATACAGTTATTGTTGTTGTAGTCCTCTCCTGGGGTAAATAGTTTTACATGTAGAATTGTTCTGTATTCTAGGATTTCCTTGATTTGATGGTGTTTTTATTGGAATGATTTGCTTCTTTTGTAAGTTTATTCTTTTCACCATTTACCCCTTCTTATAGCCAATATTGGATACTGTATAAGGAAAATATAAAATATTGTAGAAGGTTCAGTCGTGCATGTGTGGTCCATAACCGTTAACTCAGTACATTACTCGAGGATGGAACAGAGGCTTGCAAGGTTCAGCTGGTATATCAAGCACGTCCCTCAGTGAGGAGACAAATAAAATAACAAGTCTTCAAACAATATTCAGTAGGAAGCAGGAGTAGTTGTATATAGAATAGGGGTATAACCTAACTTTTATTATTATAATTATTATGCTTATTGGCCTGGACACAATCCTTTGGCAATCTGCGGGTCTACTAGGGTGTCCTGTCACTTTTCCTATTTCTTTCCCCAAATAGCAAGTTCACTCCCCTGAAGAGTCCTCCAGTACTGGGGATGAAATACGTCAGGAGGATTACCTTGGGGCACATACAGAGGGACAGGACTACACTTGGGTACCCTCCTTGTCAGGACAGAAGACCACACATGGGGCATGGTAGGGAATTCATCAGTACCCATGTCCATATTATCTCCCTATCGTGAATCCTTGGACGGCTCTTTGATCATAAAGGTGAGACCAAACCAATTTTATACCTGCACTGGTGATGTTGGACACCTTTTCATATTGTTTGATGTGTTTTTTTCACTCTACCAGTGTGTTTTAGTCAATTGTTCCATTTTAAACATTGATAATAAATGTTAGGTTTAACCCCTATTCTGTATACAACTACTCCTGCTGACTACTACAAGGTTTAGCTGTAATAACTCTTTATGAATCAACTAGCATACAGTTGCAATCTCTCAATGAGGGCCTAATATTGGCAGTGACATACAGTATTGAGACAAAAAATTGGAAGTTATACACAAAATTAAGGCACATAGCTTGGCTCGTTACACATGAGAGCTGAGGCACAAAACTTGGCGGTTGTGCAACAGTTCACAGTGTAACTCACAGTAAGTGGTGGCAGGTGTGACGCTGAGTCACTACTCACGAGCAAGCCATAAGACAGTGTAGTCAGGAGGTCCGAGGTCAGATACCAGGAGGGCTTGTAAAACATAGAGTTAAGACAATTTCAAGGCCAGATAACAGTCCGGGCTCAAATGCCAGGAGGGTACGTCAAGACAAGGGAGTATAATGGATAGTCAGAGACCAAGTCTGGTGTCGGATACCTGAAGTCGGAGAGCCTCAAAAGCAGAAGGGATAGTCCACATGAATAGTCATGACAAGTCTGAGGTCTGGCAACAAGATCAAAAAGTCAGACACAGAGCAACCAAACGCACCTAGCTAAGCTACAACTGACAATGTGCTGCTCACAGCAAGCCAGCTAAAAGGCTTGCAAATCAGTCAGGATGGGAGGCACCTGGAGAATTGCCCACAGGCTAGACCAGATTGAGCAGCAAGGCTATCAATCAAAATGCTGACAGCCTAGCATGCCCCAGGATCAGATTGGATGACTGGACTGTCACTCAAAAAACCGACAGTCCAGAACACTCCAGATCCCATAAGGCAGTTGTGCTGTCACTCACAGTGTCCCCAGGCCACTGCCAGTGATGAAACCTTGACAGCAGGGCTTGGTAAGATAGCATAGCCAGTGTCTCCAATCACTGTCTCTAAACCAAGGTGTTTTGGATTATACCTGCTCAAAATACAGTCTGGAAGTGGTGTGCAATTGTTCATCTAGTGTAAATCCTGACCACAACATGACCGTTTCATGACGATGTTCATTCGTGCCCAGTGTTTTTGATTTCATGAAGATCTGAACAGAAATACGTTACATAAAAATATTTAGACATGTAATATTCTTCCAGCATCTTAGGGATAATTATCTGCTCAGGACAGTTTAATGTTTTACCGAAAAGGCATAGTTGGACTGGATCTTCTTAGGACTAAATGGGAAAACCTTTATTTTAATGGGACCCTATTACATCTTTTTTTTTTACATAATATATACATGACCTAAGAATGTAACCTGGGGCAGAGTAGGAGATAGATAAGTAAAAGTACAAATAATAAAAAAATACAACATTAAGTGTGGAATCAGGGTAGTTGCAAAATATGACTTTTAATAAACATAGGCTAAAAAATGAACACAACAAACACAAAGACAGATTGGCGGGTGAGTCAAAAGGAAAAAAAATAGAATTACGTAATGTAAGGTAGCGCTATTCATCACGCTGGGGGCACTCGCTTCACCGGGTCAAATAAAGCACACATGCAACGTTTTTCCGGTAATTCACAGTCCAGCAGTTTATTACATATCATAAACCTCACATAACATAGTCCATCTCAGAGGCTCGCCGACATGTTACACATAACATCCAAGAGCCTTTCCAGTGACAGATATGCCCACTTGGCTCCAGACTCAGCCTTCAGCAAGGTAACAATATCAATGTCCACATCAAGCAGCGTTTTTACCTTTGCCGGTCGTAGCTGCTTCAGTCAGCTCGGTTCTGCCACAGCTGTGGCTTTAAGGCTTCCCAGATGGGGCCTCCAGGCCACGTACCTTCAAAGGCTACTGGTATCTCAAACACAGGGGGATCCAGCCTCTGCCTTCCAGGCTAGTGGAGTCCCACACAGGGACCAGGCCTCTCGCCCTCCAAGGCTACTGGTATCCTAAACACAGGGGGATCCAGCCTCTGCCTTCCAGACTTCACCAGGCCTCTCTTTCTAGGTCTCACCAGGCCACTCTTTCTCTCCCTGTTTCAAAACTACCAGGGTTTATATATCCTTTTGTGCACAGAGGACCTGTGATGATGTCACAGTCACGTGATCAGTCACCTGAGGGGGAGGTAAATGGTCAGCTAGAGCACACCCCCTGGACATTCTAGCAATGCAGCAAGCCGCTGCATTACAGTAAGCATAACAAAACATTCAGATGGTAGTGCCAAAACGTCATAATTAAGGATGAGTGGACCTGTGAATGTTCAGGTTCTTCTGTATAGAGCGAACTTTAGTCCAAAGTATGGTTCGAGTACCAGAATTCTACCTCAACTTGAATCCGAACCCCATAGAAGTCAATAAGGACTCGAACGTTGGTGCTGTAAAATGGTCATAGTAAGGTCTAGGAGGCTGCAAAAGTCTCTCTCTCATTTTACAGTTCAGGTTTGCTCATCCCTACTGATAATAATTAACTTTTTGGCCTTCCACTCCTAATATTTTGCTTTGTTTTACCCAATACTTATATTTTTCTGTTCTTCATGCTCATTGTGTGGCCTGTGCCTCTTACTCCTATTATGGTGGTTTCCTTCTTGACTCACCTACCAATCTGTCTTTATGTCTGTGTTGTTTTTTTAAACTATATACATAAAAGTTATATTTTACTTATTCCTGCTTCTACCTTGATCCGTCATTATTTTGGGTGATTCCTAAAATAAGGCTCTATATAGAGAGCATATTGCTGCTGTCTGAATGTAGTCTACTGACTTGTGAAACCCCACAGGTTCCGCAGCAGGTTGCAATAAGAGGTGAACAGAAAAATTTACTTTGTTTTCCAGAGAGAGGCACTTTCAGCTAAGCAGTTCACAATGGATAAAGCTATTAACAATTAGACTAAACAGCAACACTTGAACACGTTTGGTCTCCTGTTACAGGATGACCTCTTCTTTTACAGTTATCTCTTGCTCTTTTAGTTTGTATTAGAATTATCCGCCCCAACCTGGCCATCTTGCCTGGTGTCAGCGTAGGAATTCCCGATGTTCTCTTACAACACCTTAATTCAACAAAGCCTGAGGCCCACAACAGGCAGCATAATTCATGTTCTCAGACTTCAGAGAACAACACTTTGACAGTAAGCTGCTCTATATACCCACATGACTTCTCCCTGCCTATGTGATTATCCGACATTTTAAAGGGAATCTGTCACCTGAAAAACGCTATTAACCTGCAGATATGAAGTTAATCTGCAGGTTAATAGCGTTGTGAACCTTCCCGGCACTTAGACCAATGTTGCCGTGAGGAAATTAACTTTATTCCTCCTGGCAGCGTTCCGGTTTCAGTCATGGGTTCGGCACCAGCGCGGGTTCAGTCACCGCTCGGTATATTGAGTGGTGGCTATAACCACGCCTACGACGCTGACAGTAGCTCAGCATTAATGCCGGCTGTCAGTCAGTGCTGGGAGGCGTAGTTACAGCCGCGGCTCTCTATACACAGAGCACTGACTGAATCCACGCTGGCGCCACCCCGTGACATAAACTGGAACGCTGCTGGGAACAATAAAGTTAATTTCCTCCTGACAGCGGGGTCTAAGTGCTGGCACCAGGCAGGTCCACAACTCTATTAACCTGTAAACTAACCCCATATGTGCAGGTTGATAGCATTTTTTCAGGTGACAGGTTCCCTTTAAACAGTTACCAGTTTGCAGTTTTATAAAGAAAATTCACATGTTGGATAGCTGCCACTCCAGCAGCACTGACCACAATCTCCAATCCAGCTTAATGGGGTTGCAACACAACAAATGGTTGCATTTAGCAAAAATGACAGTATTAACCGGCATTATTAACTGCAATTTTCTTAAATGCTACTATAGTAAATAGAATTTTAAAAAAATCCCATTCACACAAATCATTTTCAATTGCAGCCAGCCTCATCCTCACTTGTTCTGTGATAACCACATTAAAGAAGCAGCACTCCCATCAAAGTTTTTTCCTCTTAGGCTGTGTGCCCACTATGTGTTTTTTAAGCATTTCCGCAGCGGCAATTCCGCCGCAGAAATGCTTAAAAAACTCTTGGTAGACGGTCTGCTATGTTCCCCAATGATAATCCGCATGTGCTGTGCACATGCTGTGGAAATTTCTGCTGCGGATTATCATTGTGGAAAAAAACGCAGCACTACCAATTATTTTGTGTAATCGCTGCATTTTCGCCGCCATTGACTTGCATTGAATCGCTTAATATCCACATGACTACATGTGCACATGCGGATATTAAGCAATTCAATGTGCGGATGGTACCCGGGTCTGGAGAAGAGGAGACTCTCCTCCAGACCCGGGTACCATAGTACCTGTAAAAAAAAAGAATTTAAATTTTTAAAACAAAAAAATACATTATACTCACCTTCTGGTGGCCCCCGGTCTCCATAGCGATGCGTCCTGGCTTCCCGGCGGCTTGCGATGGTCTAAAAGGACCTTCCATGACGTCACTTAGTCATGTGACAGGTCACACGAGCCGCCCAACACACCGGACGCATCGGAGGAGACCAGGTGCCATCGGAAGGTGAGTATAATGTTTATTTTTTATTTTTTACCATTCTTTTACTATAACTTGGTCACACTATATAAATCCATGCCATTTGCATGGATTTATATAGTGTGACCAAGTTGACAAGCACTTTCCAAGTGATGCTAAAATCGTTAGGAAAGCGCTTGTCAACCAGCATGCAGAAATGCATGAGAAGAACGCTTCACATCCGCATGTCCCTGGCAGGAAAAACGCATGTACAATCCGCATGTAAAATCCGCATGTACAATCCGCATGTAAAATCCGCATGCGTTTTTTCTGCCAGGGAGATGCAAAAACGCTCAGGAAAAATCCGGAGCATTTCTGCATAGCCTTAATATATTGTAGTCATCATATTATACAGCACCCCCCACCCCCACCCCCACAGGGACTTTTGCAGTGACTCATGACTTCTGTTTCTACATAGAGATTAGAAGGATTCAGCTAGTCAGTTTTTCAGTTTTTAATCACGTGATGTCATAGAACTAATGAAAAAGAGAAGAATTAACTGGGTAGAAAGGCAAACAAGCAATTGTAAGTGCACAGTGCTATATAATATGTTGAGTGTAATATATTAAGAGGATCACATTTTGATGGGAGGAGTACTTCTTTAATAGTTTACCAAAAACCTAAGCAAAGAATACTTATCTACTTTTACACTTTCAACTGTTTGGGAGATTTTTTTTATTAATTAAAAAGAACACTGCTAGGAAGTAACATTTGTGCAACATATACGGTAAACACTTTTCCATGTTCTTTTTATTTCCATATGGCAGCATAACATATAAAACCACAACACAAATAATCGACATGAACTTATTCCTGCACACATCCATTTGAAGGATTGTGCCACCAGTCGGTAATTTATGTAAATGCCAGTCCATCAAAAAAAAATATTGTGCAGGCTCCTTCTGATGTCAGATGCTTTAGGGGAGAAAATTGAGTTTCATGGAAGTTTCACCATAAGGCTGGAGCAACATGACAACTTTGGCCACGACACCTGTCAAGCGGCCAGTGTTGGGTTGGTGCGCTGCTCCATAGCTGCGTTATACAAGTAAATGGGGTTGGAACGAGAGCACTGCGACAACCACAAGTAAATCGCAAAAAATCCGGTGAGGTTGGACTTCTTGCAACTTGCTTGTCACAGTCACAATACCGTCGGGTAACCCCATTCACTTGTATTGTGCTGCAATGTAACAGCGGCACCTAGAGAATCTGGTCGCCGTGTAGCCCCAGCCTAAATCATAGTGCCTATAGGTAAATAAATCTTATGGACGTGCATATATCTTTGACATGCGTATGGGCTCTTAGTCCTTATGAACAACTCTTTATTACTGCTGTGCAATAATAAGGCACCCATAGAAGTAGAGAGTGGCTTACTGCACCTACGTATGTCTTACAGTATATTACATTAGAATCTGGATGAATGTGACAGATCAAACTTGTGGCATGTTCTGTTGGATGCCTTATGTAAGGAGCTATTCTCCCATAAATCTATTGCTGTGCTGCTGACATTACAACTAATGTTCCCTGTGCGATAAATTCACACATGGCGTGTACCAGTAAACGATCAAAACAACTTCACGTTACTTTTTTTTTTTTGTACTACTGCTGCATTCCAGTCAATTGCTTCATATGTGCACAATGTCCTTTTTCCTGTAAACTGTGAATGTTTATGTCCCGGACCTGAGTCTGTTTCTCCATGCATTCTTGGCATTCCTCGGCTGTCCTGGCATGTACCTGAATTCCAGATCTGACCTCTTATATTTCCTTTCTTCCCTGCAGGGATAATAATGTTCCATATAACTTTAATCTAATGTGCTGTATGACAAGCTGTAAACATGAACACTTGTTGGCTTCATTACACATTGGGATGCATGTATCCATTCTGATGGAACGTGTCCACATCATACATTCTATAGTGACGAAAGGTTTAAATATGTCCTTATACAGATATTCCTATCACATACCTAAAGTCTGTCAATGTCAAATACCCATTATGAGCTACACCTACTATGCTGTCAGGGTCCATCCCTGTATCAAAGATGCACCATGAAACCTTTTACAGATGTTGTATTTTCAAATGAAAAAAAAAAATTGTTAGGTATCGTGGACCTGAACTCTACTACTATTATTATTATGCTTTGTTTATATAGCGCCATCATATTCCGCAGCGCTTTACAGACATTATCATTGCTGTCCTCAATGGGGCTCACAATCTACATTCCCTAACAGTATGCCTTTGGAGTGTGGGAGGAAACCGGAAGACCCAGAGGAAACCCACACAAGCACGGGGAAAACATACAGTTAGGTCCATATATATTTGGACAGAGACAACATTTTTCTAATTTTGGTTCAAGACATTACCACAATGAATTTTAAACAAAACAATTCAGATGCAGTTGAAGTTCAGACTTTCAGCTTTCATTTGAGGGTATCCACATTAAAATAGGGTGAAGGGTTTAGGAGTTTCAGCTCCTTAACATGTGCCACCCTGTTTTTAAAGGGACCAAAAGTAATTGGACAGATTAAATAATTGTAAATAAAATGTTCATTTCTAGTACTTGGTTGAAAACCCTTTGTTGGCAATGACTGCCTGAAGTCTTGAACTCATGGACATCACCAGACACTGCGTTTCCTCCTTTTTGATGCTCTGCCAGGCCTTCACTGCGGTGGTTTTCAGTTGCTGTTTGTTTGTGGGCCTTTCTGTCTGAAGTTTAGTCTTTAACAAGTGAAATGCATGCTCAATTGGGTTGAGATCAGGTGACTGACTTGGCCATTCAAGAATATTCCACTTCTTTGCTTTAATAAACTCCTGGGTTGCTTTGGCTTTATGTTTTGGGTCATTGTCCATCTGTAGTATGAAACGACGACCAATCAGTTTGGCTGCATTTGACTGGATCTGAGCACACAGTATGGCTCTGAATACATTAGAATTCATTCGGCTGCTTCTGTCCTGTGTCACAACATCAATAAACACTAGTGACCCAGTGCCACTGGCAGCCATGCATGCCCAAGCCATCACACTGCCTCCGCTGTGTTTTACAGATGATGTGGTATGCTTTGGATCATGAGCTGTACCACGCCTTCGCCATACTTTTCTCTTTCCATCATTCTGGTAGAGGTTGATCTTGGTTTCATCTGTCCAAAGAATGTTCTTCTAGAACTGTGCTGGCTTTTTTAGATGTTTTTTAGCAAAGTCCAGTCTAGCCTTTTTATTCTTGATGCTTATGAGTGGCTTGCACCGTGCAGTGAACCCTCTGTATTTACTTTCATGCAGTCTTCTCTTTATGGTAGATTTGGATATTGATACGCCTACCTCCTGGAGAGTGTTGTTCACTTGCTTGGCTATTGTGAAGGGGTTTCTCTTCACCATGGAGATTATTCTGCGATCATCCACCACTGTTGTCTTCTGTGGGCGCCCAGGTCTTTTTGCATGGATGAGTTCACCAGTGCTTTCTTTCTCAGGACGTACCAAACTGTAGATTTTGCCACTCCTAATATTGTAGCAATTTCTCGGATGGGTTTTTTCTGTTTTTGCAGCTTAAGGATGGCTTGTTTCACCTGCATGGAGAGCTCCTTTGACCGCATGTTTACTTCACACCAAAACCTTCCAAATGCAAGCACCACACCTCAAATCAACTCCAGACCTTTTATCTGCTTAATTGAGAATGACATAACGAAGGGATTGCCCACACCTGTCCATGAAATAGCCTTGGAGTCAATTGTCCAATTACTTTTGGTCCCTTTAAAAACAGGGTGGCACATGTTAAGGAGCTGAAACTCCTAAACCCTTCATCCAATTTTAATGTGGATACCCTCAAATGAAAGCTGAAAGTCTGAACTTCAACTTCATCTGAATTGTTTTGTTTAAAATTCATTGTGGTAATGTCTAGAACCAAAATTAGAAAAATGTTGTCTCTGTCCAAATATATATGGACCTAACTGTACATCTTGCAGATGTTGTCCTTGATTGGGATTTAAACCCAGAACCAAGGGCCAGCATCACCACCCGGTGCACCTGGGCAAGTATCAGGGCCGTGGACAAACAGGGGGCCCACTCGCCATCGGGGACACGATCTGCGCCGCCTCCTAGACCTGCCAGCTACAGACCGGCTCCCAGAGTTCCTGGTAGTGATGTCGCAGTGACGCTGTGGTATGAGGAAGCGCTCATAGTGCGGCATAAGTTTCGCCAGCACTGCACGAGGGCCGGTGAGGATCCTCACAAATGTACAGCAGCTGAGCCTCAGACCACCAGGCTCTATCTCCCGCCAAGTACAGTACATATCAATGTGTGTGTGCGACTCTTCTACATTCTCTCTCTACAGTCTTACTGTTGTCATGTCAGCCCCCGACTTCTTCCACCTCTTAACACTCCCCCTGGATCATTAAAGTGACTGTATAGACCCCTAAGGAGAAGGCAGACTTCACTTTCCTGGAGACCAGCAGTGTCCGAGAGATAAGAAATCAGTAATGGTGGATCTGGCATCTTCACTGGTTGGATCAGTGATGGTGGATCTGACCTGGTAGTGGTTGGATTAGTGACGGTGGATCTCAGTGTGTGGGGTAGAGGGAACATTATTATTACTGTAAGGTTTATTATCATTTTATAGGGCCAAGGGGGGCATAATATGCATGGGGTAGCAAAGGGAGACATAATTGTTGCATGGAGCTCAATCAAGGACATAATTATTTTATCAGGCATAAAGAGAAGCATAAATATTGTATGGGTCTGCAAAGAGGGACATAATTATTGTATGGGGGACAAAGCGGGACATAATTATCATATGGGGCACAAAACAGGTAATTTCCGAGGGGGCATGACATCTTCATGGGGGAAAAGAAGGCACTATTACTGTGTGGAGGCAGTGTTAGCTATGGGGTGTCAGAAAACTAGGGTATGGAAATGGGGGATGAAATTAATGGAATAATTTCTGTGTATGCCTCTATTTAGTTTAGTAAGAGTTAAGTAAAAATGATGAGCCCAATCTTTTGGGTGAAATTCTGCAGAAATAAGACATGAATGGTATATAAGTTGTCATAGCGGACTGGGCTGGGGAAGAACAGGGGAAACAAAGGACTTGAATCACAGAAAACATCATTGGTGAGTCACTGGATTTATCAGTAAATAATACACATATATATAGTATACAGATCCCCTGTGTACAACCGATATCTACCACTATACGGTCACTGTATGGTAGTTATATCTTGATACAGTGGTTTTTGTTAATGATCAGTATGGTGTTATTGTTGTAATATGTTGTGAGGGTGTGGCGGTATAATACCCATGAATTGTGGTATGTGTTAAAGGGGCCCATGAAAACGATGAGCTGGCCCTGCCAGGACCCCAGCGATGCAAGACAACAGTGCTAACCACTGAGCCACCATGTTGCCCATACTGTGAAAATTGTATCTTGCTTAACCATCCTTAACACACATCAGCTTGATAATTTATTAGCGCCTGGTGCTGACCTTATTTATATAGCTACAGATTGAGTCCAAATATGGCAATCCTCTATAAGCCATGTCACGTATGTATAAGTAGAATGCAAAGACTTAACATTCCTGTTTTTACCATGAACCCTTTCTGTACATGACAGCCACATTTTAGACAGAAAAGGGATTTACAATGATGTATTCCAACTGTTAGACTCTATAAAGGATCACCATTCTACTTCCATCACAGTGACAGATTTGGGTAATTTCCTGCATAAGCATGCATTTTTTCAGTTGTATAAATTCTATATATTTATTTAAACATTGACAGTTACCAGTTGTCCTGTCCTACAATTTTATATACATAGGGAAATTGCTCCATTGTAAACTATGCCTCGTGTTAAATATCTGGCTCAGATGAGAGATTGGGGTCCATGGCTGTATTAAAATTAGGGGAGATTTATCATGAGCAGACTTGGGGACCAATAAATCATTTGCAGTATATTGAAGTCACTTTGTTTTATATTTTAGTATTCTCTGATGTTTTTATAAAAATTATCTGGCACAAATAAATGTTCTTTTTTGTCTTTAAACAGTTTTTGTGACTTTTTAGCAGCAAAAGTCCCAAATCCTTTTAAAAGTCGTGAAAATGTGGCAAATTGAACACCAGAAACCTCACTCCAGAAAACTACTGATGTGAGATGAGCCCAAAAAATGCAACAATGCAACATACTGTCTAAAGCACCTGGATAAGCAAAGTTGTTGAGGAAAACGAAAGGGCCGGATTCATTACATTTGTGCCTGTTTTTTGTAGCATTTTTAGTGTTATGCTCCTTTTTTGGTTCACACCAAATTCATCTTTCCATTTTCGCCTTATTTTGTATTCTATTTTATGTGTTCTTCCGTTTGTTTGTTTTTTAGTTCGCCACTATAGGTAGGATTTAGAGGTTGCAGATGTTTTTACATGATTCATCATTTAAAACTTTTCAGAAAGTCGCAAAATTTCTCGCAAATGTACTCCAGTCCCCCATGAAGTGATTTCATGTAGACCCAGGGTTTTTTAGCAATTTTTATGATATTTTGGAAAATTTGCTAATTTTTTTCTCTAAAAGTCACAAAAATGGTTGAAGACAGAAAAAATAGTATTTTTGACTTTACACAAAGTTCTTGAACCATTTGTGCCATTTTGATGATTTTAGTGCAATAAACCTGCAAATGATGAATCGGGCCCTATAAGTTTTAACCCTCAACTGGTGAGGTGGGGTTTTTGTCAAGCAACTGGTGATGTGGGTTTCCTATACCCCAGTGTTTAGAAATCTCTTATTTTTACAGAAAATGCAAAGATCATGTTTGTTTTAATCGTTTTCTTATTGGCGATTGATTACACATGAGTATAACAAATTTTTGACACCCACAAATGGATGGAAACTAGTGAGACACGTATCCTCATTCCAGCATTTGTCAGTGAATGGCAGCCGAACAAAAATTCCCTGGGGTGTGGCAAACCCCACCTCACCAGTTGAGGGTTAAAAAAGAAAGACAGCTTAAAAAGTGGCAAAAATGGACAGAGAATAAGGTGCAAATACTAAAGACCCTAAAACGGAGTACATTACTCCAGAAAGTGGAGAAACAACAAATTTGAATCGGGGCCTATAAGTTAGTCTACTTAAAGCTGCATTGGGATCTGCACCTAATTTATCAAAAAGTCAAGAACATTTTGTGCTCAAGGTAAATATGACAAAAAGCCAATAAAAATAGCAACAAGTATTATTTTTTTTATCATGACCACTTTAATAATTAGGCTACAATATGCTATATATGAAGTTCTCATAGAACCTTTAATAATACATTGTAAGGCATCTCCACCTAGTTCAGCAATGGGGAACCTTAGGCATGTGGGCTGTTAATGGCCTGCGATTACCTTTTCTCTGGCCAGAGGGCAGATTCCCAGGGAAGGCAGTGCTCGGGCCGGCAGCTGCGTTTTGACGGCTGTGGGCCCTTTCATTTCTTATTACTCTACTGAGCGCTGTGGCACATGCAATGAAAGATTACCCCCAGACGCTTGCCAGTGCCCGCTTCAGGATGTACATTGTGGGCGGAGTCAGTGCGTGATGCACTGCCGTTCCACAGAAGAAGACAGCAGTGGCAGTGCCAGCATCTCCTGTGATGTCTATACCATCGCCCCATGTCTCCTGTGACATCTATACCTCAGACCCAAGTCTCCTGTGATGACTATACCGAAGCCTCAACCTTCTCCTGTGACAACTATACTGCAGCCCCAGTGTCTCCTGTGACAACTATACTCCAGCCCCATGACTCCTGTGATGTCTATGCTGCAGCCCCATGCTTCCTGTGATGTCTATACCGCAGTGCCAGTGTCTCCTGTGACAACTATACTGCAATCCCATGTCTCCTGTGATGTCTATACCGCAGCCCCATGTCTCCTGTGATGTCTATGCCGCAGCCCCATGTCTCCTGTGATGACTATACCGCAGCGCCGGTATCTCCTGTGACAACTATACTGCTGCCACATGTCTCCTGTGATGTCTATGCCGCAGCCCCATGTCTCCTGTGATGTCTATTTCGCAGCCCCATGTCTCCTGTGATGTCTATGCCACAGCCCCATGTCTCCTGTGATGTCTATGCAGCAGCCCCATGTCTCCTCTGATGTCTATGCCACAGCCCCATGTCTCCTGTGATGTCTATGCTGCAGCCCCATGTCTCCTGTGATGTCTATACCGCAGCGCCAGTGTCTCCTGTACAACTCTACTCCTGCCACATGTCTCCTGTGACAACTATACTGCTGCCACATGTCTCCTGTGATGTCTATACCGCAGCCTCATGTCTCCTGTGATGTCTATACCGCAGCCTCATGTCTCCTGTGATGTCTATGCCGCAGCATGATGTCTCCTGTGACATATATACTGTAGCCCCATATCTCCTGTAATGTATAATCTGCATCCCCCATGTCTCCTGTGATGTATATACTCTAGCCCTGGTTTATCCTATGTGATGTATATACTCCATCCCCTGTGTCTCCTATGTGTTGTATGTACAGCAGTCTAGGTGTTATCTATTTGATGTATATACAGCAGTCTCAATGTATTGTATGTCATATATACAGCACTCTATGTCTCCTATATGATGTGTATACTGCAGTCTTGGTGCCTCCTATATACTGTGTATACGGCAGTCTCTGTGTTTCTTATGTGATGTTCTGTATATGCAGCAGTCTTGGTGTCCGCTATGGAGACCTGCAGTGTAATATATATATATCTGTGTTCGGTACGACTTACTGCTGTGTGTTCTTTACAAAACTTATCGCAGAGATTCGCTTGCGCTCCGGACTGACGCAAATCTAGAAAAGCGGTTACGTGTAGCAACTTGATCCATACCACCTAACATCACAGCTGCACCAAAGGGAAGCAGCTCCAACCATCACATTAGGGGCGAGTTAATTAAATGTTTGACCAAATATAACAGGGTAATTTTCAACTAGATAATTTTGTACGGCCCCCGAAGGATGGTGTAAAGATTCCATGGCCCTTGGCAGGAATAAAAGGTTTGCAACGCCTAAAATAGTCCAATCCATTATACTTCAATGTTGAATATAAATTTGTATTTTCTTTCGTATGCTGTATTTAAAAATATTGATTACGTTATCCACAGGCATTAATAACATCAATGTTGATAATCTTTCTGGGTATTTCAGTCCATTAATATCTGATCTCCACTCAGCAATTACAACATACCCTGTTCATGAGTGTGGAATTGCGTAAAACAACTCCAGGTCAAAATTGATCTTGTTTTCCACAACATTTGTAAATGAGTCAGACTTTGAACAACTCTAAAGCCCTGCCAACTTTTTTAAGATAAAGTTGGAAGTTCCAGAATCAAGGGTGTAGGGACTTCATAATTTTGTAGTTTAGTCCAAATGTTATGTTTTCATGTATACATTTAAAGAGAACCTGTCAGCATGATTTTGTAATATACAGTAACATGGCTGTTATGGCAGTTTGATACAGATTACATTAAAACCTTTGGTGTAGAAATCTGCTTTGTTGTTCTTCTTTAACCTTTTTATCCCCAAAGGTGGTTTGCATGTTAATGACCAGGCCAGTTTTTACAATTCTGACCAGTGTCACTTTATGAGGTAATTACTCTGGAACGCTTCAACGGATCCCACTGATTCTGAGATTGTTTTTTTGGGGACATATTGTACTTCATGATAGTGGTAAAATTTATTTGATATGACTGGTGCTACTTTGTGAAAAAATCAGAAAATGTTGAAAATTTCGCAATTTTCAAACTTTGAATTTTCATGCCCTTAAATCAGAGAGATATGTCACACAAAATAGTTAATAAATAACATTTCCCACATTTCTACTTTACATCAGCACAATTTTGGAATCAACATTATTTTTGTTAGGAAGTTATAAGGGTTAAAAGTTGACCAGCGATTTCTCATTTTTCTAACAAAATTTGCAAAACCATTTTTTTAGGGACCACATCACATTTGAAGTGACTTTGAGGGTCCTTTATGACAGAAAATACCCAAAAGTGACACCATTCTAAAAACTGTACCCCTTAAGGTGCTCAAAACCACATTCAAGAAGTTTATTAACCCTTCACGTGCTTCACTTGGATTTTTGAAATGTGGAAAAAACAATGAACATTTAACTTTTTTTCACAAAAAATTTACTTTAGACCCAATTGTTTTTTATTTTTGCAAGGGTTGCACTAAAAAATAAACCCCAAAATTTGTTGTGTAATCTTTCCTGAGCACGCCGATACCCCATATGTTGGGGAAAACTACTGTTTGGGTGCACAGCAGGGCTCGGAAGGGAAGGAGCACCATTTGACTTTTTGAATGTAAAATTTGCTTGAATAATTAATGGACACCAGCTAACGGATGTCCCAGAGGAAGCTGCCATATAGCAGCGATACGTGTGGGGTGTGAGGCTCTGACTAACAGGTTTTGGGGACGTCAGGGTTATTTTATGACATATCTGCAGGATTAGAGCCCTCTAGATGCAATATATAGTATTCATGGATACATCATTTGAATATATTTAGGCTTGACCTTGGTACATCCGGGTATGGTCATCTGAATATAGATATCTTACAAGATTCTATGCTGGTATAATGCTTCCTCTGTTGATCGACATGTGGTGTATATATAACTGATCATTGTATGGTGGATATACTATCTAAGCCTACAGTGTATATAGCTGCATTACTGGGAAGTCATGCGGATATATACAACTGAATATGGTTCATACAATTTCTATTACTACACCTTCTGAGAATTAGCGTATTATATATACAGTACTGTATTTGCACTGTGCACTTTATTACTATACTATCTATGCTCGCATATTCTATGTAATCTACAGAAAAAATTCACCCTGAGTGAAATCCCCCCTTATATTACTTATTTGCTTACATGAAAACCTATTACAGTGGTGTTGCTGTTTTTAGATGGTTTTAATCATTGTCACGTGTGTTATGTTTCAATAAAATTGTACTTATTAATTTAGGTGTGCACATTATTAGTGTATTCTTGTTCTTTTACTATAATTAATGGACGCAATGTCGCGTTTGGGGAGCCCCTGATGTGCCTAAACAGTGAAAAACCCCACAAGTGACACCATTTTGGAAACTAGACCCCCTCAGAGAATTTATCTAGATGTGTGGTGAGCACCTTGAACCCCCAGGTGCTTCACAGAAGTTTATAACATGGAGCCGTAAAATAAGATTTTCCCCTTTTTTCCACAAAAAAAGTTTTTAGCCCCAATTTTGCATTTTCATAAGGGTAACAAGAGAAATTGCACCATACAATTTGTTGTGCAATTTCTCCTGAGTAAGCCGATACCCCATATGTGGGGGAAAACCACTGTTTGGGCGCATGGCAGGGCTCGGAAGAGAAGGAGAGCCATTTGACTTTTTGAATGTAAAATTTGCTTGAATAACTAACAGACGCCATGTCGCATTTGGGGAGCCCCTGATGTGCCTAAACCATGGAAACCCCCTATAAATGACATCATTTTGGAAACTAGACCCCTCAGGGAACTTATGAACAGCCGATACCCGATATGTGAGGCAAAACCAATGTTTGAATGAACGGCAGGGCTCGGAAGGGAAGGAGCACCATTTGACTTTTTGAATGTAAAATTTGCTTGAATAGTTAGACACCATGCCACGTTTGGGAGCCCCTGATGTGCCCAAACAGTGGAAACCCCCCACAAATGACACCATTTTGGAACTAGACCCCTTAAGGAACTTATCTATATGTGTGGACACTGTGGAGGTCATCATACTGATTGGGAGACTGTGGGTTTATCATACTATGTGGTGGGCTGTGCAGGCCATGATACTGAGTGAGGGGCTGTGGAGGGCATCATACTGAGTGAGAGGCTGTGGGAACCGTCATACTGAATGAGGGGCTGTGGGAGCCATCATACTTCCACATGGGGTACTGTTGTGGCCATCATACTGAATGGGGTGCTGTGGGGACCATCATACTGGGTGAGAGGTTGTGGGGACCATCATACTGGTTGATAGGTTGTGGAGGCCATCATGCTGAGTGAGGGGTTCTGAGGGCCATCATACTGAGTGAGGGCCTGTGGGGTCATCATATTGAGTGGTGGGCTGTTGGAGCCATCAAATTGATTGGGGGCTATATCATCATCATGCTGATGTCATGGGTGTGTCAGAAGTGACAGACAGTCGCCCTGCAGTTGGTTGCAGAAGATCTCTTCATTTGGCATTACAGACACCTTCTTATCTGTCTCACTCTAGTACCCAGCGGCTGCCTCCCTCCGGCTAATTGACACCATGGCTTTGGTGTTTAAATACTGGCTGTTTGCTAGAGGGAGGTGCCAGTGATATTCACATGTTTCCTTGTCAGAGCTTGGAGCTAGTGCAGTCTGCTTACTTCCTCTGTGGTGCTAAGAGGACGTGTGTGTAATCTCTCTGAAGTTGGCTCAAACTAAGTTACTTTCCCCTGTGATTGTCTACCTTGTTGTATTTAGTTGTTAGTGGGGACTGACTAATGCTCATCCCCTCTTCCAAAGCCAGGACCTAGCTCTAGAGAAATACAGGGTTTTAGGTTCCTGTGCCGCGATTGGTGAGGAACCAATATAGGGATGATAGGGGAGACAGGGTGATATCAGATCAGCCTAGGAGGTCTCCACTCCCCCTTTCCATAGTGTCTGGGCTTCCTTCCCCTCATCCCTTTGTGTTGCACTTAGTCTTTCCCACACCTTGCGTGACAACTGAGTAGAGGGCTGTGGGGGCCATCATACTGAGGTGGGGGGTTGGCTGTGGGGGCATCATAGTAAGTGAGGGGTTGTGGGGTCATCATGCTGAGGGGGGATGAGCTGTGAGGCCTTCATTCTCAGTGGAGCTGAAGAGGTATCATATTGAGTGTAGGGCTGTTGTGGCATTAAACGGAGTGAGGGGATGTTGGAGCCATCATATTGAGTGAGTGGCTCTGGAGGCATCATACTGAATGGGGCTGTGGGAGCATCATACAGAGGGGCAATCATACTGTGTGGGGGAACGTGGATGCCATGATACTTGTTTGGTGGGCTGTTTGATGGCCATCAAACTGACAGGTCGTCATACTGTGTGGGTTCCATGATACTGTGTTTGGGGGACCTATGGGAACACTCTGTGGAGGAAAGCACTTTAGAAGCATCATGATGTGGGGCTATTATACTTTGTTTGGGGCATTTTTTGGGCATATGCCAATGACAAATCCCCTCACTCGCAGATGTTTGACTTGCTGTATATAGTCCAGAAGTGGATGCAGGCAGAGTCTTACACTTCTGCCCATATGGTCTAGCATGTGGTGATGGACAGATTCATCCACTCCCTTCCCAGGCCGGTACAGACTTGGGTTGCCCAGGGCGACCCTCGGAAAGCAGATAACCTGGTTGGCCTAGTAGAGAGGTACCAGGTTGTTGAAAAATCCCTAGGGACACAGGACACTATCACTTCTCTGTACTGAAATACACAAAAGGGGGTGGGCTCACCACGGAGGTAGACTAGAGCCACAATTGGAGGGCATCCAAATTCCGCTGAGGGTCCACCAAAGGCTGGTTTTATGACGTCATCTGTTGGTGATGTCATAATACTGGGCATGTAGCCTCCTGGTGTCACATGTCCCCTGAACCGATGAACTGTAACATACGGTGGAGTTGTTCCTATTACGCATATCCGTCTTGTAGTGTAGACTTTCAACCTGGCAAGGGGCCGCAGGCATGTACCGTGTCGGATAATGGGGTAAAGGTACTTGGTCTTTTGGACTCAGGAAGTTTGGTAACCTTGATCAGTGCTACACTCCCCCACCAGTTGAATCCTGACAAATTCGTGGGTGTTTGCTGTATACACAGAGATGCCAAGGAATACCCTGTGGCCAGAGTAACCATGGGAACAGACTGTGGTACCAAGTCCTATGAGGTTGGGGTAGTCAAGGACTTGATACATCCCGTCATAGTTGGGCGAGATTTTTATTTTTTTGAGACTTATGGAAAAAGCGGGCCGTACCAGGTGTCTCAGACAAAAGCCGGACTCCTCGGGAAGAAGCCCCGTCAAAATCATAGGTGGAGGAGTTCCCCATATGTATCTTTGCCTGAGAGGAGGACGAGTTGGTGACCAAGGAGACCAACCTCCCTGAGTTGAGCATGTCTGGAGAGAACTTTGGGACTGCTCAAATAAGGGATCCTACCTTAAAAGGGGCATTTAATAATGTTACAGTCTTTAACGGGGTTGCACAAAAGCCAGGGCCAGACACCAGGTTTCCACACTTTGCACTCAATAAGGAGTTGTTGTATAAGCTGACTAAACTGAGGGGAGGGGAAATCGTGGAGCAGCTGTTGGCTCCAGGTCCCTATCAGCGGAGAGTTTTAGACATAGCCCATTCGCATGTTTTGAGGAGACATCTGGGTGTAGAAAAAACTCAGGAGAGGATAATGCGGAGGTTCTATTGGCCCTTATGCTACTGGGAGATGCTAAAGTATGGTAGGTCCTGACACACTTGCCAGGTAACCGCTCCCTCTTCCCACTTCTGAAGTGCCCTAGTCAAGTTACCTGTTATAGAGGTCCCATTTGAGAGAATTGCGATGGACCTAGTAGGTCCTCTAGTTAAGTCTGCATGGAGACACCAATACATCCTGTTGGTCATGGACTATGCAATCCCAATACCCTGAGGCGGTACCACTGAGAAACTCATCCACCAAGTGTATAGCCCGAGTGTTACGATTCATGGTTCTGTGCTCCCACCTGGGAATGGAGCAGGTCCGGTGCTGCACTGCTCCGGTCATAAGTGCCACCATTGTCCTGACCCTGGAGGCAGAGCTACTACTGTCCCAATATTGTGGAGCATCGCATTCTGGTCTTGTGGCATGTGTGAGGACGTGGGATGCCATGTCTCTCACTGATTTCTCTGCCCAGGGAAGATAGGATGCTGTCTTCCCCAGTTGCCAGGCAACACTGAACACTGTGGTGTCTAGCACTGAGCAGTGGTGGGATTATGTCCAGTCTGCTGCTGAAACTAGCAGGGATTGGCTGTGTGGGGATGATTGGGAGTTAATCAGCACCTGATCACTAGGCGGGCTATTTAACCCTGCTCTCTGCTCAGTCCTTTGCTGTTTATTGCAGTTCCTATGTTCTCAGTGGTGAGTGGTGCTAGCATTAGTTTGGCTATCTTTTCAGGGCTTTTCTCATTTCTCATGGTGTTGATTCTGGATCATCATGCTAACAGTCCTTGTAAGGGCTAAACCTGTGATTTGCTGATTGTATCAGATACATTCTGCATTTACCTTAAGAAGGGACAGTTGCAGGAGAGTGGCATAATACAGCCTCTAAGCAGGGCTTAGGGCTTTACAGTCTATTACTAAATATGTATCTGCTGCACGTGACCACATTCTTTTTTTTCGGGGTCACCGAAAACCCTCCAATGTGGCTGAATTACAACAATTTTGCAAAGATGAGTGGGCTAAAATTCCTCCAGAGCGTTGTAAAAGACTCATTGCCAATTATCGCAAATGCTTGATTGCAGTTGTTGCTGCTAAGGGTGGCCCAACCAGTTGTTAGGTTTAGGGGGCAATCACTTTTTCACACAGGGACCTGTAGTTTTGATTTCTTTTTCCCTTAATATTAAAGACCTTCATTTAAAAACTGCATTTTGGGTTTATTTGTGTTATATTTGTCTAATATTTACATTTGTTTTGTGATCTGAAACATTTAAGTGTGACAAACATGCAAAAGAATAAGAAATCAGGAAGGGGGCAAACACTTTTTCACACCACTGTAATTAACCCCTTTCTGGTGTAAGGATATTAGTAGTCGCTAAAGTGAATTTTTACATTTATTTGGTTCCACTATTTTAGAAAGCTACAAATTGTCACTTGCCCTTTCTAGCCTTGGAGTTAAAGTGAATGGTTTGATGTTGTGTAAGTGTGTCTAATAATGTTTTAAAGCTAGATCCATTACTGTGGATTCGTTTCTTGAAAGGTGCTTTGTACAACAAGATAATAGAGTAAGTGTCAAAGGGCTTATATATATTACAGCTTGGCTCTCTGAGCCGGTTTCAAGGACACCTGTTATGACCTAGATGACTAGCACTGGGACCACCAGTTACCAGCTGACAGATGCAGAAAAAGGTAGACAAAAGGTCTATAAAAAGACAATTAAATGTGCGTTTTCGTGCACAGATGTCACCCATATGTTATTTTCTATGGGGCACATCAAAAAGTTTTGCCTTATAAGGGTATGTGCACACGATGCAGAAATGCTCAGGATTTTTTCCTGAGCGTTTCTGCATCTCTCTGGCAGGAAAAAACGCATGCGGATTGTACATGCGGTTTCCTGCCAGGGACATGCGGAAATGAAGCGGTCTTCACTTTCATTTCCGCATGCGGGTTGACAAGCGCTTCCCAAGCGATTTTAGCATCACTTGGAAAGTGCTTGTCAACTTCACACTATATAAATCCATGCAAACGGCATGGATTTATATAGTGTGTGATGTCAAAAAATAAAAAATAAATCTATACGTTACCCTCTGATGGCCCCCGGTGTCCTGCTTCATCGGTCCCGGCTGCCGGCAGTGAAGACTGTAGGACCTTCCGACGTCAGCGTCACGTGACCCGTCACATGACTCTGATGTCAGCGAAGGTCCTTCATTCAACCGCGAAGTGCCCGGGAAGCCTGGAGGACGCTGCGCGGGCCGTCAGAAGGTGAGAATATATGTATTTTTTATTTTATTCTTTTTTTTTTAATGGTAGCTGGGTCTGGATGAGAGTCCTCTCATCCACACCCGGGTACCATCCGCACATTAGACCGCATGAAAAGCGCATCAACATATACAGTGATGCGGATTCCATGCGGTCTAATGCAAGTCAATGGCGGCAAAAGAGCAGCGTTTCCGCAAAATTAATTGACATGCTGCGGATTTTTGACCGCAGCGTTTACGCTGCGGAAAAATCCGCATCATGGGCACAGTACATGCGGATTTCCATTGGGGAACATTGCTGCCCTTCTACCATGCGTTTTTCATGCTTTTCCGCGACGTTTACGCAACTGCAAAAACGCCGCGGAAACGCACGAAAAACGCATCGTGTGAACTCAACCTAAAGCTTATCAGCTTTTCAGCAAAAGCAACATTGAAGCTGAAAAGCCACCTCTGCAATCAGGATATCTCCATGTTTACCTTTCTCCATTATGTCTCTTTTAGATTTACTCTGCAACTGAATGCAATTCTTATGAAAAGCCTCATAACAAAAGATATAACCTCAGGTATTCTTTGAAGTCTCTGGTGGTGAGTTCTTGTATGCATAGGTTTCGAATTGCAGACATGGCCTAAAGTGTTGGCACCCTTGAAATTGTTCCAGAAAATGAACTATTTCTCCCATAAAAAATTATTGCAATTACCCATTTTGTTATATACATGTTTATTTCCTTTTGTGTGTATTGAAACAACACAAAAAAACAGAGAAAAAATGCATATTGGACATAATTTCAAACAAAACCCCTAAAATGGGCCGGACAAAATTGTTGGCACCCTCAACTTAATATTTGTTTTAACACCCTTTGGAATAAATAACTGCAATCAATCGCTTCCTATAACCATCAACAAGCTTATTACACCTCTCAGCTGGAATTTTTGTGCACTCTTCTTTTGCTAACTTCTCCAGGTCTCTCATATGTGAAGGTGCCTTCTCCCAGCAGAAATTTTAAGATCTTTCCACAGGTGATCTCTGGGATGTAGATCCGGACTCATTGCTGGCCATTGAGAACTCTCCAGTGCTTTGCTTCCATCCATTTCTGGGTGCTTCTTAAAGTATACTTGAGGTCACTGTCCTGCTGAAAGACCCATGACCTAGGACACAAACCCAGCTTTCTGACACTGGGCACTACACTGTGACCCAAAATCCTTTGATAATCTTCATATTTCATGATGCCTTGAACATAGTCAAGGTACCTCGTGACCTTGCACACAGTGAAGGTACCCAGTGCCAGAGGCAACAAAACAAGGCATCTTTGAACTTTCACCATATTTGAATGTTAGGTACTGTGTTCTTTTTTTTGTAGGCCTCATTCCATTTTCGGTAAACAATAGAATTATGTGCGTTACCAAATAGTTCTATCTTGGTCTCATATGTCCACAAGACACTTTCCCAGAAGGATTTTGGCTTATTCACGTACATTTTGGAAAATTGCAGTCTAGCTTTTTTATGTCTCTATGTCAGTAGTGGGGTCCTCCTACAGTGGGTACGGAAAGTATTCAGACCCCTTTAAATTGTTCACTCTTTGTTTCATTGCACCCATTTGGTAAATTCTAAAAAGTTCATTTTTTCTCATTAAAGAACACTCTGCACCCCATCTTGACTGAAAAAGAACAGAAATGTAGACATTTTTGCAAATTTATTAAAAAAGAAAAACTGAAATATCACATGGTCCTAAGTGTTCAGACCCTTTGCTCAGTATTGAGTAGAAGCACCCTTTTGAGCTAGTACAGCCATGAGTCTTCTTGGGAATGATGCAACAAGTTTTTCACACCTGGATTTGGGGATCCTCTACCATTCTTCCTTGCAGATCCTCTCCAGTTCCATCAGGTTGGATGGTGAACGTTGGTGGACAGCCATTTTCAGGTCTCTCCAGAGAAGCTCAATTGGGTTTAAGTCAGGGGTCTGGCTGGGCCAGTCAAGAATGGTCACAGAGTTGTTCTGAAGCCACTCCTTTGTTATTTTAGCTGTGTGCTTAAGGTCATTGTCTTGTTGGAAGGTGAACCTTCGGCCAAGTCTGAGGTCCAGAGCACTCTTGAAGAGGTTTTCATCCAGGATATCTCTGTACTTGGCCGCATTCATGTTTCCTTCAATTGCAACCAGTTGTCCTGTCTCTGCAGCTGAAAAATACTCCCATAGCATGATGCTGCCACCACCATATTTCACTGTTGGAATTGTATTGGGCAGGTGATGAGCAGTGCCTGGTTTTCTCCACACATACCGCTTAGAATTATCACCAAAAAGTTCTATCTTCGTCTCATCAGACCAGAGAATCTTATTTCTCATAGTCTGGGAGTCCTTCATGTGTTTTTGAGCAAACTCTACGCAGGCTTTCATATGTCTTGCACTGAGGAGAAGCTTCTGTCGGGCCACTCTGCCATAAAGGCGTGACTGGTGGAGGGCTGCAGTGATAGTTGACTTTGTGGAACTTTCTCCCATTTCCCTACTGCATCTCTGGAGCTCAGCCACAGTGATCTTGGGGTTCTTCTTTACCTCTCTCACCAAGGCTCTTCTCCCACGATTGCTCAGTTTGGCTGGACGACCAGGTCTAGAAAGACTTCTGGTGGTCCCAAACTTCTTCCATTTAAGGATTATGGAGGCCACTATGCTCTTAGGAATCTTGAGTAATGCAGAAATTCTTTTGCAACCTTGGCCAGATCTGTGCCTTGCCATAATTCTGTCTCTGAGCTCCTTGGACAGTTCCTTTGAGCTCATGATTCTCATTTGGTCTGACATGCACTGTGAGGTCTTATATAGACAAGTGTGTGCCTTTCCAAATCAAGTCCTATAAGGAGTAGAACCATCTCAAGGAGGATCACAAGGAAGTGGACAGCATGTGACTTAAATATGAGTGTCTGAGCAAAAGCAAAGGGTCTGAATACTTAGGACCATGTGATATTTCAGTTTTTCTTTTTTAATAAATTTGCAAAAAATTCAAAATTTCTGTTTTTTTTCAGTCAACGTGGGGTGCAGAGTGTACAGTCATGGCCAAAAGTTTTGAGAATGACACCAAAATTATATTTTCACATGATCTGCTGGCCTCTGGTTTTTAATAGTGTTTGTCTGATGTTTATATCACATACAGAAATATAATTGCAATCATATTATGAGTACCAATAGGTTATATTGACAGTTAGAATGAGTTAATGCAGCAAGTCAATATTTGCAGTGTTGCCCCTTCTTCTTCAAGACCTCTGTAATTCTCCCTGGCATGCTCTCAATCAACTTTTGGACCAAATCCTGACTGATAGCAGTCCATTCTTGCATAATCAATGCTTGCATTTTGCCAGAATTTGTTGGTTTTTGTTTGTCCACCCGTCTCTTGATGATTGACCACAAGTTCTCAATGGGATTAAGATCTGGGGAGTTTCCAGGCCATGGACCCAAAATCTCTATGTTTTGTTCCATGAGCCATTTTGTTATCACCTTTGCTTTATGGCAAGGTGCTCCATCATGCTGGAAAAGGCATTTTTGGGCGCCAAACTGCTCTTGGACGGTTGGGAGAAGTTGCTCTTGGAGGACATTCTGGTACCATTCTTTATTCATGGCTGTGTTTTTAGGCAAGACTGTGAGTGAGCCGATTCCCTTGGCTGAGAAGCAACCCCACACATGAATGGTTTCAGGATGCTTTACAGTTGGCATGAGACAAGACTGGTGGTAGCGCTCACCTCTTCTTCTCCGAATAAGCTGTTTTCCAGATGTCCCAAACAATCGAAAAGGGGATTCATCAGAGAAAATGACTTTGCCCCAGTCCTCAGCAGTCCACTCCCTGTACCTTTTGCAGAATATCAGTCGGTCCCTGATGTTTTTTCTGGAGAGAAGTGGCTTCTTTGCTGCCCTCCTTGAAACCAGCCCTTGCTCAAAGAGTCTCCGCCTCACAGTGCGTGCAGAAGCACTCACACCAGCCTGCTGCCATTCCTGAGCAAGCTCGGCACTGCTGGTAGTCCGATCCCGCAGCTGAAACAGTTTTAAGATACGGTCCTGGCGCTTGCTGGTCTTTCTTGGGCGCCCTGGAGCCTTTTTGACAACAATGGAAGCTCTCTCCTTGAATTTCTTGATGATGCGATAGATTGTTGACTGAGGTGCAATCTTTGTAGCTGCGATACTCTTCCCTGTTAGGCCATTTTTGTGCAGTGCAATGATGGCTGCACGTGTTTCTTTAGAGATAACCATGGTTAACTGAAGAGAAACAATGATACCAAGAACCAGCCTCCTTTTAAAGTGTCCAGTGCTGTCATTCTTACTTAATCATGACTGATTGATCGCCAGCCCTGTCCTCATCAACACCCACACCTGTGTTAATGGATCAATCACTAAAACGATGTTAGCTGCTCCTTTTAAGGCAGGACTGCAATGATGTTGAAATGTGTTTTGGGGGTTAAAGTTAATTTTCTGGGCAAATATTGACTTTGCAAGTACAGTAATTGCTGTTAAGCTGATCACTCTTTGACATTCAGGAGTATATGCAAATTGCCATTACAAAAAATGAAGCAGTAAACTTTGGAAAAATTACTATTTGTCTCATTCTCAATACTTTTGGCCATGACTGTAGTTTAATGAGAAAAAAAATGAACTTTTTAAAATTTACCAAATGGCTGCAATGAAACAAAGAGTGAAAAATTTAAAGGGCCTGAATACTTTCTGTACCCACTGTAAGTCTCTTGCCATAGCATTTCATTTCATTCAAATGTCAATGGATAGTTCGATCTGACACTGATGCACCCTGAACCTGCAGGACAACTTGAATTTCTTTGGAACTTGATTGGGGCTGCTTACTCACCATATGGACTATCGTACGTTGCAACCTTAAAATAATTTTTCTTTTGCTGTACACGTCCAGGGAGAGTAACTACAGTGACATGGGTTTTAAACTTCTTGATTATGTTGCGACAAAGAAACATTAAAATCTCTGGCGATGGACTTGTAACCTTGAAGTTGTTCATATTTTTCAACAATTTAGGTTCTCAAATCCTCAGGCAATTCTCTTCTCATCTTTCTGTTCTCCATGCATAGTGTGGCACGCACAGACAAAAATGCAAAGATTGAGTCAACTTCTCCCCTTTTTATCTGTTTTCAGGTGTGATTTTCATATTGTCCACACCTGTTACTTGTCACAGATGAGTTTGAATGAGCATCACATGCTTGAAAAATGTTGTTTACTCACAATTTTGGAAACGTGCCGCAATTTTGTCCTGGGATTTTGTGTACAATTATATCCAATTTGCATTTTTTTCTCTGTTTTTTGGGGTTGTTCCAATACACACAAGAAATAAAATAAAACGTGTAAGTGCAATAATTTTCTGTGAGAAATATTTCATTTTCTGGACTAATTTCAAGAGTGCCAACACTTTCGGCCATGACTGTATGTAGAAAAACTGTAAGTGAACAAAAGCTCACAAGACCATCGGGTGATATCCTTTCGGTGCAAAGGAAAGTAAAAGGAAGGTTCTCACCTATGCAGGTTGTATTGAGGCACAACTCCTATAAACACATGAAAATATCAGTCTAACGCTGATGGGTGTGGAACCACTGCGCCACGGGTTGAGCTCATCTTGGAGGGGTGCAACGAAGTAACTACCTGCTTTCCGCAAGAGCCTCTGATGGTGAGGACGGGCTGGGCCGCAAGTAGTCACCAGTTACCATTCCAGGGCAGTCCCCGGGTCTGCAGCAGCTGACCAGAGGGTCAGACGTACGAGTGCGCAGTACAGGAGGGCAAAGATAAAGCGTGGTCAGACTGTCCAAAGTCAGGGCAAGCAGCACAGGGTCAGTAAGAATAGCCAGGGTCAGGAACGAGAGGTCAGACAGGATGTAAAACTAGCCTTGGTCATTAACAAAGAACAGAGTATGAAGACAAATATACTAATGGAGTAATGGGGCAGGAACAAAGACTCGGGCAGGGAGTGGTAGGAGGAGAAGCCTGATAAAGGCTCTGCTAGCATGCCATAGGCAAGGGAAGCCAATCTCTGCAGGACCCAGCAGGGTTACATTTCTGCAGACACTGGCCAGCCACGCCCAATCAAGACTAGATGGAAATACCATGCTGTAGCAGCTGTGTGAGGAGTGCTGCAGGAAGCAGTCTCAGCGAACCGATCTGATGCGAGTGGACGCCGCACAGTGACCATGGTGAGTAGGCCGGCGCTGAGGCCCACGATTTGCCACCATGACAATCAGCTGCTGCTGCCTCGTGGCTGGGGGATGATCTCCTCCAAGATAGTTGACCAATTTGTACAATAACATGACATTAGGCTGCACTGTAGTTAATATTATTATTTATTTATATAGCGCCATTGATTCCATGGTGCTGTACATAAGAGGAAGTTACATACCAAATACAGATATCACTTACAGTAAACAAACTAACAATGATAGACTGGTACAGAGTGAAGAGGACCCTGCCCTTGCGGGCTTACATTCTACAGGAACGAGGAAGGAGACAGTAGGTTGGGGGGTTGCAGTAGCTCCGCTGTTGTTGAGGTTTCAGCAAGCAAGGTCATGGCAGGCTGTAAGCTTGTTTAAAGAGATGGACTTTCATGTTTCATCTGAAGGATCCAAATGTGGCTGATAATCGGACATGTTGAGGCACAGAATTCCATAGGATTGGGGATATCTTGGAGGCGATTGGGTGAAGAACAAATAAGTGTGGAGGAGAGAAGGAGGTCTTGGGAGGACCGGAGATTACGTAAGGGAATGTATCGGGAGATTAGTTCAGAGATGTACGAAGGAGAGAGGTTATGGATGGCTTTGTAGGTCAGTGTTAGTAGTTTGAACTGGATACGCTGGGCAAATGGGAGCCAGTGGAGGGATTTGCAAAGGGGATAGCAGAGGAGTAGCTAGGCGAGAAATGAACCAGTCACGCAGCAAAGTTAAGGTTGGACTGGAGGGGTGCGAGAGTGTTAGCAGGTAGGCCACACAGGAGGATGTTGCAGTAGTCCAGGCAGGAGATGATGAGGGCATGCACAAGCAGTTTAGTAGAGTGAGGGGTTGAGGAAAGGATGGATTCTAGAAATATTTTTGAGCTGGAGGTGACATGAGGTGGTGAGAGCTTGGATGTGGGGTTTGAAGGACAGGGCAGAGTCAAGGGTTACTCCAAGGCAGCGGATTGCCGGTACAGGGGAAAGTGTGATGTCATTTATTGTGATAGAAAGATCAGGTGTGTTACGCTCACTCCCGGACTGACTGGTGTGAGCGTGGTTAGTGGTCCCACTGGGCCACGAACCGAGGAGTGCCTGGAGGGGCGTGACTAGGGGCCTCGCCAGATCTGACCACAAACACAGGGCAGCTTAATCGACTCCGTGGTCCGAGGAGGGACGTGGGAGGTGGCCCAGGTGCTACTCCAGGTCAGACCCCGGTCACAGCTGTTGACCCACACTGGGGTATGCAGGAACGGGCAGGTTTGGCTGGTATGCAGACAGGCGGGTACTGACAGGCACGGCTGGTATGCAGACACGTGAGTACTGGCTGGCACGGCTGACATGCAGACAGGTGGGTACCGGCAGGCACGGCTGGTATGCAGGCAGGCCGATACTAGCAAGTAGGAAAACAGGCTGGATAAGGACCAGTACAGACTGGGATACAGGAACAGAGCCGCAGGTGCGGTGGACAAGCAGAGCAGAGCCGCAGGTGCGGAGGACAAGCAGAGCAGAACCGCAGGCGCGGAGGACAAGTGGAGCAGAGCAGAGCGGAGCTGCAGGTGCGGACGACAAGTGGAGCAGAGCAGAGCGGAACCGCAGGCAAGGAGGACAAGCGGACCAGAGCAGAGCGGAACCGCAGGTGCGGAGGACAAGCAGAGAAGAGCACAGCGGAACCGCAGGTGGGGAGGACAAGCAGAGCAGAGCGGAACTGCAGGCACGGGGGACAAGTCGAGCAGAGCGGAAGCGCTGGTGCGGAGGACAAGCGGAGCAGAGCAGAGCGGAACCGCAGGTGCGGAGGACAAGCGGAGCAGAGCAAAGCAAAACCGCAGGTGCGGGCAGACAGGACAGGGCTTTGTTCACATGCAATAGACTGGGAAACACAGGAAGATAGCTAGAACACAGGAGGTAGATACGAAGGCAGGGAAACGGGACAAGCAGAACCAGATACACATAAGGTACTTGCAATGAAGTAGAGAGTGGACACAAAACTCACAAACAGAAGTACAGAGACAACGAGTTGGAGTTAGGTACAGGTTCAGACACTGCAGGAAAAGGGAAGGATCGGACATAGAGACAAACAGGTAACGGGCTAGGACACAGTTCAGACAGGAACTGACACTGGAACGAGATACAGGAACGCGCCTGGGTACTCAGTCCCCAGGGTGGCGGAAATAGACTAGAAGTCACAGATACAGGTAACGGGCCTGGGTACTCAGCCCTCAGGGTGGCGGAAACAGACAAGACACAGGACAGGACCTGGCAACTCAGTTGCACAGAACACACTGAAAGAAAGCGTTGCTCAGGCACCTCCCACAGGGTGGGGGAGGTTTAAGTATCCAATGACTCACAGCAATAGGCTGGGGACGCATTAGGACTGCGCATACTGTAGCTTTAAGAATCAGGAAGTAACATCGCCGCCACCCTAAGCCAGCAGACAAGAGACATGCACACAGCAAGTAAAGGAGTATAGTGCACAGCCTGGACTGATAGGTAAGCTGGCGGTCTTGCATGGTGGGAGATGGTAAGCCATGCCAGCACGCCACCAGGGATGTTACAAGGTGGGGAAGATATTCGAGATGGGGGAAAGATGATGAGTTCAGTTTTGTCCACATTGAGGTTGAGGAAGCGGGAGGGGAAGAAGGAGAATATGGCTGCTAGACATGCTGGGATTCTGGACAGCAGAGAGGTGATGTCTATGCCAGAGAGGTAGATCTGGGTGTCATCAGCATACAGATGGTACTGGAAGCCATGGGATTTTATGAGCTGTCCCAAGGGAGGAGTAGGGGTCCTAGGACAGAGCCTTGAGGGACTCCAACAGAGAGGGGGCAGGGTGAGTAGGTAGTGTGGGAATGGGAGACTCTAAATGTGCGGTTAGAAAGGTATGAGGAGATCCAAGATAGGGAAAGGTTTTTGATGCCAAAGGAAGAGAGGATCTGTAGTAGGAGGCAGTGGTCAACTGTGTCGAAAGCAGAGGACAGGTCAAGAAGGAGTACAGAGAATTGTCTGTTAGCTTTGCCTGTAAGTAAGTCATTGGTGATTTTCGTAAGGGCAGTTTCAGTGAAATGGTGGGGGTAGAAGCCAGATTGTCGGTTGTCGAAGAGAGAGTTAGATGTGAAGTGAGAGGAAAGTTCAGCGTGAATGTGTTGCTCAAGGAGTTTGGAGGTAAATGGGAGCAGCGATATGGGGCGGTAGCTGGACAAGGCGGTTGGGTCGAGTTAAAAGTGTGGAATAGCTGTTTGGGGTTGTAGAATAGGGAAGATATGAGGGTTGTGAAGTAGGCCTGTTTAGCAGAGGTGAGGGCTGATTTGAATGCAAGTGTTGCTTGTTTGAATGCAGTAAAGTCATCTTGAGAATGTGTTTTCTTCCAATGCCGCGCGCAACCCTGGACACTTGTCGAAGCTGTTTAGTGAGTTGTTGTGCCAGGGTTGCCTGTTGAGTCGTCACGCTCTGCCATGCACAAGAGGGGCGACCGAGTCAATAGCTGATGCGAGAGTGGCATTGTAGAAAGCAGTGGCTCTGTCTGTGTCGTGGAGTGAAGATATCGATGTCAGGGGTAGAATAGAGTCAGAGAGTGTGTGGGTGTCTAGATGTGCAAGGTTTCTGAGGGGGGTGTGCTAGTTGCTGGACATGGATGACAGGTGAGGAGGACAGGGATGAGAAGGTGAGTAGATGGTTGTCAGATAGGGGTAGGGGGGAGGTTGTGAGGTTAGATAGGGAGCAGAGTGGGTGAAGATGAGGTCTAGTGTGTGTCCGTCTGTGTGGGTGGTTGAGGAGAACCACTGAGTAAGTCCAAAGGATGAAGTAAGCGACAGGAGTTTGGATGCTGTTGACTGGCAAGTGTCAGTGGGGATGTTGAAATCTCCCATGATGATTGTGGGAATGTCAGCAGAGAGAAAGTAAAGAAGCCAGGTGGAGAATTGGTCAATAAAGGCAGTGACCGGGCCTGGAGGTCGGAATATGACAGCCACTTGGAGGTTGGAGGGAGAGTAGATGCGGACAGAGTGGACTTCAAAAGAAGGGAGAATAAGGGAGAGTAGAGGTGGGGTAGGGCTAAAGGTGCAGTTGTTAGAAAGGAGAAAACCCACTCCTCCACCATGTCTGTTACCAGGGCGAGGAGTGTGGGTGAAGTGCAATCCACCTTAACACAGCAGGGGAGGCAGTGTCGGAGGGTGTCAGCCATGTCTCTGTGATGCCCAGGAAGGAGAGATTGAGAGAGGTAAAGAGACCGTGAACAAAATGGAGCTTGTTGCTGAAAGAGCGGGCATTCCAGAGTGCTCCAGAGAGAGGGAGCAAGGGGGTGGGCGTCCGGGGCACGGGTTTTAAGTAGGAGAGGTTGCGGTAGTTTGCAGTTGGTTTGAAGCGATAGGTGAAGGAACTGGTGGAAGGTGCAAGCTGTGGGGGTCCAGGATTGGGAGATATGTCGCCAGCAGTGAGGAGAAGCAGAGAGAGGGAGAGCAGGTGGGAGAAGGAGAGTGTCCGGCTTGTGTTATGCTTTGGTAGGATAGATCTGAGGTTGAGGAGCATGTCTGTAGATGAGGTCAGGTGGGGAGGTAAGAGAGAAAGAGAGATGATGATTTGGTTAGAGGGTGCTGGGGTTTGAGGATAGCGAAGGAGAGTGAGGATTTAGGGGCAAAAACAGTAAGGGCATATGTAAGCATAATGAAAGTTAAGTGTGAATGAGAAAGAGAAGCTAAGTACAATTAGTATATAGCTACTCGTACCTTCTGGTCACTTCTGGCCCATTTCTGGCATATTTCATATTTAGACCCTTAAAAGTGACCCTTCATAGCCAGACCGCTCTGTGCTAGACCTGGCTCGCTTGATGTATGGAGCTCTGAACAGCACATGAGGTGGGTCAGGTGGGGAGGAGCTGCAGGAAGACTGCTCACAAAAGAATGGGTGGAGGGGGAGAGTAATTAGGACACAGAGGCTAAATGTATTAAGAAAACAGACAGATAGGGACCAGTGTGTATTGGGATCAAAGGATTTCGGTGATAAACGTGCAGATGGGATCAAACATACCCAGGACAGATAGAATGAAATTAGCAGGGATCAGTGGATACACAGCAGATATTGGATGCAGGAAATATACCGGCAAACAGATAGCTACAGTTTGGAAAAGACGGTCAGATATGCAGCGTGTGTTTGCAGATGGGGTCAGGTGACGTACTGGGAGACAGATAGATACAGTTTGGAAAAGATGGTCAGATATGCAGCGTGGGGTTTGCAGATAGGGTCAGATGACGTACCGGGAGACAGATACATACAGTTTGGAAAAGATGGTCAGATATGCAGCGTGGGGTTTGCAGTTGGGGTCAGGTGACGTATCGGGAGACAGATAGATATAGTTTGGAAAAGACGGTCAGATATGCAACGTGGGGTTTGCAGATGGGGTCAGATGACGTACCGAGAGATAGATAGATACAGTTTGGAAAACACGGTCAGATATGCAGCGTGGGGTTTGCATATGGGGACAGATACAGTTATGAACAATCCTTAGGATCAAAATGAGTTGAACGCTGGACCAGCATCTTCCTCAAGTGAAAAAAAACAATTGCATAGCAAGTGTTCACGTGCAGGGGTGTAAAAAGGCTGGAGGTGTAACCAAAACTGAAGAAAACACTCACAAGAAAAATTGAAAAAGATGGAGGAATGGAGGGTGGTGAGGGGAGGGGAAGGAGAGGTCACTGAGAAGTAGACTAATAATAGGATTGCAAAGGAGATAGAAAAAGAAATAATGAGGAAAAAAGAAAACAAAGAGAACAATGTGAAAGGATAGAAACAAATAAAATTAGCAGAGAAATGATGTGAAAATAGGAAAAAAGAGAAGAAGTGAAGTGTTGGATGAGGATCGAACCCGTGCAGTGTTAGGAAAAAAAGGTAAGGGGGTAAATAAATTGATTGAGCCACTGGGAGGAAGAGAAAGAAGATACAACCAGAATGCGGGGATAATAGGTAAAAGGACATGCTACAGAGGGAGGTATATGAGAAGAGGGAACCAATTGTTGTAGAGAAAGATAGTGTAGAGTACAAATAGTTGGTGTAAGAGACAAGGAAAATAGTAAAATAGATAATGGGAGACTTCTGGAGCCATTCAGGCTATAGCCGGTGATCGCAGTGGATATTTTGACAATGTAATGTAGTGGAGAGGATTAATATTAATGAAAATAATTTAGAAGATTAAACATATAAAGAAAATAGAAACAAATATCTAAAATAAATAAAAAAGGTAAATATACAAATAACTAAATATATATATATGTGTATATATACAGTGGGGAAAATAAGTATTTGATACACTGCTGATTTTTCAAGTTTCCCCACCTACAAAGAATGGAGAGGTCTGTAAGTTTAATTGTAGGTACACTTCAACTGTGAGAGACAGAATCTAAAAATAAAAACCAGAAAATCACATTGTATTTTTACATAATTAAATTGCATTTTATTGCATGAAATAAGTATTTGATCACCTACCAACTAGCAAGAATTCTGACTCTCACAGACCTGTTAGTTTTTCTTTAAGAAGCCCTCCTACTCTGCACTCATTACCTGTAATAATTGCACCTGTTTGAACTTATTACCTGTATAAAAGACACTTTTGCACACAATCAAGCACACTCCAACCTCTCCACCATGGCCAAGACCAAAGAGCTGTCTAAGGACACCAGGGACAAAATTGTAGACCTGCATAAGGCTGTGATGGGCTACAGGACAATAGGCTAGCAGCTTGGTGAGAAGGAAACTGTTGGCACATTTATTAGAAAGTGGAAAAAAAACAAGATGACTGTTAATCTTCCTTGGTCTGGGGTTACATGCAAGATCTCGCCTCGTGGGGTAAGGATGATTCTGAGAAAGGTCAGTAATCAGCCCAGAACTACACTGGAGGACCTGGTCAATGACCTGAAGAGAGGTGAGACCACAGTCTGAAACATTACTGTTAGTAATACACTACGCCGTCATGAATTAAAATCCTGCAGGGAGCGCAAGGTCCCCTTTCTCACGTCAGCACATGTCCATTCCCATTTGAAGTTCACCAATGGCCATCTGGATGATACAGAGGAGGCACGGGAGAAGGTCACGTGGTCAGATGAGACCAAAATAGAACTTTTTGGTATCAACTCCACTCGACGTGTTTGAAGGAAGAAGAAGGATAAGTACAACTCCAAGAACACCGTACCAACAGTGAAGCATGGTGGGGAAAACATCATACTTTGAGGGTGCTTTTCTGCATAGGGGACAGGACGACTGCACTGTATTGAAGGGAGGATGGATAGGGTCATGTATCACGAGATTTTGGCCAATAACTCCCTTCCCTCAGTAAGAGCGTTGAAAATGGGTCGTGGCTGGGTCTTCCAGCATGACAATGACCCGAAACACACAGCCAGGGCAATTAAGGAATGGCTCTGTAAGAAGCATTTCAATGTCTTGGAGAGGCCTAGCCAGTCTCCAGACCTGAAACCAATAAAAAATCTTTGGAGGGAGCTGAAACTCAATGTTGCCCAGTGACAGCCCCGACACCTGAAAGATCTGGAGAAGATCTGTATGGAGGAGTGGGCCAAAATCCCTGCTGCAGTGTTTGTTCAAACTTGGTCAAGAACTACAGGAAATGTCTGACCTCTGTAATTGCAAACAAAGGTCTCTGTACCAAATATTCAGTTCTCTTTTTTAACTGTATCAAATACTTATTTCATGCAATAAAATGCAAATTAATTATGTAAAAATCATGCAATGTGATTTTATTTTTTATTTTTAGATTCTGTCTCTCACAGTTTAAGTGTACCTATGATAAAAATTACAGACCTCTCCATTCTTTGTAGGTGAGAAATCTTGCAAAATCAGCAGTGTATCAAATACGGTACTTATTTTCCCCACTGTATACATAAATATACACATATACAAACACACACATGCAGTGTCAGACTGGGGTGTCTGGGGTCCACAGGAGGAATTGATCCTCAGGGCCCACCCTACAGCAATATGCAAATAACTGTTAGCCGAAATCCCTGTTATAGTGGAGCGTCGAATGTAAATCCCAGGTAGCTCCTGCACATATACTGTGCACCACCATAACTGGGATGTACAATTACGGTAGTTTGCATTAAAGGGGTTCTTTGGTTAAAGCAAATTATCACCGATCCATGGGATCCACAGGATCGGTGATCACTTATTGATCATTTGGGTCCAAACATTGGAAAACGCACCTATCGGAAAAATGGGGAAGTTTTATCCCTGACAGGACAATTATCCCCATTTTAAAATGCAGCAGCAGGTGGGATGTCTGACCGCAGCTCCATTCATTCTCTTTGGGGCTTCCAGAAAAAAAACAAGAACAGCCACTGAGGGAATGAATGGGTCAGTGGTCAAGTTGCACATGAGCTCCAGTCTAAAGGGGATAAAAGCTCCACATTCTACCAATCTGTGCGGGTCCCAGAAGTCAGATCCCTACTAATCAATAATTTATCACTTCTCCTATGGAGAACTATACCAGCACCAATAGTACCACATACAAGGGAGCAATGCTGCCACACCATGACCAGACCACATATTACCACCACATAGTGATCGAATAATACCACATACAAGGGAGAAATACCACCACACCGTGACCAGACCAGATATTAATAGCATACAGCATTCAGATAATTCAGCATAATTTCTCTCCCCCACCTCCATCATTGCTCTCCTCCATCCCCATCATTGCTCTCCCCCCACCTTCTCCATCATTTCTCCCTCCCACCCACATCATTGCTCTCCCTCACCTTCTCCATCATTGCTCTCCCTTACCTTCTCCAACATTGTCATATCTCCCCCGCCTTCTCCATCATTGCCATATCTCCCCCACTTCCTCCATCATTATTGCCATATCTCCCCCACCTCCTCCATCATCATTGCTATATCTCCCCCCCACCACCTCCATCATTGCAATATCTCCCCCCACCACCTCCTCCATCATCATTGCCATATCTCCCCCTACCTCTTCCGTCATCATTGCCATATCTTCCCTACGTGCTCCATCATCATTGCCATATCTCCCCCACCTGCTCCATCATCATTGCCACATCTCCTCCACCTCCTCCATCACCAGTGCCATGTCATATCTCCCCCACCTCCTCCATCACCCTGCCATGCATATCTCCCCCCACCTCCTCCATCATCATGCCATGCATATCTCCCCCACCTCCCCTGTTGCCATGCCATATCTTCCCCCACCTCCTCCATCATCATTGACAAGCCATATCTCCCCCCACCTCCTCCATCACCATTGCTCTCCCTCTTCTCCCCCCACCGCCTCCATCACCATTGCTCTCCCTCTTCTCCCCCCACCTCCTCCATCATCATTGCTCTCCCTCTTCTGACCCCACCTCCTCCATCATCATTGCTCTCCCTCTTCTCCCCCCACCTCCACCATCACCATTGCTCTCCCTCATCTCCCCCCAACTCCTCCATCGCCATTGCTGTCCCTCATCTCCCCCCACCTCCTCCATCACCATTGCTGTCCCTCATCTCCCCCCACCTCCTCCATTACCATTGATCTCCCTCATCTCCCCAACCTCCTCCATCACCATTGCTCTCCCTCATCTCCCCCATCTCCTCCATCACCATTGCTCTCCCTCTTCTCCCCCGCACCTCCTCCATCAACATTGCTCTCCCTCATCTCGCCCCATGATCACCATTCCTCTCCCTCATCTCCCCACACCATCATCACCATTGCTGTCCCCATTTCCCCCCATCTCCAGTCTTAGTTTAAAAACAAACAACAAAAAAAAACTTATACTACCGTTCAAAAGTTTGGGGTCATTTAGAAATGTCATTATTTTTGAAAGAAAAGCACATTTTTTTTCAATGAAGCTAACATTAAATGAATCAGAAATACACTCTGTACATTGTTAATGTGGTAAATGACTATTTTAGCTGCAAGCGTCTTGATTTTATTGCAATATCTACATATGTGTATAGAGGCCCATTTCCAACAACCACCACTCCAGTGTTTTAATGGTACATTGTGTTTGCTAACTGTGTAAGAAGGCTAAGGGATGTTTAGAAAACCATAGAAAAACCTTTGCGCAAGTATGTTAGCCCAGCTGAAAACGGTTTGGTTGATTTGAGAAGCTATAAAATTGACCTTCCTTTGAGCTAGTTGAGAATCTGGAGCATTATATTTGTTTGTTCTATGAAACTCTGAAAATGGCCAGAAAAAGAGAACTTTCATGTGAAACTCGACAGTCTATTCTTGTTCTTAGAAATGAAGGCTATTCCATGCAAGAGATTGCCAAGAAACTGAAGATTTCCTACAACGGTGTGTACTACTCCCTTCAGAGGAGAGCACAAACAGGCTCTAACCAGAGTTGAAAGAGAAGTGGGAGGCCCCGCTGCACAACTGAGCAACAAGTCAAGTACATTAGAGACTGGCTAATAAAAGGAAAAGATTAATATGGGCAAAAGAATACAGACATTGGACAGAGGAAGATTGGAAAAAAGTTTTATGGACAGAAGAATCAAAGTTTGAGGTGTTTGGATCAAACAAAAGAACATTTGTGAGACGCAGAACAGCTGAAAAGATGCTGGAAGAGTGCCTGACGCCATCTGTCAAGCATGGTGGAGGTAATGTGATGGTCTGGGTTTGCTTTGGTGCTCGTAAAGTGGGAGATTTGTACAAGGTAAATGGGATTTTGAATAAGTAAGGCTATCACTCCATTTTGCAACGCCATGCCATACCCTGTGGACAGCGCTTGATTGGAGCCAATTTCATGCTACAACAGGACAATGACCCAAAGCACACCTCCAAATTATGCATGAACTATTCAGGGAAAAAGCAGGCAGCTGGTATTCTATCAGTAATGGAGTGGTCAGCGCAGTCACCAGATCTCAACCCCGTTGAGCTGTTGTGGGAGCAGCTTGACCGTATGGTACTCAAAAAGTGTCCATCAAGCCAATCCAACTTGTGGGAGGGGCTTCAGGAAGCATGGGGTGAAGTTTTTCAAGAGTACCTCAGCAAATTAGCAGCTAGAATGCCAAAGGTCTGCAATGCTGTAATTGCTGCAAAGGGAACATTCTTTGACGAAAGCAAAGTTTGAAGGAGAAAATTATTCTTTCTAATAAAAATCATTATTTCTAACCTTGTCAATGTCTGGACTATATTTTCTATTCATTTTGCAACTCATTTGATAAATAAAAGTATGAGTTTTCATGGAAAACACAAAATTGTCTGGGTAGCTACCAACTTTTGAATGGTAGTGTACCTCTCAGCACGCTCCCCCGCAGCATCGTCCTCTGCATCTTTCTCCCTCACTCAGGCTCGCATGATGACGTCATCAAGCAGCGCAAGCCTGTGTCAGGGAGGAAGCGTGGGCAGGAAGCAGAGGTGAGGACAGATCCCTGCAGCCCCGCTGCCATTTTCCTACTGTCAGCAGCGGAGCTGGAGGGATCGCTCCTTCCCCACCACACAGGATGAGGGCAATCTGGCCATGGGCCCCCCGAAGCCTGGGGGTCCAAGAAGCAGGCCAGATTGTCGCACTGAAGGGGCCCTCCTGACCCTTCGGGTTCTTGCAGTGTGGCGCACCGGCGGCCATGTTAACCAGGGGATCCGTGCGTCCTGCTCGGGGGCCCGCTGAGGACCCGAGCCCACCAGAGAATTCTCCGGTGTCCCGGTGCCCCAGTTCGACCCTGCACACATGGAACATTGAAAGTGAAATTTGTAAGAAGAAATGAAGTAGTAACAAATAGGGTTTTTTTCTCAAATTGAGATGTGTAGAAAAAGGTTGTGAGGTGTTAAAGTGGGGTGGTGAATCAAGGGAATAAATATTAGTGAAATACAATATGAAGCAAATACAAAAAGGAGGGGAAAGGTCAATTGATATGGGAGGGAAATGAATAGGAAGGGTTTTCATATGCATATAAATACATGTGTAGATTGTGAGACCTCGCGGGCAGGGTCTTCTCTCCTGTACCAGTCAGTGACTTGCATTGTTTAAAATTATTGTACTTGTTTTTTATTATGTATACCCCTTTTCACATGTAAAGCGCCATGGACTAAATGGCACTATAATAATAAATAATAATAATGTGTAATAATATTAAACACATACATACACACACGTAAAATAAACACAGGTATATACAGTACATGATGCACACATACTCATGCATACACATACAAACAAATCAAGAGACTGAGAATAAGAATGTGAAAAAAGTAGCAAAGAAAACAGAGAGGCTGCAGTATGGTTGCTTCAGAGGATGAAGGGAAAGTAGGATTCCAGGAAGGGCTTTGGAATATCAAAGGGAGAAAGTTTTTTTAAAAAAAAGGTAATTAAACCACATGTGGGAACTGATGTGTTCCAAGGAACATACAAAAAATTACATGATATAAAACTGATATATAAAATCTAAATATACAAAAGGATTACTTTGCTTAAATGTAACTACAATAAATAAGATAAAAAAATAAAAATATTGAGAAAAATTAAATCACGAATGAAATGTATAAAAAACAGTTTTCCAGTTAAACATAATAGTTATAAAAGTATAAAAGGATTGTAAGTAATCTAAATGACAAATTAAGTTAAAAAAACATTTTTAGATTTAGCTTTTATTTTTTATCTTTTTTTCTAAGTCTCCTCTTTGCATGCTGTAACCTTAGTGTGACTACCAGTATGTGACAAGACTGCAGCGGCTATAAACCTTTCTGTCTAATATAGTGGTGCCCCATTCATTGCACAGGGCTGGCGCCAAAGGGAGAGATGGAAAAAGTTATTTTAATAAATAAATAATTAAAAGCCCCAAAACAGCACACCCCTTTAATATCATTGCTGCTGGAAACTAATAGGAAAAGTGTAAATTAACATAATCAAAATATTTTAGGTTGTCTATAAGAAATATGATTTAGGCAGAGGCGTAGCTAGGGTTTTGGTTCAGGGGGGGCGAAACTTCTGAGTGGGCCCCTAACCAGGTAACCCTGATTACAAAAATAGTGGTGCACCCAGATAGTGACTATAGGAGAACCTCAGCAGATGACAGCGCAGTTACTGAAAATAATCTCTTTACAAAGACCAACACTTCTATTACCACCATATGGTGACATATTGCCAGATACCAGTCCTGCAGAACATATAAGAGATCACAGCACAGTTATATATAGTAACTTACAGCTGATGTTCTTTCTGATTAAATTGTTCACTTTTCCCGTCTTTTCCATCTGGCCCAGACCGACACGATGACTTCTCCCTCCAGGACTCAGAGTCTCAGGTCTGCAGAGATCACAACAAAGGCACATTTGACTCCTTACATTTCAGGCCCCGTCCCCATCTATTCCCAATCTGAACAAACACCTCTTCCTGCTGATACCCCAATACTGAGCCTCCGTTGCTGTACGTGTCGATATTACTGCACCTTCTGTGTGCTCTCAAGATGGTAAAATAACCCTCTAGAACAGGGGTCTCAAACTCAGCTGGGTATATGGGCCGCACAGGGAAAATAATTTAATTTGGGGGGCTGCATTCTTTGCATGACAAAGTGACATTTTTAGTGATACCATTTTTTTTCTATACACCTTTTGAACTGGTCCTCATCTTGTAGTAATGCCCCATCCTGGTCCTCATCTTGTAGTAATGCCCCATCCTGGTCCTCATGTTGTAGCAATGAGCCCCATCCTGGTCCTAATCTTGTAGTAATGCCCCATCCTGGTCCTCATCTTGAAGCATTGCCCCATCCTGGTCCTCATCTTGTAGTAATGCCCCATCCTGGTCCTCATCTTGTAGTAATGCCCCATCCCGGTCCCCATCTTGTAGTAATGCCCCATCGTGGTCCTCATCTTGTAGTAATGCCCCATCCTGGTCCTCATCTTTTACTAATGCCCCATCCTGGTCCTCATCTTGTAGTAATGCCCCATCCTGGTCCTCATCTTGTAGTAATGCCCCATCCTGGTCCTCATCTTGCAGTAATGTCCCATCATGGTCCTCATCTTGTAGCAATGCCCCATCCTGGTCCTCATCTTGAGGTAATGCCCCATCCTGGTCCTCATCTTGTAGTAATGCCCCATCCTGGTCCTCATCTTGTCATAATGGCCCTATCCAGGTCCCCATATTGTAGGAATGTCCCCATCCAGGTGCCCATAGTGCCCATATGTCCCCATCCAGGTGCCCATATGGCCCCATCCAGGTGCCCATATGTGCTCACCCAGGTGCCCATATGTCCCCATCCAAGTGGCCATATGTCCCCATCCAGGTGCCCATATGTCCCATCCAGGTACCAATAGTGTCCATATGTGCTCACCCAGGTGCCCATAGTGCACAAAACAGAGAAAAAAAAAAAGATTCTTCTCATCTGTCCTCCGTTCCCTCGGCGTCCTTCTGGACATGCAGCATGCAGGCACCATAGACCCCTTGACGATCGCTGCCCGGTTCAGGAGCCGCCGACATCAGCGCTGTAATGCAGATTATTGCCGCGCAGAGACCCGCTCTCTGCACACCAATACCAATGCAAGCCACTGGCCTATCAGAGGCCAGCAGCTGACATCTGCGCATGTCAGTGACGTCATACACCGCTGCGCTGGGACGCAAATGTCAGCTGCTGGCCTCTGATAGGCTGGCGGCTTGCATTGGTATTGCTGTGCAGAGAGCCGGTCTCTGGGCGGCAATACACTGCACTACAGCGCTGATGTCGGCCAGCTCCTGGACTGGGCCGTGATCGGGGTCTATGGTGTCTGCGGGCCGCATGAAGCAGCCGGAGGGGAGCATGCGGGCCGCGTGTTTGAGACCCCTGCTCTAGAATATAGTAATGCAGTGTGCAAGTGCCCTAGAAAACAGTGACCACATTTTTCCCCCTATAAAGTAATAATGCCCTCTGTGTGCACCTCTGACAGTCACAATAACCTGAGTTCCCCTATAACGATAAGTGCCCACTTAACATTTAATAATGTCCTGAGTCTCCCCCCCATGTACAGCTCCCCTATACACACAGTATGATGCTCTCCTATACACAGTATAATGGCCCCTCACTGTATAGTACCCAACACACAGTATACTGACCCCCTTAGTAGCCTTCAAACTGATGTCTCCAACACTGCATGATGAACCCCACACTGTGCAAAGACCCCACATTATCTCCCACACTATATGTTGCCCCCTACACTGTGCAAAGACCACACACAATCTTCCACACTGTATGACCATAACTGTAATCCACACACTGTATAAATAACCTCCATATAGTATAATCCACCAGATAGTCCTCAATATAGTATAATGCACTCCCCATAGGCAGAGTCTGTAAAATAATCCCCCCCATAGGCAGTCTGTAGCATAATACCCCCACCCCCCATAGGCAGTCTGTAGCAAAATCCTCCCACCCCCCCATAGGCACTCTGTAGCACAATACCCCCACCCCCCATAGGCAGTCTGCAGCATAATTCCCCCAACCCCCCCATAGACAGTCTGTAGCATAATCCCCCCACAGGCAGTCTGTAGCATAATCCCCCACCCCCATAGGCAGTCTGTAGCTTAATCCCCCCACAGGCAGTCTGTAGCATAATCCCCCCTCCCTCATAGACAGTCTGAGCGCCCGGCCAGGCGGGGCGCCAAATGATGGCGCCGCTACAGTTACAATAGCATAGCTCCGGGTGGGCTCCCTCAGAGTGCGGGGCCCGGGGAGACCCCCCTTCTGCCCCCCCGGTAGCTACGCTACTGGATTTAGGAAAATTCTGAAGCATGATGTAGCACCCCGAGGGTTCGGTCGCTACAGAGGTATTGCACCTCAACCAGAGGTGTGATATCCCACTCCTGGGTAAGGATGGTGTGTGGACCGGGACTCAGTTAGCTGCATGCATCACACACATCCCATTTCCGGGGGACAGCTCAACGATGCTCCCATTAGTACAGCAATGCAGGCACGACAGATCATGTCCCTGGATGGAGTGGGGAGGGGGGAGGAAAACCCAGTGATGTAGGAGCAGGAGGGGGCGGTTTCTGGGCATAGGTAGGAGCCCATTGGTTGCAAGTCACCTGGGCTACATACACAGAGAGGGAGGTATAAGAGGTGGGCACCATCTTAGTTCTGGGTTGAGTTCAGTCGTGCAGAGAAGAAGTGCAGTCTGTGAGGAGAGGCTCTGCAGGAGCTCTGCTCCAGGGCCAGGCCTAGAGTAGAGGCCGGGGCCCGAGAGAAGAGAGGAGAACAGAAAGGAAAGTAAGAAGGAACACCAAGAGAGGCCCAGAGACACGAAGGCAGAAGGAACCCTAAGGACCCAGGAGATTTCGGGTGACGGGTAGCCAGAACAGGGTACCGGATCCCAAGCTGGTGGAGGTGACTAATCCTTAACCAAGAACCGGTGGTCGTGATCATTTACTGGTGCGACCCCTCACTACACCTACTAGGAAGGCACACCACATAGGGTCAGGGAAGTGGGCATCTAGCCCTCCCAGGAGAAGACCCAAGGCAGCTGGACAGAAGTAGTGTCACTGGTGGGGCACGGCTGACGAAAGGATAGAAGGGAGTCCTGTGCCACACTCCGGAATTGCCTGGGGGTTGATCGAACCCCCTGCCTGGTGGACGCAGCACGGCTCGGGCGGTCCTACCTGTGCACAAGTGACCTGGATGAGAACTGTGAGTAAAGAACCTGAACTGCAACACCTTGTCTCTGTGCTTTCTCACCGCGTCAGCACTACTAGTACTGGGACGCCCCGCACCACAACCACCATCATCACTCTACACTGCCCTGAGGCTATACTCCTCCCATGGGGAGTTGTACTACATTCTGCTGCACCCTCAACACCAGCCTCAGTGGTCTGCCCTGCAACAGCGGTTCATCCTGACCGCAATCCACAGGTGGCGTAGTCGGACATTAAACCATAAAAACCCCATAAATAGACTGACACTGGTTTGACCACCCTGAGCCACGGGACCGGGCCATCGCCACGGTGACTACAACCCCCAGCATCCCACAAAAGGCCCGGTTCCGGGTTCCCCACGCGGCCCAGGGGGCGAGTCAATGACAGTAAACATAATGGCTCCTATTCATCAACGCTATTGCTCCAGAATTCTGTAAATTGCTTTGAAACGTCCCAAACTGTTTCTACTTTTAGAAATTTCATGGCAGTTTTGCCCAGCTCTAGCAAAATAGGCGGAGCTGGGGTGGGACGGGGCACAACTGTGCATGACACCACAGCCCGTGTAATTCTTGATGATCTGTGGCATTCCTAATGAGAAATCTTACTCCAGTCCCTACCTGGAGTAAAAGATTTGTGGCAAAACGCACAGAAATGCACGGCACTTGGTAGATGTTCCTGATACATTAAAAGGTGTACACCTCTCATTGAATCATGAGCATCTGACTCCAATATGCCCCCTCTTTAAAATTGTGAATATCTCCGTTCTTGATGAATCAGGGCCAATGTCTGGACTTTTACTACAACATGGTAGCCCAAAGTGCTGGATGTCACAGGAACATAGGCAAGGATAGTGAACTAGTAATATGAGTGAACAAATGACTTCAAAGCTCTTTTTACTTCAGAATTCCATTAGTTTCAATTTCTGGTATACAAAAAGTTACTTAATGTCAGTTATTTTGGCTCAGATCTATCTCCAGCTGAAATCTGACCCTAGAACTTTCTCTGGCTTTGTGTACCATTTTTCATCTTGATTTTCCTTTTCATTCTTTCCTTACAATCTATTGTTTAAATATAGTCCATGGATTTGTAATCAAGCCATTTTTGGCCTTGAAAAATACCCAAGGTGGCCTATTCATTAAGATATTTATGTTAGAATTCTGGCATAAAACACTTTAATTAGTCACAAAAGTTGTAGGATGTGAATTTAGTGCATCTTATTTCATTAAAGAGGTTGTCCTTTTACATTGATGACCTATCCTCTGATCGGCCAGGGTCCGACAACCGGTACCCCCGCCGATCAGCTGTTATCAGTGTCGGCGGTGGGAGCTGCCGGCCGGAAGTACCCACTTGCCGAGCTGCTCCATCTACTTGTAGTGGCTGGGTTTGATACTGCACATCCGCCTCCTATTTAAATCAATAGGAGGCGGATGTACAGTGTACTGTGGCGGCCATTACAAGTAGACGGAGCAGGTCGGAAAATGAGTGCTTCCGGCCCGCGAAAGCTGCCACAAACACCGATAATAGCTGATCAGCGGATCAGACCCCAGGCGATCAGACATTGATGACCTAGCCTGTAAAAGTAGTGGACAACCTCTTTAATGAGATAAGATGCACAAAATTCTCAAAGAGGCACACGCCATTTAATAAATTAGGTACTTTGTCTGGTGCACACAAATTTGTCTGGTGCACACATTGTTAGTCTTAATGAATAGTGTTGAGCAAATTTGTTTGGCATTTTAATTTCGGGTTCGTGTTCGGGGTTCCGGCTTGTTCGCGCCAAAAAATCGGCTCGGCCCACGAACATCCCTGATTTGCCACACTGTCACACAGATGTTCTAGTTTCTGTTTTTTCGTTTTCGTTTTTTCCTCCCTTTCTCCCAAGAGCCATAACATTTTTATAATTCCGTCCACACACCCGTTTGAGGGTTTGTTTTTGTACTTTGAATGACACCATTCATTCATCATGACATCATTCATTGCACTGGAAAGAGGGGGAAAAAAGTGCAATTCCACAATTATATTTTATTTACCACGTGCACTATATGATAAAACTGACTGGGAGATATGATTCTCCAGATCAGTATGAGTACGCAGATAAAAAACATGTACAGTTTTTTTATTATTTACGCTAAGTGATGAAAAAAAAATTGGAAATTTGTAAAAAAAATTTTGCTTTTGTCACCATTTTCCGAGACTCGTAACGTTTTCAATTTTCGGAATCTGTGGCAAGGTGAGGGCTTATTTTTTGCACCCTGAGCGGATATTTTTACTGATATAATTTTGGGGTAGATACGATGTTTTGATCACCTCTTATTGCATGTAATTGCAATGTTGTGGCAGCCAAAAAAACTTAATTCTGGCATTTAGATTTTTTTTTCGTTACACCGTTTACCAATTGGATTAATTTATTATATATTTTGATAGATCAGAGTTTTAGAAACGCAGCGATACAAAATATGTGTATTTTTTTGTTTTATTGTTTTATTTTAATGGGGGTGATTTGAACTTTTGAATTTCTTTTATCTTTTTCATATTTTTAAACACTTTTTTTCAATTTTTATTGTACTTAATAGTCCTCTAGGGGCCTTGAAGCTGCGATCATCCGATCGCTCGTATTATACATATAGTGAAAATCATGATCTCGTATGAACACCAGCTAACCGCCTGGCTGTCATAGTAGCTCATCGACACCCTGCGATCAAGTCACGGGCACGCTGCTGGGCATGTGGAATAACGCGGTATTTTGCCGGCGTGTGTTAAATTCCGCTTTCAGAGATTTACAGTGATATTTAACAGAATAAAAACAAGCCGGAAATATTCACTTGCCGAGCTGCTCCATCTTCTGGTAGTGGCTGCCACAGGGTACTACACATCTGCCTCCTATTGATTTGATTAGGAGACTGATGTGTAGTACCCTGCCTCGGCCACTATCAGAGGACGGCGAACTCCCCAAGAGAGAACTTCCTGCTGATGGCCACCGCCACTGAAAACAGCTAATCGTGGGGGTTTCGGGAGCCAGACCCTGACCAATCAAACGTTGATGACCTATCCCAAGGATAGGTCATCAATGCTAAAGCAGTGGACAACCTCTTTAATCCTTGTTTAGCTGATATATAAATAATACCAAAAATAACAAATCTAAACAAAAACAGATGAATTCTAACTGGGTATAGTGGAACAAAAATAACTAATTGTAAATTATAAATTCAATATCTGATGTCATCCTGTAATCATTACTGTTTCAGGTGAATCGCATATTATAATGTCAGATGTCAAACTAAAGTTAGATAAAAAGTAAACTCTCTCTATCTGTATACATAACATAGCCGTACAAATACATCTATACAAATAACCAGTACAGAACAATGGAGACACCTTTAATCATTTACTTTTCTATTAAAAAAATGTCAGATGAAGACAAGCACGGTCTTTTGAAAAAGATTAGGTTTCTTTACAAACTGTAGACAAGTCACTTTAAAATACCAGACCTGAAAAGTCACTGTTTAAGAAAGACACTCAAATTTGACCTTTTCCTTTCTTAGAATAACATCATAGAATTAGAGGCATCAAGACCCTTCTTGAACTATTCCTTGAAGTAATTCCTTTGAGAAATCCACATAGAAAGGAATGAGCAAATGATCCTCTATTTAAGATCAAGAAATTCAAGGCTTGAAACCTTCTAGTCTGTAGATATTTCCATCTTAACATACTTGGGGCAGTTTACCCTCTTGCCATGACGCTTTAAGTCTATCAAAGAACACTTGTCCCAGACAAGAGAACATTGTGTTTTGTGGACTTTGAAAATCACAGCTTTAATTCTTTCACTGTTCGGACTATTTTTAGCACTGCTCTGATTTTCTTACATTACTATTTTTTTAGTATTTAGGTAAATTCTATTCAACAAATGTACAAAGTGTAGGGCTACCAACTTAATTTTTTCTTTTTTTTTGAACAGCTTCTTAAAAAATCACAGACAGACAACTTTTTATGGACTCAGATGACCATAATAAATTATTAAGATTTTAAGTGATATACTGGTGTTTCTCACAAAATTAGAATATCTTCAAAAAGTTAATTTATTAAAGTTCTTCAATACAAAAAGTGAAACTCATATATTATATAGAGTCATTACAAACAGAGTGATCTATTTCAAGTATTTATTTGTGTTAATGATGACGATTATGGCTTACAGCCAATGAAAACACAAGTCATAACTAGTGTTGAGCCACCCCCGTAGTGTTCGAGTTCGGTTCGGTTCGTCGAACACCCGTGTGTTCGCCGAACTGTTCGTCGAACTGTTCGTCGAACACCTTCGAACACCGTTAAAACCAATGGCAGGCAAACAAAAACACATAGAAACACATAGAAAACACCTTCAAAGGTGTCCAAAAGCTGACAAACTGCTCAGAAGACATAACTAACACATGGAAAAGTGACAAGTACATATAGTCATGCGAAAATAAAAGAGGTGGAGGAGTAAAAGGAGGGGGAGACACAAATATAGGCATGTCATGCCCTTCTAAAATCCAAAAAGTGAGAAGCCGACACGGCCAGTCCGCTCCTGCCCGTGCCACCTCCGTGTCGCCGGGTTTGTGCCAGAGCCGCGGTGAACCCTGATGGCCAGCCCCCCTCTCCCAATACTGGTGCCTGTCCGCTGGTGGGTCGAGCGAGCCCCCCTGTGGTGGAGGCAGCTCTAAGCTTTTTAATTTAAATTGTCTCTCTAATTTGAATGAATACACTTTAAATCCATTTACAAGAATCTATTGGAGGGCAAGTCTCATGCCAGCAGCCGCGTAATTCCAGCTCCAGTAGCGTCCACTAAAGCTGCTGCAGTTAAAAAGCTTTTATAAGGATCGAGCTCGGCTGTCCACCGCAAGGCATCCTACTGCCAGTCCCAGCCCCTATGCCTTGGGGTGCCTCCTGATGCTCTTCACTAAGTATCCCATGGTCCCGAAGCATTTCCTTTGAAAAAATTAAGTGTCTAAACTACAGGTGGTGTAGCTTGCTTAACAGCCGGGATAATCCGCTGACTAGCAGACACTGCTACTAGGCACAAAGTATTTCCTGGGCTAGATGCAGTTAAAAATTTGTAATTAGATACTCTCGTTGGATGCTGAGAAAGCATTCCATAGAGTCTCCTGGCACGCCATATATGATTCTCTTAAAAAGCTTGGGGTAGGGGTCTAGGGGACCCTTTTATAGCCAAAATCACGGCCCTGTATCACAATACGTCACCTAGGCTGAAGATAAATGGAACTGTAGCACCCTGAGGGTTCGGTTGCTACAGACGTATTGCACCTCACCCAGAGGTGTGATATCTCACTCTCAGGTAAGGATGGAGTGTGGATCAGGACCCGACACCTGCATGCATTACACCACATTGCCGTGGGGCAGGGCGACCAATATGCCCCTGAGATGGGCACGACAGTCCCTGTCCCTGGCTGGAGTGGGGGGAGGGAACACTGAGGAAGGGGAACCCTGTAGTGCAGGAGCAGGGAGGAAGCAGTTCCTGGGTGCATTGAGAAGGGAGTATAAAAGGTGGGCACCATCTTAGTTCAGTGCAGAGAAGTCTGAGCAGAAGTGGCAGGGAGCAGGGGCTCTGCATGAGCTCTGCTCCGGAGGCGGGCCTAGTAACAGAGGCCCAGGCCTGGAAGAGGGAGAAGGAAGGAAGAGGAGCGGAGAAGGCTCCAGGAACGAGGAATGAAGGGATCCCAGGGGTGCGGACGGGCGAGTCGCCACCGCACGCCCGAATCCACCTGCGTGGAGGGGTCAGGCCAAAGGGGGAGACCGGTCCCCGAACTAGTGGAGGCAGGAAACGACCCTCAGCTAGAAACCGGAGGCTCTGACATTTTATGTGGCGCAGCCCCTCGCTACACCCGCTAGGAAGGCACCACATAGGGTCAGGGAAACTGGCGCCAAGTTTACCAAGAGGAGGCCCGAGGCAGCCGGACAGAAGTGTTGGTAAGAAAGGCCAGACAAAGGACACACAAAGGGGGTCCTGTGAAGCGCTCCAAAGTTATCTGGGAGTTGTCTGAGCCCCTCACCTGGTGAGCACAGTACGACGTGGGCAGCCGTTACCTGCAGACGTGGTCTGGATAATAAGAACTGTGAGTAAAGGCCCTGAACTGCATCACTGACTCCGTGTCGTTACTGCTGCTGCCCTGCACCATCACCCCCATCCTCCGCATACACTGCCCTGAGGCTATACTCCTCCCGTGGGGAGTTATGCTACGCTCTGCTGCACCCACAACACCAGCCTCAGCGGTCTGCCCTGTAGCGGCGGTTCACTCTGACCGCAATCCACGGGTGGCGTAGTCGTACATTTAAACATCAAAACCACATAAATAGTTCCGCCACTGGTTTGACCGCCCTGAGCCACGGAACCGGGTCGCCGCCACGAAGACTACAACCACCAGCATCCACCAAAAAGGGTCCGGCTCCGGGTGTCCCAAGGCCCAGGGGGTGCGTCAGAACATTTTCATCACCTTTCACAATCACCAATGGGACAAGGCAGGGATGTCCTCTGTCCCCTCTCTTATACATCCTAGTGACGGAGCACCTGCTCTCATCAATTCGCCATAACCCCAATATTAGGTGGATTGAGGTGGGAGGCACCGAGTACAAGTGCTCTCTATTTGCTGATGATGTCCTAGTATATATCACTCAATCACATATATCCATCCATGCTGTTATGGCTGAAATAGATCACTTTGTTACATGGTCAAATTTTAAAATCAATGCAGCGAAGTCTGAGGCCCTCGATGTCTCCCTCCCCAAATCCATATAGGATTCCATCCAGTCCAACTTTCCCTTTGCCTGGCCCTCACAGGGTATCAAATACTTAGGAATTCCTATTCATAGAGACCTCTCCCATCTATGTTATCTTAATTTTGGGCCCTTTATTGAACAACTCCATACAGACCACGGTTGGCAAGTTAGAACTGTAAGATTCACTACGTGAACCGCTGGTGTTTTGTGGAAAAGCACATGTACACTGCGTTCCAAATTATTATGCAAAAAGTGTTTAGGAGTGGCAAGGGAAGAATTTGTTTGTTTGTCAGTTAAACTCATTGATGGTGATGTGTGTCAGGGCTCTTTATATCACTGTAAGCAATTGCAGACACCTGTGCTAATTAGTTTGGCAGGTGTGTCCAATGAAAGGCAAGACTACTTAAGAAGGCTCTCTCACATTATTAAGCAGCCTACATTTTCTGCCAAAATGGGAAAGAAAAAGGATGTGTCGGCTGCTGAGAAGCAACAAATTGTGGAGTGTTTAGGTCAAGGCATGACTACAATCAACATTGTGCGATGATCAGGATGAAGTGTCTTGGCAATCAAGAAGTATGTAGCTGATTCACAGTACACACGTGTGCGTGCTGATAAGGGCAAATTGAGGACTCTTTCCTACAGGCAATTACGTCAGGTTGAAAGAGCAGCGGCAAAAAAGCCTTGTCATAGCAGCAGACAAGTTTTTGAAGCTGCTTTTGCCTCCAACGTCCCCCGAACAACAAGATGCAGGGTCCTTCAGAGGTTTGCAGCTGTGCATACGCCATCCTGTCGACCTCCTCTATCCACTTCACACAAGCAGAAACGGCTCCAGTGGGCCAAACATTACATGAAGACTGATTTCAAAACAGTTTTGTTCACGGATGAGTGCCGTGCAGCGCTCAATGGTCCAGATGGATGGAGTGGAGGATGGCTGGTTGATGGACACCCCACGCAAACACGGCTACAGCGCCAACAAGGAGGAGGTGGAGTAATGTTTTGGGCTGGAATCATGGGGAGAGAGATTGTCGGCCCCTTTAGGATCCCTGAAGGCGCTAAAGATGAACTCCATAATGTATGTGGATTTTCTCAAACAGCACTTCCTGCCATGGTTCAAGAAGAAGAACCGTGTATTTCACAGCAAGATCATTTTTCTGCATGATAATGCACCATCTCATGCTGCACATAAAACATCTGCATCTCTGGCTGATATGGGCATAAAAGGGGACAAACTTATGGTGTGACCCCCATGCTCCCCTGACCTCTACCCCATTCAGAACCTTTGGAGCATCATTAAAAGGAGTGTCTATGATGGCGGGAGGCAGTTCACATCTAAGCAACAGCTCTGGGAGGGTATTCTGTCCTCATGCAAAACAATTGAAGCAGAAACCATCCAAAACCTGACAAATTCAATGGACGAGAGAGTTCAGAAGCTCCTTTCGAATAAGGGGTCCTATGTGAAAATGTAACATCACCTAGAATAAAGTTTTGAGTTGAAAACTGTTTGATTTCAGTTTCTAACAACCTGCTAATGCTTATAATTTCAAAAATGACCATTTTTTTGGTCTTTATTACAATGAAAAGGTTGATCGAAAAGTTTGGGGGATCTAAGAGTGTGGCAACCCAGTAGTCATGATTACTTCGAATTCTGACAATATGAGGGTCATGCTGCAGGTAGTGCAGCAAGAAGGCACTTATGTGTCTTGCGCATCTCGGAGCCCCAAAATTATTTTCCGGGCTAGATGCAGCTAAAAATTATTTTTAATTTTAAATCTGGTGAAGCTTTAGTATAGATGGCCTAATAGGATCAGTGCTGCACACTGCTACAAAGCCCAAATTATTTTCCAGTCAAGATACAGATAAACATGATTAGTAATTTGAAAGTTTAAAACGGTTGGTAGGGTGATTTTAACCAATCATCAAGCTTTTACTCTCCCCAGGATGACACAGGGGTAGAAAAGTCGTTTCGGATCCATGATTTGTTCATCTTTATGAACGTGAGTCTGTCTACATTATCAGTGGAGAGCCGCGTGCGCTTATCTGTCAGCACACCACCAGCAGCGCTGAACACACGTTCAGACAGAACGCTGGCTGCGGGGCATGACAAGATCTCCAAGGCGTAAGTGGCTAGCTCTGGCCATTTATCCAGATTGGAAGCCCAAAAAGAGCAAGGGTCCAGTGACACAGTCGTGGCTTCAATGTTTACTTGGAGATACTCCTGTACCATTGTCTCTAGGCGTTGACTATGTGTCAGACTTCTTGTCTCCTGTGGCCTTGCAAAGGATGGGCTAAAAAAGTGGTGAAATGATTCCGCAAAATTGATGTTACCAGCAGATACTGTGGTTCTGTTACGGTTTGAGTGCTGAACACTTGACGGTCCCACGGTTGGCAAGTTGGAACTGTGAGATTCACTACGTGCACCACTGGTATTTTGTGGAAAAGCACATGTAAGATTCTGCAACAGTCTCTGCTGATACTCCTGCATGCGTGCATCCCTTCCTATGGCAGGAATAATTTCTGCAAATTTACTTTTGTACCGGGGATCTAACAGTGTGGCAACCCAGTAGTCAGGATTATTTCTAATTCTCACAATTCGAGGGTCATGTTGCAGGTAGTGCAGCAAGAAGGCACTCATGTGTGTTGCGCATCCAGGAGCACCAAGTCCCTGTTGTGTTGGTGGCGAGGTAACAATCATGCTTCCTTCCTCTGTCCTCTCCCCCCAACCTCGCACAACAGAAATGTGATCAAGGTCTCCCTCATCTGATGAGTCTTCCATCAGTTCGTCCTCCACTTCTTCCTGGGCTCCTGCACCTTCCTCACTAGTTTGGCTGCTACCATGCGCCCTGGTAAAACCATCTCCCCCACCCTCACATGCCTGCCGCCTTGGTGCTGCCGACCGTCTGGACCTTGCAGATGTTAGCCCTTCCGCATACAACTCCTCATCCTCTACTTCCTCCACCTCCTCTTGTGCCACCACCTGACTCCGAATTCTGTTTAACATGTGCTCCAGCATGTAAATCACCGGAATAGTCATGCTGATAATGGCATCGTCAGCACTAAACATCTTCGTCGCCATTTCAAAACTGTGCAGAAGGGTGCATAGGTCCCTGATCTGAGACCACTCCTCCAGCGTGATTTGCCCCACCTCTGAATCTCGTTGGCCCAGGCTATACGTCAGAACGTATTGCACCAGGGCTTGTCGGTGCTGCCACAGTCGCTGCAACATGTGCAGAGTTGAATTCCACCGGGTAGGCACATCGCATTTTAGCCGGTGAAGTGGCAGGCCCAACGACTTCTGTAGAGATGTAAGTCGCTGAGCTGCGGGATGCGAACGGCGGAAGTGAGCACACAGCGACCGTGCCCTCTGCAGAAGGCCATCTAGTCTGGGATAGTGGGCTAAAAATTGCTGGACAACCAGGTTCAACACGTGAGCCATACAAGGCACGTGTGTGACATTGCCCCGGCGAAGGGCCGCACCCAGGTTTGCAGCATTGTCGCACACGGCCTTCCCTGGTTTCAGGTCCAGTGGAGACAACCATTCATGAAATTGGTTCTCCAGAGCTGACCACAACTCCTCAGCTGTGTGACTCATATTTCCCAGACATTTCAATGTAAAAACCGCCTGATGACGTTGAGCCCTACTGCCAGCATAGTAAGGAGGTGTGCAGGATCCCTTCTGCGCAGTTAGAAAGCTTGTGGCATGACCAGACAGGCTTTGGGTGCAGGTGGAAGACCGAGAGGAGGTTGAGGAGGCAGAAGCAGTGGAGGAACTTTGACATAAAGAGGATTGACGCACAACTCGTGTGGACGGCAAGACTTGGACAGCAGCCCCTTGTCCTGCTGTCACCATAGTTACCCAGTGCCCAGTCAGCGACATGTAACGCCCCTGTCCATGCCTACTCGTCCAAGTGTCTGTGGTGAAATGCACCCTGTCACACACAGAGTTTCTCAAAGAAGCGGTGATGTTGTGTGCGACATGCTGGTGGAGCGCAGGCACACCTTTCTTTGAGAAGTAGTGCCGACTGGGCATCTGGTACTGGGGCACTGCGACGGACATAAGGTCTCGAAAATCCTCTGTGTCCACCAGGCGGAAAGGCAGCATTTCTGTAGCCAAGAGCTTGCAGATGGTGAAATTCAACCTCTTAGCTTTCTCATGGCTAGGAGGAAATGGTCTTTTACTTGTCCACATCTGAGGGACCGAGGGCTGGCTATTGTGCTTAGACGGGGTTGATAAGGGTGTCCCCGGCAAACTGCCGGTCTGTGAGGAAGATGCAGGCGGACATGTTAGGTTGCCTTGATCCAAAGGTGGTGCTATCGATGTCGGACAGCGCTCAACACCAGCTGGTGTTCCCACCTCCAAAGAAAATGATGACCTGCCAATCACGCTGGCTGTTGCGGGTAAAGAGGTGGCAGGTCTGCGCCCCAAAACAGGTGTGACTGCTGTCCCCCCAGTCACAGAGGATGCAGAGGCCGCGGATGCACAAGATATGGCAGACGGTGGTTGGCCCGGCCGGCTAGGCCGCATTGTAGCACACTGAGCTTCCCACTGCAACTTATGCTTCATGTCCATGTGCCGGTTCATGCATGAAGTACTCAAACTATGTATTTTTTGGCCTCTACTTAGCTTTTGCTGACAAATGTTACAGATAACACGAGTTGGGTCATCTTTATCGATCTGAAAAAATGCCCAGGCTATGCAAGGCTTAGCACCCATGCGACCTGAAGAGCCACCACGACTTGTGGTGAGAGGCAGAGTTGTGTTTGAGGATGCAGTTGTTGACGTGCTTCCAGTACTACGTCTCTGTCCAGGAAGGCGCAACCTGACCTCGTCGTCACTAGCATCTTCCTCCACCTCCTCTGCTGACCTCATCTCTTGGCTGACTGTGGGTTGACAGTAAGTGGGATCTCCAACCTCATCATCATCACCCTGTGCGTTATCACACCCGTCGTCCTCAGAGCCAACCTGTTCCTGCCCTGACAAAAAACTAAAGTTGTCGCTCCAATCAGGTATTTGAGTCTTATCATCGTCTTCCTCATTGTCTCCACCAACAGGAGTTACAGTTTGGGAATGAGGGTCTACATTATGGTCAGAACCTTCTGCGTCTGGTCCTGGATCCGACTCATAAAGATTCTGGGCATCAGTGCAGATCATTTCCTCGTCTGGATTCACAGAAGCGCTGGAGTCGACCTCTGATTCCCAGGCTATAGTATGAGTAAACAGCTCTGCAGACTCAACCATCTGTTCTACCTCATACTCAGACGGGCAGCTGGAGATTTGGGAGCTGTGAGGAAGCAAGTGCGATTGGGGTGACACCTTTGAGGACTGGAGTATTTGTGATGTTGAAGTTGATGTGGAGGAGAGCCCACTTAAAGGAGCACTTGATATCCGTTGAAGCACCTGCTGTTTTTGTGCCTCATCTGGAATTTGTAGCGATTGGCGTGGCCGTAAGAAAGGGATCTTATCACATTGTCCGCTAAAAGAAGTAGACATTTTAGTTTGGCTGGAAGATGGTCTTTCTTCTGCAGATGTTACTGTTGCTTTAACACCTACCCCACGGACACAACCTTTTTTCCCCTTCCCAACACGCCTATTCCCCTTTCCACCAGCAGCAGGCCTTTTTCCACTCATTTTGGTGGTTAACTAATTCACAACTCTGGAGTTGTTTGCACAAAAAAACAATGGATGGTAACCGAGCAGAGCTGAGTGGCCAAACTGTGGTATTAGGCCAAAACTATTGGCTGGGTTAGATGCAGAAAAAAATTATATTCAATTTGCATCCTGATGGAGGTCAGTATAGATGGACTAATACAACAAGTCCCACACACAGCTAGAAGCCCAATATTTTTTCAGAGGTAGATGCAGAAAAAAATATATTCAGTTTGCAACCTGATGGAGGTCAGTATAGATGGACTAATACAACAAGTCTCACACACAGCTAGAAACCCAATATTTTTTCAGAGGTAGATGCAGAAAAAAATATATTCAGTTTGCAACCTGATGGAGGTCAGTATAGATGGACTAATACAACAAGTCCCACACACAGCTAGAAGCCCAATATTTTTTCAGAGGTAGATGCAGAAAAAAATATATTCAGTTTGCAACCTGATGGAGGTCAGTATAGATGGACTAATACAACAAGTCCCACACACAGCTAGAAGCCCAATATTTTTTCAGAGGTAGATGCAGAAAAAAATATATTCAGCTTGCAACCTGATGGAGGTCAGTATAGATGGACTAACAGAGAAAGTCCCACACACTGCTAGAAGGCCAAATATTTTTTCAGAGCTAGATGCAGAAAAAAAATATATTCAGTTTGCAACCTGATGGAGGTCTGTATAGATGGATTAATAGAACAAGACCCACACACAGCTAGAAGCCCAATATTTTTTCAGAGGTAGATGCAGAAAAAAATATATTCAGTTTGCAACCTGATGGAGGTCTGTATAGATGGACTAATACAACAAGTCCCACACACAGCTAGAAGCCCAATATTTTTTCAGAGGTAGATGCAGAAAAAAATATATTCAGTTTGCAACCTAATGGAGGTCAGTATAGATGGACTAATACAACAAGTCCCACACACAGCTAGAAGCCCAATATTTTTTCAGAGGTAGATGCAGAAAAAAATATATTCAGTTTGCAACCTGATGGAGGTCAGTATAGATGGACTAATACAACAAGTCCCACACACAGCTAGAAGCCCAAATATTTTTTCAGAGGTACTGTAGATGCAGATAAAAATTATTTTTAATTTGCAACCTGATGGAGGTCAGTATAGATGGACTAATAGAGAAAGTCCGACACACTGCTAGAAGGCCAAATATTTTTTCAGAGCTAGATGCAGAAAAAAATTATATTCAGTTTGCAACCTGATGGAGGTCAGTATAGATGGACTAACAGAGAAAGTCCCACAGACTGCTAGAAGGCCAAATATTTTTTCAGAGCTAGATGCATACAAAAAATTATTTTGAATTTGCAACCTGATGGAGGTCAGTATAGGTGGACTAATAGAACAAGTCCCACACATTGCTAGAAGGCCAAATATTTTTTCAGAGCTAGATGCAGAAAAAAATTATATTCAGTTTGCAACCTGATGGAGGTCTGTATAGATGGATTAATAGAACAAGACCCACACACAGCTAGAAGCCCAATATTTTTTCAGAGGTAGATGCAGAAAACAATATATTCAGTTTGCAACCTGATGGAGGTCAGTATAGATGGACTAATACAACAAGTCCCACACACAGCTAGAAGGCCAAATATTTTTTCAGAGCTAGATGCATACAAAAAATTATTTTGAATTTGCAACCTGATGGAGGTCAGTATAGGTGGACTAATAGAACAAGTCCGACACACTGCTAGAAGGCCAAATATTTTTTCAGAGCTAGATGCAGAAAAAAATTATATTCAGTTTGCAACCTGATGGAGGTCTGTATAGATGGATTAATAGAACAAGACCCACACACAGCTAGAAGCCCAATATTTTTTCAGAGGTAGATGCAGAAAAAAATATATTCAGTTTGCAACCTGATGGAGGTCAGTATAGATGGACTAATACAACAAGTCCCACACACAGCTAGAAGCCCAAATATTTTTTCAGAGGTACTGTAGATGCAGATAAAAATTATTTTTAATTTGCAACCTGATGGAGGTCAGTATAGATGGACTAATAGAGAAAGTCCGACACACTGCTAGAAGGCCAAATATTTTTTCAGAGCTAGATGCAGAAAAAAATTATATTCAGTTTGCAACCTGATGGAGGTCAGTATAGATGGACTAATAGAATGATGCTATGCCCAAAAGATTTTACTTCACTAGGTGCAGTAAAAAAATTGGTATTCTATACACAGGTGGTATATCTTGCAACACAGATAGGCTACTCCACTGACTAACACACTCTGCAATAGGCCAAAAAGGATTAGCTTTGCTAGATTCAGCCAAATGCTGTGAAAAAAACTTGCATAGCACTGGCACAGACCTGCCTGGCAAAAACTGATAGGAACTGATGTAACCTAGTCCTGAAAAGGACTCCAATTACAATTAGTCTTTACTCCCACAATCTATCTATTTAAGAGCACAGACCTCCCTGATAAAAGTCATAGGAAATGCTGTAACCTAGTCCTTAAAAGGACTGCAATCACAACTATTCCCTACTCCCAAGCTATCTGTATATTTGTGCGAAAATTGGCTTGAAATTAACAAGGTATAGCGCACACAGCAACAGCGGTGCCGTCTAACACGCAGCTGCAGCAGTGAGAAAATGGTGGCGACGGGGAAAATGGCTTGGTCTTATAGGGCAAGGACATGTGACATACACTGCCAATGACACATGCCCTTGCTTGTGTGAAAAAAAGCACTTCGCTCCGTGTGTGCGCTGCTGATAGGCTGACAGATTGCACCTCCCCACTGCAAATGCGGGAAAGAGAAAAAAAAATGGAGATCTTCATTATTCCTGCAGAGATCCATCCCCTGCCCCTCCCCCCACCCCGCTGTACACTCAAACTGCGTATTAACATTAATTTTCATCATTACTGAGAAAAAATCCAGTTATGATTTTGGTGCACGAACAGTTATCGAACATAACCTCGAACAGCCGAATTTTTCTCAAATTGTTCGTGTTCGCCGAACGGCTCGAACACCGCCCAAAACAGCTCGAATTTGAGATTGGCGAACAGTTCGAGTAGAACAACGCTCATCTCTAGTCATAACACCAGCTTGAAAAATGATTTTAAAATCCAAAATGTTGGCCTACTGAAATGTATGTTCAGTAAATGCCTTCAATACTTGGTCGGGGCTCCTTTTGCATCAATTACTGCATCAATGCTGCGTGGCATGGAGGCGATCAGCCTGTGGCACTGCTGAGGTGTTATGGAAGCCCAGGTTGCTTTGATAGCAGCCTTCAGCTCGTCTTCATTGTTGGGTCTGGTGTCTCTCATCTTCCTCTTGACAATACCCTATAGATTCTCTATGGGGTTAAGGTCAGCTGAGTTTGCTGGCCAATCAAGAAGAGTGTTACTGTTGTTTTTAAACCATGTATTGGTACTTTTGGCAGTGTAGACAGGTGCCAAGTCCTGCTGGAGAATGAAATTTCCATCTTCAAAAAGCTTGTCGGCAGAGGGAAGTATGAAGTGCTCTAAAATTTCCTGGTAGACGGCTGCGCTGACTTTGGTTGTGATAAAACACAGTGGACCTACACCAGCAGATGTCATGGCTCCCCAAACCATCGCTGATTGTGGAAACTTCACACTAGACCTCAAGCAGCTTGGATTGTGGCCTCTCCACTCTTCCTTCAGACTCTGGGACCTTGATTTCCAAATGAAATGCAAAATTTACCTTCATCTGAAAACAACACCTTGGACCACTGAGCAACAGTCCAGGTTTTTTTCTCCTTGGCCCAGGTAAGACGCTTCTGGCATTGTCTATTGGTCATGAGTGGCTTGACACAAGGAATGTAACACTTGTAGTCAGGGTTGGATTAAGAGTAGCAAGGGCCCCGGGCAATTTAGAAGGCGCGCCCCCCCCCCCCCACACCTGATTTATCATGTGACATGTCACATGATCCCCTGTGATAGATCATGTGATAGTTCACGGGAAATTAATTTGGCACAATATTAATTGTGCTGCCTCATCTGAGAGCAGCACAATATTGGGGCAGATACCCTGATTCCAGCGATGTGTCACTTTTTCAGCTGCTTGTTGTCATTTTGAGAAAATCACCGTTTCATCTGCTGCAGATCTAGCAGCTCTCTGAATGCTGCGCTCTGTATAGCCCCACCCACACCACTGATTGGCAGCTTTCTGCCCATGCTCAGTGTACACAGAAATCTACTGATCAGTGATGGGGGTGGGGTCCTACAGAACTTACTAGTCATCTAGTGATAATTATCTTCTGACAAATCAATGATTTTATCAAAACAACACTAAGCAGCCCAGTAAGTGACACATTACTGGAATCAGTGCCTCTAACCCTACATTATGCTGCTCTCAGATTAGGTGGCAAAAACCTGATGACAGATTCCCTTTAAAGGAGCTGTAAACACAAAAAAGTTTGTATTAAAAAAAATACAAGCCATTTGTGAAATTAACTTTTTTTCATTGTTAATTCACATTAGACTGTATCTTCAACACTTTTGTCAGCAGGTCTTATTACAAACTCTGAATAGGGCAGCTCTCTCCCTCTCCCTCAGCAGAAAGTCACAGCATGGTGAAAAAACGGGATCTTTTATGATTTTCTCATAATAAATAAAAAAGGACATGCAAGTCCTCCAAACTATTTTCCGTTTCTCTATAGGGGAGGTCCTAAATCTTTCTTGTTCTTTAGTTGATCACATGTCAAAAAGGCAAAGTGACGCGCCCCTGGGCCTGTGTCGCGCTGCGTTGCGCACGCGGGAGCTTACCCGGAGCCGGATCTCTTGAGGGTTGTAGTCTCGTGGCGGTGATCCGGTCCGTGCCCAGGGAGTCAGACTAAGTGGCGCTGTATTAGCGGTAGATGTTGGACGACTACGCCACCCGTTGAGTACAGCTAAGGAGCTGCTGCTGCAGGGCAGACCGCTGAGGCCGGTGGTAGGATTGTGCAGCGTGATAGTATAACCCCCAACGGGAGGGGTATGGCCTCAGGGCAGCCGACGTGGATGATGGGGGTAGCAGGAACCACTCGGAGACGGTACGGTGTAGTTCAGGGTCTTTACTGGTGACAAAGATAGACCCTCCCGGAGTACTGGCTAGCGATTGGGGCCTGGTCAGTCCTTGAGCAGATGGGATCTCCCCTGGCCAGGCGGAGTTGTAGGCCTCCCAAACTAACGATACTCTTCCGGCTACCTTGCTAGAGGCGGGTATAAGTAGCCCACGTCCCTGAGTGTACCGTGTGGTGCTCACCCGTATGGCTGGTGACTCGGGGCCTTCTAGTAGCTTCCGCTCCACGACGGCGGTGCTGGTCCCACGCGTGTGACCGTGCCTTCGGGTTTCTGGGCCAGAGGACCTGCAATCCCCTGCCGGTCGGTTTCTGCTGCTGGATAGGAGTTAGTCCCCACAGCCTCGGACTCCGGCTCCGGTGATAACTTCTCAGTCAGGGCGAGCTCTGCAGCTGCCAGCCCCTGACTCCTTGTAGCACTGCTCCCACAGAGCTCCTGATGTTCTTTTCCTATATCTGCTTCTCTGTCTCTACTTCTTCTCTACTCACTAACCCTGCCTCAGCCCTAGGTTTATATAGGGGAAGTTCTTCCCCTCCCAGGACTGGGCAGGAGGTGTGGCATGCATAGGATTCCTGACCAAGAGACCTCCCACCTGCTCTCAGACGTAATATCTCTATCACTGTGGCAACCAGACCCCTGGGGTGTCACATTCCCCCCTAGTGAAATTTAGTACTCCGGGACTAAACATATTTTTAGAAAAACATAACAAGGTATAAACAATAATAATACAATAAGAAAAACACATAAAGATGGTTACGGCGTGTCCGCAACCGGGTGCAGTTTTGAAGAAAAGCAAGGTGGCCATTTCACCAAAACAGGGAGACGTAACCAGGTAGGGGTCTGTCCTGCCCCGAGTCCTTAACAGTCTTTAGTCCATTCCTAGGTTACGCTCCAACCAATTGTACAAGGATTCCCGGTAAATCCACCAAGGACTCCTAAAAATAACTAGAAACACATAATTATTTACAAGTAACAGACAGGTGACCACAAATAAAACAATTTAAACACTTCAAATCCTCCAACGTGCGGGTAACTGGCCTCTAGTGGCCCTAGTGGACCTACGGAGCTGACTGTCTGGCCCTGAACTACAGGGTGTAGGAACTGTCAAGGGTAAACTGGGCAGCTGTCCACGGGCCCTTTGGCTCACTAGAGGCATGGCAGGTTCACTATAAGCAGAGGGTTGATCCTCCTGGTCTGCTGGTGTGGGGTCTTCTGCCTCCTGGACTGGCTGTTCTTCCAGCTCTACCTGTTGCTCCGTAGGTGCTTGGGATGCTGGTTGGAGGAAGGTGAGTACGGGTACCACAACTGCGCCATTGACTTGAGTCCAAGACCGAGGGAAGTCTCCGAGCACAGTACTAACCATATCTTCCCTTTCCTCTACGGGTCGAGGGTCTTCTTGTTCCTCTTCAGGGTTCCGTAGCTGTTCGGGACACTTCTACAGGTGATCCCGGGATACAATGGTTGTGGTTTCCCCTCCGTCTTTACTGATGGTACAGACCTTTGGGTTGTCGTGGCTTGAGGGCAGTACGATGTACGGGTCCTTCTCCCACTGGTCGTCCAACTTGTGGAGCCGCCTTTTCCTCTTCAAGACCTGCTCTCCGGGTACCAGGGGAACAGCGGGAGCATACTGGTTGTAAGTTTTCTCTTGTCTTTCCCTAGCTTGACAGAGACTTCGCTCCACGCTCTCCTGTACTTTCCGGTACTGCTGCTGCCTCTCTGTGTCCCAGTCTGCTTCTGGTGAAGTGTCCTCGGGTGTCAGGACTCCCATCTCCAGGTCAACAGGTAGCTTACCAGGTCTTGCCCTCATCAGGTAAGCCGGGGTACAGTTGGTGGAACCTACCGGGATGTGGTTGTATAGGTCCACTAGGTCGGGCAGCCTCTCAGGCCACAGACTGCGTTCTTCCAGGGGCAATGTTTTCAGAAGATCTATCACCACCTGGTTCATTTTCTCACAAAGTCCATTAGTTTGCGGATGATAGGGTGTCGTCCTTATCTTCCGGCAGCCATACAGAGTGCAGAATTCTTGGAAGACCTCCTCTTCAAAGGCAGGTCCCTGGTCTGTCAACACTTGGTCCGGGTACCCGTGTGGACGGCAGAAATGCTGCTGGAAGGCTCTAGCTGCTGTTCGAGCTGTTAAGTCCTTGACGGGGACGACAACCAAGAACCGGGAGTAGTGATCCACGATGGTTAGTGCGTAGACGTAGCCACTTCTGCTTGGGGTCAGTTTTACATGATCCAAGGCTACCAGTTCCAACGGCTGCCGGGTGACGATGGACTGCAGGGGAGTCTTTTGGCTGGCACGGTCCTTCCTTCTTAGGTTGCACGGGCCACAGTCTCTACACCACCTCTCGATGGTTCCCCTCATGCCTACCCAGTGGAACCGCCCGCGCAGCAGGAACTCCAGCTTCTTCCATCCGAAGTGTCCAGCCCCGTCGTGGTATGCCTCCATCACCACGGCTGCGTCTCTTCGTGGCACCACTACTTGCCAGATTAGTTCATGCGTCCGGGAATTAACCATTCGGCGGCACAACTTCCCCTTATAAAGGAACAGTCGACTCTTCTCAGCCCACAGTTGCTTGGCTTCCTCCGGAGCCTCTGGGTCAAGGCGAGCCTCTGGCCGAGTCAGCATCTCCTTCACCAGTCGGACGGCAGGGTCACTGTCTTGCGTTTCCGCCCAGTTGTAGTGAGGCAAGGGATTAAACGTAGCAGCTTGCTTACTCCTTACCCGGTGGGAATACTGGATAGTCCCATGACGGTGGAACGCGGGGAGTTCGACTTCTTCCAGTCCCTCTGGATCTTCTCCTACGTCCGGTAGGTTTGGCATCCTGGACAGGGCGTCCGCGTTGGTATTGGAGCATCCTGCCCGGTATTTGATTGTGAACTCGTAGTTGGACAGACGGGCCATCCATCTCTGCTCTAGGGCACCGAGTCTTGCTGTGTCCAGGTGTGTCAACGGGTTGTTATCCGTGTACACGGTGAACCGGGAGGAAGCGAGGTAGTGCTTAAAGCGTTCGGTGACTGCCCACACCACTGCCAGGAACTCTAGCTTAAATGAGCTGTAATTCTCAGGGTTTCTCTCGGTGGGTCGCAGTTTTCGGCTGGCGTAAGCGATTACTCGTTCTTTCCCCTGCTGGATCTGGGACAGCACGGCTCCTAGCCCGATGTTACTTGCGTCGGTGTAGAGGATAAAGGGCTGGCTGTAATCAGGGTACGCCAGGATTTCATCCCCCGTGAGGGCCATCTTCAGCTGGCGGAAGGACTCTTCTTCTAACTTCTCCCATCTGAAGGGTGGCTTCTGGTTCTTGGCCTTCCGGGACTGGCCTATCAGGAGGTCCTGCATAGGAGCTGCCTTTTTGGTGAAACCGGGGATGAATCTGCGGTAATAGCCTACCAACCCGAGGAACTGCCGCACTTCCTTTACACTGGAGGGACTTGGCCATTCCTTAATTGCGGTGATCTTATCAGGGTCGGGAGCCACTCCATCAGCGCTCACCACGTGTCCCAGGTACTGCACCTTTGGTTTCAGGAGGTGACACTTGGAGGGTTTCACCTTTAGGCCGTAGCTTGCCAGAGCTTCGAACACTTCCGCCAGGTGTTTCAGGTGGTCGTCATACGTCTTGGAATATACGATGACATCGTCCAGGTACAGCAGGACCGTCTCGAAGTTTCTGTGGCCCAGACAGCACTCCATTAATCTTTGGAAGGTTCCTGGTGCGTTGCAGAGTCCGAACGGCATGCAGGTAAACTCGCTAAGTCCCATCGGGGTGGTGAATGCGGTCTTCTCCCGGTCCGCCTCTGCTACAGGAACCTGCCAGTACCCACTAGTGAGATCCAAGGTAGAGAAGAAGTTAGCAGATCTTAAAGCAGCCAAAGACTCCTCTATCCTTGGTAAGGGGTACGCATCCTTGTGTGTGATACGGTTGATTTTCCGGTAATCTACACACATCCTCATGGTATTGTCTTTCTTTTTGACTAAGACTAGTGGAGCTGCCCAGGGGCTACAGCTATCCCTGATCACCCCAGCCTCCTTCATGTCTCTAAGCATCCCCTTGGCGTGTTGGTAGTGTGCAGGGGGTACGGGTCGATACCTCTCTTTTATGGGAGGATGGTCTCCCGTGGGGATGTGGTGTTCTACCCCCTTGACTCGCCCGAAGTCTAACGGGTGTTTACTAAACACTCTCTCGTACTCTTGAACCACCCGATAGACTCCCTGTTTCTGGTGTGAGGGAGTGGAGTCAGTACCCAAATGTAGTTGCTGACACCAGTCCTCCATTGTTTTCTGAGAGCCGTTACCTTCCTCCGGGGAAGATGGAGGCAAGGGTTCTACGGACTGTATGGAATCTTGATTGATGGTATACAATTTGGCTAGCGTGGCATACCGGGGCAGGTACACTTCCCTCTTCCCGATATTTATTATGCGAACGGGCACCCTCCCATGGCGTACATTGACCACCCCCCGTGCTGTCAAAATGGTGGGCCTACCGTCTGAGTAAACTGGTTCTACCATTGCCTGGTAATCTCTACCTCTCAGACCAATAGCTGCCCGGCACCAAATCATCATTTCACTTTTCGGGGGCATGGCAATAGGGAAAGGGTCACACATTCGCACGCTACCAATCTCACCACCGGAGAGTTCTAGCTGTTGCCATCGCATCAGTGCCCGGATCTCTTTCTGGAGCACTCGCTGCTGGCCGGAGCTGGCGTTCTTGGCAACCTGCTGTAAAAGGAAAATCACCTCTGCAAGACAATTTTCAATTACATTAGTTCCTAGAGTTATCTTTGGGTGACTCTCGTGTTTGTCAATGTCTACAATGATCAATCCCTGTGCTGCCAGTTCGACTCTACCGATTTTAATGGTCACCTCTTTAAATCCAATCTGTGGCACGGGCTGACCATTGCTGGCGATGATACTCAAGTCGTCGTCAGGGTAGCGGGTGATATCCGAGTCATTCCAGTACTGCTTGAAGAGCACGTACGGGATGGTGGTGACCTGTGACCCGGTGTCCAGTAGGGCACTCATAGGAATGCCATCCAGTACCACGGGTAAGACTGGACGTCCTCCCACATATTTGTCGCGCCAGTTCAATGGGCCTGGTGATCTTTTTCCTAGGGGTTGGCCCTCTACCCCAGGTCGTGCCAGTTTAAAGGACAGTACCTTGCCATATGTCCAGGTTGATTGCAGCGGCGGCAGATGGGTCGTCCGTCCTCGTTGTATCGGTCGCTGGGTCTTCCTCTGGCCGGTGGGGTCCTCCTTGGTCGACGCCACGGGATGTCCTCCGGTCCGGATGCCAGCTGGATCTTCCCTGGAGTGGAAACCTGTAAAGACTGCACAGTTCGGGTTAGCGCAGCAACGCTTTTAGCTAGCTCTTGGACCTGATGGTGCAGGTCTGGAGCCGGGTCATTGTTCAAAGCCTGCGCACCAGCTCCCACAGGCCCTGCCGACAAGGGCGCCGCCTCCTGGTGGTAAGTGGTAGTGGGGCGTCTGGGGGTCACAACGCCACCTGGTGCCGGTTCTCGAAGCACCCGGATGGCTCTGTCCTTGAACTGTGCAAATCCCAGATGAGGGTCCTGTAAGGCCATTGCCCGCAACTGGGTTCGGTGGGCATTGCAATATAAACTCTCTATAAATTGTTCAGTCAACAGCCTGTCCTCGTCTCCCACGCCGTCAGGGTCGGTCTGCTTAATGGCTCTCAGGGCCTCTTGTAGGTTCAGGGCATAGTCCCTTATACTCTCATGTGCCCGCTGTTTGCACCCGTAGAATCTAAGCTTGATCTCGGCTGAGGTGCGGGTATCAAAGGTGTCCCTCAGCCGGGTTAGTATCCCTGCGACAGTCCTCCCCCCAGGTGGCCAGGACTTTACCTCCCTTTGGGCTGCCCCGGTTAATTGGGCCACCAGGATGCTCACTTTTTGCTCCTCTGTGAGGGGGTACACCTGGAAGAGGCTATCCAGCTTTTCTCTAAAGTCATGCAGGGTATGTGACTCCCCTGAGTACTGGGGTAGCCAGACTGCCCCCGGGATATAGGGCATGGTGAAAGGCATGACCGCAACAGCGGTGGCGCTGGCGGGGGTTGAAGCGGTGAAGCTCTCCTCCGTATCCGACATCCTTCTCCCCCCTAGTGGACCGTGGCCTACCTTGCGATGATCCTCTTCCGTAGGCCGCGGCTCCGCAGTGGATCGTCAGGGTTGAGGACCTTCCGTCGCGCTCCTGTGACGTCGGCGTCTGCTGGGCTCCTTCCAGGACCTTACGCAACGTCCGGACGTGAGGCGGGGCTTCAGTTCTCGCGCGCTTTCGGAGTCCACGCCCCTCTTCTTCCTGCGCGGCGTCCTCAAGATGGCGTCCAATGGCGGGAAAACTCCACGTATGGCGGGAAGAAGGCCGAAGATGGCGCCGGATGGCGGGAAAACTCCACCGATGGCGGGAAGGAAGCGGAAGATGGCGCCGGATGGCGGGAATCTTCACCACAGGTAAGTTTGAACAGTCTTTTTCAGGCACGCAGTACCCGGTGGTTGCGGGCACGAAATCCTGCCGACTACGCCAAAAGTTGACGCGCCCCTGGGCCTGTGTCGCGCTGCGTTGCGCACGCGGGAGCTTACCCGGAGCCGGATCTCTTGAGGGTTGTAGTCTCGTGGCGGTGATCCGGTCCGTGCCCAGGGAGTCAGACTAAGTGGCGCTGTATTAGCGGTAGATGTTGGACGACTACGCCACCCGTTGAGTACAGCTAAGGAGCTGCTGCTGCAGGGCAGACCGCTGAGGCCGGTGGTAGGATTGTGCAGCGTGATAGTATAACCCCCAACGGGAGGGGTATGGCCTCAGGGCAGCCGACGTGGATGATGGGGGTAGCAGGAACCACTCGGAGACGGTACGGTGTAGTTCAGGGTCTTTACTGGTGACAAAGATAGACCCTCCCGGAGTACTGGCTAGCGATTGGGGCCTGGTCAGTCCTTGAGCAGATGGGATCTCCCCTGGCCAGGCGGAGTTGTAGGCCTCCCAAACTAACGATACTCTTCCGGCTACCTTGCTAGAGGCGGGTATAAGTAGCCCACGTCCCTGAGTGTACCGTGTGGTGCTCACCTGTATGGCCGGTGACTCGGGGCCTTCTAGTAGCTTCCGCTCCACGACGGCGGTGCTGGTCCCACGCGTGTGACCGTGCCTTCGGGTTTCTGGGCCAGAGGACCTGCAATCCCCTGCCAGTCGGTTTCTGCTGCTGGATAGGAGTTAGTCCCCACAGCCTCGGACTCCGGGTCCGGTGATAACTTCTCAGTCAGGGCGAGCTCTGCAGCTGCCAGCCCCTGACTCCTTGTAGCACTGCTCCCACAGAGCTCCTGATGTTCTTTTCCTATATCTGCTTCTCTGTCTCTACTTCTTCTCTACTCACTAACCCTGCCTCAGCCCTAGGTTTATATAGGGGAAGTTCTTCCCCTCCCAGGACTGGGCAGGAGGTGTGGCATGCATAGGATTCCTGACCAAGAGACCTCCCACCTGCTCTCAGACGTAATATCTCTATCACTGTGGCAACCAGACCCCTGGGGTGTCACAAAAGCATTTACTATGAACTCACTTAAAAAAATATACACTGGGAGAGTAATATCATCATCTGCATGTAAATATTCCTTGACTCTAAGGGCTCGCTCACACTGTCGTATAACACGGCC